>NC_044360.1:16336184-16936184 GCF_007364275.1 Archocentrus centrarchus
ACTCTTGGTTGTGGATGTCTTTGGAGCTGGGAGATGCTGATACCCAGGGTGGCAGTGGGCTGGTAAGGAGGAGGAGGGGGTAACTTGAGACAGACAGGCCTCTGGGGCAGGGAAGTAGCCAAAAGGGACAAATTAGCTTTAGACAATAGGGGACCTTTTCCATCACAGGGATAATCAAACGTTTCTTCATCAAAGCTGAGACAATTTGCAAGCTGCTCATTTTGTAATTCTATCATGTTTGCCCCTGAGATATTCTTTCTGTATTTTCTCTACCCCCACCACTTGAACCCCTTTTTTCAATTCATCACCATTAATTCAGATTGTGTTTGATTACTCTGTTGGGGTTGTTAATTATACAGAGTTAACAGTGGTCTAATTGAGCTCAGAGGAAACAGAGGGTCTATTGGAGTGGCAACATATATGCTGCCTCTTAGAATACTGCAAAAGGACCTTTGTTTTCCAGTCTTGTTGAATGTGAGAACCACTACTCAGCCCATACTTGTTGTGATGTTGTGTTTTCCTGCTGTTACAGGGCATGCTGAGAAGGTAACAGGTCAATGGTGATGGACCACTGAAGATAAATCAGATCCAAGTAAGTTATAGTAGACTAAATAAGCATTGTGAATTAATTTCTTATATATAATTAAAAAACAAACAAACAGAAAGACACCAAAGTTATAAAACAGAAAACTGCTTTTTTTTTGAGTATGTGTGCATTTGGCTGTGTGGTACATGCCCAAATGGGGGTGACGCATAATGTGCATGCCTCTGAATGTGCATATGGGTAAAAGACAATGTGTGACGGGTCTTTTTCCTTGGCCACTGAGCTGTGGACCACAGGGTTTGTTGTGTGCCTTGAATCACACGAAGGAAGCTGAATGATGTTGCCCCAGCTCTCTGAAGGAGGGCCATGCTTGGCTGGCTCCAGAACAGCCTTAACAGGATATCACAGAAGAAATTGTGGCTTTTGTCCAGCTCTCCTTTAAAAAAGGCTGTGTCAAAGGGACTTGGGAGGGTGTTTCTTTTTCAGCAGATGCTAGAACAGTGTGTAGTGGCTCTCTGGAAGCCCATATCTACAATGGCGCCTATCTAACCCTGTGACATCATCAAAGAGCGTGCTGCGTGGGGCTGCCGGGCTGCAGTGTAGGATTCATGCATTACAACAGCAGCAACATGTCTCTTAAGGCACCAGTGAGCAAAGTTGAGCACCAGTGCTTTTAGCCCCATTGGAGGCTTTTCTTACATACTACTGCAACAAGGTAGCACAGAGCTCGGATTATGACTCAGACTCAAAAACAGCGGATTTTTCTGTGCAACTGCAGTTTTCATCAACAACCGAGTAAAATAGATTTTAATAGTTTGTTATTAGAGGACTTGGCAAGATCTTTGAAATAATATGAACTGCATTATTACATAATCACTCCCACAATATTTTTTTCAATCATTATGCATGGCAAACACCAGCATGTTTTCATATATCTGCATTTATAGTACAGTGTGTTAACAATATGTGTGCATTCACATGGGGAGCATTACAGTTTCAGACAGTATTTGTCAGGGAATAGCCATGCTGTGAGCAGCCCATCCCTATGAAAGCCTTAGCCTCGGGGCTATAGACAGACCCCTGGGACCAGCCAGCACTCAAGGGCCTATTTGTTCAACAGAATGTGTTATTCTATCACAGCAAGCCTGTCACAGCAGCAATCATTCAAATACCCATTCATTTCTGGAATTCCAAATCCTCAGGCTTCCAAAGATCATCACGGCACTGTTTATTTGTTTAGTTTTTGTGTGGACTGGTGTTTTTGATTCTTAGATGCTACAGGCAATATCAGTCCTTAAGATTTTAAGGCTTGCAATGCAATATCCTTTCAGAAAACAATTTCACTCGTGTAACTGGGTATAATCGCTGTCTCCACTCAGTCTTCCTGTTGCGGATTAAAACTTTGCAGGCCTTCTGTTAGTTGCTGCAGTCACTTCAATATCGCCCGCATCCCCGTTCCTGAATGTTTTTCTAATTGAAAGTGATATCTTGGTGCAAGTTGTTGGTCAGAGCTTGTGAAGGGTGCTGGTACAATAGACCTGTCAGGGTTGATAGATCTCCAACGCAGCTGGGACATAGCTCCCCACACTGAAACCAATAAGAGCAGCACCAGTATGTAAAAACACAAGCTTGAAGCTGTCTGTAACTCACATTGTGATCAATAGCATATTCTTGTGAGGGAGGGTAGAGGAGGGTGTGCTGAAATTCATAACACGGATTAGAGTGAATGGCTTTGGAGAGAGGTGAAGGAGGCTGAGAAGATAGTTTCTGATAATCAGTATTTTGTGTTGCACCCCTGGATTTTTTTTTTTTTTTCTGTTTGAGTATAATCAATGAAAGGGCCTATTTTAGGTTGGCTGGTTGATGATAGCCAGTCATTACAGATTAGCCCCAGTGAGTAATGGGAGCCCCACAGAGCGATATAATGCAATTCAATAACTGCACTTGTGGGAGGGGGTGTGGTTGGAGGCAGTAGTGATGATGTTTTTGGTCCGGGGAAAACATGTTTACCTGGACAGAATTCAAAGAAACAAAAGCTTCATTTTATACAGTGATATTCTTTTTTCTTTTCATCCCAGCTAATCTTTAAAATCCTAAATAGAAGTGAATCTGTAAAGATGTTTATTTTTACTCCATAACTTCATTTAAAAATCCCATCACCTGCTGCTTATTTTCCTGTTGTACTACTTGAAAAACAAAACAAGGCACCCCTCTGATGCCAATTAATTAGGTGGATATGAATATTTCAGTGCTCTATGATACACTGGTGGCTGCACCGAGATAGAATTCACAACAGCTCCTAATGGAATATTGATAATGTGGTGACGTTATGCTCTTCTTTTTCTCAGCTTTCAGTGAAGGTGTGCGAGTGGAAAGGGTTCATACACTGGTCACTCCTTGCTAGAGAGTCATCAGCCAAATACAGAAAAGGGTAGCAAGTATGGAAGAAGTTAAAAAAAAAAAAAAAAAACTGCTGAAAAGCTGCTGCGTTAGCTGCAGGTAAAGGTGAAAGCGAATGTTTAAACAAACAAAAGATGTTTCTATTTTAGCTAATTTTGCAGCACAACAATAATATAGTTAACTTAGATAACTTCATAAGTCAGTATTTTAAACTGTATATAAAATATGGATGTAGCCACTAACTTTTTTGTTTTGTTTTCTTTTGAGCCACAAATGACAAGATTTGGACTCTAACCTTTTCAGCTAGGTATTTGTCAGGATGGATCCACAGGCTGTATGGATGTTAGGGTTAGGGTTGAACTACAGAATTACTGTAGTTCAAAGGTATAAATTAAAAAAAATACAAGAGCTTCACTCACAAAGAAAACTAGACTTCACAGACTTCTCAGTTTGTTGCTGATATTACAATTAAGCACATAGTATACCATATCAGATAATAGCGTTAAAAATTATCCCAAAGGCACCAACACCACAAACATGTTTGGGACATACAATTCAGTGACTCAAATGAGCTGAAGTGAGGCATAGCAGCACCCAGCAGCACGGCTCCTTTGAGTAAGCTACTTAAAACCATGCTCAAGTGGTTATTTGACAAACTGCTGTTTCTGGCAGTCGCATGCTTTTGTCATGTGTGGCAACAAGCATCTTCTGCCATTGTCCTCACTTTTTGTAAATTGGACTCTATGCCACTTGCGTTGTGTTTCCTTAATCTTTATTACAGTACATACTAGCACATGCTCATGCTACAGTATTGTTTGGTCTGTGATTTTAGTCTGTTGTTAGGTGGTTGCTAGGCAACATGATGATTTTGTAATATATTGTCCATAACTGAATTTTTGGGAATATAAATTAGATGTTATTTTCATGAAATGGAAACGATATGATGCTTTTATAAGATGTTATAGGCGCCTAATTGCTACAAATGTGTCATGTTAGCCAGTTGGTAGATGGTTGCTAAGTAACATGATGTCATCAACTCAGTTCAACTTTAATTGTCAGCTGATGCTGAATGTATAAGACAGGACGAGAACTGAGATCACATTTCCCATGACCCATGGTGCGCAAAGAGAGTGTTCAATGTAAAACATACAATATATATTCAAAATATACACAATGTACACACAGTAGAATAATATCTGATATAGATAAGAACCTTAAACACTGGAAGCGATTCACTCAGAACTCTGCTGCTTGCTTGGACAGTCCAGGCTCTGTTGCCTCAGTAACCCACTAATATGTTTACTACCAGGAAAAAGTTTATCTTGTGTCCCACCCACTTCACATCACTCAAAGTGGCTGAATGCCAGCCTACGGTGGCCCTGAAAGGTCAAACACACTGCAACTTAAGAAAACACAAGCAAATAGAAAAAAGCTGCAAAACCACACAAATTACAATGAAAGTTGAATAAAACTACAGAAACAGAAAAAAAAAACCCCAATGGAAGTAGAAAAAAAAAATTCTTGCAAAACACAACAGAAGTGTTTTTAGGGAGACCACGCAATGGAAAGTGAAAGAAACATGCGAAAGATCGCACTAAAACACACTTAAAAGAAGCAGAGGATTCTTCAGTGTTGTGAGAGTGAAAAAGATGCAGGGAAATGTGTCTTGATTCATGTAAAACTGTAGATACATGTTTGCTATCATCAATTTGGCATTTACTGTCAGCTTTCTCAGCTGTTCCATCACATTATACTCTCCCCAAAAACACGTACACTGTGTTTTGTGAGTTTTGGTTTTGTGTGAGCTTTTGTGGTGTTTTGTTGTTGTTGTTGTTTTCTATTTCATTGTGTTTTACTCACCTTCCATTTTGTTTTGTGTGCTTTTGCAGCATTTTTCTATTTGCTGATGTTTTCTTAAGTTGGAGTGCATTTGGCCTTTCAGGGTCACCGTACCATTCACTCTCTATGGTCTGCAAATACCTTCCAGCATGGATGCAGTTTTTAGGGGCCTAAGATGTACCGGTGTGCAAATTTTGGTTGCTCAGCTTCTGATCCTGTAGGAGGAGTTTGCAGGCAAATAGAGTCTTTGTGTATTATATTAGGATAATACTATTTTATTTAACTGAATCCCTTAAATCTTTTGCCATATTGGTGAAGATATTTAAATCTTTCTTTAATCTCTTCCTTTATTAAAAGTTATGTTGCAAAATGTGATTCTATAGGGTCTTCCAGTTTACATAGCTGGCTACTTTTTCTAGATAGTTCACGAGCTAGGACATTTCTTAAGTTTTAATGGTGCAACTAAGTTTAGAAAATGACTCATAGATGCTCAGAATCTATGAAATACTTTACACAAAAACTTGTACATTTCAGATAGACTGACATACTGTATACCTGCTGCAGCCCCATCCTGGTTTTGAATGCCAATGCTAAAGAACCCTACAAAAATGACTGAGGTGAAGCGAATCCCATAATACTTTTAAGTAACATTAAGTAAGCACTGCCTTAGTAATCTTTTCTTCTGTAGTCTCATCGGTTTCCTTTTATGTAGTTCAGCTTAATTTTCTTAATACTGACTAAGATTCGCATGAAGGTGTTCACAGATACCACAAGGGAAATTTTTGGGAAACAAAAATGGTTTCTGTGCCAACAAAACATTTCAAAGCTGTTGTTTTACATTTATTCATTTAATTATTCCTCACTTTCTTGCCAAACCTCTAATTATTTTCACATTAACACCTGCTGCATTTCCCATGTGTGTATGTTCTATCTCTTTAATCTTCATCATTAGGTGGGTTAGCTTTGGCTATGCACTGATGTTTAATAAGCTAGAAAGTCAGATACATATACTTTATGTTGGAAACTGCTCTGCAAAGGATAAACTTGTTCTTGTGATCGGAAAGAGATGCAGATTATATTTCCCTTACTCCTCTCTGGCGAGGATGACACTGCCAGAGCTTGTGTTATTCATGGACAGACTCATTTCCTGCAGCAGCAGCAGCACGGTTCAATAGTAAAGCTGTAAAACAGTTTCAGCTAGCCATAAACACATTTGATGAAAACAAATTAGGAGCGAGAAATATAACTGACGGAAAACATAACAGCCGGCAATGGAATCACATTAGAGGGGACTCTAGATGCCGCTGCAAATAAATGTACATTTAATAAATGGATAAATACAACACATAAAGCCCTATGTTGCCAAAACTCATTCATCATTTAAATATCTCCTTCTTTTTCCATTAAATCCTATATTAAAACACCTTGCAAATAAATGCGAGGCTTTAACAACTTGACATTTCACCACTAAAGTAACCTGTTGACATTCAGCTCCTGATATATCGCTTAAGGAGAATTTAACGCCTTTCAGATGAAATCACTAATGGCAATAATCTTTTGACAACATGAGATGAAAGTCTCACTGATTTGTTGCTGTGACGCAGTACTATTCTTGTTAATGAATTTTTAATATCCTTAATGACAGGAGAGGAACGATGTAATTAAAAGAGCAAGTTAGGAAAAATGCTGACTCCAACTCTGTATGGGGACCATTTTAATGTTAGTTTAATTGGAACTAACACATTATCTTAATGAACAGATTGCCTTCAAGGAGACCATTTCCCCTCCCCTATAGCAAGCTCAAACTAGCCCCTACGCATATAAAGACAGTTCTTTTGCAATCTATGACATAAGGAAGAAGACGATTTGGGGGAAAAGATACAAGGAACCCCCCACCCCCACCCCCAAGCATAATTTACCTTTTGAAAATGTAAACCTTCACAAATTCTTCATGCAGAGCGTAGAATAACTTGATCAGGGTGGTGGTGCAGGGACTGGGGCAGGCCCAGATGCAGGAGAAACTTTGTGGCATGAAATACATGCATAAAGCAAGCCAGCAAGCAGACAAATTGACCATTCCACAACCTTGACACTGTTGACACCTGGACACCTATCAGAGCTCTGTCCATCCATTTAGACCCCGTGAAGCTGAGAGGAAGACATGGGGAGGTGGGATTGAGGTAAGGGTGTTTTTACGCTGTGAAGCTCTGGGCAGTTGAGTTTAATTTGGGATTTACAAGTGACATTGTGCCCCCATGGCTGTCTTCTTACTGGGCCCGGTTTATGGAGTGAGACAGCTGGGTCTTTTCCTTGTGATTAGCAGGCCTGCGACCAGCCATGCACAAAGTATTATAGCTCACAGCATTATGTATCAGAGTTTACAGACCCCCTCCATCTCTACAGACCCCCTTCATCAACCAGTGATCAAACCCCCACCTTCACTCACACCTTTGGAAGGTCAAGGTTTTCAAACAAGTCAATAACTAATGAAGATGTGCAATGTCTATAATGCATGGTGAGAAAAAAAAAAAAAAAAAATTACAGGCACCAAATAGGAAACACACACACACACACACACACACACACACACACACACACACACACACACACACACACACACACACACACACATACATATTCAAAAACAGATTAATATTATTAAATGATTTGGAATTTCCAACTAAGGGGGGAAAGTGGAGTATGAACTGTGAACAGCCACATGACGACCCGGAGGCTTATCTCACAGAGGCTGTTTGGCTTAAGCCATGGCATTAATACACTGATAGCCTACGGAATAGCCAAGCATAAAATGAATGTGAAAGGATGAAGAAACAACAAGAAAAGGCAGGAAGAAAGAGGATGAAAGTGGTTAGGCCTCCAGCTTAACAGACCAGAAATATAGAACTACCAGAAGCATTACAGGGAGGCCCTTATTGATATGAGTGTTATTTCTGAGACATGCTTTTGTCGCTGCTTTACAAACAAAACCGAGAAAGACTAATAGAAATAACTTTTTGGGAAAGTTCTCCAGGGGCCAAAAGATTTAGAAATATGTAATATTGAAAGGAAAAAAGTGATAATGAACTTGGAACCATTCATCAACAAGAGAGAACAGTAAACTGTACAAAGACTGGTAATTCAATTTAAACAAATATAAAGATCTTTTAAAACTGAAGAGATTGAAACAAATCTCTACACAGCCTTTGTAACCTAGCTCAGTGCTCAGGCTCTTATTCCTTTATTTTATTGATTAAAAAAAATCCCAGAGGCACTAAAACGTACAGTCAATGATTAATGTCCCTCTCAGAAAAAGAAATTATATGGAATAAATTAAACTACTGCAGCAGCAAATTGAAAAATAAGAATGTAAATGAGCTTTGAATACTTAATATCATAGAGAAAAATAGGCAATGAGGCCCAAAAATGATGAGGGATTAGCACAGAAACATGACATTAGCTCTAATGGCAAAGAGTAGATTTTCTCTACTGTCAAAATTTAACTGTCGCATCTGATTTTCTGCCAGGTAAATGAAAAATGGGAGACAGCGTGTCACAATCAAAAGCTGTAACCTTGTTCACTAGGTGAAAAATATGGACTCAGAGCTGCATATCACTACTTTGAGCCTGAAATAAGATAATAGAAAAGTAATATGATTTGAAATACAATTATAGGGACTAAGTGGCACTTACCCATTCTATGATATTGCTGAGGAGTGCACTGTGTGTTTTATAGTTGTAGCATTTGCTGTTGCTGCAGGAATACCAGGAAAAGAGAACTAATAAATAAAAACAGATCACATTTAGAGGAACCTAAGATTTTGTCCTGAAATGAAGTGCTATTAACCTCTTGTAGCTTTATCTTTTTTTTTTTTCTTTCTTTCACTGATACAGTCATATGGGCACAGGAACAAATTCAGCTTCAATCATGCATTCCACATTACTCGTTTACTTATCCTGCAGAAGAGAGGAAAGGTGTGAACTGCATCAAGCAAGGGTCTCTCACTTGGAACCTTTAATTATAACTTCACAGTATCAGTTACAGCAACTTGCACAGATGCTAAAACCATCAGAGGCTTGGCTACTCTACCTCACTTAATCTGAGCGAGGCACACCGAGACAGTGCTGTACCATCAGCCAGTTCAATCGGAAGCTAGGAGTGCATCAGGGACCAATCATAGCACAAAACACTTCGAGTCATGTGACCTATAGCTACTTAGCATCCCCCACGAGCACCCATTTTCTTTTTTTGCACTGGCAATATTGTTATTTGCCTCTTTCTCTCTGCCTCTTGCAGGCTCTCTCATTCCGGAGAATATAGTGAGGTCTGTGCGTGCAGAGCTAAAGATGCTATAAAAATTGCTGAGGTATAAAATCGAAAGTGCTCAAGCTGTCTGCGACTGGAATTGCTGGCTGGCTAAAGCCTGTTGGAGGTGGTAAAGGATTCCGAGCCAAGACCTGCTAATGTTGTAAATCAGAGAAAGTTTGGGCTTGTTTGTTTACATATTTCAGGCTTTACAGTGGGCCCACTACAGTACACAAGGAGCTATGCTTGGCCCAGGCTATTGTATGGGTCATAAAACTAAAGAACATAATGGCAGCTTAAACCACCCACTCCTGCACGTGTTCACCGGTGATAGGGTTTTGTTCAGATTGGGAAAAACTTGTGTTACAAGAGTATACAACTCAAAGTAATAACAAGGGATTCTTTTAGCCACCTAGGTACGATTTTTTCACAAATGTTCACATAGCTGTGATAAATATAAATGGGAATAAAACAGCAAAACTATTCCAAAAAGAACTTAATGAGCTGAATATAGTTAATATTTAATGAACGAGTTATCTTTGTTTTTCAGCAGTGCTGCTAATTAACTGTTTTTTTTAAAAATTCAAAACAAAATCTTTCTTTTCTTCTATTTTTCGCTACATAGAAATGTATAATTTATCAAAACTTTTCATGCATTTTATATATACAGTTTTCAAAAGTCAGAAACATCTCTCCAAAACCACACAAGGCAAGGGAAAGTAAATGTGTGTGTGAAAGGGGGTGTAATCCCTAGCTGGTTCACTGATATATACGGCTGTACCATGGTATACAGTACGTTTTAAAAACATCCACTCAGGTGTTACCATGTCTTTCCAGGTGCACTGTGAGCCAAAGCACTTATCCTTAAGAGAGATCAAGCTTGCACGCTATCTTATCAGTGCTTACAGTGGTACAAGTACAGTAGAAGTACACTCAGCTGCTCATGCAGACCCTGCTTACAGAAGATCAAACGCAGGTCAGAGACTCCAACATACTCCTGCTTATAATCCACACTAGTGTGTCTTCTTATGTATGTGTATAATTGTGTGTGTTTGTGTGACAGAGAAAGAGAAAGAGAGAGAAAGGGGAAAAAAAAAAAGGGGGGAGTAAGAGAGCTCGAGCATCTTTTCCGTGTGTCAACAGCAGCGGTCTGGTTGTTTTGTGACAGTCATAGGCAGAGCACAGGAAATGTACCACGATGTGGCCAGTCACAGTTGAATTTCTTCAGTGATAAGGACAGATTTTTTTTCCCCTCAGAGGCCTGACAGTTCATCCTTACAGTACCATAATGCATTTTTCTGAGGTTTGATCAGTAAAGCAAAATACACCAGAAAATGTTACATGTACTAATGTCAGGAGTGTTTTTTATACACATTTAAAAATTTTTTTATTTTATCTAATTTAAGAGAGTGTCAAGCCTGACCTCACTGAAAGGCATACACACTTAGACACACACAAAAGTGTGTGTGTGTGTGTAAGGGGGGGGTGAAGGATGGAGGAAGGTGACAGGTAAACAAATTCAATGTCATATTCCCCTGCTGTCTTCACTGTGCCACTTGGCATTTTAATGGAAGGGAATCTGATGTAACATATAGTGGTAACTACAACAGCAGCCTCGTACCAGAGGGGAAAACTTAACTCTTCAGACCTATGCATTAAACATATTGTAGAATAGAGTGTAACATTTATCACTGTCATTCCTAGAGAGTTTGTGTAAATTTAAATGCGCTCAAGCGTGCTGATTCCCCCCCTCCTCTACCCCCCCACTCCACAATGTATGCGTACAATGCCACCCCAAAGCCCATTTTCCAGAAATCCCTCTCATTGTTCTGCACGACCATACCACCAAACAGCTATTCATCTTTGGGGAATATGCTGTACAGAAATGTCTTTGTATGTGGGCTTTTTTTCTGTTTCTCTGTTCCATGTTTTATAATGCAGAATCTGTCCACCTAGGTTTCATGGTTTTATATATATATATATATATATATATATATATATATATATATGAAAAATAAAATAAACTATATTTAACAAGATTGCACTTTTATTTCCTTGTAAAATACATTTGAGAGTTGATTTCAGCAAGATGGGTATGCATGATTACCTGAAAGTTAGTTTCTGGTAAAATAAATATTTTATAGAGGTTATGGGTTTGGCCATTTTATAAAAATTAATATATATATATATATATATATATATATATATTGATTTAATCCAAAATTGGATTCCAGGTTTTTTTTTTGGTTTTTTTTTACAAAGAAAATAATAATAATAATAAAAAAAAAATGCCTAAAGACCATTAAATAATGCTGAAGATTATTCATGACAAGTACTTTTCCAGGATTGTGAGCTGGAGTAAAATGAAACAATAATGTCTTTAACTATGGAATATATCGGGACAGTAGTGCATGGAAATACCAGATGACACATTAAACATTAAAATAAATTACCTAACCTTTACAATTTGCAGTGCCAATAACAGGAAAAATGACAGATCATGGGTTATTATTCACAGAGAGATCTTATACATAGTAATGATGTCATCAATAATGGCCACGATATCATGGCTCTTGCAGCTTTTAAAAAACATTTAAGGGAATTACTTTATTTAAAATCATCGGCCCAAACCCAGGCCTCAACCACTCAGCTGGAAAAAAAGGACAGAGTCTTTAAAGGTTGTAAGAGAGACAGAAAGAGAGCTGCAGAAAGCGAATAAAGGGTGCTGAGGACAAAAGAAAGAAAAATGTACCACATTAAATTTCTGGAACCAAAAGGCAGTCATGAGTCAATTTGCCACATCATACGTGCAGAATGTTGCCGTAACATGGAAGGTTGTGAGAGATCAGCAAACTTCAAGTATATTTCATCTGACTGACAGCATTGTTTTGTTTTTGGCTAGGCTTTTAGTAGAAGTTATCTTAATTGAATATGGGGCCTGGAAATGTGTGCATATTTGTACATTATTATGCTTGTCATGGTTTTCCCTCCTTTTTTGAACACAGCATGTGTTGCTATGTGTTGCGTAGCTGACTGCATGTATATACTTTACAACACTCCTTTGTGTTGGACCAGACGTGTGGGGTTGTTGTCATGCTTCTGAATTAATCTGGGCGACAATCAGATTTCCTCCTTCCTTTCTGTTATAAAGTCAGAAAAGTTAAATAAGCCTAAAAAGTGCCAAAAATATTTGCATTTTACTGTAGATTTTAAATAAAGGTCTACTCACTACCTGTTTCTGAACTTTCATCCACACACAGTTAGTTTGCTTTCACAGACATTAGATATCAACGTTCATCTGTCACTCTCTTTTTTTTAAATGGACTATTTCTTTTATTCCATAATGTAAAAAGCTAAAATTTCTTCTCTACTTTTCAATGACGCCCTACTGATTGATGCCTTCTGTTCACACTGATCACACATTATAGAACACATTACAGCATATTGTGCATTTCAGGAAGGGTCATTTTCAGAAAGCCGTTTACTCTGCCTCTGCAGAAAATCTTTAAATAAATTTAATTGTCTGCATCCACCATCAGAAATGGCTTTATGCATTTTGCTTCATAATTAAGAGCTTTCACATCCATAAACTTAAATCACTGTGCACAGCTGTTGAGGTGTAATTAAAGCATTAAATATGTGAACGATCGACTCCCACTAAACAAGATGACACCCCCGACACAGAACTTAGAGGTGAACCATAAGCTAGCTGGGCTTTTTCTAAAACTAAGACCCAAGCTCCCGGAGTGTTTATCCTGTTTTCCAATTCTCAGATGTCATTCCCATAAATCTTACTGGTTCGCCTCAGCATTAGGAGCTGAACTGATGCTAACACCATTAGCTGATGATTTAATGACACTGTAGATGAGGACAGTCAAACTCTTTCTATCATTCTCTTTTTTTTTCTACCCCTGTCTGCTGGCTGAAGATACAGTGAATTTGTGTGTTTTTGAGGATGTGGGTGGTGGCAGTCGTATGTCATCTACCTCCATAACGCCAAGGTCACTCCATTGCATTTCTTAATGTGATCAAGGAAAGTGTCACTTTTGCAGTTCTGTGGCAGTAAATAAGAGCTGGCTCTAATTTGAATGTAGTGTACCAGAGGCCCTTTATGGGTTGTTAATTTAGTGTTTAAATACATTTAACAGTTGAGAGAAAGTACTGATTAGACTGGCTCTCCAAGTGAAGGCTATTTTTCTCTCTGACTTGCTGTAGATTATTATTGTTATGATGTGATAGATGAATGCCAAGATTATTTTGAATTAAGAGGAAGTCCAAAGGCAAAGAGAACAATGAAATCTGCTGTTTTATTAAATCGTTTTCCTTTAGTTCACCTTTTATATTCCTTATTTATTTTTGTTACAAATAGAAGATTTAAGCTTTTTAAACCTACTAATGCTAGGTGTCACAGTGAATTATACCTGTCATAATGTCTATTCATAAAAAAAACATTATGACTAATGAGGTTTAATTCATGAACATATCTGCCAAGTCACAAATTATTTATGCAGAACATACGTGCAAAACATCCACTGATAATGTATTTGTTTACTTTGGAACTCCTCATAGCAAATAAAGCATGATAAACTTTAGTAACATTCAAGCACTCAAACCAGTTAATTATTCAATTAATTTCAGGGAAAGTGGTAGTTTTGCTTAAGCTCTGAAAGAGTTAGTTACTTTTAAATGTAACCATTCTGTCCTAAGCTTAAAAGCCTAACATCAGGTGGTACAGTTTTACAGTTTTTGGTATTAATTATGTGACCCCTGAAAAGAGTTAAAGCTAAAATAATAATAAAATAATAGGCTTGTCATGATACTAAAAATGAAGAGGCATTTTTTGTTTTAAAACAATAACATCATTGACAACACTATGTTTAAGTAGTAGGCAAAAACACAGAGTGACATACAGTTACTGTAAAGTATATATATGATAAATAAACAACAAAATAAACTATTTTGGGCCGCCTGAAGTAGTGCTGTGTCTCTGGTGACTTGACACCATATTTTTGTTGCTAATCAAAAAAGGTTGGTAAAATAGGTTGCTAGCAGACTTTTCCCTACTTCAATATTGGACTTTAGGACACTTTACACACAAAATATTTTTGTTTATACTGTTAAAGTAACACTGTCTATTAGGGCATGACTGATAGCATTTGCTGTCTAGCTCCCATGTGTTATTGTTTTATTATTAGCCACAGTCACTAGTCGCTGCCTTAATGATAATAGACAGCACTTGGGTAATTGCTAATAGTTAAACATCTAACATTAATGGCCAGATTAACATTTATAAAAACTATTTAATACTAAAATGTTGTTGAAACAGCAGCTTTACCTCTTGAAATTCCTCATAAGGTGTTGTTCAGTGTTGTGAACATCAGCTGTTTCAGGGACTGTGAGAAGTTGTGCATCAACTGGTGGAGGCGAAAGCAGCAACTGTTGTTATCTATACTGTTGCAAATGAGTATATAGACGAGATTAATTTTTAGTACCATGAAGTATCAATTTTCTTCTAATTTTATATCAGTAATGCTCAATAATGAATTTGTAGAAGCAGAATCATCAAAAGGCTACCATGGCAGAATATACATTATACTTAATAATAGCAGATATGTTGATTAATTGACGAGCTATGAGCCCAAAGAACAGTCAGCACTGTGAGCTGCTCCCTATGAACCAACCAGCAGCAACATGATGAAGTCCTTGAGATTTCATTATCTTTTATTATTTTTCTGTAACTCTCCACTTTCAACCACTTCCTCCACCAGCTGACAACACACATTGGCCATGAAAGCCAATAAGGCCCAGCCAGCCACCTCCACAACACAGATTTCTCCTGACACCTAATGCCAGTTATGAAATTGGGGGATAAGTTAATGTGTCACAGTAGCATTGATTTTTCATTTACTACTCGCTGCCCTCAGTCCCAGAGCCAGCCTGGGCCTTTCCTCCAAGCTTCAGAATGGATTACTGTGGCCCCCATCGACACAGTGCATGGTGGGGTGACAAGAACGCCAGTGTGGGTGTTCATGAAAGGTGCCATACCTGATTATAGATGACACCATACCACTGTCATGTGGCAAGAGAGTTCAAATATCATGATCAGTTCAGCCTGTATCTGTATAACCCAGCAAGTATAGTGAATATATGAAATACAGTATAATAATATAATATATAATGTGCATTTTTTACTTCTAAAGATAAAACTTTAATGTGATTTACTTTCTCTGATCTATAAAGTGTGAGAAATTTGAATTCTGGTGTATAGAACAATAAGGGGGCTGCTACAGTAGGGATAAAATGAGTGGTAGAAAAAGATCTGTGGCTGGTCCCTATGAAAGGAAAAATACGCTCACGTAACAACAACATGGTGCTCAATGAGCTATGTCCTCTGTTCCATATGAGATTGGTTAATACAAAAGCTTGGTGGTGAAAAACATTGTCCTGCTCCCAGTGACAAAGACAAAGTGCCTATGTTTGGCGTATGCGAGTCAAAGGGACAGGTGACGACAAGGAGGGAGACCAGGGAGGGAATTTGAATTTCACATCTAGGAGGAGGCAGCATGTCATTAAAAACCCTAATTTCAGTGTCAGGTAGACTTACAGGTGATCCATCATCTTGTCAGTATAATTTTATTTTATTTCAAAGGAGTTCAAAGCAGGCTTTCCAGACTTTTTAGTTCAGTTTCAATTAGATTTAAACCCAATTAACAGAAAAGTCCCATGTGTACGTTCGAGAGATACCTGCCCGCTCAAGCAGATCCGAGGGAAAACAACTTCTAGTACAACTGAGAGCCAAACATTCAGAACAAAAAAAAAAAAAAAAAATCCTTCTATAAATTATCCACCAGCACAATGAAACTATATCATAATTAATAGATTATTACTACCTTCAAGTTAGATATGCCAGTGTTGCACAGGAAGCTGCTGCACTGCTATTCATGTACTACCAGCAAACTGCATATCAGCACCCATGAATGCCATTTATTGGTACATTTCTAAATGTTAACGCCTGTCAACTCCAATCTCTCCAAAGGAGGCACTCGGGGAAATAAAATGCATCGGAGGGGACCTGAGAGTAGGACACACGTTAACCCAGATAAGCTGTGACAAAACACCATTACCCTCTCCTGTTCACACAGCAACATACAGGACAGCTAGTAGTCCCCTGTCCCTGAGAGGAATCCATCTAAATGAGAGACAACATGCACAATCACGCACGCATGTTTGTGTGGATGTTGCCATATTGTAATGAAACATGTTTAAAGAGGCACCCTGGGTGTATATATTCAAATGTTTTCTGTTTCTCTAGGAACTGGCTATAAATCAGCAAAAAATATACGATAGTATCTGTAACTACTTCTCATTATCCTTTTGATTTATTGAGCTGTGTATTTGTTACTTTTGTTTATTTATATTTATTTGAGATTTCAATTCCTATGCAAGCCTGCTGTGTAGGCTGTGGTGGAAGTAGTATTCAGATTTTGCACCAAAACTAAAATAGGAACGGTACCATTAAAAAGTACTGAAAATACACCAAAAGTACTTGGAATAGAGAAATGGTGTTGCTGTGTAGCTTTCATAGTTAGCTACTTTAGATTTCGAACTTTTAGAAGAAGTTTGGGGTAATTTACTTAAGCAGGAAACACAACTGTATACTACTACTATACAGTAGCAATAATACATTACAGATACAGGTTTAAATTCCAAGGATTGTCTAAACAGATTTATTAGAATCAAAATGTAAACACACTCACAGCTCCGTGGCTGTTATTGAATCATTAGTGTTGGTGTATTAATATGTAGGAACTTTAATGTTGTAGCAAGTCAAGGTGAAGCTAATTTTAGTTGCTTGATCGGGGCTTTTGTATATGATACGAATGTGAAAGAGTAGTTGCAAATGTGCAATAAATGCAGTCTATATAAGTTTAAATATGATAAAAAGGAAGGTCATAACATAATATTATATAAAAGTATAGGTATGGATTAATATCACCCTCTAGGCTTAATTTATAACAATTTATTTCTAGCTTTATTTTTGGTTTAACTAAACTGTGTAAAATTTTAATTGCAATGTAGAGGAGTAAAATATCATAGAGTAGAAGAAATGGACAGGTTCATTAAATACATCTATACTTAATAATTTAATTACTTTATCTTGAATATGCAAAAAGAGCTTATTCTCTCTCTAGTTTCTTTGTTAAAAAGAAGACGCACAGTATAAAAGACCTCCTACAGATCTAAGATCTCCTACAACCTCCAGTGTGTCAGTGCTGGATGGTGACAGACCTCAGATGGATGTGACACCAGCAGCCAAGTCACAGTGTGCTCCTGCTAGTGTCGTAACACTGGATATATAACCACTCCCGTCCGTACATCAGGCTGGCTAAATGGACAAAAATGCCAGGGCAGCAAAAAAAATGGCGAACAAACGCGAGGCTTCATTAGCAGAACCTTCCCAGCATGCTTTGCGATGACAAATGATTGACTTGGAACAATATCTAAGGCGATCAGGATAAAGTACCAGCCATTTCAAGGCTCAGCAAAATTCAAATTCTAATTAGACCTTGCACCACATTCCAAATAAAAATGGGTCCCTAGGTGGTTTACCCAATCAGGTGTCTCTCCCAGACCACTGAAACAAAACGAATAAAGAAAATGATTAAAGCGATAACAAAGGCATAAAATTCAAATTATAGCAGCATCACATCTGGGATCTGTATGTCACTGCACTACAATTTCTGCTCTCTACTTCTTTTTCTCGGACTCTCTTTAACCTGTTCCCACACACACACACACACACACACACACTCACACACACTGCATTCCTTTCTTTCTGCATGAGGGCAACAAAAGAACAGGAAAAAAAAAGACAGAGGGTGTGAAAAAGCAGGGAAATTAAAAGGTAGAGAGCGAGATCGCAAATAGGCTCTCAGCTTTAAGGTTATTAATGACTCCTCAAAAATGTGCGACTTTTCCAATCTCTCTGAGAAGCGCTTGAAGGAGCCTGCAGATGAAGCTGACCTTCACAATGTTCTTTGGTCTTTAGTTAAGAAATTCACTCACCATTATGGCATCATTAGGGAAACAAGGATAAAATTACTCCATGGTTAATGACCTATAGGATCCCCACCAAAATTTGTTTCAGATCTAATAAAACTGAGCTTAACACACTTGAATGAATTATGAGGAGTGCTACGCGGGGGTATTAAAATGTGGGGAAATAGATTTTCTGAAGCTAGGAGGACTGGACTTTTCAAATCAGATAGTAGAATGGAATTTTCTGGGCAATAAATTCTACCATGTCTCAATTTCATTTTTTTTTTTTTTTACCTCACAGAATTTTTCAGGCTGTGATGGAATCTGTGAGTGGGATGGCCTCTAAAAATTCATTGCCAATTGCCGTCTCCTCCTCTATCCCCTTAAGGTAGATAGATTGATGGATGAATGGCTAAATGGGCAAATAAGTGGAGAAAAGTATAACCGAATGAAAACTCAATGTATGATGGAAATAAATGATTAGATACACACATAGATACTTTAAAAAAAAAATCCCAGAAGGCCCAGCAAGGAAGATGTGATAAAGAAAAAAAGCCCTCAGAAAGTGTATCAAAATCTGCATCAGTGCTTATTATTTTATGTGTTTACATTTTCTCCAGCTTGCCGCTATATTTAGTACATGCCAAGTTGGTCATTAGCATAATGCAGGGGCAGTTGAGAGGACACACAGAAACTCATTAAAGAGGACAACATAAAGCTTTAGGCGAGCATGCCTGTGCAACACGCAGCACATACATGCTTTAAAGAGCATACACCGCCACACCTATGAAACTTTGCATGTAATATGTGAATACCTTTTTTTTTTTTAAATAAAAAGGCCATTTTAAAATCAGAATTGGTTTAGCATGGTTTGGTTGCAGCCCCGGAGAAGGGGTTTGTGAGCTAATGGCATTTGCTCTCTTTAAACTTTAATCTTTCCTATTAATTCCCTGCAACTGGAGAATGTGCGAGAGTTAATGTTCCATGAACGTGTTTCTCACTCTGCAATCTCTTCAAGCTAATTACCTTCAGGTGCTAAATGGGGGGAAATTGCAATCCATTTGGAAGGGAGAAATTTCACCTCCCCTTTGCCTATGTAACACTGTGGGTGCAGTTAAAAAGAAAGAAAATCAAACATAAGAAGCCAGGTCTAGAGCACATTTAATCAAAAAATGGACACTCAGGCAGAGCCCTGATTGGCTCTGCCATTCCAAGGTAGCTTTGGGAGAGTAAATTGCTTCCTGTAGCTTCCCGCCTCACTGCTTATTTTGCAGGTCACCTAGAGGTCAGCAGGTGCAGCAGTGGACAAAACAGTGAACAGATGTTTGATTGACAAAGATCACACAGATTGGCAATCAAAGTTTTCAGATGAGAAAGGAGAGGCTCACTGAATGGCCGTTTCATCAAGGAGATACGGAAGAAGTCAAAATCCAAATTAAAAGCGGAGTAAGTCAGTGTGACAGAGTCACAGATGCATGTACAAAACACTAAATCTCACAGAGCGACATGGTATGTGTCAATGACAGAATCAAATACATACTAATGGCTCCGGAGTCAATCACTAATCAGTAACGCAGGATGAACCGGCTCGTTGCAGACAAATAGCTTTGATAAGTTTTATGTTTTCAAGCCTAGCTTGGAGAGAAGGGTTAAGTGAAGAGGAAGTAGAGAGAGATACGGTCAGGCTGAGTGAACAGTGGGGGTTCTTCACTCTCCTCAGACGAGTCTAGAGTGTGGAGGGTCATTTTATCCCCTGTTTGATCTTTGTCTTCAGATGACACAGCAGGAAATTAAAGATGAAAGGAGGTTTGGACTACTGTCTTACATACACGCAGACAGAATGCCCTCATTTTCACATATCTGGTTTATATATGTGGTTCCATGGGTGATTCAGCTATAGGCCTGTATTGGCCAAGCCGTGTTGTACACAGTGTCCTCAAAAGAGCAAACTCTTTGCACATTATCAACTTTTAAAAAGTAAATCTTATCATTACCACTTTGTTTTTGTATCCAGTAAAAAGTTACAAATGAAAACTGTTCATGCCAACATTTATTGTTTTTCTGACTCATTGCGAGTGTCTTTTCATAGCAATGCACGGTAAATGGTCTTTTTCAGTCATTAGATACAGTGGCTGTGTTTAATTCATCACTGAATATATTTTATGAGCATATTTAAGAGATACAATGATTTGTATCAAAAAATGTCATATCTAATTTATGTAACTGATTCCAACCCTTAAAGGGAGGTGATGCCCCGATGTATAAATAAACACAAACATATATATTTTTCCCCCTGCCATATCTCTTGTGTGTAATAATAAATGAATTAGTTGTGGGGAGTACTACAAATAGTCCGTGTCTTAGACAAACAGTCATAGTGACGGCCCTGAGCTCCCACTGTGTTGAGGAATCTCCCACTAACAGCACTCCCTCCCATTTATCTCCGTGGCTGAGAGCAGGAAAAAAGAGCGTGGGCTGGGAGTTGAGGAAACATCAAAAGAAAAGCGTCCCTGATAACTGTAGCTCTGTTTTTCTAGCACCTAATGAAAAACACTTCCATGCTGGTAACTAAAACCCAAGAAGCTAGATAGCTTACTCGATTGCACTCTGTGTGGCCTTTTGCTTGATGATTTCATGCATATTGCTTGAAGGCAAAAGTAAACCCTGAACGACCGCAGATGTTTTCTTGTGTTTTTTTTTTTTTCTGAATCTCCGTTACTGTTCGTTTTATCTTCCTAAAATGCCAAAGCTATTTGGTAAAATCATTAGAGGTGTTATGGTCGCAGAATGGCTCAGTCGAGCAGCATCCTTGTGTAGTACTGAAAGGTTATTTTCTTCATGAACACTTGAGGGTCCACTGATCCCTTGTAAGTGTCTGTTGGAAAATGCATTGACATTTTACATGAATGGAAAAACCCTCCTCAATAGACTCTCTTTCATTGCTCTTCAGGTTTCAGGTCATTATACCCGCAATAGGGGACCACTCAACCTAGTTTGGTATTACCTCTGAGAAAACCCTTATGCTACTTTACTTACTCTATTCACAAATTTGGTTTGGAAGTGAGAAATGTAAACCTTTGACCTGAACATGTAAAGGTGTTTGTTTAGTGTAAGCATCAGTGGATTTTTCTTGACCTGATAAAAGATGGCCATCTACTACTGTAAAAAAAGAAAAGAGAAAGAAAACACTTTCCACCATATTTGTCAGTGGCTTCAGGCAAATACAAATATTGCAGTGTGTGTGTGTGTGTGTGTATATATATATATATATATATATATATATATATATATATACATATACACACGCACGCACGCACACCAGAAAAATTATGTATTTATATCTGAATATGTGTGGACAGTGGACAAAGCAGTAATCAATAATAAAGGACAGATGTATCCATTAGAATAGGGTTAAGACAATGTAAAAAACATATTAAAGTTTATTTGCCACATTTAAATCTAATAAAGTACAGAACTGGAAACAGAGTGAGGGGTGCTAATGTAATCAAAAGTAGAAGCCTTGTTATATGGATTGGCCCCTTTCAGGAGGCTTTATACTCATGTATTATTGATAATCAGTAAGATGCAATTTATTAGTACACCTGATTGATGTGGAGCTAATTTTTACTTACACTAAATACATTAATGTTATGGTAGTTCAATAAACCATATAATGCATAACACTGTATTATATTTTAGGAACCCATCATATGTAATCTGTAAAGTCTTAAACTTATTGTACCTACTAGATAAATGTAGTAAAACATAATATTTCTATCTAAATGTAACAAAAATTGCAATCCAAAAGAATACCATAAAAATCAAAGCTTTTTGAATCTTGTATCTCATCAGTACTATCATGTATAGATTTGACAATTTTATCATAAAATGTGCAGAATAATAACATCTACAGAAGGTTATTTTTTTAAACTGATGTTATTGCATTATAGAACATTTTATAGGTCTTGATGTCCTCACCCTGTGTGCATGAGTTTAGCAGATGTGTAAAAAGAAAAAAGTTAAGGCAAAGTTTAATCAAGCAGGGTTTAGATATAGTCACGGGCACCAATCTGAATAGACAAGTCCATTCAATGCAAATGCTGCACCTGCCATGAGTTGGTAAAGCTTTTGCGATTTCACTGAAAACAGGGTTCTCATCATTTGGAAAGGTAGACTTGCCATTTCACGCACCAGTATCCCAGAAATCCGTAAATACCTGGAGACATTCCTCGACAGGATTAAAATTTTGCGATCACCAGGAAAATGGCTTCAGAGCCAAAAAAATCAACCTTTCCCTATCTGCTTTTCTTACTTTGTCCTCCAAATTTTGATTTTAACTGCCTTTATGCTATTTCTAGAATATAATGTTTTATTTGTATATACAATAATCAGAAATGTGAGCATCCATTCTCCTTTATTGAACTCCTTTCAATAAAAATACCACATATCTTTTGCAAATCCACTAAATAACTACTAGTTCAATTAAGCAAAGTATACTTCAGGTGCCCACCGGCAGTGAGGAGAGCTACAATACTGAGATGGTCAGAAACTGTATGGATAGCAGTTGGCCAAGCTTCCAAGTCCAGTCAGGCTGAGTCGGCTCACACTGATAACGTAGGTAATGGTGTTTCTGGAAGAGTGAGGCCAGATGAAACACACCACACGGACAGATACCACGGGCATACTGGCCCCTTCTGTTGAAAAATTTCATTTTTTCCGGCAGGAAGCCATGAATGCTGAGGCTGAATCCAAATCCGGTTTTCCGCACTTTATCAGCGTGTGGCCCACCAAGTGGTGAGATGGCGGGGGAAGTGAAGGACTGAGTGGGGGGGTGGCAGGGGGGTGATTCGCTCAGCCGAGACCCTCCACTTTAATCCAATTTACAGCCTCCCCCAGCAAAAGATAATTACAACCCTTAAACCAGCTAGGAGAGGGGTAGAAGAAAAGGCCTCACTCACCAAAACTGTGCCTCTGGCCCCTAAAGTCTCCACCTAGAGAAAGAGAAGAGGGGGGCCTCTGTTAGCAGGACTCAAGCAAAGGCATTGTGACAAACTAAGAGTGTGTGTAGCTAATGAGGCAAAGTGATTTTTTTTGCAGCAAATGGATGCCTGCTGGGCAGCGGTAGAATGTACCCCAGGACTTCTTTGCTAGCTGATGTTCACCATAGACATAGGGGAGGTATATTTTAGGTTGTTATTTCAGTAAGTGGGTGTGCACCTGTGTATTTCAATAATGGATATGTGTAAAGCTATCTGAAGTTTGTGGTTATTATTTTATGTTTTAAGGTGTGCTTGTGTATTTACAGTGTTATTTTTATGCATACTTTGCTGCAAAATGCAATTATTCTTTATTTTGCTGTTATTTTCAGTGGGTGTCATGTCTTTGAAATGAGTTTTTTAAATGCTCTCAAATTTAATCTTTCATTTTTTCCTTTTCTCTGGACTTCGTCCTTGCCAGCGGTCTTTGAAGTGAGAATGAAGGAATGGGGTTAACTTTTGCAAAAGAATGCGAAGAAAAAATAATGGAGGGGCACACAGGGGAGCGGAAATGCTGGCCAGTCCTAATTAACAGAAGGAGAGACACTCCCAAAGTCTCCCATTCACAGCCTCACAATGGACTTCTCCACCAAGCAGAACCTGGAATGGAATATGGGAGGAGTGAATGGAAAGAGGCTAGAAAAAAGAGAAAGAGACTAAAGCCCTCATTCTCTTCGCACTTGTCTCTTTTATTGTATTTCTATTTTATAGCATTAGCCCCAGGCCTAAGGTCCTATAGTCCATGTTCTATTCAGTGAAACTGTGTCCAGAGATTCCCACTGGTCAGTTTTGTAAATATGGGTCCTGGCAGTGTGTAAAAAAAAAGAAAGAGGGCACATATGCAAAATCAGTCCAGTGTGGGCCTCTTCTTCTGCTCTTTCAAATACTGCCCCATGCCCTCCTCACCCTCTCTCTCTGTCTGTCTGGTGCATTAACTGTGGTTAGAGTTAAGAGCAATGGTAGCCTATGCAGGGGAGAGGCTTATTTTACCACAAGTCAAGAGGGGAGGGGATTGTAAGGGGCAACAGGAGAAGTGTGGACCCACCTGCCACTGATTATCCTCTGAGTTAGAGGGTTTAGTCTTGACCCTTGAACTTCAGAGCTGCCCCACACCACTAATCTGTTAATTAACCGAGAAATACCCTGGAAAAACTTTGAACAGCCATTGTAGATATGCACGCATGTGTGTATTTAAGTGTGTAAAGGGAAGAGACAACAACAGAGAAAGAGAGAGCGCAGTGTGGCATGTGGTAACTCTGGAAATAGCTGGCAAATTCTCTTACTGCTGTTTTACTAGATAAGTAGGACACATCAGTCAGTTTTGTGTGTGCGTGCGTATGT
Organism: Archocentrus centrarchus; assembly: GCF_007364275.1. NCBI lineage: Eukaryota > Metazoa > Chordata > Actinopteri > Cichliformes > Cichlidae > Archocentrus > Archocentrus centrarchus. Next base: position 16,360,687 of record NC_044360.1, read on the forward strand.
GTGTGTGTGTGTGTGTGTGTGTGTGTGTGTTAATGGCACCACTACATGATCCTTGCTTGATCCTTGATCCCTACTTCGTTTGATGGTACTCAGTACCACAAGTAGTATGAACAGGGCACTCATAAACTGTGTTTTTCTTTGTAGTTTAGTTGTACAACCAGCCAACAATTATTTTTACATTCTGATGATGATGCTTACACTCGAAAAACTGTTTGTGCAGAAAGTTGAAGTCCCTTAAAATTTTGAGTGAAAAATCTACATTTCTGCTTTTTTTCAAATTTATGCCATGGCTAAAGACTGCTACTTCAACTTTCTGCACCTACACTTTACTGTGTACAGAGAAAAATGGGTGGTATTTGTTGAGCTTGTTCTTTCTGTGTAATATGATGTTGTATACTAGAAGGTCTGTTTATGTCTGACACATTTTCCAACATTACAACAGTGTATTTATTATGAGTCCCAGTGGGTTTGGCACTTGACTGTGCATGACACAATAAAAAACATCACTAACTAGCTATAAAGTGCAGGACCTAAAACAGCATCTATTAATCCATTTGTATATGTAAATCATGGGACCCAACATTTGAACCCTACCGTCACTTGTTGTCATAGAAAGCATATATATATATATATATGCTTTCTTTGCTAGTACTTCTGTAAACAAAGGTGGCTTTGACTGGTGTGGATGCTTATGAGTAGGGCAACAAAGTCAATTAGTTCTGTGTTTATTAGTATGTGACAGGTGCTGGGTCATGCAGATTAACTCACAACCCTTGGAGGGATGGGACAACAATAATGGTGAAACATGCCCGTCAGACCAGAAAGTAAAGGTAGCAAAAGGAACATAGCAAAGCCTGCTCAATTAATTATGGGGATTAATGAAGTTCTGCTTGATTAAATGTCAATGGCATAAAAAACGCCTATTTTGTCTCCCCAATGTGACATAATGGACACTTACATAAATAATGGAATCCTTCATGGTTATGGAAACTAACCCATTATATGTTAAAAACCACTCCTCCTCCTGAACACTCAATCGATTAATTAAAGCTATTGCCCTTGATTATCCAATCACAGGATTCATAAAGGTTTGACCTCTAACCTTCAACCTTCCCTGACTGGAAGACTATTGATTGAGGGGAATGGTTTATTTTCAGCTACTGGAACTGCAATGGCTTTAAAAAAGAATAGCTGACAGAGTTTCTTTTCACTGACTCCAGAGAACTGTTGTGGCTATTGTTTTGTACTAAGGTTGAATGAATGGCTGAAACATCAACTGCACCCATTTAGACAACTATTACATTAAATTATTGTCAAAACGAAGTGAAGGATCAATAACATGCACTCTTTTCTAAAGCTCACTGATGCAAAAAGTCCCCATTCTGTGTTTCCAACAAAATCATATCTGGTGTATTATTAATATATATATATATATATATATATATATATATATATATATATATATATATATATATATATATATATATATATATATATATATATATATATATATATATATATATATATATATATGTATTTTATTTTACTCTATGTTTTGCATTACTTTTATGGTACATCCACTCTTATCATTTTTTTGTCTTGGATTCCCTTTAGTAGCAAATCACATCTGACGTTTGCAATTGCAAGTACGATTTCATACACATAATTAAAGCAGTTCTTCACATCATCCTGACATGAGGCTGCTCGCTATGCAGTGAGGCATAATGAGTTACAGCATGGTCAAGTGGTCAGCTTCAGACTGTCAGTTTCATGGAAATACTTTGATTCAATCAATAACCTGCACTTGATGTGTTCAGAGGAAACAGATCAACAGATCAAAATGTATAACAGAAGTTTTAAGCACGCTCAGCTTGAGTGTATAATTTAAATGAAACTCGTGATGAGCTTCCATTGTATGTATTTACATTAGTCACATGCATGTTTCTCTAGACAAAATATCCTGTGTGATTATTCATTATTATCACCATGAGACCCAACTGTAAACACCATTAAGATGTTAATATTTAAACAGCCAAAGTCATGACACAAACTCAGCGCAACTAGATTTGGCCCTTCAAATATCAACTTTTGGGTAGATGGTTAACTAAAGGTCACATTTATCTACATTTTTTTTATAAGATTATAACCACCAGGGTTACTGAAATATTAGTTCTACTGCACCTACCCCAAATGGTTTAGAACTGCAAGGATTCATGTGAACAAAAATCCCCCTGGCAGAATTCGAAACACCGCTGATGTGTCAACATATCAAATAACCATTGTGAAATGCCATGGCTGTATTCATTCCTTGTTTTGGTGCTTGTTGAACAAGGTGGCGTGGGATTGCTCTCCCTCACCCTGTGGTCTGTCCTCTAGGGCGCAAGGAATATAAGTCACTCACTGCACATCAGGCTTTTCCCCCAGGGGCCCTAGCACTGGCAGAGCCAGGTTAACAAACTGTAAAAGCTTCAGCTGAGCAGCACACAAACTGTTTTCTCTCCACAAAAGGATTGGCTCCAACAAATGTCATAAGCCTATAATGAGATAGCTGATCTCGGTAGTAAAGAAGAAAAGAAAAGAAAAATGTTTCCCCTCTCCAGTCAGTGGCTATTAGAGTCAGTGAGAGTAAAAAGGGGAAGCTTCCCCATTTTCTTGGAAGCCCTTGGAGGTTGGCCAACATGACAATGCTGGTCAATTAATTGGTGAAAAAGTGAAAATCCAATTAATGTGTATCAAGCTGGCAGTTTTGCATGATGATGGCTCATTAGGAGTCCAAGCTGAGAGTGGAGGAGTAGAGGGGTGGAGGGGCTTAAACCCCACTCATTAAAGCTCTGTCTTTCTCAGTGGGGTTTTAGGGACTGACTTATTTATGCAACAGGTTCTAAACAAAACCTCAATGTAACGCTCATTTACTAGATTTGAAACTGATGAATTCCTAAATGGCATGGGTGGGGATTCTTTGGTTGTTGACATAGTTTCTGTTCTTCATCCAAGTGGTAACCTACATTAAATACTTTAAATACACAAACAAAGTAATGGTTTAAATAATAAAATTGGCAAATATTGCATAACTTTTTAAAGTCATCCACTTCTCCACCCATGCAGTACATAGAAACCTACATATATTGCACACATACGCTAGCATCCACGTCAATGCATATACAATCATGCACAATACAGAGACACATAAATACTCTTGGTATAATCTGGTTGTTCTTTCTAAACCTGTTATCTGCTGTATATTTGTTTGTTTAGTACTACTTATACTAAATTTAAAAGTTGTTTACAGTGTGGCCTGAAGCTGCTCTTATATTTTCTATGCCAGCCTAACTATCATGCACTGAAAGAGGAACTCAACTCTGTCAAAAAAACTGAATTAAATATGCAACATCACTAACATCCTCTACAGCTCAACTGCATAACATTTACACACAAGCGATGCTATTGAAATACTCTAAAGTAGGCTTTGGCCTCATCAGTGCATTATAAAATAAGATGATGGTGCTCTCACTGCTACTTCTGAAGTTCTCCATATACTGACAAAATAAAGAATGTGCTCCCATACTGTTGCAGCCAACCCGTGTTTGTCTAGCCTCGGCCTCTATGTGTAAGATTAATACTCTTGCCACACTCTCATAGAATAATGTCACTTTAATCTTGTTTGGGGCGAAATTCGAAGTGGAGTGTGTCTACTTGTTTCCTGAGATTACTTCATCTTTCTTTCGGCAGCGGTGTGTGACTCTGCCGCCTGCTGTCCCCTGGCGTTGGATGTCCCATTACCCTTCACACGCTGCAACTTTCTGCTGTTTGCACAACACTGGCCACAGGACCCAACAGGAGGCCAGTATACTATTGATGTTTTTAGTTTTTCTTTACTAGTGCCAGGCTTTTTTTGTTGTTGTTGTTGTGCTGCTATAGAGGACAATCGCCAGTAGCTGAGCCACTGTGAAAATTCAAGTTGCTTTAGAGTGTTTCAGCTGTCAAATAATTTGCTGGCCCCATGTACCAGCCCTTTCTCCAAAAAAATATATTCTTGTCCAAATAAACTGCATTTCTAATATGAGTGAAGGGATATGATTTTTCTCCCCCATTAAGTTAATTTCTGATGTATTATGAAAACATCAACCTTTTTTAGTTTTTATTTTTTTTGCTCATCTACTGTTTCAATCATGTAATTCCATTAACCAAGTTTCTAGGAAATCACTGAGAAAGGGTCTAATTTAACCCAAACCCTCTCCTCCAAACCTAACCAAACAGTGAGTTGCGGGAGTGCCTGGAGACTATCCCAGTAATCAAAGGGTGAAAAGCCAAAGTACACACTGGACAGGTTGGGCCAGTGTATTACAGGTCCAACACCAAAAAGCATGTGGAAAAATACATGAGAATCAAAGCCTAGTGTTCAGCAACCACCTTAGGTGGAGTTCATTTGTGTTTTTAATCAGAAGGTCCTCATTTGTTGAAAAAATAAGTAATCTAACCTCAAAACTTAATTGAGAATGAGATTTAGTTGTATTGGAAGATATTTTCAGGAGACAGGGTTGCATGTGCTGCTCTTGCTGTCTGTAACAGAAAACATGTTTACCAGCCACAATAGTGAAGCTGTTAAGCGGTGATTAAACTCTGCTGAGGACACGGACAGCTGGAGACACCACGGCCAAGTAGTCATTCCTGTTATACTTCTTTGAAGTCCACGTGGAGGGCGCATGTGTAGTTGGCGCATTGTAATGTAGAGCCTCTGCGGACGAGTCTGTACAGCCACAAAAAAAAAAAAAAAAAAAAGGCAGGCATGCAAATGTCTGCTCAGAGCCTTGTGCTCACTGTCTCATAATGAAATTTATGTCACTCAGACCCAAGTGGCCACTAGCAGACTCAGCACTAAAACACCCATGTTACTGTTTTCATCCTGTGAGTGTATGTGTTTGTTATCATGGCAGAAAGTGATCCTGGAGACACCCATCATAGCAGGAACTACAACAAAGGTAGAAGTTTGATAGATGTTTATATTTTTGGATTAAAGCAACGTGAATTATAGCAACATTGCGGACTACAGATTTTATGCAGATTTTACAGATCTCTACGTGGGTACAAAATTAAGTCACAAGTCACACTTTTTCATTTTTTAAAGTAACTATAACTCAGAATGTGAGTTATATTTATATGGTGTACAACCACAACATTTTTCTGAACACGTGTGTGATGTGTAAACAGTGCTGCAGCTGGTGTGATGGCATTCCAAAATGGTCTCGATTCATGCTGCTTTCTCTTTATTTCCACTGGTGCAAGTCTCATATACTATTAGCATTAAACTGATATTGTGCTGAATATAAATAATAGGCTTCTGTAACTTTAAAACTGTACAGTTACAGTTTTTACAGTTAAACTTATTTTTCAAATGACTGAAAAACAAAAGCCTTTAAAATTGATACTTTTAATTATTACTTTTTTTTTTCAGGCAACCCAAGAAAACTAAGTGAAGCAGTCACTGAACAGGTATATTGTACCACAAAGTTTCCTTTTCTAATTTTGATTTGCCATTCAGCAACTTGTATTTTTGTGCTCTTTACTGGTAATTTACAGTAAATATTTTCATGCCTTTCAACTGTGTTGACCCCCACATTCTGAATGAATGAGCCGCACTGAATCAGCTATAAATCTCTAATGAGACTGAATGTAAACAAGACAATACAAACCACATAAATTCTTTACGCAACTATTCAGCATTTGCACCTTTTACAAACAGACACAAAACAACCTCTGCTCCACTGGCTACAATTAAGATGTTCATTGAATGTTTATGGTCTCCCATGTAATTACTGTGTTTTCAACCTGCTCTTTAAAAACTGCAAATAATTAATTTGTCTTGACTAATACACAATAGGTCTAAATGTATTTGGATAATTAAATGTTTAATATTCTTGTTAGGGAACATGAGTTACGATTTATGCCAGCAAATGGACAGTGCTGCTATCGCCACAGCTTCTTTCTGTCTGAGGTAAAGAAACACACTTTGTATAGCAAGCCTTGTGCTGTTTGGAGAAGCAGTGTGTTTTTCCCCTCACTTCCTAATAATCTATTCTGTTCAGCCAGCTGCATACATTGACAAATGTTTCCAGCATTAGGTATTTACCCGGTGAAAGGTAATAGATGCAAGGGTTTAAAAAATGCCTGATGCAAGAAACAGCAGGCACAATGGCAAAAAATATCACAACAGGAAACATTTGTCTTTTCTTCGCAACAGTCTATTTGTAAGAGAGGACTTTTTTCTGATTCTACAAAAGCAAAGAGTGACATTATACAAAATACATGCACAAGGCATTTTTTTTTGTGTGTTTCTAATTTCAATTTCTTTTTTTTATTTTGTAACTATTTATGACATGGTAACTGTACTCTACATTAAAAAATGTTTGACTTTTGTTTGTTTTTTTAATCAAAAGCTGCTCTGAAGTTCTGTTTGAGACACAAGCTGATACACAGCCACTTGCAGAGTGAAACACACCATTCCAGTAGTTAGGTTTTTCTAATCTGTTGATAGTGATTTGGTTGGTTTGTTGTAATTTTCCTTCTTTTTTTTTTTTTTTTTTTTTTTTTTTACATCTCTTTCTTTCTGGTTTATATTTGTGCACCTTGTTCCTGGGAGCTAATGAAAGCTGTGACGGTGCATTAATGAGGCTGCTTATTTCAACTGTATTCCACTTCCTCCATTTACCTCCTTCACCTCATTCTCCCAATCCACATTTCCTCAGCAGCTCGTGGGTACTCTGTGTCATGCTGCTGCCACTCCTTTACATTTTTATCTCACATCTCCCTGAATAATCTCCACGTTTACTGGGTCCGACTCATGTTGCATTCTTTAACATGAAACAATGTAACTGATAGGATTAGCCACATAAAAAATATATATGATGCTGAGTAACGTGGAAAATTGTTATTGCTGTCTACATTTTTGATCATCTATATGCTTTCTGGATCTCACCATTTATCTAATATACAGTGTACAATGTGCAGTAACAATATGCCATTGCCTATGACAAAGGGGGGGGACCTTCAACACTTACATCAAAGCCATGTAACAATACTGCATACTTTTACTGTCTTCCAATGTCGTGTTTCTATACGTTTATCATAAGCTAGAAATTATAATTTATTCAAAATAAATATTTGGAAAAGGGGATGTCCTCAAATCCACAAGCACTGCTAACAAGGATAAACACCATTACTGAGTTAAGAATGAAAGAATCTGTTGGTGTTGTGTGCTCGTACTTTCAGCCTGGTGGGATTAATGAATAACTTCAGTAAGAAACGCCTCTGTTCTTAGGCAAGGCAAAATGACCACAGGCAGCCAAAGAATTTGGCGGTCAGTAACTGTGGCTGTTTCCCATACATATATTATTATAGCAATAGCAGCAGTGGTGATTGAATTTCTGACCTTTTGTTGAAATGGAAAGGGAGAGAGAGGGAATGCATTTCAATTTTTGTTGTGTCATTCATGTCTTAAAATAACTACAGGGATGAAAGATCGTGGCTTGATTCAATTACAGTGCTTTGTAAAGGCTAAAGATTACTGTATTCTACATGGAACCTCACTTGTATCTGAGATAAATATAGATGCTGATTTCACACACATTCAGTGGAGTAAAATAGGTTAAGTGAACACCCTCGCGTTTGCTCTTTGGAGCCACTTTGAGGCTAGAAGTTTTAAATTACAGTGTATACTCCTATTTCATGGCTAGAAAAAAATTAAAGCACACAATTTTTTCACATAAATAAATCCATCTAAATAAATGGCTCAGTCACCAATAATAAAACGTGATGATACAATAGATTTTGGTAAGGACAATTCACAATAAGTCTGAACATTTTGAAGGTGACAAACCTGATACTGCACTCATCATACCACACAATCCAGCCAACACTGGAGAAAGCAGAAGCCACCAAACCAGAAAAGTTTGGTGGTGGAACCGGGCTGGCCAACTTTGCCAATCAATAGCAAAGTTCACATTAAAAACTGCTGACAGCAGTGGGAAGGAGTTCCCACTTTCATCTAGCGCTGTCTGCCCCTCCAGCTAACCTCACTGTCACCCTCTCCCTTTGCAGACCTGCTCTCTTTATTAATCTTTGTCGCATCCCACAGCCTGACCCAAAATACTACACAAACATACACACACACACACACACACACACACACACACACACACACACACACACACACACACACACACACACACACACACACAGTGAAAGACTTCACACAGACACTTCATTTGATATCCTTGAACCAAGAACCCTCCACTCCTGCAGAGGAGCCCACCCAGCAGCGCTGTTTCACCATATCAACCTGTTTGCTGAAAGAAAGACAATAAGCTCTCTGAATGAAGCTTGTGTGTGTATGACAGCAGATTTGCTTTCCATTAAAACTTACCTTCCTTGTTCTTCCTGCAAACTTCAGTTTAGAGTAGTGGAAACTAAGCAGTTGAAGACCAGGATATATAGATGTATTTATATAAAAATAATCCTCCTAAGACAAGTAATGGATACATGCTTTGATTTTAATAGCTGAGCCCATTGAACTTTGGTCCTTTGTTCCTTTCTGTTATATTCTTGGTCATGGAAACAAGAGGGTCCTACTTGACAGTCTTTGCTCAAAGATGAGCTGCCTCGAGTTAACACAGGTCTCTGCTGCCCCTTAGGGGTGGAAGATAAAAGGGAAATTTGAGAACTCCCATTAGCACTGGGAGTGGAGTGGAATTAAAAGTTTTATGTTGTTACATTGATAAAATTTCACTTTGAGTAAAATTTTGATCTTTTCAGTCAGGTCGATTAGGTGTTGGGTGCATGCATGACAAGGCTAATCACATTAGTGCTGCTGATCCTTGGCCTTTGGTATTGCTGTCTCTCTATTAAACCTGCTCTGTTTTTGACTGCTGAAATACAAACCATTTCTTTGGCAGCAGGTTGTACATAAACATATTATGTACAGCCTGCTGCATTGCAACTGCACTGTACATCTCTCTTTATTAAAATGAATGAGAAATATAATATCAAAATAGTACAGTTTGAGTTAATTGTAGAATGAGTTTGTTAATACATTTAAAATGTGATCTAGTCTTAATCTTAATGTTATTGTTAATATATTAAATTTTATTTACGATATGTGTGAAAATGGAGCAGGATATGCTTCATTGGAGACAAGGTGTATTGAAGCTGCACAGATATTTGTCAGGGCAAAGTGTTGTGTAGGTGATTGAGCAGTACCATTTCTAACATAGTCCACTGAAACTTTTTGATAGGGGTGGTTCCTCTAATCCACATGACATGTCTGACATGCTATTTTCCATTAGTAGACAAAATAGTCTCTCAAGTACAACAACAAAAGAACTATTGTGCACACACTCATTTTGGTAACAGCTGAGAGAACCTGGAGGTCAAACTGAAATGGCACACTGTTCCAGATTTTCTTTGCAACAGTCATAACTGCACATATTACCAGAACGTATAAGAGAAAAGGCTGCGATCGCAGATTGAATCAAAGGCTGCCAATCAGAATTCATTCTGGGTGGGACTGAACAGAGCTGAACTGGCTCTAATTTTAACTATGAAGACATAAAACTCCTGAAAGGCCTAAGAATAAAGGTTTTACAAAGAAAAACAGGAAAAAGAGCACTGAATGCCTGAATATCATGGAACACCTGGCTGGCTTCCTTTTTACTATCTCAGATACTCAGAACATTGTAGGGGTTTTGCTGGGTCTGGATAAGATCTGCAACAAAGTGGAAGTATTGTTTCAGAGGTGCTGTGAGAGAATGGGTTGGTGATGCCAGTACTGCACACACTTTGCACATTGGTGTGAAAAAGTATTTGCGCCCTTCCAAACCAAGTAGATTTGGACAGCTTTTTTCCATTAAGAAATAAAATCATCATTTTAAAAAATTTGTATTTACTCAGGCTTTCTTTGTCCTATATTAAAATTTGTTTGATGATCTGAAACATTTAAGTGTGACAAATGTGCAAAAAACTAAGAAATCAGGGAGGGGGCAAACACTTTTTCACGGCACTGTATGCTAGCAATAAAAGCCCACCGGAGGTTAGCGTGTGAGTCTCACCAAATTGCACATTGTTCCTGGCCCATTCTGATAAGGGTCCAATATGCTACTGTCAAGACAATGTTTGTGCTGTCTGGGATCTCACATGTGTACTCATCCACAGCGTGCAACCTAATGAGACAGTCCCAAAGAAAAGGGCTACAGCTCAAAGCCTGAAGCCATGGCATGATTATTTCCTGAAGGTGCCCTGTCCAAATAAAATGAGGGGTGGGCTACTAGTGTGACTTTGGATATCTGAAGGAATAATTTATGAGAGAGGATCAGAGACATTAACCTCCAATTAGGTGCTGTAGTTACAGTATTATGAATGGCATCAGTTGATCAATGGGTCTTAAATTTTGTTTTCCCATATTGGGTAACGTGATAACGTGGTCATTTTGCTATTTAAAGCCAGAGATGGTGACCAAATGGAAGGTCAAGAGGAAGTATTTGCAGGGTCATTATATTCAGGTTTTAAGTTGCTTTTTGTGCGTATTAGTACATGCACTTAACCTTCAATCCCTTGGCATAGCCCCTTTGGGCTTGTTACCTAAGAAATATGTCTCCTCTTGTCTCTTCTCAGTGAGGTTCCCATGGAACTTGTCAGGAAGACAATGTAGAAGGAAGTAAGAGATAAAGTTGCAAGGCTCTTTTTCTGTGCAGTGTTTATTTGCTGTGTCAAAAATTGAGAGATTACACCGTTTCTATGCAGCAAGGGAAGAATCTGGTCAAGCATTTCCTCAGGCTAAAACCTTCATTTGGAGAGGCAAAGGAGGATTACTGACACCTGCATTTAGAACAAAAATTTGGCCCACTGGCTTTGAATAGGGAGTCATCATCAATCATTTATTTTAAGTGTGGAGAGGCCATTTACACTGGACTTGGATACTGGAGACTTACTCTGCACAGAATTTAATTAATTAATTTTTTTTTTTAAGTGAGCAGTTTTTGCAGGATTCTTTAAACTATCAAGACACCATGTACTTGTTACCCCATGTACTCTTTATGTTTATTTAAATAAGCTTTAATGTATTTAGCATTAAACATGCCACCGAAATGGCTCAAAATCTTAACCTTATTATAACCATTCGTTCAAAGTAGATTAATCCAAAGTGTCCTTTATGATAGACCTAAAGGACTGACATTCAAATATAATGAAGCAGATTTTTGTTTACAGATGGCAGGTGGTCTCAAGTTTGTATATAATTTACAACACCCATGCATACACTGTGCAGCATTCAAACACATACTGGCATCTATTTGATTAACATATGTACTCCAGTTATTATTATTATTACCTGTCCTTTGTGTTCAATCTAAATGCCCACTCTGAGTCAGTGGGGATGGTAACACTAACCCTCATGCTGTCAGCAGTGTGATTGATCACCAGCAGATAAACATCAGATCACTAAGAGAACAGGACAGACATTGATCCCCAGAGGAAGAGAGGACTTGTCACACACCAGCATACACAAACCTCTGTGAAACATCTGTCAAAATACCACGAGGACGACAGAGAACTGTACCTGTGTGACTAACATGGGAACCCTCAGACAGCTGTCAGCTGTTTGGGATGGTGGTTGATGACCAAAAAGTATAATTCTTTTCCATTACCTCACTCAACAATATTGCCCAAAAGATCTTAATTCTAATTAGAGAGTTGTAAGTTTTAATGTCTCAAATACAGAATTAGACAAATAGCGAATGCATTTTAATTTATATCCTGTAGGATAATGGGGGGAGGGGGGGGGCACTTAAGGGGGCACCTAAGGGCACTTTTCTTGCCCTTAGGCACACCAAACAACAGAAGAGCATGAAACATTCCCTGTGTTGTTCATTTTAGCTGGCATTAAGAATCCCCTGTGGCAGTACTGTCCCAAACAGAACACAAAACAAAGCAGGAAATGTGTGTTTTCACTAAATGTCAGTCCCGACTGGTCACATGAAGGTTTTTCACCTGGCTGGGCCCTGAATATGTTTTTCCCGTCATTAGCAACAGACCTCATGCAATGCCATACTTAAGAACAGAAGAAAGAGGAAAAGAAAATCAATGAGAAGTGAATGGTCAGTGTGACAAAAGGGGGCCAGCCTTGCGTTGACAGGAAGAAAAGCATTAGCGCCCTTTATGTGCATGGTGGCGGATTTCCGTGTGCTACACTGTCAGTGTACTTTCCCCTTAATTAAAACAGTCACAAGTTTCATTGAGCGGTGAATCAAAGGGTGGCTACGCCATAAAGCAGACTCAACTCTGTAACCCTCTGTGTGTGTGTGTGTGTGTGTGTGTGTGTGTGTGTGTGTGTGTGTGTGTGTGTGTGTGTGTGTGTGTGTGTGTGTGTGTGTGTGTGTGTGTGTGTGTGTGTTTGCCCAGTTTAGGAATCAAACTAAAGCACACACAGTGACCAGGATGAAGGGGATTTAAGCTGTGCTCATTCCCATGGTCAGTCACTCAGAATTGGTCATTACTGTCCTGTCTGGAGATGAAAACACAGCGATTAAGAATTTCTTCCCCATTTCTAAACATCCCCCTCAAAGACAAGAACAATGTTAGGTTCCTTTGACTGGTTTTCTTGGCAGTTTGTTAATCAAATAATATAGTTGGGTGTATAAGCCGCCCAGAGAAGCAAATATACATATTTTAATCAACCAAAGACAATAACTGATTAGAAGAACTAAGTGTGGTCACACAGGTGGGACATTTCTCTTCAGCCAATCCAAAAAAGCTCAAGTTAACGCGTTCCACAGCATACTGGGGTGAAATAACACAACTGGATAAGCAGACTGAACCAAGGGAAGGGAAAACGTTGGCTCCGCTTTAGCCAGTGACAGTGAATGTCCACTCTGCTGCTTTGTCATACTTGATCTTTGCATCAGAAGTGGGCCCAATCACTAATAGTCTAATGACTCAACAGTTTCCACACCATTTCATTTCCTTGACAGTGGAGGGGCAAACCTGCAAGCCCCCCCAGTCATACCCGCATCAATTATAAATCATCCTGTGGTTGGATAATTAAAAATGCAATATTATTTTTTCACTCCCCCAACAGGACAAGCCCTCTTGGTTTTGTTAAAGAAGAGTGGGATTCCCCTCTCGTGTTCTTTCCATCTGATAGTCGGAAAGAACCAAGAGCATGAATTATGCAGGGAGGATACATAATGGTAGAAATTGCTAATCATAGCACATGCAACTCGAGAAGGTTGGACTGGGAGGATGACTGACAGAGGGGTGCAAAGGAGATGGTACAGGATAAGGTAACAGTGAGAATCTTCAGAATGGATTCGCTTTGGGCTAGCCTTGATGGGGTACACCCATCACTCAGGGTGTGCTGAATAGCACTGAAAAGGGCTGGTATTTCTTGACTTTAGGTTTGGACAAATGGGAGACTTAGGAGGACTTAACATGACTGAAGGGATGGCAAAATATCTTATGACATCAGTTTCTGATGAGGATGCTGCTGTGATCAGTTTTATAGTATCAGTTTCTTTACAAACCTGAACCTGGTCAGATTTCTGAGTTACACTAAATAATAACATTTTTTTATTTGTTTTTATATATATAATATCTGTTGCTACTAACAAAACAAATGGTAATCTTAGTAATTTAGGCAATACTTATGTGAATATGTAATGCTTCCAAGTCTTATCTTGATTTTTTTCTTTGATCTACAACTTAAAATAAAATCAATTTTTTGGTTTTTGGTTGAAGAGTTGTGTTTGTTTGTATAGTGGAAGGCCAGCGGCAGCTAAATGATGTTGCTGTCCTTGAGTTTATGATTTTATGTCATGTTTCATTAAACCCTGGTCTCACAGAATAGTTTAGTTTGATAAGTGGTCCTATTTGTAATAACTGAAATGACTAAACTATCACCTGGATCTGCTTTGCTGAGCTTTATAAGAGTTTTCAAATATGCCTAGTGTGTGTGCATGTGCGCGTGTGTTTGTTTGTTTTTTGGTTGTTAGCTGTCCAGGCAGCAACTCCGTGTTTTTGCATCTTTTTCAAGTTAATAAAAACAATATAGCCTACTTTACTTGCTAAGCATCAAATAGTAGAGAGGCATACTTAGCAACAAAGATGGTGAACAATTCGAATTCGGCAATTAAAGAGCCAGAGATTTCACCTTGGGAGGTCCTAAAGAGACCAAAAGAAAGGCTAAAAGAGTAAACATTGTACTTACATTCAAGATGTGGTCGGTAACACCCACATGAGCCAGGTCACTTCTCCTTGTGAAAATCACAAATTGTTTGGAAGTAATTTGCTCTATCACTTTAAAAGTCGATGATTTGTCAATGTTTTGCTTACAACTTGTTTCCGCTGCCCCCAAGTGGCCAGATTTATTTATTAATTTATTTATTTTGAGCTTAATTAGAAACGTTACCAGCTGTTACCAAAACCCTAAAAACTGTACTGGGGATTTTAACTCAGAAATATGTTACTGACAACTTATAATCCAATTATTGTGCACTGCTACAGGCTTGTCTCAGTGCAATACAAAGAAAGGATAAAGACAGGGTGGTTTGTTAATCTGCAAAACCATTTGTTTATAGACACAGTACCACAAAATCCTGCAAAACGTCACTACAACAACATAGAGAAGAAATACCATAAAGAATGAGACGAGTGCAAAATATGAAGGACATGTACTCTGCTAATCAAGGTTCTATATACATTTTTGCTCTGTAATGGCACCATCACAAAATGGGGTTATTCGGCAGTGAGTATTTGTGCCATTTGTTGCCAGTCGTCTCTGTCAGAATGATGGAGTGTCTCTCTGACAGGTGCTGTGATTTCCCTGACCCCATTGTATTCAAACAACACAGGCTCCTCACACAGGAAGAGCAGAAGAAACAATACAGGTGAATCTGGAAGAATTCCCCCTAAGGGCCTGTCCACCTGACAGTTAAAAGGGGTGTGTGTGTGTGTGTGTGTGTGTGTGTGTGTGTGTGTGTGTGTGTGTGTGTGTGTGTGTGTGTGTGTGTGTGTGTGTGGGGCCCCACAATATGACAAAACAAAAGTCGTGACTTTTTAAAGATGTCTTGAAATCCGTTTCTCTTCTGAGAGTCCCGTGACGGTTCTAACTCGTCTTTATCAGCAGTGCAAGTGTTGTACAACGAGCCTCATGAGGGACTGCTCTATACCGTCCCAGATTATAAGAAGACATGTGTGTTAAACTCAGCCCTGCCTGCCCGTCATTATTTGCGGATTAGTGCTGGCCTGCACCCGCTTTGATGTGGACATGTTTCACACTTCCATGCCACTGAGCTCCAGGGATAAGGTGAAGGGAACAGAAAGCCCAACAATGGATTGAGAAAAAGAAACAGGCATAAGCAGGAGTCTTCTTCTGCTTGCTTTGAATGTGCAGGAAAACTTCAGTCTAATGAGGAAGATAATGCGTCACAACAATTACAGCTGTACGGATGAGCAGTCACCGGAAAGAGGCCCCACAGACATGCAAATGCCCACATGCATAATAACGCATACATATATGCATTTCAACACTGCGCACACATGCTGTACAGTCATATGATCTATACACACACACACACACACACATACACACACACACTTATGCAAGAAACTCTCTTCGTGATCCTCTGGGGTCTACTGCCCTCTGCAGGACTTAGAAGAGATAAAAGTGGAATTGTATCATCTACAGAGATAGATGGCAGCTTTTAATGAACATTACATATCCTGAAATGAATATTGCATATATATAAAACACCAGAATATATTTTAGAACAGACCGAGTTTATATGTTTAGACTGAACTCTTTCCTAAGAATATATTTCTTTTTAGTGGTGATCCAACAGAGCACCATTTCTGTGCATAGGCAGGGAATGGCTGAGTGAATCTACCTTGCAGAAGGAAACACAAGGCTTCTTTCAGGCAGAGCAGCTCCAGAGCCATATGAGGGCACTCAGTGTTCCACCCCAACCACAGGATTTATTTACCTTCCAACGACAGGCAGCCAGAATGAGGAGCTTGAGTATGCTTAAAGAAAAGTAAGGGTGAAGAAAGTGTGTGTGTATGCGCAAGGGACGGAGGGGCTGGGAGGAAGCATGGTGATTGTGTGACACAGAATTACCTAAGCTAGAAAGTGTGTTGTTATTCCTTTAAAAAAAAGAGAGAGAGAGAGAGAAAGAAAAGAAAAGGAAAGAACATAGAAACAAAAAAAGTGTACAAAAACATGTTTTGTCAAGTAAGATATAAAGATATGTTATATAAGATATAAATCAAGTGAACTCTATTTTGGTTTGTCTGTCCAAATTGTTGAAAGAAGACAGATTCTCAAAGGAGATGTCTGAAAGAGGAGGAACGTGGATGAGAGCATGAAAAGGTTGATAAGATGGGGGTGGATTTCCTGTTGCCTGAGCTCTCTCCCTTCCCTTCTCTTCTTTTCCCTTCCCTCCCATCCCTTTCTGAAGCACGAGTGGGCCCATTGAATCTGTATGTGCATAAAAGCCCACTGTGGGCTTTCTGTTACATTTTCCTAGTTCCTGCAGCCCATCGTTGATCTTAATGATGACTTCCGTGTTCATGTTGCTTACATGCAAGCACACCAGTTTTTCCTATAACACTTTTCTGTGATAATCTAGCCTCTTGATATTTCACTTATTACTTGCACTAATAATGTAAGACAATACTAAAAGAGTTTATTTTTTCAGTACTCACATTGAGCAATCTTATTGAATGCATCGCTTATTACATTCAAGGCCACTTAATTATGCAGTTTTAAAACTAACCCTGCCACACGCTGTTTATTTGTCAAACAGAAGCTCAAAGGTTTTTGGCAGCAGCAGCAGTGTGAACACTGTAGCTCATTCCAATAAGAACCCAAAATTCAGCTTTGTAGCGCAGGCTACGTGCACCTCCCTCAAATCTGCATTAACCTCTGAATGCACATCAGTGCCCGGTTGTGTCACCCAACAACCACAAGTAAACTCTCCAGGGTAGGTAAACAAAACCAAACAAACAAACTGCTTTTGGAAACAATCCATTTATTTTTCAGAACTTGCAGCCAGTTGCAGTCGATGACTTAAATCACTCAGTGATTTCTTTCACTCATTTCGCCGAGTGAGTGCTTGCAACCACGTGAATGAACATGATTCGAGTGAGTGGTTTATGATTGCTGAAGACCATCTCAGATCCTTTCACCGTGAGGGAACGGTGCATGTTCAGTGATTCATTCACTGAGTCCTGAGTGATAGACGGGGGCTAAAACTGCCACAATCAGGCCCAACAAGTTAAGTATGTCAGTTAAATACACTTGAAACTAAAGTCGGGAGAACTTCCAAAATATTAGCAATTATAAACACCCAGCAAACTGACAAGACAAGGTTGTGTTTCAGTGCAGTGAGTGTAACTAAGTAGTCTGATCTGGTCAAAAACACTGGATACCTTGAGAAAACCTGACACATGGCCAGGCTCGTCTCTTCAATGACTTATTGTTGAAGCCTTTTCTCCTTTGCAGGATAGAAACAGCTGCTGTTCTGCTGTTGAAATAACATCAGGGAAATGATCTGGGAGAAAATCAGCTTGACCAACAGCTGTGTACTCTAAAGTGCTTTCTCTCAGCTGAGATGTGAGGCAGATAGAAGGAATGCAGGCCTGAATGGGTTCCCTGTTTCTGCCTCACTCACACTAAGCCTTTAGAGGATCACAGACAGCAGCATGCATTTTAATATGCAGCTGAACTAAATCAACAATTCCACATCAATTTGCATTTTAGCCATTTCATTCTCAACCACTGCACTCCAGGTAAAATAAGCTGATAGTTGGATATCAAAGCAATGATTCTAAGAAATATAGTGCCTTGTTTGTTTACCAAGTACGTTCTCTACAACCTACTGCTGTCTTTCTGTCAAGTCAGATATAATGCTGTGTTCCTCACCATGTATCAAAGTAAAACTGGTCAAACAATTAAAATGTATCTAAAGATAAAACATTGGGAAGATATCTGAAACAGCTGTTAGTTTGCTGATAGCCAGAGCTGTGGATTATACTAAAGTCACAACAACTTAATACCTGATTCCCTCGACCACTAAATAATTTGTTGAAAGTAAAATATTTCCATGGCTGGTTAAATCAGCACTTCAATAGCCAGGCTGTATATTTAATCATTAGGTACTGTATATGCAACAAAATAACTTCATCTGAGCTATAAAAAAAGAAAAATGTTAAGTCAGTATTCAAAGAATTAAAATGTGCAATTAACAAAAATTAGCCTTTGAAGAGTTAAGACCAAATATTGACTTTAAGAACAGAGACTTGTTTTGGTGAAACATGACAACTGACTTAGACTCAGTGCTTTCCTGATTTTTTTGTGTTTTTTTTTTTTTACCACAACAAAAACTTTGGAGTTGATATCTTCTGTTGTTTGTGACAGCACCAACTTTTTTACAATAATCCATAACTGGAGAAAAACTGCACATCTGTATTGGTCCTTAAAACTGTTCCTATTCAGCATTAGGTGCATTAGTTAAATGCATACTGTGAATACACCCACTGTTTGTGTCATGGTCCCTGGGTCTAGGACCCAGGGTTTTAAAATTGCTTTGTGTTATAGTTCCATGTTTGTTTCTTTATATTCATATTCCTAGGTTTTGGTTCTGGCTTAGTCTCTATTCATGGTTACTATTTGATATTTCCTGTGTCTCGGTGAGTTCTTGCCTCCCTCGTGTCCCTGTGTCTGTTTCGTCTCTGTGTCCTGTACCCATGATTATTTGGTTTCCCCATTTAGTTGTCAAGTTTATCTTGTCTTCCTTTTTTGTTATGTCTCCTGTTCTCTGTGCCTTTTGTTCTCTGCCTTCTTGAGTTGATAGGTTAAGTTCATTCATGTGTGCTCTGTTTATAAAATTTCTGTGTGCCTGCCTCCCTGTTATGTCAAGTCTGCGTTTGTTTCCATGTCTACTTCCTGTTTTACTTTGCCAGTCCTTTAATTCATGTTCTTTGTGTCAATATTTGCTTTCGATTACCTCGTTAGTTAGATTCAGTTCACCTGTTCTACCCTGCTGACTCTGCTCTTACTGATTACTTCATGTGTATATTTTCTGTATCCTCTATTCTTTTTTGGGTTCTTATCTTCTGCAGTTTCCCATTGTGTTTCCTATGGTGTATCTCTGGCTCCTGTCCAGCCCTGTTTATATTTTCCTTGTGTGATCCAGCCTTGTAGTCCTGTCTTTCGAGTCCTGCGTTGGGGTCCTATTCCTGCCTGCCACAGCATTCCATGCCAGTTTCAGTTGCAAAATTGGCTGTATTCCTTTTAGCTTCAACATGTCACACACATATTCATATGTATGTTTTAAAAGCTAAGTGAAGCCCACTACTGTGAATTTCTAAAACATGTGCCTTTCATAGCCTCTTTGGTCGGGCCTCAACCAAACTGAGTACAATGTTGCCATTTAACTGGAGACACAGTATTTAACTTTACATATCATCACGAGCGAAAGTTAACGCAACACCACCTGGGTTTCACTTAGTCATATGCTATATACACTCACCAGCCACTCAATGTGATACAGCTTGCGAGTACTGGTTTGGAACTTGTGGCATAGATTCATGCAGCTCACTTAGCTGTGATTCATAAATTCAGACATTACAGGGTTGTAATGAGTGGCAATTTAAGTTACCGCTGTTTTCCTAACCTCTCGAAGAACTCTTGCCATTCTCCTCTGACCTCTGGCATCAACACAGAATTTCTGACCAGACAACTGCCGCTCACTGGATGTTTTCTTTTTCAAACCATTTTCTGTAAATCCTAGAGACAATTGTGTGGGAAAATCCCAGTAGATCAGCAGTTTCTGAAGTACTCTGACCAGCCCGTCTGGCTCCAACAATCATGCCATGTTATAAGTAACTTAAGTCACCTTTCTCCCCATTTCTGATGATCTTGGTTTGAACTTCATCAGGTTGTCCTGACCATGTCTACGTACATAAATGAACTGAGTTGTTGCCATACAATTGGTTGATTAGACATTTGCATTAACAAGCTGTTGAGCAGGCGTGCCTAATGAACTGGCTGGTGAGTGTACCTACACAGACCATACATTATTTGTTGTCACCAAAACATAACACAAATCTTTAAAAAGTCGATTCTGTAGGTCTTAATATTTTGGGTGATTTTATTACTTTGAGCTGTTATTTGATTTAAAAGAATATCTTGCACAACAATGTTGTACTTTTAACGATCAACATACCAACAGATCAGCTCTCACTCAATGAATGAAACTAAACCAAACCTGCTTGTTTACAGCTGTATTTGGAGGTGGAGAAGCAGTGGTAAATACTTCACTACAGATATAGTTAAGGCTGCTGGCTAGCAATTTAAAAAAAGATAGTCAAGGTGTTACCACTTTTCATGTATCATCAAATTTATTTATCGACCTTAACTTACCTTCTTGAATCTCATCGCTTCGTACTCATACATTGCAGGAGGATTGCTTTAAATCACATTTGGCCAAAAATCAAAAGGTGACGCTGTACTTATACACTTGCAAAGATATCAATGTTTGTCATGAAGACGCCACATAATCTAATTCCAGTTATACTTTTCCTGAGTAAGAGTTGAAAAACTCTATCAAAGTACATCAGGTCTACTCAAACATAATTCTAGCAGTTGCCTAGAGTAACGCTGATCTATGAAAAAACATAACAGGCCAAACTGGGCATTATTAAGCACTAATCTTAGGAATCCTATGAGCCAAAGTATCATTTGCTCCATATTCATACAAAGGCAACATATGCACATCATTTTTACTGAAGTTTATCATTTAAATTTCAAACATGATCAAACTAAAAAAAAAAATCATACATAGTCTATTACATTTGCCCTTGATATCTATGCTTGTTTAATTTCTAAATGAAATACAAAGCATGACACAAAGCTTAAGCATCAGGCTTTTCAGTGAATGCAGTATGCAAATAAATATTTCACTTTATCAAGTAACTCTTCATTATTTCAATGAGGCACATCATTGGGGAGTATCTTACTGTATGGCCCATATGTATGGTACCTTTGTTTTTCTTCTATGGCAACTCTGTTTAACAGTTTTGGTCTGTAGAGTAATGGCTTCTGCCGGCTCTCGTGCACTGCACGCCATGCACCGTTTTGCAGATTCACAGCTGTATTTTCACCTGTATTAATTAAATAACTTATCCTCAAGCAAACTAATGGACTTATTTATAAGTGTCTTCTCATCATTCACAAATCTGTACCCAAACAGCTTCATGGTGGGTCCACACACTCTCTGCACTACCTGAGCTAGCGTAAAGGGAATTGTAAATCTCCATTTCTCTGCCTGTTCTGATGAGTTCTTCTGGGTGGAGTAAATCCCGCTGGCTTTTTGTGTTGTCTGGGTATTCCTCAGTATCCACTCCCTAGCCTGGGAACTAAATGGTATCCCTGCAAACTTGTACATCTCCTCTGCCTTTTGCATAGGGTAGAGGGCAATATCCTCATAGCGGACCAATATGTAGCGGTTCCTGAGCCAGTGAGGTTGGCTGAGACCGACCTCTGCAGACATCCTAATGTGATCACAGTTTCCTTTGAGCCTCTTCACCTCCTCATCATCTTCGGGCACCTGACCGTTCTGCGCCCAAGCCTTCCACGTGTGATATTTTGAAGAGAACGCCACCATACGGGATGCTAATATGGCTCTTGGATCTCGAACTAGTTGGATAACTCTGACATCCAGGCGAGGGTCCTCTATTAAAGGCTGCAGTGTGTCCAGCTGATGCACGCGGACAGTCTTAATGGCATGGTGTTGTTTGGAAAGGCAGGATTCAGATGCAAGGGTTAGGTTCAGTGGCCCACAGCGGCGACTCTTACAGTGATACCTAAAACAAAACGCACAGAGGGAATATTATTACGACTTGCAGGAGACAGACCAACAGCCCCTCCCTTTTGCAGCTGCATAAATAAAGACTGCTTGGTCAGTAGCAGTGAGCTCTGTAAGTTATACAATACCTCTCAAAAACATCTTTGATCACAGGAGTGCAGACCCTTTCTTCACAGAGTGATAAACTAGACTCTCTGCGGAAAAGAGCTGGGGTGACGTGGTCCTGAGGTGGGGGAGAGATGAACTTCTCAAGAGGGGAGAAATCACACAGAAAAAGCCCCTGGAGTACATCTCTGTAAATTCCAGACAACACTGTCCCATTGTTTGCCTCTGCAGCCGGGGTCAGCATGCGCTCGACGTGCCACAAAGGCTCAAACAGGTAGAACATGTTCTTCCCATGCTGGTTAAAAAATTCCCCAACAAAGGAGGAACCCGTTCGTGTGGTGGCCAAGAGTAATATGTGCTTACGGGCACTGGTGTAATTGTTTGTCCCTAAATCATCCAGTTCTTCCTCCTCTTGCTCATCAGAGAAATTTGATATTTTCCTTTTTATATCAGAGAGTCGAGAGAGCAGCATTTTGAGTACCATCAAGGAGCCCTTTTGTGTTGTGTTGCTTAAATACACTGGGGTCTGTGCAGTCTGCTGTGGAGTCTGCCTCTGGATCAATTTATCAGAGACCCTGACAAGATAAAATAGACTTAATTATAAAATATCCAGTAGGTGATGAAACAGCATAAAGTCTAGCATTTTACTTTTTAAAAAAAATTAATTTATAGCATGTACAAGGCTACAGTGTCTGAGTTCTAACTGAAAAATCAAAGGTGAAAGCACTTAGGGCCACAGAGGCTTTTTATCAGGGTGATGAACAGAAGTTAATGGAAAACTATAAAGTCAAAATATAGTCGACTGGAAGGCTGAACCCAAATCAGTTATCAATGACATTGACACATGAGCCACCTTCCAAGGCATGCTACATCTACAGCCCAGAAATTTCAAAATAAAAGTATACAACAAATTAAAAACAACAACAACAACAAAAAACAGATACATAAAGTATTTGTAATTTGCTCCCTCATTAACAAGGGGTCCCCACAGTGGGTAGCTCTGCATGTTAGGCTGGATGTTTTACACTGGATAACCTTCTTGACACAACCCCCAAATAGTTTGTCTTGTCCTGATCTTGAATCAGAGATCTTTTGTAAACTTAGCACAAAAAGTAAGGACATTTGTGTTTGGTTGATTATTTCTTAGTTCTAACAATGCCTCTTGGCAATTATCTTATACATTTGGAAAGCCTCAATCTCAATGCAGAGATCGAGATGAGATTCTGCAGCCAGTGGCAATCCCGTTCCTCCACAGTCTGGGACGGAACTCTAGCTTCCAAGATGACAACCCTCGCCCCCACAGAGCGTGGTTTTTCAGAGACTACCGTCAACACGACAACATTGGCTGACTTGCAACAAATGCTGGTTGAAGAATGGGATGCCATCCCACAGCAGTGTGTGACCAGCATGAGGAAGAGATGCCAGGCTGTTGTGGTTATGTATGGTTCTTCCACATGCTACTGAGGCCTCTGTTTGTTAAATGAATAAATTGTTAAATTTTCAATATGTCTTGCTTCTTCAGATTTCAATCATCCAATCCAAGAGTCAATAGCAGAAGGCAAATATATAAACAGCTACACCATGGCACCAAGTAAACATCTATCTAGCCACCATCTAGGGATGATTGGGTGGATGGCTGCAGTGAGGATGCAGCCTATTTAAGCTGACATAGGACAAAAGGTAGGGTACACCGTATTAAAGTTACCTTCTTTTATTCCCCTTAAATATGCCTTGTCAGTTTTTTAAAACAAAATGAATCATTCTGCAACTTCAGAATGTTGATGTCACTGCCTCTGGGCCCCAAACTAATCCATCAGTGTCAATAAAAGAAAAACTTACTCAATTTTTATCTTTGAAAAGCATCTAGATACTATGTTTTTTTTTTACCCATGACTTAATAAAGCAGAGTGTTTAAAGATTGGCCTTCCCTCTGTGACACAATATTTATTGTGCGTACATAAAAAAGCTTTGACACTCCTGTCCTTCACTTTACTTTGTTCCACAAAAGGTTTGGATGCTAAAACAGAGCTGTTAGCTTGGAGTCAATTAGTGAAATATATTAGTGCTTTGTATATTACTGATTCTGCTGGTAAAGGAATACACTAAATGGGGGGGGTCTTAAGTTGTTTTGGTTTGTTAGAAAGTGCTCCTTAGGCCTCTCTTCAGATCTCTTCACTCAGTCTAAAGTCTCTTTCTGCAAATGCCTACACCTTCATTCATTTAGTCTATAATAGCTTCACAAAAATACAAGCTCACTTTAGCTTTCCTGTCACTTGCACAAAATAGTATAAAGTGTAAAGTTAATGAAAAATCACCTTACAGACTCTTCTCCATACCCTTACCTAGAGAGGATGTTGCTCTCCTTTTCAATGATGACCAGGGCCACAATACAGATGAAGACGATTGCATACTTGTTCTTCATTCTTGAGTCCTGCCTTTGCAATAAGAAGTCTACAGTTTTGTCTGCGTGTTGGTCATAGCTTGTCATGCGGAGGCTTCATTCTGCAAAAAAACAAGTATAATGAGATATCTCTCATGAGTTATCTCTCATGATATTTAAATACCAGAGCTTCTTACAGTCAGTTTTCACAGACAAACCTAAATGAAGCCAGTCTATTTTTAATCTCTAACCTAATGAAATTGCATTTGTGCTGACCTGAAACCTCTTGGCTGTTTGTATAACAGCTTTTACAAATTTGTTGGTCATGTTTTTTTTTTTTTAGAGATACAGAAAAAGACAGTGTTGCTTTTCAGTGGGACAGGAGGATGGCTTACATGAAAAGATAAAGAGAGTTAACAAAACATGAGTGTTTTCAGCTCTGGCAAAAGAGTGGCACTAGGCATAACACAGGCTGATTGCAGAATCAACACTCCCAGTCCTTTAACAGGACTATCCAAGACATCCAGTTTACTGGGAAATTTGAGTAGCACTTGACACATATTGGAACTGGTTTTGATGAGGAACTGCATCATTCTAATCATCATCCTATCACTAGCATTTCATTCCTGGGAATCAAGCACTTTCCCATACTGTGAAGTAACCTTTAGGGAACAAGCCTCAACAAGTTTGCAGTTTAGTAATCTTCAATTCTAACTCTCAAAAAAAAACCAAAAAAAAAAACATGTTGTTTGTCAGCATAGAAAAAACTGAGCAAGTCAGAGCACGATATTACCAATTCTAATTCTATTGTGTTACATTGGCACAGATAGAGAGGAAAACCAGTTAAGAAGACAACCCACACTGGTGTCAAAGTGCTCCTCTGAAAACAAGTTAACCATTCTGACAATGAATTTTAATTGAAATCATTCAGCACAACAAATTTCTTAACTCCAAATAATGCCGTTTTCATGTTGCTGAGAAAGAAATGTAGATGCATGCACACATGTCATTTGGTCCTGTCAGGAGAGTGAATAATTTCTACAAATCATATAATTAAAGGGGGAAAAATGCTGTTTTCAAGTAGTTTGTGAAATGACTGTGTGCTCCGTGAGTAAATATCCCCCCAATTATCTTAGTTTAATACGGCAAAGCCGTCAAACTGTCAGGCTGAAGCGCTTGAGCTGAGCACTTTTACATATTCAAGAGTCACTGAAGCGTTTGGCAAATCTGACTATCTGCTCAAGCAGAAACACACATCACTCCGTTTATCATCTCACTACAAATTACATTAATGGCTGCCTTCAAAGCCTCGAAGCAGCGTCTCATGGAGATGTTAAAAGAAAAACTCTCAGTGAAAGCTTTGCTCTTCCTGCAGGGGTGTAAGTGCAAACAATTACGTGCTGCAAGGCAAACATTGAGAACCGTTTGTACAGGTGTTGTTATTTCTGTAACCGACTTACTTTAATGGCACTATTTACCACTGTTTCAAACTTGCGCCCCTCTATGCGTGGTGTGTGCATGTGTGTTCTTAATACTATGGCAGTGCCAGTCATTTATGGGGGAGGGGGATTTTAATTCCATCCACTGAGCCAGAATAAATACAGACTAATGAATACTTCTGCATAATATTAATCTATAGTGAGCAGAAATGAAAGCATTATGCTTTCATATATTCGAAATTAAATCTGTAAAAAAAAAATTATAAGAAATTCATATTTGTAATAGAAAGTGGGCTAAATGCAGCCTTCACATTTGTGCTATTATCACGGTGCAAGCGGTGAACAAACCACACATTTGCGGTTTGGCAACAGCTTAAAAAAAGCAGGTTAGTAGACTTTGCTCAACATTCGTTTTGTTTTTTGTTTTTTTCATCGAAAGGCAGCAGCATGTCTACAAGCTTTTGTGAGCCGATGGGTCCGCATATTGCGCTGTTTAACCATTTCGTGATTTCTAACCACTAAAATAAGGTATAAAGATGTTCAGATGGTGCGACTTACAAACCTTTGTTTGGCCTCTCGTTGCGTTCAAGTGAAACGTCCCTGATTTTGTGAGAAATATCGGCCCCTAGTAGCATCTTGCTGCTTTGTCTCGGAGGAGGACGCACTGCTTCACTGTAGTATCCCTGGACGCGGACTGCTCTCCTCCACCAGATGTAGCGCAGAGGCTTGGACGTCGCGCAGAAACAGATATTATGAACAGCAACGCGGGCGAGCAGCGCGAATAAATATTTTTTAATTAAATTTGATTGATTAGAAAAGTGAGGAGGATAAAAGAAAAGAAAACCGCAGTGCACACAGAGGTAATTACACAGTTTGCCGACACTTAACAGATAAAAACACTAAACAGAATTCGTGCGTAATATTTCGTTACACAAAACTTTTTCTCCAACTTTTCTCCTGCGCTGTAGATGCCACTTCACGAGCGAGCGGGCCACGCTTCACAGCACCCCATAGTCTCGGTGGGACAGCCTGTTTGGCTGGCAAGGTCACGTGGTTTCAATGAGCCCTTTCGATTTCAGAGCCCTCCACCCCCACCCCTGTACGTTAGTAAGCATTTTTTTTTTCAACTTCATGCAAGCTGGTCCCCAAAATTTTAACTGAATGTACTCATGACTTGAAAAGTGGTCTTCTTCGTCTTCTTTCAGTTTCTCACTTTGGGGATCGCCACAGGGGATTATCTGCCTCCATCTCACCCTGTCCTTAGAATCCTCCTCTGCATGTCCTCCTTCACTACATCCACGAATCTTCTCTGCGGCTCCTCTTTTCCTCCTGCTTAGCAGCTCTATATTTAACATCCGCTGTCCAGTATATCCACTATCCTTCTCTAACTTTGTCTACAAACTGACAAACTCAACCTGAGCTTTTCCTTCTGATATATTCATTTCTAATCCTGTCCATTCTGCTCACTACTATTATAGACCGCAAGAATTCATCATAGTCAAGTAAGAAAAATAATTCAATAAAAGAGAAACAAGAGAACAGTCTTTCCTTCGGTTGTGGCAGTGCAAGATGAGTCATTCCATATAGGTGAGACTTTGCAGATGCACTGCTGTTTATTCCTTGCTGGATTAGTTTGATTTCTGTATAGCTAGATGTAGTATGGGTAGGTTAAGCAGACCTTTTTATTAGCATCCTGTCTGATCTTTACACTGCAAGAAGCAGTAGAGGCACAGCGCAAAAAAAGGTGTGCTATTTGCACAGTTTCTTCATCAAAAACTATATGATGAAATGCTTTTTTTAGGCCCATTATGCCATGTCAAAAACGCAGGTGTATAATATAGTAAATAAAACCTGGAATTAGTATGCAGGTGTACTTTAAACATACATAGTCCATGGAGTGCCAGGAAACACTGCTGTCAAAAAAGGTGTTGTTATTTTATTATATTATATTAAAGCTGTGGAGACATATTAAGTCCATTTATTTCACATGACCTACTGTCCAACATAAAGAAATGCTTTAAACGGACATGTTTATTTTTACATTTTGTTTGCCACCTGCTTTTTACCACTTGGGGGCAGCAATGTAAAAGAGTGCAGAGTATGGGCTCCAGTATAGGCTCATGTCAGACTTCAAAGTATTTGATTCACTGTGTTTTTACAAATTGCCATTGTGAGTTCTCATTATCACATTTTCATGCACAGTTTAAACTACATATTCTACAATTATTTAAATGTGTTTGTGTAAACTACAGGGTGTTAAGCACACCTTATTCATATTGGGGTTTTTTTATTTCAAGGGAATTTGCTTTTGGTACTTAGATTTGTGCATATTTTAGCATTAGTTTAATCTTTAGTTTGATGTTGTTGTGGATATCATATTGTTATTTAACTGCAGTAGTTTTCCCAATCATCTTTTTTTTTCCCCTCTGAAATCTCCTTAGGACCCGAATTACAGAAAAAGTGTTCTTAGATTATACAAACACATCATTGTACAGCTGCTAATGATAATTTCGGTCCACAAATATTCCAGCAGAAGAAATGTGCCACATGATTCATGACTGTGCGTTCATTCTGCAGTTTATGAAAATGAAAGGCTGCTAACCTACTGTAGATAGAGAGATTAAAGACATGACCCAGTTTTAGAGTGGACCAGGACTAAAATCGAACCTTTGCCCTTGGCAAACCACACTAGAGATTATCAATAATAATCCAAAAGAGTAAAGCTGAAGTGGGTAGCTTGACAACAGGTGCTCCTGTAGTGATACAAGTACTGTTCAATTTATTCAAAGGTTCCCTTTCTATTTTTGGTAAATCTCTTTTTCCCTCAAGTAAATACACAAGTTTCCTTTCATGTATTATTTTTTTTAAGCAGGGGAGAAAAGTTTGTTTTAACTGGTATTTCACTGATTTATCTAATATTATATATTGAGCTCTCCAGCCATTGTGTTGTATAAACACACAAAGTTGTTGTTTTTTAAGGCATGAACATATATGATTTGTGCATATCTTTGGTATGCTTAGGATTCTTCCAATCCCAAAATGATTAATCCAAAAACATTATTCATGTTTTAGTGATAAACATTTCTATGTGTTCACTAGTCATTTTTCTAGACCATCACGTTTCAGAGACATGTACAAAACTGGAGCCAAATTAATTCTACATGGAGCTTTCTCTGTCAACATCACTTCTTGATAAATGGCCAAAAACGTGTTCTAAATATCAGCTATGTACTGTAATCCTGCACAACGAGCTGAAAAGTTCATAACAGAAACATTTTCTCATATAATCATCCCATGGATTTTGAAATAAAAATCTTTAAATGCTTCAGCTATCATTTTAATCATTTTACATAGGTGGTTGATGTTTTACTTTGCTTGCTTGTGCTTGTGTAAATAAATAAATCAATGGTTTTATTTGCTATTTTATCATTTAGGTTTGTATTTTTGAAAGTAAAAGGCAACTGTGATATTTGAAATGAAAATGCAGAGTTGCTGTAAAGCTTAATGAGTGGCTAATGAGACTTAAAGACCTTCCTTTTTTTATACTTGGTTTGAAGGTTCCTTCTTGCTGGTGCAGATATATACAACCCAGAACCTATAAGCAATTAAGTCCATGTTTGAAATTTATTTTGGAAAGAGTCGGCGGCTGATCAATTGGTTGGTTGATACTTACCTGAACTTCGTTGCTGTATTTGGGTCCCAGATTATTTCATGATCCGACAAAGGTACTATTTTTACCTTCTGGTGCTCTTGATTTCTAAAATTTATCCAATCTTTGCTTTCATGTTAAAGCTAAACCCTTTAAGGTTAATGTAAACCCCTTCAAAGATGATGTATAACAAATGTAACCCATATGGACAATTATCAATACATACCCTTTGCAGCTATTACAGGATATACTGAGGCAGGTTTATCCTTTCCTTTCATTAACAGAAATGATAAGCATCATGGTAAAATTCCTTTGGGCACCTTTATGGCTCATCAACAACAATCAAGAGGTCATCATATGTCACGATGATTGAAATTACAAGATGAGAAACTAGAAAACAATGTACTTTTAACCATATAATATTTTCTTACATTGATCATTGGAAAGACATACATAAGCTTCACAGGTTTCATATAATTACACTGCTCAAAAAAATTAAAGGAACACTTTTTAATCAGAGTACGGTATCAAATCAATTAAACTTCAGGGATATTGATTGGGTCAGTTAAGTAGCAGAGGGGGTTGTTTTAGAGTTTGGTATTAATGAAATTCACAACAGGTGCACTAATGGGGCAACAATGAGCAAACCCCAGAACAGGAAGGGTTTTACAAGTGGAGGTCACTGACATTTTTTCTCCCTCCTCATCTTTTCTCACAGTTTTTCACTAGTTTTGCATTTGGCTGGGGTCAGTGTCACTACTGGTGTTGCACGGGTAATCCAACTCCTCCAGGATGGCACATCAATATGTACCATTGTCAGAAGGTTTTCTGTGTCTCCCAGCACAGTCTCAAGAATATGGAGGAGATTCCAGGAGACAGGCAGTTACTCTAGGAGAGCTGGACAGGACCATAAAAGGTCTTTAACCCATCAGCAGGACCCGTGTCTGCTCAGTTGTGCAAGAAGGAACAGGATGAGCACTGCCAGAGCCCTACAAAATGAACTCCAGCAGGCCAATGATGTGAATGTCTCTGACCAAACAATCAGAAAAAAGGCTACATGAGGGTGGCCTGAGGGTCCAACTCGCTCTAGCGGGCCACTAGAGTACTGTGGAGCCTGAATGGCATTTGCCATAGAATACAGGAATTGGCAGGTCCACCATTGGCACCCTGTGCTTTTTAGAGATGAGGGCAGGTTCACCTTGAGCAGATGTGACAGATGTTAAAGGGTCTGGAGAAGCTGTGAAGAATGTTACGCTGCCTATAACATCATTCAGTATGACCTTTTTTTTTTGTGGGTCAGTGGTCTGTGGAGACATATCCATGGTGGGATGCACAGACCTCTGCAATCTACAGACTGCCATTAGATATCAGGATTAAATCCTTGAACCCATTGTCAGACCCTACACTGGTGCAGTGGGTCGTGGTTCCCTCCTGGTGCATGACAATGTGCATCATATGGTGAGAGTAGGTAGATAGTTTCTGGAGGATGAAGGAATTGATACCACCAAATGGCCCCTACACTCGCCTGACCTAAATCCAATAGAACACCTCTGAGATATTATGTTTCAGTCCATCCGATGCCACCAGGCTGCACCTCAGACTGTCCAGGAGTTCAGTGATCCAGATCCCCCAGGACACCATTGTCATCTCATTAGGAGCATGCCCTGATGTTGTCAAGCATGCATGTGGGGGCCATACAAACTACAAGTACCATTTTGAGTTGCTGCAATGAAATTTCACCAAAATGGTCTACATGGCCCTCATTTTTTCACTTTGATTTTGGGGTGGTTTTGGATTCAGCCCTTAGTAGTTTGATCATTTTCATTTCCATCAAACAATATGGAAACCTTTTGTTCCTAACACATTACTCAGTTCATTTCGGTATATCCAGCATAACTTTTTCCCCACTAAAATCTGATGTGTGTCTAAAGTGTTCTATTTATTTATTTTTTGAGCATTGTAACATTAAATATATCCACACACAGAGGTTTAAACATTTTAAATAAGATTCACTAGCCCACTAAAAAATCGAGAGCGCTTGTTTTTGAACCTATATATTGAACCTTTTTTAACCTAACCACATTGTAAGTGCTAACTGTGCTTTAAATTTACATCTGATGGAATTTATGTTACCACAGTTAGGCTCTGTGCATTACAAGATAAGGACAGATTAGAGTACAGTGGGTTAATCTTGATGTATGCCATCTGTCAGTATCACGAGAATTAAACCTGGAGGCATGACCCCAATTACAAGCACAGAATTAACTTGACAGGTGATCATTTTCATTAAATATATTGTGTAAAAACGGAGTTTCAAAAGGCACAAAAATCATTGATAGCTTTGAATGCTGGATACTCAGGTTTCCAGTCTGAAAGCTTTCTCCATACATGCTGGGTATTTAGCTTGCTGCCAAAGGTCACTGATCTTAAACCACACTAATGCTCCTGATGTTCTGCATCTGTATGTTATGTTTTTCTGTGTCAAAACTTTGTGTATTAAGCACACACTTAGAACATGCTATCCACTCTAAATTCTAGGAAAACAGCTCAGATTATAGAGTAGATTTAATAGCAACATGAGACTGGATGCTGAAATAGTTTGGTCATGCGTGTAAATCCTCCTGCACGCAAAAGTGTATTAGTGGTGTGCATAGAACCCATACAATGCAATTGTGTACTTGATTTATTTTTTCAAGGGGGAAGGAAAATTCTAATATCTGTAGCTGTCTTATTTTTACAGTTCAAACGTTTATCCAATTCAATAAAAAAACAACTTATTTTTTTGTAGTGTATAACATAAGATTAGAAAGTATCTGTCCATCTGTCCGTCTGTCCGGATATGGACTGGGTAATGTGTTAGGAATGAAAGAATGCTACATCATTTGATGGAAACAAAAATTATCAACCTACAGAGGGCTGAATTCAAAAATCAAAGTGAATAAAACAATGCGACAGGCTAGTTCATGTTGCTGAAATGTCATTCAAAATTGTTCTCAGCCTCTATCAAGCCTATTAGAGCTTGTTCCTCTGGTGTCTTTCAGCCCAGCTTTGTCTAGCCATTGGTAGGATTTTTTTTAATATTAGCCACTTCTTCTATCTGCCGGTGGTACACACCATGCAGAGGCCTGTGCTTCCATGATGGTTCCTGTTCTTGCTCCTCTTCTTTCTCAGGTTTCTGCTACCAGAGGTACTCACTAAGCACATGATCCTTTGTGGCCATCTTCCTGATGTATTCATAGATCTTTGTTGTTTCATCTAGGATAGTGATTCTGACACTCACTAGTCCTCAGCCTCCTTCCTTCCGCTTAGTGTACAGTCTCAGGGTGCTGGATTTGGGGTGACACCCTCCACACATGGTAAGGAGCTTTCTTGTCTTGATGTCAGTGGCTTCTGTCTCCTCCTTTGGCCAGCTTATTATCCCAGCAGGGTATCTGATGACCATCAGGGCGTAGGTGTTGATTGCCTGGATCTTGTTCTTTACTTGTACTTTATTTAAGTATATCTACATTATGTTGTTTTCTGCTTTTATTCTTATTTTTACTATATTTTAGATGCAATTATTGAACTTTGTAGTTTGTAGTTTTAGTTTCTTATTATTTTGCAGATTAATTGCATTATTAGATCAAGCTAAAGAGCAATATATAAGTAATTAAAATAATCAACAGTTACAGCATTAAAGTGATTTACGCAACTGTCATTCCACATAAAGAGTACGTTTACTTTTTGGTACTGTAAATATATTTTGAATATACAACCTGTGCACTATTTAGCTGCTAAAGTAGGATTATATCTTTTGCTTAAGCAAAAAAGTCTAAATACTTTTTCCACTTTGCAAAACAAGTGTGTTTAAATTCTTGTGCAGCACCACTTTTCACATAATAAATCTGCAGTAGGACACTGAGCTGTACATGAGTGTGAAAATCATGTGTACTGCCCCAGTTTTCTACTCTGATTTTTATTTATGATTAAGTATTAAGATTTTGTTTGGGCCTACTCTGCTGTGCACACCTGCACTTTGGAGAATAAGAAAGAACCTTTAGGTTATTTGAGCCACTTTAAGTTTGTGTTAACTGACTATTTGGATTAATGAAAAAAATCAATTAAAATTAAAAATATATCTAGCAAACTTGAAAAGGTTTATGGGCTGGTGTAAAAACATGTTCCTATTCAAAAAGATCTCCAGGTGAGTATTATATAACATCTGTTTACCGTAGATTTCCTCCTGGTGGAAAATAAGATTAACAATCAAGAAGATTAGCCAGCTTTAGTCTCTACTATATGTGATGTTTTTAGTTATAACAGGTCAATACATAACATGCAACATAAGAAAGAACACAATAAAAATGCAACCCAGTAAATGAATAGTTGTATCTGAAATGAAAATCATAACTCTTAATAAATGGAAAAATACATTTTTGTCTGACATAGTTTATTTATACTTAGACCATAAAAATCTAATCACACTAAATATAATAATTACATCAGTTTCCGTTACTAATGCATAATTAATAACATAATTTCTTTCATAACATTCACAAAAAAACTATCATCTTCTCAGATCACATATGCTCATATGTATTCTCCTCTGTTTTATGATTATTCAACTACTTGGGCAGGTAGTGACGGTTTGTTTATGCGATTCGAACATATGGCTGTGAAGTCTGCATGGCAGATGGTATTCTAGTGCAGTATAAGCAAACCACTGACTAGTGTTGCAGTGTATATCTTACATCAAACAATGCAGTTGGTCACAAAATTTTATGTAAAATGGTCATAATGCAAAGACAGGCATTGCATTTAATACAGAAGTTTCTTCAACAAAGTAAGAGATGTGTTTCAATAGCTGAGACTGCAGTCTTTCAAATCAGATCATAAATCAAAGCTCTAAATATGTAATTGTCATGTTTCACTGTAACCAGTGATTGCGAATGCAAAGCTTGTTTCAGCTTCCAGAAAAATGTGACAATAATAACTTTACTTTTATGAATTAACATTTAGACATCATCAGAAAAAACAGAGATTCTCTAGTATTTCTGGTTAATAATAACATGATTTACATTAAAAGCTAAAAACATGAAGAATATACCTGTCCAGCTACTGCAAAGTTTGGTATATCCTTGTTTTTGCAGACAGAGCCATATCCTTTGGACTGTTGTTTGCAGAGGCCCAGTTGGAGACTGAGGGGGGCCTGAAGTAGCTCTTAAGATGTGTCATTGGATTAGTATGTGAGCAGCTGCCTTTAGCCTTCTCCAGTTGCCAGAGAACACCTTGAGAACTGTATCTCATGTAGAGGACTCTTGACAAAGCCGTCTTCATGGTGCGGTTTAATGACTTTATTCTTTAGGATGAAGCATGTAAAGGTTTTACATTTGCCACTACTTTTTGTGTTTGTGCACACCTGCTTTGGTAAGTTTACCTTATTGATTGGCTGTTTATTGTTTGTTAATGCTGATGTGATCAGAATACGAATGATATCCAGACAGTAGGTTAACTTTTTAATTTTTTTTTTTTAATTCTGTGTTCAGTTATAATTCCATTTTACCCAGTTTTAAGTTTATTTATCCTCTGGCTTTTTGCAAATAGGAATATAAGTAAGTTTTTTTAGGTTACGCTGAATTATTTGCTTGTTTTACATAGTTAGTTTTAAAGGTGATCTGCAATAAGTAGGATGAAACTGTTTTAAATAAGTGGGATAGTATTACAAGTTAAAGAAGTAGAGATCTCAGGTCTATGAATAGAAAGAGTATCTTAGCTTAGGAGGTTGATGTAATGCACATTTAATCCCAGTCAAAGAGAAAATAAAGAAGAGGTTGTATACACAGTTTACACAACATTGTTTATGCTATTTTAGTATTTCAAGAGAGAGCACACCTAAAATTATCTATTAATATTAGTATGACGTTTGCAAAAGACTCAGTAAAGCTGGCAAACGGATTCAGCCATTAGGATTGTGCTTTATGACTCATTATTCAACTTGCTGACAGTTCATGTAGCACAAT
The DNA here is from genome assembly GCF_007364275.1 of Archocentrus centrarchus. Lineage (NCBI taxonomy): Eukaryota > Metazoa > Chordata > Actinopteri > Cichliformes > Cichlidae > Archocentrus > Archocentrus centrarchus. The sequence continues at coordinate 16,396,170 of NC_044360.1, forward strand.
GAAGATGTGTTATTTCTCCTTTCGAAGGTTATGCTTATATAAAACTGACATTCTAATACACTCTTCCTGGATTTATGTATCTGTTCTCAGCACAAGCAGATTTTGCTCCCTATTTCTATGACAATGGACCATACAGTTACAATGGAAACATGGCCCTCTTCAGCCTCTCAGAGGACACGGCTGTTGGTGAGATTGACCTCTGACCTATGGAACATTTAGTGTGAACAGCTAATAGGCCTGTGGAACAACCAATCAACAAAATGGTGTGTTGTGTTAGCCAATATTTGAGAGTCCAGGATGTTAAGTAGTCTCTGATAGATGAACAGATGTTGTGTGGCATGTACGCATTCACACTAACATGCTCATCTGCTGGTGCCACCTGTTGATGTCAGGGACAGTTTGCTGGCTGCAAATGCAGTGCAGCTGTCCCGCTACACCTTGCATCAGTCTGGATACTCCAACTAGTACTTAGAGCCTCAGGCCGGTTTGTTTCACAGCAGTTGTTACCAAAAAAGACTTTATCGTAAATGTTAGAAACTTTTACACATTCATAATTTGTTTTTGAAAAACATATTGACACTTAATATTGATGCCTCTCTTTAGGTACACAGATCTATTGTCTTAATGGCACAGACCCTGAAGGCCAGGAGGTGAGGTATGGCCTTTCCTTTGAGCCAGGGTCCAAAGAGTACTTTAGGGTCGACCCCAAATCTGGAAACATTACATTAGTAGAAAAGCTGGACAGAGAGGTAAACTTCACAAAAATATACATAACAACAATTCAGCATTTTTATGACAACTTAAAAAACATAAAATATAGGAGTGGTATTAACTTATTACTATTCTTCTCCCAGAATCAAGACTCTATTGACGTCCTGGTCAGCATCACTGATGGACAAAGCAAGGTATCAACCTGTAGCTCATTTTATAACAAGTCAAAACACTAGGAACTTGAACTTGAGCGTGCAGTTTTACCCTTCTTTATGCTCTTCGTTTTAGGTTGTGGAAAGAGTAACAATATTTGTAATGGATGCAAATGATGAAAAGCCTGAATTCCAAAACATGCCTGCAATTATTGATGTACTGGAAGTAAGTTAAGCCACAAGAGCAGTATCAGTCTCTCCAAGTAAAAATGTATTTTTAAGCTCTAAATGTTACTTTACTTCTTCTTTTTTTTTTCTCTTACACATTTTAGACAACAGAGTCTGGAAGTAGCATCTACAAAGTTGAAGCAGTGGACAGAGACACGGGCTCCGGGGGCTCAGTCACCTACTACCTGCAGGTATCTCTTTGAATTGGGAAAATACTGCCCACTCACATTCGACTCCTTGTGACTTTTTCCATAAAAGCTACTTTTGGCTGCTCCCTTATTCACAAGCGGTCCCCACAGTGAGTAGCTTTCCATGTTTGATTTGGAAGCTTTTTTATTCTCGATACCCTTCCTGACGCAACCCTAAAGAGATTTGTGTCTCCTCGAACTGGGGATCTTTTGCTTGTTAGGCGAATGTGTAAACCACTATGGGTTTTTTTAGTAAGTAATGTTAATCTGTATTTAATACAAATAATGTATAGATGTACTAATAGAGGGTTTACATCACATATTTTCTTGTGTGATTATATATTTGTGCATGAATATGTTGGTGGATTATGAGGATGGGGATTAAATCACAGTTACATTTGTGTCAGGTATTGGAGGCTTAGGGGGGGCTGCATTGGCAAGGAGTGGCACATAATGTTAGTTTGCACTTTGGACTGTTAAGCCCAAAGAACAGCTGGCTTGGAAGTAGCAGTGATGAGAGAGGCAGGTCACATCTGGACACAACAGCTTTCACCTGCCTTCTCTATCCGTGAGCATATGGGTACTTTACATCCAGATGGGCAAAGACTACATATAGAACTTGGCCTGTTTCAGCTGACTTCTGTGTGATTTTATTAAGCCAGCTGACCACTTTTTATGTGAGTGTTTGTTAAAAGGTTTTAAGAGTTTTGGTGAAAGGCTTTTTCTCATGTGACCCTTTACTTGTGTTTCTGTGTGTGCTTTTAAATTCACGCCTTTGCTCTGTTTTCTTTTGCAGAATGCTCAGTCCAATTTGTTTGCCATCGACAGACACAGTGGTGTCCTTCGTATCAAATCTGGAGAAATGTTGGACTATGAGAAAACAAAGACACACTTTGTCATTGTCATTGCAAAGGTACTGGGTGTATTGTGCAATTTATAACTAAAAATAACCATGTAGAGTGTTTAGCTGCTCTAAGAACCATGGGGCACGTTGCTGCTTATACTCAAAGATTAATATGCTTTTATATAAATAAAATCATTAAAAATGGCAATGCAAATGAGAAATGTCTTGATCAAAGAACCTTACCTTTAAAAATGCAGATGTAAACTGTCATTACCTTTCTTCTAGGATGGTGGTGGTAACTTTAATGGCAAGGAGCAGTTTATGTCCTCCTCTGCTACCCTGACAATTAACGTGATTGATGCTCAAGACACTCCACCATCTTTCATTGGGGCACCCTACTTTGGCTATGTTTATGAAATCTCAGTGCCAGTGAGTATGAAAACATTTCCCAGTGACTTTGTGCTCTGATTTTGCTCTTGAACTAAAATACATGGCAGTTAGTATATAACTAAACACCTAAACAAATTATTCTTATAATTTCTGTTATAGTCATTTCCCTTTATTACAACATATTTACACTGCTGACATAAATCAACATCACATTGAATGATTAAGTTCAGTATAAATAATAACTAACAGAATAGCCCAAACCCAAGGACCCACTGAGTCACATCACATGGCTTTAATTACTGGCATTTTACTGCTTTATCATTATTGGAAAATGTCACAGCAGTAGCTCATCACAGCAAGTTTACACAATCTGACTTTCATCCAAATGGGAATAATTAGGAGCATGACATTTAAATGAACCTTTGAAAACAGGGGGAAGGTTAGATTTTGGTGATTTGCTAACTGCAGCAGCCACATGAAGATCTTAAGCTAAACAGATTTCAGAAAATATGATGCAGCCTAATACTGATTTTTGCTTAGTAAACAAGCCATTAAAAATCAAATTTATGTGTCTTTTTGATCTATACTATATTAGCAGACATATTCACTCACCCATCCAAAACACTAAATTCAGGTGTTCTAATCATTTCCATGGCCACAGGTGTATCAAGCCAAGCACCTAGGCATGCGGACTGCTTCTACAAACATTTGTGAAAGAGTGGGTTGCTCTCGGGAGCTCAGTGAATTCAGTATAGAATAGAAAGCATCAATTGTCATCAAATATGGAGTCTGACAAACATGTAGCTGCCACTGTTCAGTGCCATTTCTTTATAAACCCTAACCAACCGGTAGTGGTGGACAAGATGCTGTAATAACAAGTGATGGCAACATCAAGAAGAGAGAACACGAGGAGCTCAATAAATGCCAAGGGCTCAGAGAAGAGAGAGGATGTGGAAGGTGAAGGTAACAGTGGTCCCTGTGGTGATCGGAACACTCAGGGCAGTGACCCTGAGTGGGAGAGTGGCTCCAGCAGATTCCAGAAACGACATCCGAGATCTCTGTCCAGAAGAGCGCAGTCCTGGGAACAGATACCTGGTTTAACAAGGAACAAGGAGTGGCCCAAATGGACATGAGAACTGTTGGAATGCTACTGGAAGAGGTGGATGGATGAGGTACAACACAAGCCAGGACATCAGGTGAGTGTGTGGGGTGTGTGGGGGGAGATATCATCATCCCCACACTCCGAGATTAGGTACCAAGCCCTGAGAACAACTGATGCATTGAATACCAGAGATGCTGACCTGAAAGAGAAGATCGTGGCTAAGCAGGACCCACTATGGTTAATTACCAATACTATGTGAAGTACCCTCTGAAAGTCTACTAGAGGATGTGAATGCAGTACTTCAGACAATCCCAACGACCTGATCTATACCACAGCAACACTGATCCCTGAGATGCTTGGCTATAAGAACAGCCACAAATACCCTCCATGGAAAGACAGCATGGAGGGAAATTAGCCAGCTATCAGAGTTGCAGAAGCTATCAGAGCTGTGTAGTAACTGCCAAGCAAAGACATACATGGGAGAGAAAGAGGTATACCAGAGACATAAGCCAGGAGAACAAACCAGATGTTCTCCACTGAACCATCCAAGGTATACTCTCAGTGGCAAGGGAACAATATGAGAACAGCCTATGGGAGAAGGATGCAACACACAATAACAATGCTCAAAGGAGACCTGAACAGGATCTAGTAACCAAGAAAGAGTCTCAAATATGAGGAGTTGGACAGCACCAGGCCCTGACATGAAAGAAGCTTAAGAAGGAACAGCTAAAGAACAAAAACATTACCTTGGTTACATGAACTAAACCTACCAATCTAGTTTAATAAATGCAAAATTTTTTTCTGTTTGTCTGTCCCCAGGGATCTGAAATATTCACTGTTGAAGCCCAAGATGGTGATGTGGGGAACCCAAATCCAATCCGTTATTCATTTGATGATGGTAAGCCCTTTAGTCAAAGACAGATACAATCATCTTAAAATAAAGTGGGGGAAAAATAAGAAAAGTTTATCTAATATTTTTCACCAGGGGATGACGGTGTTTTTAGCATCAATAAAACAAGTGGGTGTATCACCCTGTTGACTCTCCCCATTTATCTGAAGAGAGAAGTCTTCAACATTAAAGTCAGGGTAAGTTCAATCATTGATTCTGTCTTACTTACATTCCCTCCCACATTATTTTAATAGAGAAACTCATTTATAAATCAAAGCCTGAACTTCTCTAACAGCTGCTTTTAAATAACTTGGAAATAAACAGATACTTTAAGATTTCTTTTTTTAACTTCAGATTTTTCTTGTTGGTCATTGTGTCCACACAAAAATGTGTATATTTAATAGACCTTGATCATAATTAGAATATATTCATAAACTGAACAGTTGCTCAATGAATCTATACAGAAAACAGGAAAACATTTGGTAGCCTAGTAATGGATTTGAACAGAAACCAACAATGTATAAAAAAAATCAGGTAAAACTGGTAGATAAAATATAAAATTGGTGAATGTCTACTGATTATATGAGTAATAAATATACCCTGACTTGCTTTACTTGTACACCTTGTGTTCAGGCTTCAGAAGTAAATCCTGAAGGCAGACTCATGGACTATGAGGTGACCACAGTGGTGATCCGTGTGATGGACCTAAATAACAATCCACCTACCTTCTACGGCGAGAACGGCCCGCAGAGCATGTTTGAGTTAACCATGTATGAGCATCCACCGGAGGGAGAGATCCTCCGGGGCCTGAAAATCACTGTCAATGACTCTGATCAGGTAAAGACCCTTGTTGTCTTATTTTCTCTACAGTGAATGTGATTGGCTTGAAGTTTACTTTTATTTATATATATATATATATATATATATATATATATATATATATATATATATATATATATATATATATATATATATATATATATATATATATATATATATATATATATATATATATATATATATATATATATATATATATATACTGAGCAGGTATCTTTCAACACTTTTAGCACTCACTGCTGTCTTTGAAAACTGCCTTAGCCAGCCAGGAGCAACAGTGACTGTTTTTTTTGTTTGTTTGTTTGTTTGTTTTTTAATGTAATAACGCTCATTTTCTGTTGAAATTATATTATTATGTCATTAGTAATTAATCAATAACCAATCACGGATTAATCAACATTTGCCATAGCAATGAGGACAGAGACTGTGTTTCTGTCCTCCAAATGATTTTAATCCTGCCATTATCACAGACAATCCTTTTAAAATTGCATGACTTTGAATGTAAGCCAACACAATTAAAAGGTGCTCTCTGTGCCATTTGCCAGCTTATGCAAGTGTCTTTGTGTTTCCAGCTCCATGTGCTTTATGAGCCGTATGGCTGATTTTCACTAAATGTATTTTCTGATAATACTGTTGCAAAATCAGCCAGTATCTCTCTGTCTAAGCCACCATATTATTGCTGCTATTCATAGCCTATTGATTTTTCTAACTTATTTATAAGAGAAGGACACAGCAATATTATGGTGTTTTAACAGGCTGATTACTAAATGGACTTCACTTCTTCTAGCTCTGCAACAAATGCAGATTACTATAAATTGGTCTGTGCATATAAAGCATACTTGACTTTTTAAAATGATTATGATATGCATGTGCTTTTGCAGGGTGCTAATGCTAAATTTAATCTGAGACTGATTGGACCAGGAAGAATGCTGCGAGTTGTCCCTCAGACTGTACTCAATGAGGCCCAAGTCACAATCCTAGTAGAAGACTCTGCTTCCATGGACTATGAGAAATACCATTTTCTAACATACAAGGTAAACTCTGCATTAGCATAAAAAATATATATAAATGCACTAAAGTAGACTAATATTAAAAATCATAAATGCATGTATAGCCTGTCTTTTATTTTTTTGTATCTATTTCTAATATTTTTTCTTCCTCAGCTACTTGCAGTTGAGATTGATACTCCGGAGAGATTCAGCGCTACAGCAGACATTGTCATTCATCTCCTGGACACCAATGACAACGCTCCCAAATTCTCTTCAGACTACTACATTGCCAGAATTCCAGAAAATTCACCCGGTGGCTCCAATGTGGTCACAGTCACGGTGAGCCAGTCTTCATCCTGTCTAAAAATACATGCCATCACCAATGTACGTCACTCAGAGCTAAAGAGGAATGCTGATTTTAACAAAATGCCCCAAAAGGGCTATTAATCCCCTAAATGTAGACTTTTTGTGCAGTGGGGGTTGGGATAATATGTGAAAACATGTAGATAAAAGCTAGGCGAGGTAAGCTGCCAGATGGCTATCACTTTCATTTTGTTGTGTAACACCAAATTCCCAGACATTTTTTCCCTAATGCTTAGCAGCACATGCCTCTGCAGCATAAAAATATGAACTGAAGGAAAATGAACACTTAAGGACGTGACGATCTGATTGATATTTGGACCACACTATCTTTTGCCCTTGTCTGTTCCTATCAGCCTCACAGGGGCTCAAAGCAACGGGGAGGCTTGTTATTAAATCCTGACCTTGCGTGAACACCACAGGGGTTTGTTGCCTTGATCCCAGGCAATTTCAATCAGAGGAGCAGCCAACAACTGACCTTGGGCACATGGAGACAGTGGACAGGCATCCCAGCAGCTACAGACACAAAGATTAGCTGCTGCTGCTGCTGCTGCTGCTGCTGCTGATGATGATGATCATGATGATGATGATGATGATCCTATGACATCAAAAATCTGTCTTTTTATAGCTGACCCCTGTAACATCATGTTCCAGTCGAGCACATTTTCATTCAGTTTACTGAGTCCATGCTGGCAGACAGCATGAAAGAGCAGATTTGTCTTCATTCCTATTGGCAAAAAAAAAAAAACTCAGTGTGTTGAGGTTTGAAGGAGGAAAGAAAAAAGGCAAGTCAATACTGTGCTGGTCTTTAGCCATACTTGAATGGCAGCTCAATGTAGGATATTTGCTGTACTAAAACTCCTAAAATAGCAAAGTTATGTTAAGATGACTGTAATAAAAACGTGTGTTGAACTCAAATATTTAATTTTCTGCAACCAAGCATCATATATTCTTCTCTATGAGCTGTCATGTCTGTTTGTCTACAGGCACTTGACCCAGACTCAGGACCTTGGGGTGAAGTGAAGTACTCTATCTATGGCTCAGGGGCTGACTTGTAAGTATAATAAATGAGCCTTTTGCCAGAAGGGAACAAAGAAATGAATTATTTTTATTACTGCTATTACATGTACAGTTGTGGTCAGGAGTTTACATGCACTCAACATGGGTATGAAAATGAATGTCATAGTATTTGGGGGCTTTTAAGAATTTCTTTGAATGACTCTATTTACATGGTGGAATGATTGTACAGTATACACCTTTAATGACTTTAAAAAATCAACAATTGGGTGCACAAGTTTGAATTTATTTTGGATTTTCTCTAATTCACACACACGGTCAAAAGTATGCATTCATGCTTAAACATATACATATACTCACTTAAATAATTTAATAAGTGGTGCTGAATATTCTACAACCTCTTAACTTGACAAGGCCAAGGCCCATTAACTTCTCATTAGTGATCATGACTGACTACAACTGGTAGTTTTTGTTTGCCAGCATAATAAGGATTTGATTGATGGCACTCTCTGGATTGACCAATACTCAGAACAATGGGAAAGTGTGAGGGAAAATCTAAAAAGTATAATTGTAGATTTACTCAAGTTGCAATGTCTCTTGGAGCCATTTCTAAACAACTGCAGATTCCAAGATCATCAGTTTGAACAATTGTACCTAAGTACAAGTTATTTGGATGTGTCACCACTTTGCCAAGGTCTGGAAGAAAACCCAAACTGTCACCCTTAGTTGAGAGTAAATTGCTTAGGATGTCCAAGAACAGCCCAGGAATCATCAAGATTCAAGCCTGCCATGAACTGGAAACTGCTGGAACACCAGCGTCACTGTCCACAGTGAAGCAGGTTTTAGATCACCAGAGACTGAGGGTGCCAACCAAGAAAGAAGACCCTACTCCAAAACTGACACTTTCAGGCTCACTTTCAGCTGCCCACATGAACAAGACAAATGCCTTCTGGAGACAAAGACTGAGCTATTTGGCCACAATGGCAAGAGGTATGTTTGGAGGAGTAAAGATGGGACACTGTACCAGCTGTCAAGTGTGGTGGCAACAGCATCATGCTCTGTGGCTGTTTTGCTGCCAGTGGTACTGATACATTGCACAAAATGGATGGAATAATGAAGGGGGAGTACTAAGTAACTGGAATGGCCTTCTCAAAGCCCTGACCTCAACGCTATTGAACATTTTTGGACTGTGCTCAAAACCCAGGTCTATTTCAGGAAAGCAACCAATTTAAATTAACTGAATGGTCAGATATCCAGCCAGAATTATGCCAGAAGCTTGTTGATTGTTACCAAAAGTGTCTGGTTGAGGTGCAACTTACTAAGGGATATTTAACCAAATATTAGTTGGGGCATGTGTATATATTTGAGCCTGTATATATACTTTTGACCCTGTGTGGATTTGAGAAAATCCAAAATAAACCTTATCTAATGCACAATTATCTCAGGAAAGTTCAAATAAATTAGATTTCTGCATGAATATGGCATTTGAATAAGGCTGTAAATGATCATCTGCAGAAAAAACATATCTGCCTGAAAGCTGGAGAGAACGGTAAGAGCACACTTGTTTTTCATATTACAACTCAGTTACTTTTATTTCCCCTCAGCACTGTAACTGAGAGGATTTCCTGGTGTTTTTCTCTCTGGTCAACTTTTTATTAGTTTCCTAGAGAAAAATCCATTCTCCCAGTCCCAGGGTGCACTGTTATTTCCTCATGATACTAAACAGCATCCACACAGCTTGCATTTTCTCTCATTACAGATACAAACACATCTTGTTACTGTGATCTTTACTTGGAAAAAATATTTTTATTGTTTGGTTTTATGTTTATGTTCACTGTCTGTTCAGTGCCAGCACAAACCCACAGGCACATGCTGGTAGGAATGTGTTAAGCATGTGCTTTATTTGCTCAAATGTAAGTGAAAAGTACTTTTATACCACTCTGCACAAATACTGAGCTCTGTAGCAATAAATGAGAAGCGATACGTGAGGTCACATCAAGCCATGAAGGAGAAGGCTTTCCAAAATAAGCAGAGGAGGGAGATTTGGAACACTTTAGCTTAGTGCATGCTTGTTTAGTCAAAACGATTTTGAAATTGTGTCACCTCAGATTACTCTCCAAATTGCTGCTTTCATTTTCAAATTGTTACAAAGCAATGCATGGCCACATATTTTGGTTCTGCATCTGCACAAATGAAGCTCTTCATATTGCAGACTTTACACTGTTTTCCACTGTGTGGTTGAATGCTTAAGTGTACACAAGAGTAGACAGTCCTGATCTTTGCATGCCCGCCCTCAGTCTGCGATAATCCTTTAATGGGATTGGAGGAGAAAATAGACTGCTCTTTGCTTCTGACTACCTTGTGCTGGAACACTGTAGGACAACTAAACAATCTGCATTAGCCCATGTTTTACTGTATCTTGTCTCTCCAAATGAATTAAAGCATAATTAAAGAAAATCTGGCACCAAGTTGAAGTTTAGTTATATAAAGGTCAGCACAATAGCATCAGTGAATAGCATCCTGTTTGTTTATTTTCCTTAAAAAATAATACTGTCCAACTTTTTTTTTTCTATTCCATATTTCCCCTGCTTGTCGTCACCTCACCTGGGGGTGGCCCTGTGCCCCATCAGTTGTGCTTGCCCCCAGAGTCTAAGAACCACTGCACTACAGCTTGACTGGCTCCTACTGAAACCCCACTTATTGCATCTTGTCTGTTCAGTTTAATGACAGTTTTTGGATTTAGGTGAAGTTAAGAGACCTTTCTGTGAGACAAGACCCTGAAAAGTATCTGCACCAGTACAACCAAAAATCCTGCTTCCAGTCTATGTAAAGCTAGCTACTATGCTGTTGCTCCATACTTTATAAAAGAATTACATAGTCACAAAATCATTCTACAAATTGTTAAACAATTGCTTTATAATACACTGCATTTATGTAGTTTAAAAGGTTACAAGAGCTGTTTTCAAGCCAGTCGGATTTGACTGGGTGATAAAAACAATATGGCTTCTAGAAATAATAAGATTTATTTTGTGTTAACTCAGCTTAAAAACAAGACCTTTCTAGACCTAAATATCTCTCTAAGAGTTTGAGGTTAGGGATATTAGCAGCCTACATCATAGCAAATCTAAAGCTCCAAAACGCAGCAGTTTGTGAGTTAAAATCAGATCAGAGATTTAGTAAGAAGCGCAATCCAAGTGCTCAGATCAGAAAACTGAGACTCCACTAACCCTAGCCTGAGGACAGAAGGTTTATATAACATACAATAATAAATGTGAATAAAATGCTCAAACCTATGTATTGTATTGGTATGCAGTGTACAAAAAAGTCTGTTTACAGAGGACACACTGTAAACCCTGATTGCAGGTTCCTGATCCAGCCCGACTCTGGGATCATCTACACCCAGCCGTGGGCAGGCCTGGATGCTGAGGTGAGGTCAAAGTATAACTTCTATGTGAAGGCAGAGGACAGAGAGGGGAAATACAGCCTGGCTGAAGTCTTTGTGACTGTGTTGGACTTGAATGACCACCCACCTGCCTTCTATGATAACTTCCTCGAGACGACCATGGTCATTGGAGCGCCAGTGAAAATAGAGGTATACAGCTGTCTCACAACTAAATGAAACTCGGTGAAAGTCAATATTGTCAGTACCATTACTTCTGTCCACAGGCTGTAGATGATGATGCAGAGGTCCCCAACAATGTTATAGAATATGCCATCATGAAAGCTGAGCCAGACAACAACATCTTTGACATTAACGCTGGCACAGGCGAGATCATGCTGAAGTCCTACATCAAGTCAATGGCTATCATTCAGAACATCACCAAGAAGAGAGACTGCACCTGGTCGCTGGTGGTGCAGGCCCGGGACCTTGGTCAGCCATCCTTCAGCACTACCGCTGTTGTCAAGATTGACATCACTGAAGCTGTAAGTTGAAATAAAGTAAATGAGTAGCAGTACGACAATGAAATCTGCTTGAGGCCTTCCTGATAAATCCAGTATGATTTATCAGGGTTTTTATATGTAGAATGCATATGCATATGTAGAAAAATAAGGTGTCTAAAACTGTAGTGTCTACATTGTATGAATAATCCTCCACAGATGTAATTTGCCAGTGGCCATATTTACAGCATGATTTCAGACTGAAAGTTCATAGTGTACTCTTCCTATTTTTATACACTATTCATTGAGTTTTTAAACACTATACAAAATACATTTAAAAATGTATAACCGTACAAAACTGAATCTCACACATATGCAATTGTCATGTTTTCAGATCAAATCCAGATTTTTCTCATACTTCTTGAGCCTAAGGAAACGTCCCGGGACAGTGTTTGGGATTTGTTTGACCATTGTCAGCTTTGCCATTACACTGACAATCTTCATTTCAACTGTTATGTACTGCAGCTCTCTGAAAAAGACCCGTGTGCAACCTCAGGGCAAGATCAGAAAGATTATAAGGAGGTCTGTGCCATAAATGAAGCTCACCCTGAGATCATCAGCACAGCAGTACTGTTGTTATTACCCTGTGGTACCAACAACTTGCAGCAATCTATTTCCAGAGGATTTTGTCATAGAACAAGGCTGTGTCTGTAAAAGAGTACAGGAGCACAATATAAACTATCCTATGCACAATTTGTTTCCCCATGTTTTCTGCTGACTTTAATACACTACAACCAAATTAAACACATTATTTATGCTTTTGTTTAATTCATACATCAATTCTCATTTTCATTCTCAGATGCTGAATGGTCTCAGCTAGTTTCCCAGACAACCTCTCTGATCTTGTCTTGACAAAATGTAAACAGAGTAGAATAATAATTAAATAAAAATTGTAGATAAAGCAGCCAATACAGTCATTCATTCATCAACTACATCATGTTTAATAAGAAAGCTATTTTTTCTCTCTCTCTCTCGTTCCCTATATATATATCCTTTAATGTACTAAAGCGTTATTTAATGTATCTTACCAAACAGTGAATGCATTAAGTGCAAAAAACATAAACTGGACATATTTAAATCAGTTTTGTGTGACAGAATATGACTTCACTCCCATGGATGTGAATTTTCCCTGTGCTCTTTTACAGACCCAACTCAAAGGGGGGCCTTTGGGATCATTTTTATTGCACGATAGAAACAAGCCTTTGCAAATCCTAGGTATGCTTGCTGGTATCATTAGTCTCATGATCATAGTGACAGTCATCATCTCCACCATAACATTCATGCGCAACAAAAAGTCCAACCGGATCCTGCCCAACCGCCGTGTAAAGAGAAGGCAGAAAAAACAGCACACCTGGCTCTTCAAAAAACCCTTACAGAGACCGGAAACTAAGGAAGAGAAATTTAAGGTTGAAGAGGAAGAGGGGGAACCAGAGGTAATCATGGAGAACGTCAACTATAACAACAATGCTGGCAGGGTCTTGAGACAATGGCCACCTCCACCGCCACCCTGTGTACCTCCACCGCCTTTTTGCATCCCAGGAGAGAGGCAGTGGGCCGTCCCCACAGTCTCAGCAACCGTGGCACCCAAACCTAAAAAGAAGCCAGTGATAACCAGACAAGACTCTGTGAACAGAGCGCTGGTTTCAGAGCTCAAGATGAGGCTGGAGCAGAAGAGAAAGTCAGGCCATTAATGTTGTTTCACCATTCACAAATCAATCTCAGAACTCAGACCATCTCGTGAATTTAGAAAGGAGAATTGGAAATGAAAATTTTGAAATGGAAACATCAAAACTCAGACAGGGCAGAATTTCATTCAGTCCTGTGTGATGATTAAAAAAAAAAGCTCCAGAGCAGCCAAGAAATGGCTCTTGAGGTGAGAATGTTGTGTAGTCTGATGCTTTCAAAGGTGAAAAATTAACTCAGTCACTGACAGTGGTTTGTTTGTGTGTCTGTGCATGCGTGCCTGTGTGTATAAATTTGAAATGTACTGAAACCACTAAGAGCTCCACTGTATATCAATAATACAGTTTTTATTTAAAAAAAAAAAAATCCTACCATGTTTGTAATCATTCAATATTTCATATCTTCAGTTCACAACATTTCATTGTTTTATTTTCTTTCTAGTTCTGTGACAGATATATCCTTCTTATTTATGTTTTGGCACACCACTGACGTAAACTTCTTGAACACAAATCTATAACTGGAAATGAAGTCATTCAGAATTCAACAAGTGAGACTGTTTGTTTAGGATCTAACCAAGCTCCTTACAAGAGATTTCATGACACTTGAACTCTGTGAAGAGATCAGCCTGGGGCTAAGATCACATTAGAAGAGCCTTTAATCTGACTCTGCAGGTGTGCAGCACTGTTTGCATCACTGTTTTATAGCTGCTTCCATATGTTTATTTTCTGGGTCTTTATTATTTCCTCTGTATACTGTGTGGCAGTATATCAGTGGATGTGGTTTTTGTCAAAAAAAAAAAAAAATGTCACAAAACACTTGGATTTTTGGACTTTACTACTAATTAAAGAACTTTCTTTTTCAAAATAAAATCAGTTCTACTTAAATAACTTAACAGCGCACCACTTTGAAAATGACTGAAACTGATAAACTAATCCCTCATTCCAAAACTGAGACATGATCATTACTTTATTAAGAGTTCTCCCTGAGAGATCAAATTATAAGCTATAGGTTATAAATATAGGTACAGGCTGTTTAATTGTTTAATTTAGGTTACCTGTGGGTGCTTGAAACTGTATAATTATTGCATGTTTTGAACTGAATATCCAAATCTGAAGGATTACTAAAAACTATAAGTTAAGGTAGTAGAGTAAAATTACACTGTAGAGGACTGGGATGTTGCATAAATTGAAAATTGTAAAGTACAAGAACGTCACATCTGCAGTATTTACACTTCTACACTGCAGAATTTAATTTTTTGACGACTTTCTATTTATAACTTGGAAAACGTATTTTATCTTTCAGATCACTGATTTGACCATATAGACATGCAGACTGCCACAGCATTAATGTGATGTATATTCATCACACTCAGCTGTGCCTGTCCAGATAACACATGTTCCAGATCATTTGATTTTAACCTTGAAGGCACTGAGAGACACACAAATACTGATTTGATGTCATTAGTTTAAGACCAACGCCTCCTTAACGAGCTCGCAAAATGTACTCTACTGCCCCTTTCTGGTAACAGTAGAAGCTGCTTGGACTACTGTCATTAAGATGAAACACAAATAAGGTGTTTAAAAAGACTTCAGGCTACTGTTCCAAACTTTACAAAGGTTGTTGCTGCAGCTTGTGTTGAGATATTGCCATAATTTGAGCTCAGAATAACAGTGTTGGAGCACGATGAAAACATGCAGAAATTACAATGGGATATTTGAAGAAGGCCTTACACAACAATATTGCAGATGTTTGGGTTTGTTTTTTTTTTGTAAAACCTCACCAGATGTTCTGCAAATATGTAATATATTATCCTGATACAAGCCCTTTTGCTCTCCTCAGATCCAATGTCAATGTCAGCACTACTAATTATGAAGTTACACTAAACCACTCACTGGGTATTTGTGTAGACATCAGCTAAACATGCACACTATTTCAAAGTTACGTAAAACATGAAATTTGCAGATTACCCTCTCTAATCCAAAGACCAACTTGTTCATCTTTGCACAATATTGCATAGCTGGCTAAAATGCAAAGCTCATCTGCCCTGATCTAGTTTGAACCGGCAAGATGTGTGTGACTGGAATTGAACTTTTTGCAGTCTCAGCTGACACATTCTACATGTTTACGATGATGAATAGGCTCAGCCTCCGGTACAATGAAGAGCAGCCTATAATAAAAGAAAATCTACATGCATACAGGGTTTCTCTGCAAAACTGCGGTGTGCTGTTTTGCAGGTCAGCACACTCTTAAAGATTTTTGACGATCCAAGCCCAAATTTTTGCTCTTTTTTTTTTTCAATTTTGCAAGCTGTTAATGCTCTGGAGTGAAATGAGGGAATATGAGGAGGAGCCCAAATGATCATGCATTATGACATGTAAGAGGCAGCCAGGATTACTGGGCTATTTGATAGAGGATTACAGAGTGGAAAGTTGCAAAGAGCATTGATGCTTTAGAGTGAAAGAAAGCATGCAGGGTTCAGAAGACCTAGAATATGTTTGAAGCAACAGAGAGTTTAAAGGGTAAATAAAATGTCTGTTTTCCTTGCTAAAACACAATAAAGCCTTGTGTGTAGAGGGTCAACTTCTTGTTGAATGTTACTGCTGATGAGGTCAATAGTAATGCATTTCTTTATGCAACATTAGGGTAAGTGGGGAGAAAAACAAGATAAATCCTGTGCTGTCCTGTGCCAAAATAGCTGGAATTGTGTGCTTGCAGAATTCAGAATGTATTGTGTCATGAACAGTGGAAAAGGATTACAACAAAAAGCAGCATCAATCCCCCACCCACAAATCATATAAACACATCTGAACAAGAAAGAAAGCAGATGTATTGGTGCTCCAGAAAATGAGAGCTGCCAATCTCAGCCAGTCATTTAAAACCCTGAACTTAAGTGAATACATGCAAGCCCCATCAGAGATGAACTGATCTTCTTGCGTCACAGGGGACAACACATGGAGATGGAGGAGAGGGCCTGTGTGATCTGATCATAAAGTGACGGCAGGAGGGGATATTGGAGAGGATGCCAGTGTTTGGGTATTATGTCAAATGAACAATGCCATTGGCCAAGGGATATCTGATGTGCCATCTGTGTGGGTTGGTCAGTGCAGATCATATGTGATGCAGTGTTGCTGTGTGGCGTGTTCACAGAAAAGAGACTGGAATTGTGACGTACATGTACAGTGACCGAGATAAGATTAAAAATATATGAATAAATCTTTACAGTTTACATAAAGACTTTCACTGAATGCCTTGTGGTGAAATTTTCAACATTATGTCTATGAAAGGGAAACTTCCCCTGTGCATAAACTTATATTATGGAGGAATTTAACTCAGATGCAACATGAGAATTTTTGCAATTTGATTTTTAAAACTTCACCTAGCTACAATATGCTGCCTACATAATCCTGTGCTACATAGCCACAAACTATATAAAAGAGTGAAAAGGTTGAGGCTTTGTCCCTCGTTTGAGAGTTTTCTCTCATAATTCTGCTTTAAAAGAACTATGAAAAAGAGATTAACAGACGATGAACAACACACAGTATGTTTTAAAATTAAAGGTTTTATGTTGGGTATTTAAAAGAATCTATAGTAATTGATATTAATTCAGCATATGCACATGCTTGATATAAAAACTTGTTAGAATTTGTAGAAAATGCAGTAAAACAACCACTCTAGCATATACTCGTGATAACAGATTGGGGTATATACTGTATGCACTATCACACAAAAATTTAACAGGGACATTTTCTATTGACAAAGTGCACAGTTATTTCACATAATCATCATTTGTTTTTTCTTAATCAAGATTCAGCCTAACATCAGCTTTAGCCTGATGTGAAGGAAATGAGATGGAAGCAGTACACATGTAATTTTAGCTACTAACACATAACTTTGATTTAAATCAATAGCAAAGGTTTCCAAAAAAGTAGAAATATAAAATGAGTGATGACTGATATCTAAACATGCAAGAGAGACATATTATACTTCAGACTGAAAAAATCAACTTCAGCACAGTCTCTACCCTGGTGCAAATCCTTGACACAACGGCCATCATTCACATCTTTGCAACAACCTCCTCGGCCTAGAACAGAGGAAGAGATAAGATTAAAAGCAAGGCAGAAAATATTGTCATTCCCTTGAATATTGTAGTAAAGTAAGCCTAATAAAGTACAGTGCTGTGCAAAATTCTTGACCCACCCCTCAGTTCTTTATATTTTGATAGAAAAAAAATGGGAAATAGCCACGGAGATGTGTTGAAACGGTGAATAATGGAAATGGAAATATGGTTTATAAGACAAAAATAGAGTTTGTACAATTCTAACAAGCTTGAAAGTCAATATTTATTCTTCAACACACCCTGAATTTTCTTAGTCAAGCTTCCTTATAATTTCTTTTAGTCTTCAGGAATAGTTCTCCGGGTCCATTCAAAGCTCTTCTGTGAATGTTGGCTGCTTCTTGTTCCATTCTCTGTTAAGGTGAGGTGATATTGCTCCATTGTGTGTTTTTCTATCAATGTATGCTTTTACTACATTGGCAATGTGTTTGTGCTGAAAAATGACGGTGTTGTCGATCAGATGCTTTTCACGTGGTATTGCATGGCGGATCAAAATTTTCTGTGTTCATGATTCAAAAAAGGTCCAATTCTTGTGTAATTTGGCATACTTAGCCGTTTCTCATTGTTCCCCTTCCTTAAGAAAGGCTTCTTGACAGCCAGCCCTCCACTGAGACTATTTCTGATGAGGCTTTGCTGAACAGCAGATGGATCAACTGAAGAGCCAGATACATCTCTCAGGGCCTGTGTCAGGCCTTTTTTTTTTTTTTTTTTTTTTTTAGGTCTGTCACCTCTTCTTTTGTCCTCCACTGTCCAGTTTCTTCATTTTTCTTTTAACGGCACATTGCACACCATGCTAGATGTGCCAGGTTTTCAGCTAATAGTTTTTTAGGAATCACCTTTTTGGTGCAAAAATACTATTACATTCCTGTCAAACTGTGTTATCTTTGGTATTTTTCATAGATTCAACTAAAGAAATGGGACTACTGTAAATGGTGTATTTTTGCAACAGGCTGCTAGTAACAAAGTGCCAAGAGATACAGTTTTAAATTGGTTCATTGTCTGTTATGTGTAGACACAGGTGCTTTTTTTAATGCTTGATTCAGAGGATGGTGTTAAGTGGATTAACAAACAAAAAACATTCCTCTGAAAATGGCCAAATCATGACTTCTGTTATTTGCAACATCTGAAATATATAGTTCATGTATGCTGACTAGAAAATAGTGAACCCCAGAAGCAGGTGCTATTTGATATACTTAACCCAAGAAAGATATAGAACAGAGTGGAAAGGCTGGTGAACATCTATGCACAGCAGGCAAGAAGGAATATGATTAGTAGTGTCAAGTTTATGCAACTTCCAGGTTATGTATTCAGTCAGGAGCACCCAAAGGCCAAGTGAAATGTGCCTAGAGGGAAAGATGATGATAATGATGATGGTCAGGAACAGGGACTGCTTGGAAAATTAGTGGGAAAAAAAAGCAGCCAATGTCCAAATAAATACTTCAGAAAGATCTTTAGAAAGCCTGGAGAACTACTGCTCAAGACCACTTAAAGAGATTTACAAATAAGTCTGGCTCCTTGGAAACAAAATATGAAGAAATAAGGGGTGGTTCGAGACTTTTGCACAGTGTTGTCAATCTGTTTTTTTCTATTATATAGTCCAAAAATAGAAAGTGAAACATTGTTTTATAACATATCACTGTCATGTTTTCCCTCATTGTTTTAACAAATGGTTATTCAATATAGTTCAGCTGTGAGTCTGCTGTGGTCAGCTTTGGCCTTATGCAGTCTGTCATCTGACCTCCTCCTCACCTTCCTGTCTTCACTGGAATCTTTATTAACCAGCCCCTCGTCGCTGGCAGCCTGCAGACTGTCGAAGGTACCCTGCCTCTCCCTTTCCATCCCTCCTGCTGAGCTTCTGTCTCTCCTTCGGTTCTTCCAGCTCTCCATTATACCCTCCAAACAGGCAAACCTGATGTCAGTGGTGCAAGCATACATGCCTATAGGCACCGCCAGGACCATGGCTAAAACTATCACTACTATATGAATCAGCTTCTCCCTCTGTTCCATCTCAGTGATGTCACTTCCTGTTACAAAGACAATGCATTGTTCTGGACGTGGTGCCTGATTCTTGAGGGTTACACATATTTCATATTTGGTTGCAGGCATCAGATCAGAGATGGAGTAAGAATTAATCCCAGGGCCAATGTAGATCATTTCTTTTTTGTCAGCATCTGCACGACCAAAGTGGATCGTGAACCAGGTTTCAGCAGGTCGTTCTAGGGCGGCGAACCATTCGATAGAGATGCCCCGTACTGTCTGCTTGGCAATGCGGATGTCAATGTAGACATTTTCATCACCAGCACTCGGTGCAGCTGGGAGGAGAGATGACTGGGAACTTCCTGCAGAGCGCACCTCTAGGAGAACACTGACAGATGAGTTTCCAATGAAGTTGACAGCAGTGCAAGTGTAGACACCATGATCAGCTGCATGGAGAGAGGGGATCACCAGGATTGATCTGATGGTGTCATCATCCACTCTTTCCTGTGATTCTGGGAGGACATTAAGAGTATCCACTGTTATTTATAGGACATGCAAGCTTACAAAGTAAAATGCTTTGGAAATTAATGAATAATAATGTTTTTTCCTCATAAAAAAAAAAGGTTAAACAAAAATGTCCTGCAACTCATCGTCCTCAAACACACAAAGAAGAAACAACAGTTGCGTCCTATACTGTATTGGACATCCATAGATACAGATTGTACATATTGCATATTGTTGTTTTAAACAGTTAATTGTTCAGTCCACGGCATGTCACAAAAAACAACTAATGCGCATCAAATATTATGTAAATCTAAGGTGAAGTGATCATTGCCTATGTTTCCTGATCAAAAATATGGAAAGCTGAAAACAATTTTCTGTAACTTGTGACAAAGATACCTACTCTGTATCTCTGACAACAGCAAACCCCCAAAATTAACAACTTAAACTACTTCTTGTTCTTTATAAGTCAAAATAGTGGATGATTTGCTTTTCTTTATCCACTAAATCAGAGATTTAAGCTAATAATTATCCTTGTGTGAGCTCACATTATTATATATTACATTATAATTATGTAATTCTTTTAGTTACGTGGCTCAGTGTTGCTATAATGTTTGGATTAGGAATATTTATTATCACCTAAAATAATAAGACAAATAAGTGTCAGTAACAGAAACAGTAGTGGGACAGGAAGGGGGGCAGTAGCCTGGTTATTATTGGTTTACATGTTGTTTGAAATCATTGATCTGCAGTAAGCACTTCACTCAGTAGGTCAAGTCTAATGACGCAGAGGTTTAGTTAATTACAAGATTGCCCAACAAGGTAGACAACAGTGCACACTCTTAATCAACACTGATGGTATTGTGCAGATTGGTGGTGCTTACATCACGGTGTGCATATATGGAGTTTTAATCCTCTTAGTCTTAACGAAAGTTTGCTTCTCCACGATTAAAACATGTGTTTAAGTATCAGTTTTATTGCAATTTATCGAGTGAACTAGCATATAAATGACACCCTATGGACATCACACTCTTACCGTGAAATCCTCTGATTATCTTCAGGCCATATGCCCACCACACTGAAGGGTCTGGCCTTGCCTTGGCGATACATAACAAGGTGACGTTGGCGCCCTGAGGCAGGCTGATGTTGGTGGACGGAGTGCTGACTTCAGGCTTCATGCACGCCTGTAGCTCTATCTCATGGAAGAACTTGCCCGCCCTAAAGTCCGGCCCTGAGCAGGTCAAGTAGGAGTTCATTAGAATAATCGGGGGGCTCAGGGACCTGATGAACTCCACAAAGCCCTTCAGGCGACAATCGCAGAGCCATGCGTTGTCGTGGAGCGCCAGGACGACGTTCGGCCCGGATATGGTCGCCTCCCGCTCCTCCATGTTCTGTAGTTTTTGGTAGAGAGGCCAGTTTTGGAAGACCTCCTTCGATATCACCGTAAGACGATTGAAGGATACGTCTAAGTAAGTCAGACCTGGCAAAAATCTTAACGCATGCTCCGGTAAGACGTCCAGCTGGTTGTGCTTCAGATCCAGGATTTTGAGGGCCGGCGTGTCCTCGAACGCTGTCCATGGTACTGACCGCAGCTTATTTCCTTGCAATCGGAGTTCAGTTAAGTTCCTCAAACCCTCCAGACCCTTTGAGTTTATCAGTGTGATATCATTAAAGTTCAACCACAAGTTCTCCAAGGTCGGCGTTTTTGAGAAAGCTCCTCTGGGTATTTCAGTAAAATGGGACTTTTCTATTCGTATTTTGGTCAACTCGTGTGGAAGGTTCTGTGGTATAGCCCCAAACGCGCTCTCCTCCATACATATTAGCGACCTAAGATTAAAAGGAAGAGTTTATATGATCACATTATTCTTTTTTCTTTTTTCTTTTTTTGTATTATCTGTTTGTATAATAGGATCCACGAGTTAGGAACTTATATCTAAAAACAAATGTCACTTTCTGAAGGACATCTATTCTGTTTTTTTTTTTTTTTCATACAACTATATTCTGTATCATTGACTTTTACACCAGCACCCACTGATATATAAGCAGAATAAAAATACCTGTGAGGACAGAACTGTTTGAAATCAGGTCTTACCTTCCATGTCGGTCTTCTACACAGCTGCACCCGGGTAAACACTGAGGAAACGTTTCACACGCCTGAATGTTTATTAAAACTATAACTAGCAGGTAACAAATTATGTCCATAGTCCGCAGAAGAAGAAGAAAAACCCTTAATTTGAGGGCTACATTCGTGCTCCAGACATGTCGAGTGCAGCAGACGACAGAAGCCTATTAAGCTTAATCCCTGATGTACAGTGCAGGAAGACGTGACATCTAAATCTTGGGCAAGGCACGCACTTAGTGTCACTAGGTCTGACCCACTGTACTTTTAAGATGGCACCACTTTCTGATTAGTCATAAATAGTTAAATGGTTGACATTGTTTGAGACATTAAGTCTGCCTATATAAAAGATATTAAGTTGTTAACTGACTTACTTAAGTGAATATTTTCCAGATTTTTCCATTAAATAAGGTCCCTTAGAGTATGAATTAAAAAGCTAATTAAAAAATTGTGCCTCTGGAGGATAAAACCCCTGCAAGAAGAGTTTTTCATAATCTGGTAACAGGAAATTGTTTTTTTATTAATAACTTATGATTCATGTATTATTTATTCACATCACCAAAGTTATTACAACTTACAAATCCAGGATTTATACCAATGTGGAGATAGTTTGTAGATTTTGAACTACCTGCTGAAAAGTAGCACGAATATTACAGAGACCTCTAATATCTTCAGGATGGAAACAGAGGTCAAAAACAGATTAGTGTGGTGAGGTGAAGCAGAGCTATAAGAACATATAAGATCACTCAAGTACATATAAAAGTTTATTTAACTATATTCAAATACATACGTATCATTAGAATGAACAGATCTACTTTTAATGGGGTAACGGTGCCTTTAGGTGGCACAAAATAGGTACATAGAGAGATTTTAAGTATGTGTCTTATTGCGGGAAATATAAATTATTTAATGTTTCCTTTTGCATCATTTCTACCCTATTTACATCATGTCATAGTTCAGTCTTTCAGTACTTGTCTCCAGCTCCAGCTTCTCTCCATTCACCAGAGTATTGAACCATGCCTATGTGTATATCTTCTCTGAGAACATATGACAGATATATACAGAGGCACAGAATTAACTGTATATGTAAGTGTACATAATCCAATAAAGTATTTACAAATCATACACATACATATATGATATAAACAATGGATTATCTACCATTGAGTTCCCTTTAAATCAGACTGGGTTGAAGAGGTTTCTTCGCTGGGCAGTGCACGTGAGGTGAAATAAAACTTACAATGTTTGCCATGTTCTTTCATTTCATATATCATGTTTTTCTCTTACAGGCTTAGTGATAAAAACATTCCTTTAGATATGAAAGCATGAGTGAGCTTGGATTTTAATATTGATGGGTGAATATGTATATAACAGTCCAGTGGGTTTCACACTATCTGCAAGAAACATGAGTTTTACCAGAACTACCCAGTTAACCAAATTCTTTAAACTGATATTTCCATTATAGTGCAGCGTGCAAAAGTCCTTTGATAGAAGTTGGCTCTCTGTGGTGGAGGAGTTGGTGGCATTATCCAGCGAGGA
Source organism: Archocentrus centrarchus (assembly GCF_007364275.1). Classification (NCBI taxonomy): domain Eukaryota; kingdom Metazoa; phylum Chordata; class Actinopteri; order Cichliformes; family Cichlidae; genus Archocentrus; species Archocentrus centrarchus. The sequence continues at coordinate 16,419,752 of NC_044360.1, forward strand.
GGAATGGGAGGAGGGGAATCCCATTGTGTGGGTGTATGGGAGCGTGTGGGAGAGGGACTGACATCAGGATGCTGCTGAGGGGGAGAATACGAGTGATGCTGGGGATACGGATGTGGGTGGAGATGGGGATGAGGGTGAGGGTGGGGATGGGGGCGGGCACGCGAATGAGTTTTGGGGTTTGGACTGTGACGTGAGTGCGGGTGAGTGCGGGGAAGATGATGTGGAGCAGGAGCCGGAGCTGGAGCATGACGTCAGCAGAAGTACTCATTAGGCTGTCCCTCTATCTTAGCTGTGGCCTCGGAGTCCAGGCTGGAGCGGGCTGACAGCAGCCGGTTGGACTCCTCAGGGTTCAGTCTGTTCAAATACTCGCCCTCAAGCCCTTTGGCCTTTGTGCCAGGGGAGAGTGTTTCAAAGGTAACATATGAATCTTGGATGTCTTTTGATTTCTTCCCCCAGTACTTCTGAATGCGTCTCTTCAGCGCCCCGCAGCATACAATAACAGTGAGCGGGACTGCAATGATACAGGCGACTGTGATCACAATAACATTAATCAGCTTCTGGGTACCAGTAGCACTCGCTGCTTCATCAGTGGAAAATATGACACACTGCTCCTTCTTGGGGATCAGACCCTTCACACACACACAGGCAATGTACTTGGTCCTGGGCACTAACCCATCAATGGTAACACGGTTCTGCCCAGCTCCAACATTGATCTTTCTCATGTCCCTCTCTCCAAACACCGCATAGAGTACACTAAATGCTGTTGTGTTTTTGGCTTTAGGGGCTCTCCAATTCAGAGAAATTGTATTGTCTGTGTCTCCCACAACTTTTACTGAGCGGACCACTCTGTCCGGGTCCTGCTGTAACGAAGAGGCGTTGGCTGCCAAGTTGCTTAGATTTGTCTTCTCCAGATCCAGCAGCGCATCTGAGTTTGGGGAGGTGGCAGGCCCTGGGGTGTCTCCTTCAGCCAGGCTGTAACTGGATAGTCCAGGATCAGGTCCAAGACCAGGCAGAAGGTCAGGATCCAGGGCAGGCAAGGATGAAGGGGTGGAGGTTGGAACCACATATCTGGCCACCAGTTTCTCCTGGTAGGCAGCTTTGCCCATTTGATTTGGTTTTTTTACTTTGGGCTTCTTGTCATTGTTTGTTTGGTTCCCCTCTGGTTTTGGTGAGTTAGAGACAATCAGAGAAATGACAGCCTCGGCGTTCCCTGCATAGTTAGTGGCTCTGCAGATGAATTTCCCTGAATCACGGTAGGACACCGCTGGGACACTGAGGACTGACCAGGTGATTCCTTCCTTTGAGGTTTCCTGCTGGACTGTTTTGGCAGAGAGGGAAGAATATGGTTCTTACACAATAGCAGATGAAAAAATAAAAGTAATATAGAAAAAAGTTAAAATATAATTTGACACCCAAGAAATGCCCCCTTTGACAAATGTGAAAAGAGACAACAAGCTGGTGATTACACAATGTTGCATTGATCATCAGTGTTGTATAACTCACCATGGTGGCAATAGCTGTCACTCAGACTTACTAATGCTACTAGTAGCTTTCTATTTAATTAACAGCAGCACTCCAGCGCAGACAAAATCATCTTATCTCAAGCACAACCCAGTGAAAGACCCTGACATCAAATAGCTGCTGACTCACCTGTTCCATTGAGGGGTCGTCCATCTGCCCTGCGCCACGTCAAGTCTGGTATAGGGACTCCAATGGTCCCACACCGGAGCAGAACATTGTTTCCAACAGCACTCCTGACTCGTGCCACAGCTGTATGGATACGTGGAAGCTGACAGCGACGGAGCTCTGCATCACTGAATAGGACCCCTGACACACTTTCCGGAGCCGAACATCGGAGTCTTGTGTCGATGAAAGCCACCGAAAGAGTCGGAGACTTCTGGAACTGGACCAAGTCATAGAGCCGACAGTCACACACCCAGGGGTTGTCATGGAGACCTGAGGGCGAGGGTACAAGTGAGGGTACAGGAAGAAGACAAGTGTCCAGCTGTGGGCAAAGTGATAGACCAGCCTGCAGATGGCTAGTGTTTATGTTAGGATGTTAATCCTGTAAGAGGATTGACATTTAATTCATAAACTACATCAAGGCCATGACTATGGCAATGATGACGATGGGGAAAGTGGACTAGAGATCAAGGTCAAGCTTTGCTGTCATTTCACACTCCCTAAAACTGTCATGCTTCTTATACATAGAGTGAAAGTCCTTGTGGATCACATCACCTGCTTATTGAAATGATAATAGAGCAGTTTCTCTCTCTTTCTCTCTCTCTCTCTCTCTCTCTCTCTCTCTCTCTCTCTCTCTCTCTCTCACACACACACACACACACATGCTTGTATGAAGTGTACCAACAGAGTGCATAGCATTTTTATATATACAATTTGAAGTGCTTTTTGTTTGTTGACAAATCATAACTGAAGTCCACCTGCAATAAGAGATACTGTATATAGTTTTGGACAAAAACAATTTAAATATGCTTACTGTACAACTATGTTACAATCTGTTGTAAAGACATGATTAAACATCAATATACTGGGAATAAATGTTAAAGAGGTAAATTAAAATATTGTCTTCATGTTAAAAACAAAATGTTACTTTTTTCCAAAGTGCATAATTTTTTTCATTTTAATAGTACATATTTTTATCACCAAAAGCAGATTCTATTATCAAATGATACTTTTCTTATAGTATGTATTCTTAAGATGCTGTTTGAAAATATTGCTTTGCACAAAATTAATGCACTTTCCTTCGAACACAGAACATGACAATGCATGTAAAGTGCGCTTTAGAGGATTTAAAGGGAGAGTTGATGTCTGGATGAGCACTGCCTCTCACCAAGTATCATCTTTGAGCTTTCTGGCCCTTGTATAGGCTTTGCAGCCAGCCAAGTGGACAGGACTTCTGCAGGCAGGGTCAGCAGGCTGTTGCTGGACAGGTCCAAGTAGGTGAGGTTCTTGATGTAAGTGGTGGCCTCCGCGGGCAGGGAGGTGAGCTGGTTGTTGTGCAAATCGAGTAGTCTGAGGCTGGGCATATCCATGAGAGATTCCCAAGGAAAGGCGATAAGGGCGTTCCCGTCCAGCCGAAGCTCTTCCAGGTTATAAAGTCCCCGGAAACTGTCCGGGTTCAAGGCGGACAGTGTGTTAAAAGACATCCACAAGAATTCCAAACTGGAGAGGTAGTTGAAGGCTTCGCTTGGTATCCGCTGGATGGATGTCTTCTCAATTCGCAGCTTGGAGGTATCAACAGGAAACCCAACAGGCACAAGAGATATCTCAGGATCATTGCAAATCACGCTCCTAAAAAGAGGGACACATTTGTGTTCACTTCACAAATTCAATTTGAGCATAGTTTAGAAATCAGTAAAGGTTAAAATTGAATCGAGTATTAATGACAATAAATGTGTAGTAAGTTCACAAGCAGCAAAAGCCATCTGGATAATAATTTTTAAAAAATGTATTCCCCATCCCATCAAAACACATAAAAGGCAGAGCTGAAAGGCTGAAAGTGCCTTTGAAAGATAATCCTGCATTAAATAAAATTGGAGCGACTTGCACTCCCTGAATTATCTTTTGTACACGTGTTCACCTCTGTGCAAACATCTGTCCTCATATGATAAGAAAATACATCCCTGCACAGAAAACAATACACAAGATAGTGTGTTTATATATGTGCATATATATATATATATATATATATATATATATATATATATATATATATATATATATATATATATATATATATATATATATATATATATATATATATATATATATATATATATTTATATATATACCTTTGGTCAACAAACTTACCTCGCCGTTGATCCATCACTCAGGTTGTGATAAAAGCAGCTGCACTGCGATGGGCAGGCGCTGACTGGGGAGAAAAGTTGACCCGTGGCCACGTAGAGCCCCAACAGCAGGACGAGGAACATTTTGGCCAACTTTTATGCATACGAAATTTGCCTACATGCGCCCACTTTGCGCCCACTAAAGTCAGTCAGACTTGTTATTTTTTTCTCTCTTTCATTTACAGGAATGTCATCCGTACGGCTCAGTCCCACCGCTTCGCTGCCCCATAGTGATCAGACTACTATGAGTCCCGAGATAAAAAAGGATAGACAAGGATTAGCGAAAAGACTGGCGTTCGTTTCATCTGGATGCGTATTGCATCCCGGAATCGGATAGGCTGCGCAGAGACGTCCCTATTTATTACCACAGAAAAACACTTCCGAAATGGTCATAATCCACTGTGATGTTTGCTTTTTTCTTTTTTTTCTTTGCCTCAAATGTAGCATGTTTATTTGAGCCCTGCCGTGACTGTTAATCTGCGAGTAGACTAGACATTGTTTTGCCACAAGGTGGCCCCTATATCATAGCCTGTGGCTCCTACCTCGGGGCCTCTCTTCATTCAGCGTTTAATTATTCAGGCAACTCTCTATTTTTAATTTTTTTTCAACTGGGGAACTGATATGAATTCATAATTTTACCACAAAAATATATTAAATTTTGTATTTGAAAACAAATTGGATTTTGATTAAAACAAAACAGGGATTTTCAAATGCATGACTTCTGAATTCATAATGAAGTTATGAGAAGAAGTTATGAATTCAATGAATTCATAACGTCTGGGTATTTTACAGGAAAGGAGACATAAATTATACTGTAAGTAATTTTAAGTACTGTATAATTTCTTCATAATGTTGTGGAAAACAAACAATATTTCTCCCTATTACAAGTACGCCTTCCTTACTTTTAAAATATATTGACATTCCATTTAATTACAGGGGAATTGAACCCTTAGTGACCGGGCCGTATTATAAAGTGTTATCAATTCGGTTTTTTGCAAAATGAGGTCAGAACGAAGCAATAAATTAAATCACCACTGTCCCATAGAGAAAAGTTTTGTACTTAGCATATCTCACTTCCTTCACATCTCACTGATGTCATTAATGTATCTATACATATACACATGTAAATGTACACATGTAAACTAACTATCAACAGGGATCTAATATTACCAAATTAATTTGACATAATAAAATGAAAAAGACTGCATTTCCAAGGAACTTATGTTAGCTCCATTTAAATGAAAGAGACTCCTGGGCTTTAGATTTCACCTCAGTAATCCATTTGGACACATGCCCACACTAGTAGGGAAAGACCTCCAATTGTTTTCCAGTGTAGGTAAATGCTACACATTTCTTGGTGCATGCCTTGTGTTCCCTAAGCTTTCATCACAGTATAAACTAAGCATTACAATTGGCAGGCATTTCTAAGTATGTTGACTCTAGACCACATTTAATGTCAGAGCTAGGTCATACACAAGATGTTTCATTTATTTATTTCTTATTCATTTTTTTTAAGTTTGACAGAGAATAATAAACCCTTTAGCTTAATAATACACATAATACATAAAAAAGAGAGTGCATGTCGAATCAAAATCAATTCTTTATTGGGGAAAACAAAGATATAAAAACAAAACAGGAGGAAACAAATCAGGGCAAAAGCACATCCAACTCACAGGTCCTACAGCATAGATGGTTTAAGAATTGTGGCGGTCACGTGGAACAATCACGTTCCCCTGCACTGAAAGGCAAAATATTCTATGTTGTATGGCAAGGAGGTGATCTCACTTACTGAAGCCAGTAAAGCCGTCCTTACATGTTGTATGAAACAGAGACTTTCTTAGAGGTGCAATATCATTCTTAGTGTTCAAAAGGTGTTTGCTTTATCATACATCATTGGGGTCAAAAGAAGCAGTGCATGAACACCCTCAACAGCAAGAGATATACATGCATTTAAATGTGAATCCTTGTTATAGCCCCATAAATCTAATGCATTACAGAGCTACACTGTATTTGTTTTAAAAAGTATAATTTGCAAATCATCCCTTTAGAATTATAAGTTTCTGACATTTTTTTTTTTTTTTACATTATTATCTAAATTTAACCAGATTCTTGATCCTTCTGAGACTGGGAGAGGCCTCAGCTGCAATATTGTAGGTTTGCCCCGTCCAGCCCTATATGGCATGAAGCTAAAACAGGATGACTCCACTGAAGTTTAGGAGAAACTTCCCCAAAGACTTCCCCAGTGAAGTCTCTACAGACATAATGTAGAGACATAATATTTTTTTGATGCTGTTCCAAAAGTGTGCACGTTTGTTTTATCCTCTGTCATTTCAGGCAGCTAACCGACACCCAATAAATACTTGGTGTCAGTCAGAGAATGGGTAAGATAACTGTTCTGAATTGTAACACATTAAATACATAAGGCTGCAAAGAACATTGTGTATATGGTTGACTTGAATCTGGATAGTGAATAATCTGTATACATTTTTTACCTGGCGATAACAGCAAATGTCCACAGACATATTCACTTGTGTATTTTCAACATTGCAGCCTCAGATAAGAGATCTTTTGATGTTTCGTGATTAGGTTTTAAATGTAAGTGTTGCTCTGATTGGCAGGGGGCTTTGGTTTACAAACACCTGTTGTGCCTCTTTAAAAGCAAGCCTGAGCAATACACGCGGCTGTGGGCTCCGTCAAAACTGCTCGTCTCGTCGTTTAACTTCAGCAGCGTGTGCATCCTCACCAGGACACCAAAACACAAAGGCTTGTTGTGCAATTAATAGAAGGGTTTATTGTTGCGGTGCGCAAATGCGCATTAAGGGTTACGTTCTGCGTTCATTAAGGCATTCCTGCACGGATTGGGGCGACAGAGAGGCTTTACATAATAAACTGCATGCATTCACGTGAAATGCCCCTTTAAAAGCGGTCTCTCTTCGGTCACACTGAAGGGCATCGTAAACAAGCGGACTGAGAGGAGTCTCTGACAGCTGCACTTTAGTGTGTCAAATCGGCTTCAGGATGGTCGCTTCTTACCCTTTACCGGAGGGCTTCTCCGAGATCGATGTGTTTTCTTTGGGATCTTGTCTGCTGGTGGAGGGTAAGTTATGTCTTGAAATTCAGCCAAATACTACGAGGACTTTGCCCTCTGTGTTTGCCATTAACTTATGCCATGACCCGTCTCCACCCGGTCATTGACTAATAACTGCAAATTAATCACTTGTGACCTGCAAGGAAAACAAAAAATTAATGCGACGCATGACCAGAGCGTGTTTTCTTTCGCCTTGAGGTGTGAGCTGTTTCGCAGTAAGCATTGCTGTGCGCACTGATGTGAATTGTGTATTTTTGTTCGTACCCCAAAGGTCTGCTGGGCTTCTTTCTAAATGCAGTTACAATGGTTGCTTTCTTCAAAGTAAGAGAGCTGAGGACTCCCAGCAATTTCCTAGTGTTCAGTTTAGCAATGGCTGATATTGGCATCTCCATGAACGCCACGATCGCCGCTTTCTCCAGTTTTCTGAGGTGAGTGATGCAACCACCCCTTTCATAATGAATCTCGATATCCAGCTACACGTGGGTGGGATGAAATGTTATGAGAAAATAATGCCGCTGACAATGGGCTACTGCTGGCCACCTGTTGTGACGAGTCATCTGTACAGCGCTATATAATCTATGCAGAGTATTACAATTAAAGCTGGGCTGTAGCGTGGAGGGGATCAATACAGAGCATATTCAATTCAGTTCAATTTTATTTATATAGTGCCAAATCACAACGAACAGTCGCCTCAAGTCGTTTTATATTGCAAGGTAAAGACCATACAGTGATTACAGAGAAAACACAAAAGTCATGAGCAAGCACTTGGCGACAGTGAGAAGCTTATGGATTAAATGCTATACTAGTGCTTTATCTGTGTATTTGTGCAGGCAAAAGTTGGTGTTTGAAGGATTTCTTAAGTCATTCAACTTTGAACACACCATCTGCCTTCAGGTACTGGCCTTATGGCTCTGAAGGATGCCAGACTCATGGTTTCCAGGGCTTCATGACAGCTCTTGCCAGCATCCACTTTGTAGCTGCCATCGCCTGGGACAGATACCACCAGTACTGCACTAGTAAGTCAATATCTGCTTGAGTTCTTGCACAGTGATGAAACCAAATGCAGTCCGCCTTGGTGCACAAATGTGTACATAACCAGACCAAGTGGGCTGCTGTCTTTACATTTTCTACAGATAATATAATGACAGAACATGCTAATAAAGAGCAAATAGAACAGTTGTTATGATATAGGCAGATGCCTCTGAAACAGGCTTGAGTGTTAAGCGTAAGTCCCACACCTTTAATACCAGTATACATGGACAAGCTGAAATACCTCAGCATTTGGCCCTCAGTTTGTACAGTTAGTACAGTGGTTATTACACCACTCTTTACGCTGTCATAAATGTTGCAAACAAACTGCTCTAGTGAAACATATTAGTTTTGTTATGACTGCAGATTGGCATCTCAGCAGCAGTGTGATGTTTTAAAAAAGCAAAAACAACAAAATAGTATTTGAATATGCATTCAGTGTTTAAACTAGTCATGAAGAATATTGTTCTTCCCAGGGACAAAGCTACAGTGGAGCAGTGCCATCACCCTGGCTGTATTTGTGTGGCTGTTCACTGCCTTCTGGGCTGCCATGCCGCTCACTGGCTGGGGAGAGTATGATTATGAGCCCCTGAGGACTTGCTGCACATTGGACTATAGCAAGGGAGACAGGTACTGTATACACCTATATTCTGCATGATGTTATAAATATATATAAATACGACTACCACTATTTTCAACATACTGCGTGTGTCTCGCCATAGAAACTATGTGTCCTACTTGATCCCAATGAGCATCTTCAACTTGGGCATCCAGATGTTTGTTGTCATGTCTTCTTACCAGTCCATTGCACAAAAATTCAAGAAGACAGGAAACCCCAGGGTAAGTACTCTAAATTAAATATCCAAAAGCTTTATATATATATATATATATATATATATATATATATATATATATATATATATATATATATATATATATATATATATATATATATATATATATATATATATATATATATATATACATATGATTAAAAGAAAAGCTCTGTAAATATCAAGATTCCATTTGGAGGTGCAATATTCACATATAAACACACAGAGAACAAACCCAAGTTTAACTGATTTTCAGGAATTACTCTAAAATCCACAAATTTGACATTTATGAGAACAGAGCCATAAATCCTAGAAATATGTAGTCCTTATAAAGGCTCTTCCTGCTTTGAAGTCACCCACTGAAAGAAATCAGAAGGATTCTCCTCAACCTAGCGTAAGCGCCACATCCTCATGTGGCCATTATTCAGAGAAACAAAACAGGCTGTGAATGAGGAGCATTTACACTGGGATATATGTAGGTCATTACCACAGGGGGAAGATCAGTGGCTTTAGCTGGGAATGTGGGCAGTAGCTGGTGTGCAGCGAGAAGAACAATGTTCAGTAGTGGAGTTCTGTAAGGGTTGAATCAGGTGGCCCGCTTTATGTTGCATAACCTCATTACTTACAGTCATCTGAGTTGGCTGGAACGACACTTTCATTACAAACACAAACTACCAAATGGAGACACCCAGTACTCCACCAGAGAAAAGCAATTATGTAATAATCAAATAGCTTATAGTCAAACTTTTTGAAAAGAAAGAAAGTATGCCATAAAACCTTGAGGCAGAGCGTTGCCCAGGTGTGTATTATGGCATAAAATTAAGCAGAGAAATTAGAGCTAAATGGTCACAAATAGGCTTGGTGTTATCTAGAAATAAAAACTAAGACTTGCAAATGTGAATCAACTTTTACAGATCCAACCATTTTTACTTCTGAAAAGCTTCAAGCACAAACAAAATTCCATTTTTTTTTTAATTTATTTACAGGTGGTTAATGGTATGTGTGTAGGGATTGCCTGATACACACAGATCAGAATGCATTCTGCATGTTGAGCTGGGAGACTCTGCCCAATCTCAGCATCACAGATTCACAATCACAGTGCTGCTGGAAAACCTGGACAAAATTGGAAGGATTTAAAAAAAAAAAAAAAAATACATTGGTTTGCCAACCCTCAGTTAAAATGTGTATAAACCATTTAGCAGACAAGAGAACAGCACTAAAGGACAGCTGAGTGGCTCATCTAGGGTTGCCAATTTCTACCTTACCAAAGTGCTGAGGCTGACCAAACTAATCTAAAAAGGAAGAGGCCTCAAAGCCCTTCCTTTATGAACCAAAAATATATAGATTAAATAAGCATTTTTATGCACACAGGAAAAAGTCTGAACATCAGGCTTTTTCAACATTTCAGTTTTACTTGAGTCACTTTACTTTAGTGTCATATCTATTACACATTTCAATGTCTATAATCCAGGTTTCAACAAAACATCATCATGAGCTGTTTACTTTGTTATATTTGATATACACACAGTAGCTAAATACATAATCTCTCTCTAAAATGATGCAGTTGCATGCATTTACCTACCAGGCACAGCAGAGTAAGCATAGCTTTTCCTACAAGTATTCTCAGTATGGAATGATCAGGATTTAAGAGCCTGTGATTTTGCATGTCTCTACACCTCAGGCAGAGTTTATTAGCTGTAGTCATTTGGTAGATGACTGCCATCCTCAAGTTCAATCCTGAGCTCCATTATAGCTGCTGGGACATTTTTATTGCCCTGTTTGTAAGTCAACAATATTTTTTCTGTGTTTTTAAGTTTTATTATAGAGACTTTTTAGTACTGTGTAATGTTTGCACATTCTCCCAGGGCCTCTGTGGTTCTCTGTGGCTACTCCGGTTTCCTCCCACAGGCCAAAGCAATGAATGTTAGGTTAATTGGTGATTCTAAATTTGATGTAGGAGTGGACGTGAGCATGAATGGCTGTCTGTTTGTCTGTGTTAGCTCTGTAATGGACTGCAGCCTGTAAAATGCAGGCTATTTTCAGCAAAGGCATTATTGTGCATAAGGATGTGTGCCTCTAACGGCATACAGGCCTCTCTAAACAATAAACTCACTACCCATATATTGCGGCAACTGGTTGTAGTAACAATGGGAACACATTTTACGATACCATAAGTGGCTTTAGTTAGTATCATTACACACACACACACACACACACACACACATATATATATATATATATATATATATATATATATATATATATATATATATATATATATATATATATATATATATATATATATATATATATATATATATATATACACACAAAACCACCATGTAGCCTAGTAAGTAAGCAGATAAGTAAGTAAAACTTTATAAAGATAAAGATAAATATCTTAAACCAAACATAAACCCTAGTTTTGACCATCTCTTAAGTGCAGCATACATCTGTGGAGCTATGCGAGCAGAGCATTTAAATCTAGAAAGAAGAGAAAGAAAGAAACAAAAAGACATTTGTATGCACAGAAAGCTTTTCTAAAGCACCCCCACCGCCACCACCACCACCACCCAAAAAAAAAAAAAACAGCTCTGTGAGGTCACAAAGGTGAAGAAAAGGCAATACAATGTCAAGTAAAACAGGATAAATGAACTTACAGCTACTTTTAGCTATATGCTAAGGGTGTTAATACTGCTCTGTATGTGTGAACTGTGGCACACAAGAATGTCTGCTTTGATCCTTGGATTACAACAACCTGTTCTCTCAGTCACTCACTGTTTTTGTTTTCTAGCTTAGCATTAATGATCTTAACGCAACCTCTTTTTCACCCAGGCATGTGACTTGCCTCCAAGCAGAAAACCTCATGACGCAAAACATTTTTGTCTCTTTCCCTCTTTGTGGCTTGCTAACCATTTTTGTTCTATTCCTCTCTTTTCCCCACTTTTTATTCCTTTGCACATTTATCCTTTCTGCTCTACCAATTGTTTTCACCCGGCAGTTCAACCCAAACACTCCTCTGAAGACTATGCTGTTTTGCTGGGGCCCCTATGGGATCCTGGCTTTCTATGCTGCTGTGGAGAATGCAAACCTCGTCTCACCCAAGCTCAGGATGGTAATGACTATCATTGTATACTATGGCACTAAAACTTTCTAGTATAAATCTTTTTTTTTTTTTTTTTTTTAAATTGAACCTTTATTTTACCAGGAGAATCCCACTGAGATTTAAAATCCCTTTTACAAGGGAGTCCTGGCCAAGACGAGCAGCAATATACAGAGATACAGAACAACAGACACAAAAACAAACATATACAACAGCAGTTAACATAGAGGTGAAATAAAATCATTAGACTTGAAAATTAAAACATATGTGTATTTAACCAAAATATCTCTTCAGTTAAAACACTTACAACCAGACATCTGTACCTCAAAGTTTTTTAAAATGTGTTAAAAACAAAGAAAACTGTAAATGACCACAGTTGTTGTGTCCTGTCTCTGCAGATAGCACCTATCCTGGCCAAGACGTCTCCCACCTTCAATGCCCTTCTGTACGCACTGGGAAATGAGAATTACAGAGGGGGTATTTGGCAGTTAATCACCGGGGAAAAGATTGATGTGCCTCAAACTGAGAACAAGTCCAAATAAACTAAGCAAGCAATATTTACATGCATACTGTCCTTGTGGTTTCTCACAGGTACATAGAAGTTTCTGTTTGCGAGTGTCTGTGCATGTGGTGTGTCTTGAGCAGTGGTAGCCATTGCATTTGTTCTCTCCATTGTGTCTGCAGTTGTATTTCTTGAAGGACTGTCATATTGCAAAAGAAAAATGTGAAGTAACTTGTACCCCCTAATGGACTTTGGGAGAGCAGCATTGGTTTATTATACCAAAAAAGTACAGCAAAAAAATTGGGCTTGGCTACGTCTGTAACTAACTTGATTTCTCTGGTTTTCAATTTAAATGTGATTTATTTTCATTTTGAGTTCATCTTAATAATTGCTTACCATAAACATATCCATCCATTCATGTTAATCCGACTGGTTTCAATGCAAACACTCCAACAAAGCAAGTAATGCATGGAGCGTCACACCATATTATGCAGATTACAGCAAATATTGCTATTTATTTTTTAAGGACTTTATTACTGCAGCCTGGCCTCTATTAATCATTTTTCATTATGCTTAAAGTGCAAATGTCATTGCAGACAGTAATCTGAGCATTTTCTCCTCACTAGTTGCCTATTTTTGCCATCTGGTTGAAGATGAAAGGCTCTTAAATAGATTAATTCAGCTAAAAAACGAGACATCGCAGTTTGACATTCAAAAGGCATTTCTTAATCCTTACCGTGCCTGTTAATGAAATATGAACGTGCATCCAGGCCACTGATATCCCATCATGTGTTGTAGGGTTGTGAGTGATCGCTGTATCCAGGGTAGAACTGCATTAATCCTCTAAATAAGAGGACCATTCTTGAATTCACACCCCCCACAACAGTCCCTGCCTGTAGATTAAGCGAACATGCCTTTCTCCTACAGACCAGCATCCAAAATAAAAACGCAAGTCTGCAATAATAAAATATCAAGAACTCTGAATTTATCAGTGTTATCGACACAAGCAAATTTATGTCTGGTTTAGAGTTAACATTTCATTTTATATATTTGACTTTTGCATATCATGAAATTTGTTCTTACCACAAAAAAAAAAAAAAATCATTATATAATGACTATTTTTAAAGTAGGTTTCAAAAACCAAGTAGCACACTCTTATGGTTTTCTTTTACTGAAGGATGTTATTTATAATATAAAATGTTAAACTATAAAACACGCATAAACCTTCAGGGGACAGAGGAGTGTTTCTGAATTAAATATAAAAGCTTAGATATATGTTTATATAGGACATCTTTTTAAAGACGTGGGATATTTTAACAAATCATTTTTCTGTTTTATAATGAATGCGTTCAGTTCATGATGTAGCATCCAGTTGTGGTTAGAAGTTGGAAATGATTGTACAGCATATCTATTTTTTTCCAATGACCAGATTGTCCCTTAGCAAGTTGCAACTCAACCAGACGCGTTTGGTAGCCATCAACAAGCTTCTGGCATAATTCTGGCTCAATATTTGACCACTCTTTGCGGCAGAATTGGTAGAGTTTATTTAAATTGCTTGGTTTCCTGGCACAGACCTTGCTTTTAAGCTTAGTTCACAAATTTTCAATAGGGTTGAGGTCAATGTTTTAAGAAAAGCCATCCCAGAAGCTTAATGTTGTTCTGCTTTATGTGTTTAGGATCATTGTCTTGTTGGAACACCAAATTGTGTCCAAGTTTCAACCATGTAGCTGCTGATTTGAGGGGAAGTTGAAAAATTTGGAGGTAGTGCTCCTTCTTCATTATTCTGTCCGCTTTGTGCAATACACCAGTACCGTCATGTCATTAAAGAAGTATGCTTTACAATTATCCTATCCTCAAAAAAGAAATCATTAAAAGCCCCAAATTACCATGACAGTCATCTCCATGATGAGTGTATGGAAACTTCTGACCACCACTGTAAATCCACAGTAGCACAAACAGGGCCATCCACACCCAGACTCTCCCATGTAAATGAAAAATAGTTTAAGTCCTTTCAAATCCTAAATATTAGTTGGTGGGACGTCAATATTAGTTGTACTTTGTACAATGTAAAAGGATATACAGTAGATTTGGTAGAGTCGCTGATCCCTATAAAATCCTGTAAATACTGGTAAGAATTGCTTTTTGTGTCAGTTGATGTAATGCTTATAATTTACAGACAGTCATCCTGTTTAATCTAAAACAATGACAATGTGTATTCAATTCTCCATTAATATCCATTCAATTCTCAAATAATTAATAAAGAATTGCAGATATCTAAACTCCCTTGTCTTTTGTTGTTGTTTTATTCACATTCTAAAAGATTGGTATGCTTACCTAACAAATGTAAACTACCACTGATGATTGAGATAAAACTTCAGAATACGCACAGTGCTTCTGTAGTTCAAATAGCAGCTATATGTGCAATGCTGGAAAGGAATTATGGCTGCTTTATGCTCTTTTATCTCATTTTGTATTTCAGAGGAAAATGTTGAGCTATTTACTCCACTACATTTCTTCAGCAGTTTGAGTCGCTATTCAGTTTAAGTATAGATGACTAAAATAAATGTTAATTAAGAAATATATTGTGATTTATGAGTATTGTGAATTGTGGGTCATTTTCTTATTACCTTTCTAGTCATTGTGATCTACTAAATTATGATGTCTTATGTCAACAATGGGTTGTATCTATTACAGTGTAATATTGGCAGATAGACAATTTAGGGTGGGCAAGGTATGTTCTCTACTGAGAGCCTTCTAGCTTATTAACTGAACTGCATGTCTGACTGAGGTGACTGAGTTGGCCATTGAAGAATATGCCATTTCTTTGCCTTGAGAAGCTCTTGGGGTGTCATTATCCTTTTGCACTGTGAAGCACTGTCCAATCAGTTTTGCAGCATTTGGCTGAATCTGAGCAGAGAGTATAGCCCTGTAATGTTCATAATTCATGCTGTCACATCATCAATAAACACTAGTGACCCAGTTCCACTGGCAGTCATACATGCCCATGCCATAACACTGTCTCCACCATGTTTGGCAGATGATGTGGTATGCTTTAGATTATGAGCTGTTTTGCTCCTTCTCCATACTTTTCTCTTCCCATCATCCTCTTTAGCAGGCTCTTTTAGATGTTTTCTGGCAAAGTCTAATCTGGCCTTCTTGTTCTTGAGTGTAACCAGAGGTTTGAACCTTGTTCACCTTGATTAAACCCTCTGTATTTCCATTCATGAAAGCATCTCATGACTTCAACAATGACACACTTACCTCATTGATAGTGTTTTTATGTGCTTTGAAGGGGTCCCTTTTAACCAAAGACATTATTCTGTCATCATCTGCTTTAGTTGTCTTCTCTGGTTTTTCAGGACTTTCAGGGTTGCTCAGCTGGCCATTGCATTCTTTTTTTTTTTTTAAGAATTACCAGATTGTCAATTTGGCCTCTCCTAAAGTTTTTTCATATCGCTCTGATAGGTTCATTTTGTTTTTTCAGCCTAAAGATGGCCTCTTTCACTTGTATTGATGTCTCTTTCAGAGTCATGTTATCATATAACAGGACTCACCTGGTCATGAAACTGCTTGTCAGTCAATTATCCAATTACTTTTGAGACTCTGAAAATGGCAAATGATGTACAAAAATGGCTGTTATTCCTAAACTGTTAATGCAATCTTTTTTTTTTTTTTTTTTTTTTTGTGAAACCCCTTGAGTTAAAGTTGAAACTCTGCAGTTCATTCACATCTGGATTGTTTGGATTTAAAGTGGTGTACAGAGGCAAAACTACAAAACAAAATACGTCATTATCCAACAATATCTGGATTTAACTGTATGTAGATGTGCTGTATACCATACGTAATGTGGAATGTTTTTCTACACTCTAGTATTGCTATTTGTACTTAAGTTAAAGCTCTTTGTATTTCTTCCATCTCTGAATATGTGTCAGTGTGATTACGAGTCAGTATGCATTCAACCAGCATTGTGAAGATAACACCCAGAGGATGTAACATACAGTAGAATCCCCCAGTTGGTGTTTTTAAGCAGATTAATTGATGACAGCCTGTCAGTTGAGTGAATTGTTGCATAAGTACTGCTGACATGTGTCATCAGCAACTTCCTCATTTATTCCAGGTAATGCAACCAATCTCCAGGAAACATTAGACATTTCAGGTTCCCTAATCTTGAACTAAGGATTATTTGTGCTGATGCAGAAGTCCTTATGAGATTATTTTTGTAATTATCAACATAAAATCACCACCAGAACCTTGATGGCATGTATATTCAAGTCCCCAGACACTGATGGGCATATGGAGCTGTCATCTGTTAGGGAGCATTATTCTGACCCCACTTCCTAAACCGCTGCAGGCCATTATCATCTGCCAACATGACAGAATCTTTAGTTTCAAAGAACATTACGCAAGAAATAATTAGAAAGTAAATTCACCATCAGGGTAAAATAGAAGTAAGCTCACCCAGCTCTGTTCATTTAGGCTTCTTCCTGGTATCACCATCATTTCTCCAGCAATCAAAATAGCAGAGCATCATCAGCTCACCAGTTTGAGGTCCAAGGATGTAAGCTTTTTGTTTTTTACATAAGAAAAAAAAGAACAAGAAAAAAAAGATAAAATACTTATTTCTGTGCAGTATGCCACTCCCACACAAATAATGTATTAAACATTTGAGAATAGAGAAATAATATTTCTTTAAAGGGTTTATTAATAGCTAATCATAAAGTGTCATCACAGATGAGGTCTGCAGATTAATTGTTTAAAGCACACTGACCAAAGATTTACTTCAAATAGCTGCTGGATTATGTTCTACTCTGAATCCAAATATCTGGCAGCTGAGCATGGTTAGCTTTTTTTTTTTTTTTTTTTCATCGGCTTTCCTTCTCTTACAATCAAACATATTCAGGTACTTAGAGTTCACTGAGGATTATGTCTGGTCAACCAATGAAGTTTCCATGTGGGCTTTTTGAGAGGATTACATAGCGACATGACTACAAGTGCTGGAGTAAGAGGGAATCAAGGAGCGTCTGGACTGTTCGAGAAAGAAAGGGAAGTCATGAAACAGTATTTTTCTGAGCTATGAGGGAGAAGAACAATAAAAAAATAAGGTGGAGAACTAAGGGGGTCACAGGAGTGTGTGTGTGTGTGTGTGTGTGGTGTGTGTGTGTGTGTGTGTGTGTGTGTGTGTGTGTGTGTGTGTGTGTGTGTGTGTGTGTGTGTGTGTGTGTGTGTGCCTTTGAGCTAAAAGCTAGACCCACAACCTGCAAACTTGCAAACAACAAAAAGTAAATAACACAAAATTAGCATGACGTTTAGCCGCCCGGTAGTATTTTTCCCTATTAGAATGCCAACATTTGCAAATTAGCGCTACAACAGAACAGCTGAGGTTAAAAGTAATGTGACTATTAGTGCAGATTTTTGTTCTTGGCTAAAAAAGTACCGTCTAACAATTCTCTGTGTTAAATACACTAGTACATGTCCATGCTACTGTATATTTTGGGCTGGGATTTAAGTCCTCTGGTAGTTGCTAGGTAATAAGATAGCGTCATAATATGTCAAGTCTGATTCAAGTTTTGTGGACATAAATGACATGCTATTGTCCTGAAATACAAATCATACCATGCTTTTGATAAGGTGCATACAGCACCTTATCAAAAGCATGGTTCATTTTAGCCAGTCAGTAGGTGGTTTCTAGGTAGCATGATACGAATTTCAAACACATTACCCAGAACAATATGCAATACAATTTTTGATACCATGGGAGAAAATGACAAAATTAATGAGATAACAATGGCAAAATTAAGAGGTACATCTTTTTAAAAAAAATCTGATCAAAAGTGCAAATGTATTCAGCTGCAGCCCAGTTTATTTCCTGTGCTTCTGGTGACTTCACACCATGTTTTCAGTGCTGATCAAATAGAGTTGGTAAGGCAAGCTGCTGCTGTTTCTTTTTAGTTACTGATAGACTTTTCTCTGCTTCAATCCGGAACTTTAAGAAAAAAACATTAAGGATAAATGAACACCTTCTGTTGACATTACAAATGAGCAGGACTGATAAAGTTTTTTACTTAGCTCCCGGATTAAGGTTATAATTTTATTAGCCACTACCTGCTACCTTAATAATAACGGACAACTAATGTGGCTATAGAGAAACTGTTAATGTGACCATGTGCTCCGGCCAGGTTAGCTATTGTTCAAACAGGAGCTTTAGTGACCTCACGAGCATACTCATAAACAGCAGATACTTTGGCAAGTTTGTGTTTAGCTGCAAGTGAGGTGACCTAAAGGTGCTATGTGAAGTTGTGTGTCAGCTGGAGGAAGTAAAGACTGCACTGCTGGTATGGATACTATTGCAAATGAGTATATGATCTGATATTAATTTTTAGAATCAATTAGTATCGCAGTGCTCTGCAACAGATTAGCAACCTGTCCAAGGTGTGCCCAGCCCTACTGCAACCCTGAATTGGATAAGTGGAAGAAAATGGATGGATGGTATCTTATTATTGTTTTTTTTTTTCCAACCCTAGTGACAATATCTGCTATAGATAAGAACCTTCAGGGGCCTAATATGTACCTCTGGGTGCCCATTTTCATTGCTCAAATCTTGATTGTTAATAAACAAAGATTTTGTGCACTTAAAATGTGTGAATGCATTTAAAACATATTAGGTTTCACCAGTAGATGTGCAGCGCATTTGGTTTATCACTTTTTGTTAAAACTATGCAGTCTGAGTGGAATAAAGTGTGTGTGCAAATAAAAACAAGTGTTTAATAATCTTTTGCTGTATAAATGGGTAAATTCTTACACATTTTGAACAATGCAATTCAAATAATTATAAATAAGACCCTGCTGGTCTTATTATAAAACCTTTGGCAAGGAAAAACTGAAAAGAGTCTGGCCAACCTGGAGTGCCAATTTCTCAACCACCCTTTGTGGTAGAACCAAACAGTGATTTCAGCACCTCATGACTGACCTCAGGCCAGCCAGACAGTAACATCAGTCTGCTGCCTCAGGTGGGCCACATTCTCGACTGTCAGTGATCTTGACTGTCAGATGTGAAGTCAATTATATAACAATGACAACACAAGACTGCACACACACACACACATACACACACACACACACACACACACAGCTGCAGGACAATGAACGGTAATACTACGGCAATGCTAGACACAGCTGCGCATCTAATCAGTTCATTGAATTTGAGAAAGACCACTATTTGTACACAGTGTGATTTACATAAAATGAATGGACATGTGAACACCGCATTCACATTCAACCTTAACAATAACAATACACATGTAGCATTGCATATTTTTTCAGAAGCATATTTGTTTTGAAGAAAGCGTATTTTTACAGGATTAGTGTTTCACTATAATCTGGATTAAAGGGGGGCTGTGCATCACTGCTCTTTAGAAATCGCCATTTTAAATCATTAAACCACACATTTTGACCAGCACAGGGTGCACAATTCTGTGGCCACTTCACACTATTTACACCCTGATTTACATTAACACAGGCATATAAATATGTGCTGTATATGCGGTGCTCATTAGTGAATTATCCTCCTTCTACTGTT
The DNA here is from genome assembly GCF_007364275.1 of Archocentrus centrarchus. Taxonomy (NCBI): domain Eukaryota; kingdom Metazoa; phylum Chordata; class Actinopteri; order Cichliformes; family Cichlidae; genus Archocentrus; species Archocentrus centrarchus. The sequence goes on from NC_044360.1 coordinate 16,439,752, forward strand.
ACAATCATGATGTCAAGATCATTTCATGCCATCAAAAATGCTCTGCTGTTGGTGGAATGCTGCTGGGATACTACCACTCACCATACCCTTTGATTAAATGTTTCTGACTCTTAAATATGCATCTAAAATTTAAACAGCCATCTTTCTAGGATATGAACAACAATTTCTTTTATAATGTTTCAAAATCACTGAAAAAATTGTGACAAATTTGTCTTTCTGCAGGGGTGATATGCGCATATGGGGATTATGTTGCCTTTAATCCATTCAACTATATAGACTATGCTATCAATCAATTTACTGCATTTTTTTTTTTTTTGAAAAGCAGTACATACAGCAACAACTGGAGGAATCACAACCCTAAATCCAAAAACGTTGTGATGCTGTGTAAAATGCAGTGATTTTCAATTATTTTCAAATCTCGTAAACCCATATTTGATTCACAGTAGAACTTGGAAACATATCAAATTTTTAAACTGAAGAAATTTGCTATTTTATGAAAAAAATAAGCTTATTTTGAATTTGATGGTAGCAACACATCTCAACAAAGTGGGGACAGGGTCATGTTTACCACTGTGTAGCATCCCCTCTTCTTTTAACAACAGTCTGTAAACATCTGGGAACTGAGAGAACCATCTGCTGGATGGTTTGGGAGGAATGTGCCATTTTTGTCTGATATAGAGTCTAGCTGCTCAACAGCCCGGGGTCTTCTTTGTCATATATTTCAATTCATGATGCTCCAAATGTTTTCGATTGGTGAAAGGCCCAGACTGCAGTCAGGCAAGTTCAGTATCTGGACTCTTCTAGTACAAAGACATGCTGCTGCAATAGCAGCATTATGCAGTTTACCTTTTTTTTTTTTTGCGTAAATATGCAAGTTCTTCCTTCAAAAGACATCATCTGGGTGGGAGCATGTGTTGCTCTAAAATCTGTATATACCTTTCAGCATTGATGGAGCCTTTCCAGATGTGCAAGCTGCCAATTCCATAGGCACTAATGCACCCCCACACCATCAGAGAGGCTGATGGTATGAGGGTTTTTGAACTGAGAGCTGATAAGAAGCCAGATGGTTTCTCTCCTCTTTGGTCCAGAGGACATTGCACCCATGTTTTTCAAACAGAATTGCAAATTTCAATTCGTATGACCACAGAACAGTTTTCCACTTTGCCTTGACTCATTTTAAATGAGCTTTAAGCCAGCGAGGACACCGGCATTTCTGGATTACGTTCATATACAGCTTCTTCTTTCCATGACAGGGCTTTAGCCTGTATTTGAGGATGCTACTGTGGATGCTACAGTGAATTGTGGTCACAAACAGTCATTTCTGGAAGTGTCCCTGAGCTCATTCAGTGATTTCCATCACAGAATCGTTCCTGTTTTTAATGCAGAGCTGCCTGAGAGCCCGAAGATCTCAGGCATCCAATATTGAGTTTTTGCCTAGTCCCTTGCACACTGAGATTTCTGCAGATTCTCAAAATCTTTTGATGATAATATAGATGATGAGATATTCAAAGTCTTCACAATTTTATGTTGAGGTATGTTAACCTAATTAGTTGAAAACATTCCTACTGCTGTTTAGTAATCTTTTTTTTTCCAGCGTTTTGTTGCCCTGTCCAAATTTTTTTGAGACATGTTGCTGCCATCAAATTCAAAATGAAGCTATTTACTTTTGATGAAATAGTAAAATGTCTCAGTTTAAACATTTGATAAGTTTTTGATGTTCTATTGTGAATAAAGTATGGTTTATGAGATTAGTAAATTATTACATTCTGTTTTTATTTACATTTTGCATAGTGACCCAAGTTTTATGGAACTGGGGATGTATATTTAACCTCTGTTTAAAGTGCACTCTTGATTGGCACACAGTGTCTTCTACAACACCAGTCTATCACAGACAGAGGAACAAACAACCATTCACACCCAGACACGTGGCTGCTATTGAATCACCAATTAGCCTATCACAAATCTCTTTGGACATTTGCATGGAGTGTAGGAAGTTGTAGCACCCCACAGAAAGGCAACCAGGAGATTCAAACCCAGAACATTCTTAACAGTGTTAACTACTGAACCAGACTACAGCTGGAATGCAAGGAATGTTTGGCCCATCTATATTTTCCATCTACAAATTTCAATAATTATAGTCATTTAACTCCACTGGGGTTATTTCTGACCCTTTGGCTGCAGTGGCTTTGGATTTTGTGTAGCTGCTAGGAATTAATACTTTGGCAACTGCTCAAGATTACACCGTGATCTTGAAGCTCCTGAGCAAATCAGATCAGAGTAGAATCACTGGGAAAACAGCAAAAAATGTGGATCCCCTACCACAGCCAATCCATTAATGAGGGCAGTGCTGACCCTGAGAGGACATTGTACTTGTAAGAGATAAAGACGGGATGACTGACAAAACAAATAAACACAGTTAAACAAGTCTGAAATCTGTATAAACTGTTGTTGTTTATTTATCCGCAACTTCTCTATGTGACTGTGTCTGCACATGTTTGTGTTTATGTGTCAGTGCTAGCGAGAGTGAGTGGGCGAGAGGAAATCAAGTTCGAGAGTCTCCTGGGTAAATCAGAAGCCAACTCACAGTTTGGCCTTCATGACTCTGCATAAGCTTTTCAGCTACAGTATGTTTACCCAGGGAAATAAATGTGATTATCAAGCCTGTTCTCTCACTGATGTGACATAACACGTGGTCTAAAAATAAAACTAATTTTTGAGCTGCCTTTTTGTCAGATTTGTAACAATTATTAGTCGGATTTAACATGCTTACGTCAAATCAAATAATAGGAAAATAATACGGATTTGATTCAGAGACACTGGAATGGAGCAGAGTGTAATTTAAAGCTAAATTCATTTTAACTTCAGCTCCTGCACTTCATCATATTCATGCTTACCTTTGTGTCTGACAATCTGACAAGTCTTTATATTTTACACTGTTGCCCTTCATTTCATTGGTCATAAAAAATTAAGTCTATTCATAAGCAGTGACATCCCCAAACAGGGCTTTACCATTTTATACTGACAGAAAATTAGGCAGCACGTGGCGAGTCAGCTGTTCATCATATTGCAACTGCCAGTTAAATGTCACCAAGACCAAAATAGTGTTTCTTCTTAGAGATTTTAACACCAAGAAGTTTTGAAGCTCTTTTCCTACTACCCATTAGTCATTTAATTCTTTTCAAACTGAGAGAAACTGCTTTCACTTTCTTTGAGGACATTGAGAATAAGTGGTGGCTCATAAATTGACCATTTAGTTGGTGTCTAGTTTGAATAGATCTCATTTGGTGTCAGTACCAAAACAAGTTAGGTTTAAATTATTATTAAATTGCTGCTGTATCACAATAATTTCTCTTGTGGGATTGATAAAGTATCTATCTATCTATCTATCTATCTATCTATCTATCTATCTATCTATCTATCTATCTATCTATCTATCTATCTATCTATCTATCTATCTATCTATCTATCTATCTGTCTATCTATCTGTCTGTCTACTCAGAATAACTTAACACAAGTGCAGACAGTGAAATATGGGTTTTATTATATGATGACAATTATAAAGAGGTGGAATAGGGGTAATACATTTCGAATGATAAAAGCAGTTCTGTAAGGATAGTCTGTAGGGATATGAGGACATCTACTGGCTGAACAAAGCCACAAAGAGTAAACCAAAAAAGTAATCAGAGTAACCACACAAATAATTGGTTGATAAACTAATGAAAACTTTGTTTCATTCACAAGCGAGCCATTCTGATTAGATCCAATCAAATCATACTGTTTGGGGGGGGGGGGGGGGGGGGGGGGGGCAGATTTTACTGTACAGTAAAATACTAAGGGAATGGGTACAGTTCACATCTCACGTTTTCTTTGTTCCTTAATCACCATGATCAATTCAGTCTTCCTCCACTAGATGTCAGTACAGCTCTGTCTTACTGCAAATGCTTCCCATGAAGTGAGAAAACTTAAATGATTTTTAATCTCCTTCTATTGTTTTTAATGACATTTTACCAGCTGTTAGTTTAAAAAAAAGCAAACAAAAACAAAAAAAACACGTGGTTCCAATGCCATAAGCGATTCAGGAAATTTATCTAAAGGGTTGATATCTATATGAAATTATTTATTATTTATCTCTCTCCATTAGGAGATTACTGTCATTGAAAGGTCCTGCAGTTAATGTTTGTGTCAGCTGCTGAAGTCTATCTTCACCGCTAGATGTCAGTATCTACGTTTAAAACTTAATTCAGGTTCCTCTCTTCTCTTGATCTTCTGAGAACAGTAAATTGGTGCTAAAGGTTTATGACAAATGTAAAATGTAAAAAAAAAATGTAAAAGATTAAGTCCTTTGTGAATAAATGCCTGCTTTACATTTTCACATCATTTACCCAGCTTGGGGACCTAGCTTGGAGATGGTCCTTAAACAGAGACCCAATCAATGGTTCACAATTTCTGCTTCAACTACAGTTATCACAAACTACTGGAAAAGAGCCAGAATCAGCCGTGCTGTATCATTGCTGATTTAGTCTACACACCTTAGTTCGCTGCTGTCCGAAAAACGGATTAAGTTTGCGGTGGTTTGAAAAGTCAATTGTTACCTGTCATTGTTCAATTGTCATCTTCGGTGGAGCTGTCCATTTGATTGTCGTGCTGAAACGAGGAAAAAAAAAACTTTTCCTAATTTTTCCTTTAAAAATAAAAATCTCCATATTCTTTGTAGTGGTGTTGCTGCTTGTGACCTCAAGAGTAGTAACTGTTTTTCTTGTGTCATTGACTTCACGCTCAGCTGAATGTGTACTGTACTATATGCCAGATTTTAGAAAAGTATTCTACTTCAAGACCTGAATCAATTACAACTGCGAAGAACCTATCATTTAACATTGAGAAGGTTAAACTGAGCCATGAATCTTCGACTCTCCTTTGAAGCAACTCGCTGGACAGCAGTACGCACTCGGGATTTTATGTTTAATTAGCATAAAAGATCTGCTGGAGAGCAGCAGGACTGTGCGTCACATCCATCGGTGAAGGTGGGAGGGGGAAGGGGGATACCTATGGGAGTCAACAAACTGCAGTGTGTACTCCTTCCACGGCCGACAAAAACCAGCTTGCTTGATGTGAAATGATGACTTAGCTCACGGTGTTACAGGTGACCGGAGACAGCTGGGAGCGTCCGGGTTTCGGAGGGGGTGCAGCAGACGGACCTAAAACAGCCAGTACACTGATGGAGCCTGCACTGTGAGCAGTAGGTGAATCCCCAACCTGGGAGTGTTGCCCGGGGCCAGCGCGTCACCTGAATGACGGGATATGAGACAATGAAGCAACTAGGGACGGCGGGGATAAAACGAGTCCAAGTCATGCAAGTGGAAATGCGCGTGCGATGACGAACAGCGCAGGGGACAAAGAAGAGGTAAAGCAGAGAAAAGTTATTTAGCTAATTGGGGCGGCAGAGAAGGAACAATTTAAAAAGAAAAAACAACAACACATGTGCCAAGTGTGCGTAATTCTATAAAAAAGCAAACTGGGGAAACAGAATTTCTCTTTCAAAAGTCAAGAGTTGCGTGAAAAAAAGAGAAAATCATGGAGCCAGAGGTGACCACACAGGGACAAGGCACTAATATGGCACAGTCTGCCGCCTCCAAATTGTCCCAGATGGGTGAAAGAACTAAACAACTGGGCAACGCAATCCAAGACCCAGAACGGCAGAAACGGATTATTCTAGTAATAGTCTGTGTAGCACTTTTGTTAGACAACATGCTTTACATGGTAATCGTGCCAATTATACCCGATTACCTTGAAGACCTACAGAATGCTGCGGATCAAACTCAAGCTGCTGCAACCAACTCCACTAACAGCACCACCCACAAAGTAATCAAGGGGAACTTCGACCTGCAGATAGGCGTTCTTTTTGCCTCTAAGGCTATCCTGCAGCTCCTGGTGAACCCGCTAAGTGGGACGTTTATAGACAGGGTCGGGTATGATATCCCGCTCTTCATCGGACTAAATGTCATGTTTCTCTCAACTGTTATTTTTGCCTTTGCTGAAAACTACGCGACTCTGTTCCTGGCGCGAAGCATGCAAGGCCTAGGCTCTGCTTTTGCCGACACGTCAGGGATTGCTATGATTGCAGACAAGTACACAGAGGAGGCAGAAAGGAGCAAAGCGCTGGGTATTGCCTTGGCCTTCATCTCATTTGGAAGTCTTGTGGCGCCCCCGTTTGGAGGAGTCCTCTATGAGTTCGCAGGGAAGCCGGTGCCATTCCTGATTCTGGCCTGCGTCTGTCTCACTGATGGTATATTGTGTCTAGCTGTGCTGAAGCCCTTCTCTAATCGTGAGAGAGAAAACATGCCAGTGGGTACCCCCATATACAAACTCATGATTGATCCTTACATAGCGGTTGTGGCCGGTGCTCTGATCATCTGTAACATCCCTCTTGCCTTCCTTGAGCCCACTATAGCCAACTGGATGGAGGACACCATGCATGCCAGCCAGTGGGAGATCGGCATGACATGGTTCCCTGCATTCTTTCCTCATGTCCTAGGTGTGTATCTCACTGTTAAATTAGCAGCCAAGTACCCTAATCTGCAGTGGTTTTACGGGGCTATAGGTATGGTATTTATAGGCGCGAGCTCGTGCACGGTGCCAGCCTGTAAAAACTTTGGACAGCTGATGATTCCGCTGTGTGGCATCTGCTTCGGCATCGCCTTCGTGGACACGGCGCTCCTACCAACTCTGGGTTTCTTAGTGGATGTGCGACATGTGTCAGTGTATGGCAGTGTGTACGCCATTGCAGACATCTCCTACTGCGTGGCATATGCCCTGGGGCCCGTGGTGGCCGGACAAATAGTGCACGACCTGGGCTTCGTTCAGCTCAACTTAGGCATGGGGCTCGCTAATGTACTTTACGCACCGGCGCTCCTCCTGCTGAAGAACGTGGCACAAATGAAGCCTTCTTTCTCCGAGCGAAATATGCTCCTAGAAGACGGCCCAACGGGACTGTATGATACGATTAAGATGGAGCAACGAGAGAAGAAGAGAAAGGGTTTGTGCACAACGATAGACGAGAATGGCATTGAGACCTTTGCTCAGCGCTCTTATTCAGAGGAGGAATCCTCTGGGGGAGAATATGCGTAAAAGACCGTTAGCTGGGTGTTAAACTATCCAAGTGCCGATGTAGAGATGTCTGTATCATGCCCGAGTCAATCAATTGCATAACACGATTATGATTGTGCAACAGTATCAATTATTTACCGCTTCTGGTGACAATTTCTTTGGGTTTTGTCAAATAAAGTAGGTTAAAGCTTTAGCAGAAAGGCGCTCGCTGCCGTTTCTTCATTTAAAGGTGAGACTCTTGTCAAAGATTTGCTGAGATAAATGTATATTCATTAACAGTATTTATCACTGTATCGGAAACTGACTCATATCGTGTTCAGGGATTGCGTGCAAATGTATTTGAACAAAAGAACAAATGTAATGTGTCTTTCATTGTAATCTGTATTGTATGTCACACGGCAGTTTTACAAAGATGGGAAAAAGTGAAATCTGCTTTTGCGTTTTATTTATTTTTTCTGGAATGCATAGGAATGTAAAGCCTCACTGTTTGACCTGCGACTGTACATAAATGTATATTCATGTACATAATTAAATCAACATCACGTGAATGATATTATTTATTGAAATCATTTATTTAAGGTACAAATTGTAATTTTTATTTTGCAATTTTATTTTACGCTATAGATGAAAATAATCTGTACTTACAACGTCATCAAGACTGATATTTAAATGTGTTGTTATAGTGCGAAAGTGTCTCGTTTAAAGATTCAGACATGTTTTGCCTGACATGTTGGTTAAAGAAATCTGCCATTAAAGTTTTTAAGGCCTACATTTATCTGGTGCTTTGATCCTTGCCAGTGAATTTTAAACAAAGGGGAAACATTTGTTATTACAGCGAAAGTAACTTGTGGAAATTTCTGAGAAAAATAGCTGTGGTGCACAATATAACTAATTTCATAGGGCTTTGTGGTTTATATGTATAACAGAGTCCGTCAAAGCATCTTGTTAGAAATACAAACATCTGATTGTAATGTTAAACGGGGTCCTCTGAATCGGTCAGGTGCAATCAGGTGGAAGTGATGTATGCGCCCAAATTGTTCTGCGGATGTTGTTGTAAATTCAGAAAGCCCAAGGAAAAAAAAAAATCCACGTTAAAAATGCGTCCCATTTGCTTTCCTGCAAAGTGCGTGAGCATCTCAGGCGCTCAGCTGGCGTCTAAATAAGGTGGGGTGAGGATATGAAGTGCCAAATAAACTTCTCGGCGAATAGCAGGGCGTCTGGGAGGAGCCTGGCTGCCAGGAGGCTGAGGTATCCTCTCAGCGTCTCTCTTGAGTCAGCCAGGGAGTCATGCTCATGCCATGTGTGGGATTGAAAGATGCGTAAAATGATAAAGGATCGAAGCAGTGACATTTTAAAGAAATTCTGTCAGAAATGGATTCAAGTAAAGATGGTCCAACTGAAACTACTTGCTTGAGCTCCCGGACGAGAGGGTGTCTGTTTTCCTCCCTGGTGAGTAAAACATTTAATTGCACACAATTTTTTTGTTAGTTTCGCATTAGTAATGGGGGCATGTCTGCATCAAATGCGCAGGTTTGCAAGGCAATTTTCCCTTACATCATGCATGTTATAATCTCGCAAGGTGCGCATTTATGTATTTCTTAAGGACAGCAACAGTTTAATTTTGTATTTTTATTAACTTTTTACACATGTCATAATATTTTCCAAGAGATTAAAGTCGATTGGTTTCAGATTGTCACTGTGACTAATGTTTATTTCAGTGGGCTTCCATTTTAGATAACTATAGGTGATTGTATTCTAATTTTTTTTTTTTTTTTTTTTTTTTTTTTTGTGGACAGAGAGTCCCTCTTGTGAATCCACCTGCTTAATAGCCCCTCTGTGCCGCCAGCATGCCAGTTCTCGACCGAGATGCCTCCAGAGATTCAGGGGACCGAGATGTAAATACATCTTCTATTTGCCTTATAAGTACACAGGATATGTTTCTTCTGGAATCTGCATGAGATCAGTTTATATTTTAGAGTTAAGGGTTACCAAATCAAATAAAGTCTAATAGCATTTCAAGACATAAAAGTAACTTTCAAAGGATTACACTGGGATTCGTGTGTGAGATTTTATTAGAATGTGGTGCTCTGACATTTTAAGGGGAAAATTTACAGTTTTGACAAGTAGTTGTTCTCAGATAAATGCTACATATACTCAATTATTATTAATCTTATTGACTTCTTATTAATTCCTTGAATATTTGCTTGATAATATTATGTAATAATTGTGCATAAGGAACATGACATGATGTTTAGTCACAAATGTAGAAAAAGAAAACGTGGAGATGAAATCTGAAAGCTTTTCATCCCGCCATGCTGTCCAGATTCTGCCAAAGCTGCCGGTGCCCGACCTGAAAGAAACCTTGGACATGTACCTGAAGTGCATGAAGCACCTGCTCACAGAAGAACAATTCAACAAGACGCAAAACATAGTGAAGCAGTTTGGAGCCCCTGGAGGAGTGGGGGAGCTACTACAGAGCAAACTCATGGAGAGGAAAGAAAACAAGGCAAACTGGGTAAATAAAAATGAAAACATTAAACGTGATAACAGGACAAAATGCATGTTAATGTTCGGGTACATTATTAAATAAATGGCTTAAATGCATTTAATTTAATGAAAATCTGTGTTCTGTGTGATTATAAGTAAAAATAATAATAAATGCTTTAAAACAAATCCTAAATGCATTTCTGATGTAAACAAACCTTTTAGAAAGGACTTAAAGAGATATCTGTATAGACCTAAGCCAATTCTGTTTTTAATGGTCTGGTCCCTTTATTCACCTTCAGTTCTGTTGGTGGATTTTGCTCCTTTTTTTTCCCACTGTAGGTATATGACTATTGGCTGAATGACATGTACCTGAACAACAGACTGGCTCTACCCGTCAACTCAAGTCCTGCAATGGTCTTCCCACAACAGAACTTTAAGGCTCCCGTTGACTCTTTAAGGTATGCACGTCTGAAACAAGTGAACCATGAAAGAAATCTCACAGTCTGATACAATACAACGGGACAGACAAACTCTCTGCAATTCAGTAGTGGTAGGGATCTTTTTTTTATCACCAGCGTTTCTCGTTACTCATAGTCAGCAACAGTTACTGAAAGAAAGGCTCTAAAAAAGGCTATAATTGCCATGCATTTCAAGTTGTAGGTCATTTTGGTTATTCTATCGCAAAGCCTGATAAATTATAGTGAACTGTAAGAACTGGTTTTCTACCAGAATTTATTGATTATACAAATTTGAACACATCCTTCCTGGCTGCACACTGATAGAAAGGGTCATTACCCAGCATGCCTCGAGGTCCAAAAACTGTGGTTTTGGTTAACATGGTATTGATCTGTTACTGGCTCCTTAACCACATGATTTACATAAGGCATTTATGTTGTTAGGCGTAATGAAGCCACACAATTAATCAAGAACAAGAGCACGGTGGCAAAGCAGTGACCAAGTATAATGTGTGCGTTTTGTGAGAAATTAAAATAGAGTATGGTCGTCTTTTCTAGATTTGCTGCACACTTAATTTCTGGAGTTTTGGAGTACAAGACCCTCCTTGATGCGTAAGTTAACATATAATTCAAATTGTCACAAAAGAATTGTCTTCACTTACAATTCATGTGTAAAGAAAAGGACTGACAAAGTTGTACATGTCTGTGTGTAGCCATGCCCTGCCTGTGGACTATGCACGGGGCCAGCTGGCAGGAACCCGTCTGTGTATGGAGCAGTATTATCATCTCTTCACCTCCTACCGTCTTCCAGGACCTGAGAGGGACACCCTAGTGGCACAGGAGAGTAGTGTGATGCCAGAACCCGAACACATCATTGTGGCGTGTAAAAACCAGGTCAGACTTAGAGAAACAGACTTTGGCCTTTCTCAGCTTTCCACCATATTACACGGTCTTCATCTGACCATGAATCAGTTAACATGTAGCACAATACACATTCAAGAATTATCATAAATACAGAATTTGCATTAAAAGTTCACTCTTTATTTTGGAAATAGAATCTTGGCAGACAATCTCAACCAAATCTTTTGGCTTTTATCAGAAATGTGAGACCTACAAAGATCTAGCATGTACTTTTAGACTTCATTTATAAGCCTGACAGAGAAGAAAACTCCTCTAAATGAAATGGTATGAATGAAAACAGATCACCTCCGAATAGCTGTGGCACAGTGTTGCAGTGGTTAGCACTGTCACCTTACAGCAATAGCTAGGAATTCAAACATTTGCATTTCTTAAAAAGATTTATACAACATCATTAACATCGTTAGGAATATTTATCAGTACCATAGATTCCTAAAAGTTTGTGGTTAATCTGAATCTCTCCCCAGTTCTTTGTATTAGATGTGGTGATCAACTTCCGTCGACTGAATCAAAGAGACCTTCTGACTCAGCTGGAGAAGATCGCCAAGATGGCTGACAACAAAGAAGAGCAGCTCCCTCCTATAGGGCTTCTCACTTCAGATGGGCGGACAGAGTGGGCTGAGTCTCGTAGTGTACTAATGAGAGGCACGTTTCAATACAAATTTTATGTGGGCTGCCAATAAAAATTCTCTTTTAAACGAGGTGCCTCTCAGACTGACTTTTCTTTTCCTGCAGAGTCCACAAACAGGGACTCGCTGGATATGATTGAGCGTTGTCTGTGTCTCGTCTGTCTGGATGAAGCAAGTGGTCCTGAGCTTAGTGACACCATACGTGCCATGTTGATGCTGCACGGAGGTGGAGTGACCAAAAATGGAGGCAACCGCTGGTATGACAAGCCCATGCAGGTAAGTGAACACAGTCAACAAAAAAAAGGCTACTTTAATGTTTGTCTCATTAACTTCTTGCATACTGTATGCTAGAACCCTAAATTCTGAGTGATATAAGTTATTAAGGACAAGAAAAGTGGACAAAACAAAATGTTTGATACTGTTGACCATAATATTTTATCAGAAATTAGAGCATGCCAAAGGTATTAAAGGTACTGCGCTGCAGTGGTTTGAATCATATCTATCTAAAATACTCCAATTTGCTCATATAAATGGGGAGTCTTCTTTATACACTAAGGTTAATTATGGAGTTCCACAGAGTTCTGTGCTAGGACCAATTCTGTTTACATTATACATGCTGAGTACATGCTTTCCCTTAGGCAGCATTATTAGAATTATTATACAGTTTCATTGCTATGCAGATGATACAGCTTTATCTATCGATGAAGCCAGATGAAACACACCAATTAGTTAAACTGCAGGAATGTCTTAAAGATATAAAGATGTGGATGACCTCTAATTTCCTGCACTGTAAACCCAGATTTTGATTCCACTTAAAAATATTGAGTTCATATTACTTAAAATTGCCTAGAATGTGAACATTACTTGTTAATGCTGAGTAGACTGTACTAATGCACATTGGATTAACGCGCAGCTGCATGGTGGCATGATGGTTAGCAGTGCTACCTCACAGGTAGAATGCCATCTGGAAGGTCTGGGTTCAATTCCGGCTTGGCCCAGGCCTCTCGCTGTTTGGAATAGAAGACACTTAGGTGTTTTTGTTCACAACGCTCTCTCGTATGGTTTTTTTATTGTTCCATGGACAAATGTTATTTGTAAATGTTAATGTATCAGCATTCAGCAGGGCTGAGTTTTATCATGTTTATTTACCAAATTTAAACAGACACAGTTCAACACTGTAAAAAATATCTGCGTTACTGGGTAGCATGGTGGCGTGGTGCTTAGCACTGCTGCCTCACAGCTAGAATAGCTATCTGATAGTCTGGGTTAAATTCCACCTTAGCCAGGGACTCTTGCTGTGTGGAGTTTGTATGTTCCCCCTGTGTCTGTATGGGTTTCCTCTCATAATCTGAAGACATGCAGTTACTGGGGTTAGGTTATTTGGTCTCTCTAAATTGCCCACAGGTGTGAATGGTTGTCTGTGTCAGCCCTGCAACAGGCTGGTGACCTGTATGGGGTGTACCCTGCATCTTACTGCCTTGTCAGCTGGGATAGGCTCCAGCCCCCACCACCCCCACACAACCATGAAAAGGATAGGGGAAAAAGACATTTTATTTTTTCATGAACTATAAAAGATAAATTTGGTCAATTAGAACATACAATTTAGTACAATTGGATATGGAATAGTGCTTACTTAATAGGCTGAGTTAAATGAACTGTTTCATTACTTAAAAAATTTAAGGCAACGAGTTACCTTGATTTTTTTTAAGTAGATTCAACTTATCCGGGTTTACAGTGTGTTTCTAAATTCAGATAAAACTGAAATTATTGTACTCGGCCCCACAAATCTTAGAAACGTGGTGTCTAACCAGATCTGGAGCACATTGCATTGGCCTCCAGTAACACTGTAAGGAATTTTGGAGTCATTTTTGACCAGGATATGTCCTTCAGTGCAAATATTAAACAAATATATATAAACCATGTTCTTACATGCGCAATATTTCTAAAATTAGAAAAATCCTGTCTCAGAGTGATGCTGAAAAGCTAGTTCATGCATTTACTACTTCTAGGTTGGACTATTGTAATTCATCATTATCACACTGTCCTAAAAGCTCCATGAAAAGCCTTCAGATGATCCAAAATGCTGCAGCTAGAGTACTGACAGGGATTAGAAAGAGAGAATATATTTCTCCCATATTGGCTTCCTTGGCTCCCTGTTAAATTCCAAATTTAATTTTAAATCCTTCTCCTGCATACAAGGTCTTGAATAATCAGGCCTCATCTTATCTGAAAGACCCTCACCCTATCACCCCAATAGAGCACTTTGCTCTCAGACTGCTGGGTTACTTGTGGTTCCAAGAGTATTTAGAAGTAGAATGGGACACAGAGCCTTCAGCTTTCAGCCTCCTCTTCTGTGGAACCAGCTCCCAGTTTTCGATCAAACTTGTAGTTAGTGTTGGATCATGGCTCCCCCTCCCTGAGCCTGGTTCTGCTGGAGGTTTCTTCCTGTTAAAAAAGAGTTTTTCCTCCTACTGTCGATAAGTACTTGCTCATGGGGAGTTGTTTTGATTGTTCAGATTTTCTCTATATTATTGCCATCACATGCACTGGCTTTTAAACAGCACAACAGTTCCTTTCTTCTTTAGCTCATAGAATTTTGCATGCATTATTTCCAAAAATGAATTAAATATTTTTATCAGCATTTCCACAGGATAGCATTCCACTTCACCTCCTTCCATCTTAACTGAGCTTGAACCCAGAAAAGGCAGCAGCATTTTGAAGTCTTTGTGGTTTTTTTTAGTTAGAGTTTTATCTTGCCTTTGTGGATGCAGTGTGCAGCTGTGTTCATTGCTGGTTGCTGTGGTTCCTAAACACTTCCACTTTGCAATAATACCACTTAGAGTTTATTGTGGAATACCTAGGAGGGAAGAAACTTCATAAACTCGGTAGTGTGGTGGTTAGCACTGTTGCTTCACATTGAAACGGTCTGGGTTCAAGTCCACCTTAGCCCAGACCCTGTAAAGAATAAGTGGAAGAAAATGGGTAGATGGACTAGTTGCATTGTATTACAGTGGGCTCTTTAGAATGGAAAGGTAGACTGCATGATTAGGTGCTGACTTTACACCTGCAGCAATAGTAATGAAAACACCTGAATTCTCCATTACATTTGTCCACATAGTGTTATTTAGAATTAGATATTTCAAGTGGTTCATTGCTGCTGTTCCAACTTTTTTTTTTTATTACTGGCATCAAATTCAACACAAAAACAATAACATTTCTGGGGCGCCTGGGTGGCTTAGTGGTGAAGCCAGCGACCGCATACATATGGCCCATTGTAGCATGGGTTCGAGTCCTAGCCCATCGCCAACCTGCTCACATGTCCTCCTGCCCCCATTTCCCTCCTCTCTCCACTGCCCATAAAAGCTGCTGTGGCCAAAAATGCACAAAAAAAAAAAACAATAACATTTCTCAGTTTCAACATGTTATATTTATGCTAATGAATGCCTTGAGATGACTGTTTGTTGTGATTTGGAGCTATATAAATAAAATTGAACTGAATGATTTTCAGGCAGCATGGTGGCGCAGTGGTTAGCACTGCTGCCTCCCAGTTAGAATACCATCTGGAAGGACTGGGTTCGATTCCACCTTGGCCCAGGCCTCTCCCTCTCTGTGTGGCGTTTGCATGTTCTCCCCGTGCTTGCGTGGGTTTCCTCCGGGTACTCCGGTTTCCTCCCACATTCCAAAGACATGCACTTACTGGGGTTAGGTTAATTGGCTAATCTAAATTGCCCATAGGTATGAATGAGAGCATGAATGTGAGTGTGAAAGGTCGTCTGTCCCTCTGTGTTGACCCTGCAACAGGCTGGCGACCTGTTCAGGGTGTACCCTGCCTCTCGCCCTATGACAGCTGGGATAGACTCCAGCCCCCCCGCGACCCTTAACAGGATGTGCGGAAGCGAATGGATGGATGGATTTTCAGGTCACTGAGTTCTGTTTTTATTTAGATTAAACATAATGCCCCAACCTTTTTGGAAAAAAGGGTTATAGATTAATGACTGATCATTTACAAGACTAAATTACCTCCTTAATGAGAAAAATTAAATTAGCAAATTCATGTTCATCTCTCAAAGCATCAGTGGATATAATTAGCCATGCCCAATTAAGGGTTTACTTTTGCAGAAATGCAAACTAAAAGTGTAGGTTCCACTGGATTTTAAGCCCTTACCTCACAAAATGTCATTAGTACATACTTTAACAAAAGCTTTGATAATTCATGTACACTATGTGCAGATTTGGAGGCTTCTTCCTTGAAGAATTTCTTACCTTTCTTTTCTTTCCTTTCTTTCTTTACAGGGTAATGTGTGGATGTAACATGTAGTTGTAGTAAGAGTCTGTACAGGTGCAGACTGCAATCATCAATATTAAACTTTCAAACATTTCAGTCCAACTCAAGAAAATCCCACTGCCTTTCCAACCTTTCTGTATCAGTTTATTGTAGGAGCTGATGGCTGCTGTGGAGTCGTGTGTGAACACTCTGCATTTGAAGGAATTGTCCTTGTGCAGTGCACAGAGTATCTCCTCAAATACATGTGAGAAATTATGCACACTGGATTTTAGAATTGTACAACATATTTGTTATATTTTTCAAAAAATTCTGCATTTATTTTTGCTCCCCTGTGACATCAGGACTGGGAGCCCATCAAAGCTGATCAGAGCTGCAAGTGTGAGTGAGCTGCCTGCACCACGCAGACTCCGCTGGAAATGCACTCCAGAGATTCACAAACTCATTACGTCTGCTGCTGACAAACTCCAGAGGTTTGGGTTTACTCTAATTTGTGTCAGGAGAAGAAATTAATCCATACTTTCAGCACATTATAAAAAATGTATTCCTATTTTCTCAGAATGGTAAGCAATTTGGATATGAATGTCCACAAGTTCCATGATTACGGGAAAGAGTTTATCAAGAAGCAGAAGATGAGTCCAGATGCCTACATCCAGGTTGCTCTTCAGTTAGCCTTCTACAGGTAATAATAATATTCATTTTACAGAACTGATTCAATTTATCTCAGACTCCAAGCCAGAAGATGTTCTCTCTGCATTACTGTAGGTGTCATGGCCGACCAGTGTCCACATATGAGAGTGCTTCTATACGTCGTTTTCAGGAAGGCCGAGTAGACAACATTCGCTCAGCCACACCTGAAGCCTTGGCCTTTGTCAAAGCAATGACTAATGGGGAAAACAGCACTTGCGTAGGTTTTTTTTTTTTTTTATGCAGAAACTATAGTCATTCTTTGTCTTTTAAATAAAAGCTGCTGCAGATTTAAATTCAATTAGGCATTTAATTTTCTTTTAGTAGTGATATTCAGTCTTTTACTGCAGTTTGTCTTAATGTATTCAAACATGAAAAACTCTGTAAATTATTGGACTTAGAGACTAAACATTAATTGTCAATTGTTTACTTCTGCAGGACAAAGAAAAGATGGAGATGTTACAGGGTGCTATAACTGCACAGACGAAGTATACGCTTCTGGTAACTGTTGTCTTCTTCCAGATTTCTATGGCAAAGTTTCCATATTAAATAAATGCAATAACATGCTTTGTGTTTTTCAGGCTATTACAGGGAGTGCAATTGACAATCATCTACTAGGACTACGTGAAATTGCACATGAAATGAAGCTGGAGAAGCCCGAAATATTCAAAGATGAAGCCTATCTCATCAGTAATCAGTTCATTCTCTCTACAAGTCAGGTATACACATGTGATTTTGAAACAAAACTATTCATATTTAATGTTATTTATATAGTGCCAATTCACAATAACAGTCACCTCAAGGCTCTTTATATTGTACAGTAAAAACTCTAAAATATTAGAAATAAACCGCAACAATCAGATGACCCCTTATGAGCAAGCACTTGGTGACAGTGGGAAGGAAAAACTCCTTTTTAACAGGATGAAACCTCCAGCAGAACCCTGGCTGAGGGAGGGGCAGCTACCCACTGCGACTGGTTGGGGGTGAGGGGAAAGAGAAGAGAGCAGAGAGAGACAGGACAAAAGGCAAACTATAGGAGAAAGAGCCAGAGTTTAATGACTGATAATTGATTAAATACACTAGTGGTGTATAAACAGAGACTGAAAAGAGATTAAGTGAAGAAGAAACACTTAGTGCATCATGGGAAGCCCCCCCCAGCAATCTAACCCTGTTGGCCTAAATGTGAGCTAATTCTATAGATCTGCCATGAAGACAAAGAGTATGCTGTATGCATAACAAGAAGCTGTCAAAAGAAATACCAAGATATGTTGTGAAATGTGGATACTTTACACACAATTCTTTAAAAAACAAATTATTGTGCAAATTATTGTGATCTATTGGTCCCTAAAGCTCCAGTATAAATTCAGATGTATTAATACATCATAGCATTCACTATAATGGTTAACCCTTCTTGTTTATAAAATAAATCCTAACTGCTTGTTTGAGTTAAAAGTACAATTTAGGGATTTCTTTGTAACTGAATGAGGAAAAACATAATAACACCGATCTCACGTGTCCTACCTAAATCTCTACAACTACAGCAGTATTTCACCACACCAGTGAAACTTCCAGTAGTTTAGGACTGAAGACTTTCCTCTTTCCTCAGGTTCCCACTACTGTTGAAATGTTCTGCTGCTACGGTCCCGTGGTTCCAAACGGATACGGTGCGTGCTACAACCCTCAGTCAGACCATATTATCTTCTCTGTGTCCAGTTTCCGCGAGAGCCAACAGACATGTTCAGCAGAATTTGTAAAGTGCTTGGTTCAGGGACTTTGGGACATGAGGGATCTGTGCAATAAATGCAACGCTGACTGTACTGCCACACAGGAGCGAAAGGGCCAAACACAGGAGACACACACACAAACCGAAACAAAGTGGCAGGAAAAATCACCCCAGAGACCATCTGACTTGACTAAAAACAAGCAAACAGTCCCACAGGTTCTGGTGAAGGCAACAGACCAGACTAGCGTGGAGGCCCAAACTCAGACGTTATCACACGGAGAGGCACGACCTTTGAGGAAAATGAGTAAATCCTAGAAAACTGTCAGTGCCTGTGATAATAGTGGTGGTGTGATACTAAATGTGTTTTTCTGTGTTGCAATAATGTATTAGTAAGCCATTCACAAAATATACACTACAGCCCAGCTGTAATACAGAATTTTATTTAAATGTTTATTGTTGCAATAGAAGATGCTTTTTTGCAGGAACTGAAATATGGCTACTAGAGTATATAGAAAAGAATTAGTGCCACATATACGCACAAGCCTGACATGAATCAGCCAAAGAAAGGAATCAGTTTATTGCTGGCCAGCAAAAGCAAAGAGTTACGGTTAGAGGGAAATAAAAATGTAAAAAAAGAAAAAAGATACAAATACTGGAGGTTCATTCTTACTGTTAAATGTCTGCATCATTTTCTGTCAGTCGGTCTGGCAAAGCAAAAGCAGTCTGTGAGTTACGCCAAGTGGCTGATTGTCTCACAGTGTCAACCTGCAAATCGTGTGTTGCTATCTAACAGCTTTCTGATGACTGACAAACAGCAATCTTTTCTTTGTGTTGTCTTCATAAATTCTTGTGTCTGTTGGACCAATATGGTGTGCTAATACATCTGCTCAAAAAAGTATCCTTTTATAAAATCCTCCCACCAGTTTGTTCAGAAACACTGAACAAACTGGTTACTGTTCTGTACTCCATATACTGGGACTCACACTGTGCTTGTGTACATAATAAATCAAATGTAGTTGTCCAAGATTTTATAAGGATACTTTACAGTTAGCCTAAAGAATGTTAAGTTAAATAAAACCATGTATTTGTAAAGTTATGAGCAGAATATATCAGTTATGTGTGTGTGTGTGTGTGTGTGTGTGTGTGTGTGTGTGTGTGTGTGTGTGTGTGTGTGTGTGTGTGTGTGTGTGTGTGTGTGTGTGTGTGTGTGTGTGTGTGTGTTAGAAGGCATCTGAAAAATAAGTATATAAAAGTTACTAACCAAAGGTGTTCACTGTATTTATGACTGTCAAAGTATTGCACTTAAAAGGTGCTGCTGATGAATAAAAGATACAACCTAAATTTGGATTTTGCTATTTACACAGTAGATATTGCAGGATAAGTGGAAGAGAATTGATGGTTGGATGGATGGATATTGCATGTTTATTTTTTTTAATCTTTTATGTTTTATGAAGACTTACCATACGCACATCTAATGCAGGTATCCAAGCAATTCTACATGGGTTCTACTGCATAATAGCAACAGTTTCTTAAGTGAAAATGGTAATAATGATGGCAATAAACACAGAGTTAGGTCCATAATTTATTAAGTCATCATTTTTGTAGTTTTTCCCTCTTCATACAACCACAGGGGATTTTAAATCCAAACAATCCTGATGTGATTGAAGTTTGAAACATTGAGTTTCAGAATTACAACCATTTTTGTATAGTGTTCCCCATTTCCAGACGCACAAAAGTAATTGGACAATTGACTGACAAGCAATTTCATAGCCAGGCAAGTCCTGTTCCCGTGTTTAGCTGATTCCAACTGCTGAACTTGCACTGACTGGCCTTTCAGTGGAATTCTCGATATGAAATCCAAAGAGATGTCAATACAAGTGAAAGAGGCCATCACTGGGCTGAAAATCCAAAATAAATCTATCAGAGAGATACAAAAAACTTCAAGAGAGGTCAAATCAACAGTCTGGTACATTCTGTTAAAGAAGGAATGCACTGGCCAGCTCAGCAACACTGAAAAACCAGGAACAAAAACTACAGCAGTTGATGACAGAATTAATATCCTTTGTTAAGAAAAAACAGCTTCACAACATCTAACCTAACATTAACTTGTACCAGGATGATGGGAAGAGGAAAGTGTGGAGAAGGACAGAAACAGCTCATGATAATGTGGTATGATCTAAAGCATACCGCATTATCTATCAAACATGGTGGAGTCAGTGTTATGGCATGGGCATGTATGGCTGCCAGTGGAACCAGATCACTAGTGTTTATTGATGATGTGACTGCTGATAGAAGTAGCAGGGTGAATTGTGAAGTGTACAGGGTTATACTCTCTGCTTAGATTCAGCCAAATGCAGCAAACCTGATCAGACAGCATTTCACAGTGCAAATGGAACCCAAAGGAACCCAAGAGTTTTTCAACGCAAAGAAATGGGATATTCTTCAATGGCCAAGTCAGTCACCTGACTTCAACCAGATACAGCATGCTTTTCAGTTACAAAAGGTAAAGCTAAAGGCAAAAAGACCCACAAACAAGCAGCAGCTTAAAGTGGCTGCAGTACAGTCCAGATAAAGCATCTCAAGGGAGGAAACACAGCATCTGGTGATGTCCATAGGTTCTAGACCTCAGGCAGCCATTGTCTCCAAAGGATTTTCATCCAAGTGTTAAAAAACAATCCCCATTTTTAAATTATGTTAATTTGTCCAGGCAGCATGGTGGCGCAGTGGTAGCACTGCTGCCTCACAGTTAGAATAACATCTGGAAGGCCTGGGTTCGATTTCACCTTGGCCAAGGCCTCTCCCTCTCTCTGTGTGGAGTTTGCATGTTCTCCCCATGCTTGTGTGGGTTTCCTCTGGGTACTCCGGTTTCCTCCCACATTCCAAAGACATGCACTTACTGGGGTTAGGTTAATTGGCTAATCTAAATTGCCCACAGGTGTGACTGAGCGCGTGAATGTGAGTGTGAAAGGTTGTCTGTAACTCTGTTTTGGCCCTGCAACAGGCTGGCGACCTGTTCAGGGTGTACCCTGCCTCTCGCCCTATGACAGCTGGGGTAGGCTCCAGCCCCCCCGCGACCCTGAACAGGATGTGCGGAAGCGAATGGATGGATGGATGGATGTTAATTTGTCCAATGAATTTCGAATATTTGAAAATGGGGGACTGTCCACAAAAATAGCTGTAATTCATAAATAGCTAACGCAAAAATTTTGTCAAACTACTTCAATCACATATTGATTGCACTGACTGTTTGATGTAAATCCACTTGTAGACACAAATCCAACTTAGTCTTTGTTCAACAAATTATCGAGCCTGTAAATGCCCAAAAACGTATTTTTTATCTGAATTTTCTTCTGAATTGAGAAAATGCAACATTTGTATTCTGTAGCAAATGAAACTTACAGCAATGTTCCTTTTGGAGTCATAAACTTATTATGACCACAGACCAGTGAAGTGAAAAACACTGATTATCTCTTCATCATGCCAACTGTCAGTGGGCAGGATACATTAGGGAGCAAGTGAACATTTTGTCTTCAAAGTTGATGTGTTAGAAGCAGGAAAAATGGGCAACTGTAAGGATTTGAGCGAGTTTGACAAGGGCCAAATTATGATGGCTAGACGACTGGGTCGGAGCAAAATTGCAGCTCTTGTGGGGTGATCTGCAGTGGTCAGCATCTGTTAAAAGTGGTCCAAGGAAGGAACAGTGATGAACCAGTGACAGGGTCATGGGCAGCCAAGGTCTACTGATGCACATGGGGACTGAAGGCTGGTCCGTGTTAACCAACAGATGAGTTACTGTGGTGCAAATTGCTGAAAAATTCAATGCTGGTTTTGATAGAAAGGTGTCAGAATACACAGTGCATCGCAGTTTGATGTGTATGGAGCTGCATAGCTGCAGACCAGACAGGGTGCCCATGCTGACCCCTGTCACCCACCAAAAGCGCCAACAGTAGGTACACGAGCAGCAAAACTGGGCCATGGAGCAATTGAAGAAGGTGGCATGGTCTGATGAATCACATCTTCTTTTACATCACATACATTTCAGGGTCCATGAGTGTTGCTTACTTGGGTAACACCAGGATACACTATGAGAAGAAGGCAATCCAAGAGAGGCAGTGTGATACTTTGGGCAGTGTTCTGCTGGGAAACCTTGGGTTCTGCCATCCACATAGATGTTACTTTGACACGTACCACCTACCTATGGATAATGTGCACTGCCACAAAGCAAAAATGGTTCAGGAATGGTTTGAGGAACACAACGATGAGTTTGAGATGCTGACTTAGCCTCTAGATTCTCCAGAACTTAATCCAATTGAGCATCCAAGGGATTTGCTGGATAAATGAGTCTAATACATGGAGGCCCTCCTCACAACTTAATTCAATTCAACTCAGTTTTATTTATATACTGTAACACTAAATCACAACAGTCACCTCAAGTCACTTAACTTACAGGACTTAAAGGATCTGTTGCTAATACCTTGGTGCCAGATACCACAGCACACCTTCATGGGTCTAGTGGAGTCTATGACTCGACAGGTCAGGGCTGCTTTGGCAGCAAAGAGGGGACCAACACAACATTAGGCAGGTGATCGTGATGTTATGCCAGATCAGTGTAGCTTCTTATCAAAATCATGTATTGCCTATGTCATATATGACATGCATCCTGGCCTTAAGAGGCTCCTGCAGGCAACCAGTCACTACTGGCTGGCAAAGACTTACCATACACATATCTAATACATATGCCTTCATAGTAGTCGTATGTATTGAAGCTCAGTTCATGTAGCGATGAGTTGCTCCAGACCATGTATGTGCCATCCTGGAGGGGCTGGACTATCTGTGCAACCTGAATGGGCCGCAGATATCGTCTCGTGTTACCAGCAGTGACAAGGACACCAGCAAAAAGCAAAACTAAAGAAAAATCAGTCAGGAGCAATAAGGAGAGAGCAATGATCTGTGGTCACCACCTGCAAAACCACTCCCTTCTTGGGATTTGACTTTGTTGCCTTTCCAGTGCACCTGTTGTCACTTCTGCCAAAGCAGGTGAAACGGATTCACAATGGTTCATGCTCAGATTGGTGCAGATACCAACAGATTGGTATCCCTTAAGTTTAATGGCTTTGTGTTATACTTTGATGATCAAGTGGTCCCTTAATTTTTCATGTTGTGGAAATTCTCTTTTCAATTCAATTCAGTTCAGTTTTATTTATATAGCGCCAAATCACAACAGTGGCCTCAAGGCACTTTATAGTGTAAGGTAAAGACCCTACAATAATTTCAGAGAAATTTCAGGAGTCAAAACGACCCCCTGTGAGCACTTGGCGACAGTGGGAAGGAAAAAGAAGAAGAAGAAGAAGAAGAAACAGCCTTTATTGTCCCACAGAGGGGAAATTTGGGTGTAACAGCAGCCGCAGTTATTATAAATATAAATAAAGATATAATAATTTACACTATTAAGAAAAGAATATATATAAAATCAACAAACAATATTAACCTTAATACTACTAATAATAACACTATATACAATGTACATGATGTGCCTGTGTGTTGAACCTTAACAGGCCGGACTATTTACAGTATATTATATATTATCCTACATTGTGTAGGCTATTGTGGTTTTTGTTGGGAGCAGTGATGGTTATAAAGTCTTACAGCTGCTGGGAGGAAGGATCTGCGGTAACGCTCCTTTGTGCATTTAGGATGCAGCAGTCTGTCACTGAAGGAGCTCTCCAGCTCAGCAACAGTTTCATGCATGGGATGGGAGACCTTGTCCATCAGTGATGTTATTTTGGTCAGAGTCCTTCTGTCTCCCACCACCTGCACTGAGTCGAGAGGACATCCTAGGACAGAGCTGGCTTTCCTGATGAGCTTGTCTATCCTCTTCCTCTCAGCTGTAGACAAGCTGCTGCTCCAACATACTGCTGCATAGAAGATGGCTGATGCCACCACAGAGTCATAGAAGGTCTTCAGGAGTGTCCCCTGCACTCCAAAAGACCTCAGCCTTCTCAGCAGGTAGAGTCTGCTCTGACCCTTCCTGTAGAGCGCATCAGTGTTATGAGTCCAGTCCAGTTTATTGTTTAGGTGAACACCCAGATACTTATAAGAGTCCACTATCTCAATGTCCACTTCCTTGGTGTTCACCGGTGTCCGTGTGGTGGTTCTGCGCCTGCGGAAATCCACCACCAGCTCCTTGGTTTTAGCGGCGTTGATCAGGAGGTGGTTCCGCTGGCACCAGTCCACAAAGTCCTGAGTCCACTGTCTGTACTCTGAGTCATCCTCACCTGTGATGAGGCCAACTATGGCAGAGTCGTCAGAGAACTTCTGCAGATGGCAGCGTGGGGAGTTGATGGAGAAGTCTGCAGTGTAGAGGGTGAAGAGGAACGGTGCCAGCACAGTTCCCTGTGGGGCCCCCGTACTGCAGACCAGCCTGTCAGAGACACAGCCCTGTGTCCTCACGTACTGTGGGCGGTCAGTGAGGTAGTCCAGTATCCACTCGGAGATGTGGTGGTCCACTCCTGACAGTTCCAGCTTGTCTCTCAGAAGTCCTGGCTGGATGGTGTTAAAAGCACTGGAGAAATCAAAGAACATGATCCTCACAGTGCTCCCTTTTAACAGGAAGAAACCTCCGGCAGAACCAGGCTCAGGGAGGGGCAGTCATCTGCTGCAACTAGTTGGGGCTGAGGGGAGAGAGACAGGACAAAAGACACACTGTGGAAGAGAGCTAGAGATGAATAATAACTAATGATTGAATGCAGAGTGGTGTATAAGCAGAGTAACCCCCCACCCCCCAGCAGCCTAGGCCTATTGCAGCATAACTAAGGGATGGTTCAGGGTCACCTGACCCAGCCCTATATACTATAAGCATTAATAAAAAAGGAAAGTTTTAAGGAAAGTCTGAAGGTAACTTCTCATTTTAAAACCCTTTTTCATTTTCTGACTGGAGCAGCTCACAGTGAGCAGAAGGTTAGGACCACATTCTTAAATATGCAGTAAACATTTTTGATATACCTCTTTATAATAATATCCATTTTTTTGATTAGCAGTGAGCCTGCAGTGGCACACTGATGGTTGCAGATTGGTATTCTCTTTCTCTGACCTGCCCAGATAGCTTAACCATGTCAGCAACAGATGCAAACGGTACCAGTTACCCAGGTGACACACAACAAACAATGCCGGCAAATGCGCGAGTCACGCTTTACCACGGACCTTATGAATCCAGCGGAGTAGTACAACACAGGACCTTCCGCCTTCAGGGTCTCCAGGGTCTGTTTCCTATCTAGTTCTATTATGATTCATGCATGTCAAATTAAACTGTTTAAAAAAATTAAGACCAATTCAATGTGCCTGCAGCTGCTTTGAGAGCGCGCGGGCATAAGTGCGTCTTGGAAGAAACACGCGAGTGGAATATTGTAGAGCTCGTGGTCAGCGGAGAAGTCGTCTTCCGCTGCAACATAAAGGAGCTGGAGTTTGGTGAGCCTGATTAACTGCTGGGGTGTATGTCTAGGAGCTACAAATCACCTGTAAGCGATACGTCATGATGATGTCATTCAGTCTGGCAACTTTCTGTGTTTTTGTTTTGTTTGCCCTCCCCAAAAGGTGGAGATGGAAAACTGGATCCTCTTTGCAAAGAAGCTGTTGCTGCAGTGGAGAACGCTTACTGAAAATAACTTTTAAATTACAGCATATTTTAAACAAACGGTCATTTTATAATTTAAGTAAAAAAACAAAAACTGTATATAGGATGCAGTTACACTGCTGTATGAATTCATACTGTATATACACTCAAAGGCCAGTTTGTTAGGTTTACGTTTAACTACTCCTTAACAGAAATGTTTAATCAGCCAATCACATGGTAGCATTTCAGTGCATACAGGCATGTAGACAGGACGACATGCTGAAGTTCAAATTAAGCATCAGAATGGGGAAGAAAGGTGATTTAAGTTACTTTTAACATGTCATAATTTATGCCCATGGCATTACAATGAGAAAAAATAAATGGTTCGGGATGCCCATAGATGAGCTGGACAGACTACCTAAGTGTACTCCTCCTTTGCATCACCTGAAACCAGCACCTCATCACACTGTCAACAGGAAGATATTTTGCAGCTGTTTCTATGTGGTAATGCAGACAAACACTCCACAGCCACTTTATTAGGTACACCTATTTAACGGGTCATTAATGCAAATGTCTTGTCAAAAAAATCACATGGCAGAATTTCAGTGCACTTAGGCATGTAGACATAGCCAAGATGACATGCTGAAATTCAAACTGAGCATCAGAATGGGGAAGAAAGGTGATTTAAGTAACTTTGAATGTGGCATGATGTTGTTGGTGCCAGATGAGTCGAGTATTTCAGAACCTGCTGATCTCCTGGGATTTTCATGCACAACCGTCTCTAGAGAAAATATTCAGTGAGTGCCAGTTCACTGTGGCAGTGGGTGAAAATGTCGTGTTGATGCCAGAGGTCAGAGGAGAATGGCCAGACTGCTTCGAATTGATATGAAGGCAACAGTAACTCAAATTACCACTTAGTGTGCTCTTCTGCACACTAAGGTATGCAGAAGAGCATACCTCTATAGGCTTCTCTTGTTATTGTGTGACCCTTTATTATATTTGAGCTATTTTTAGCATACTGTGTGACAAATTTTGCCAGAGCTGACAGGCTTAGGAAAAGCACAAGTAAATAAACCAAATAATTAGTCACTTGTTAAACATAAAAGATAATAACAATACTTGCAAAATTAAAAACTGTGTGGGGAAAACAAAAATTGCTTGGTTACACAAACCAACCATTTTGTATTATGATTACGTGAGTGTTTGTGTCTGTGTCATGAAATGTACTTATCAATGAGGGCAGAACGCCGCAGCTCTGCGCATCAGAAGCTAGAGGCAGGCAAAGAGAGCCCCAGGAAGCCCAGGCCACCAGCAGCCCATCAAGACCTACGAAGACCCGCGGCCACTCATTCCAAAGACAACCGTACACCCACCCCAGCAGACGGGGGAGGGAGGTCTCAGACGGAGTCCCTCCATTCAAGGAGCAAGGGCACCAGAGAATCTGAGGCAACGAGAAGCCAGCCCCCCCCAGCGGCCAGCCCCCTGCACGGGCCGGCAGCAGGGCCCCAGGGCCCCGGCACCCGAGGACCGCCCAAGCCCCCACAGAGCACCCCCCCACGCCAAAGAAGCCAATGCAGCCCTGCGCCGCAGCCCTCAGGGGAGCAGGCCACCACCCACGTCAGAACATCCAGCCCCACCCAGGAACCCGGAGGTACCCACACCCCAGGGGGGCAGGGGGGAGGAGGCAACCAGCAAGGAGTGGCCAGGAGGCAAGGCACAGACCCAGACCCAGGTGCAGCCAAACATACATCCACACGCACACCCGCAAGCACACCCATGTACACATTTATGCACAAATACACATACATACACACATATAGACATAGATACACCATACGTACACATCCACTCACCCACCCATACACACGAAGACTGTGACAAATACAAAGACACACATTCATCCATAGCTACCCACCCTCTGGAGGTGGGGCGAGTGGAAACCACCCCAGGGCCAACACTGACCCCAATACGCCGCCAGCCCGGTCCCCAAGGAACCACCCGACCCCCACCCCGGGTGAGGTGTAAGAAATCGGGGTGTGAGATGACCCACCCCCCCCTCCCCGCGCCCAACTTGTAAGTGTATGTGTTTATGTTTGTGAATGAATGAGGTGTATAGGTGCAGTTAAAATTGAGGGGGCAGTTGTGCCACAAGCACCAACTGCTGGTCGTGAGTACTCACCCACACTCGTTCTTAAACTATACGATAAAGCCACTGTAGATGGGGAAAAATATGGAAAAAAAAGTCACTGGACATTTTCCTCCTGACCATTAACTCACCTCACTAGAACTCTATTTGGATTCTTTCTTGGATTAAGGTCTACACAGAAAATATTGGGTTTATGGCCATAAACCTTTTTTAGGGCATTAGTGCTCGTAATTTCTTTTATTACAGATTTCTATAGGAATTGAAAAAGAAAGAAAGAAAGTAAGCAGGATTGCATTTTCTTGTCAACCGCATTTTTAAGAGGCGATCTACATAACTGAGATTCACTACACTTATAAGTGTGCTGGTTCACAAAACAGCCCACATACATTTGAAATCATGTTTATAAAATTAATAAAAACAGAAGGACAAAAAAACCTGGAAACAATAACTCCAAGATCATTAAATGATTTGCATCAGTGAGCAAACTTTATTTCATAGATCAATCGGTGACCACCTGCACTTGTCTGTTCAGTGCATTTGTTCCATAAAACCATACACTATTTATTCATCAACAAATTATCACAAAGAGCATTCATACATTAATACATATTTATTGCTATTTAAATTATTCACTGTAAGTGCAGTTATTTCAGCACCCATATGAATATGTGGCTGTGTTTCCATTACTAAACAACTAATATAAACCTCTGTTAAGTCACTAAATATGAAAAATTATGTTTCAACATGTGTGGTTAAATCTCCTAGCTGTAAATAGGAAAGGTAAGCTCCAGTACAGCTAAACAAGAAGCACAATTTTAAGGAGCTTTTCTAATGCAGAGTGACTAATATCATTTGTGTTTGATATCTGGGGGATTTTAATGTGACAACCAAGCATCAATGCTGCTCTCCGAGCATCCGAAGCTGTGCTTTGTTTATGTGTGTGTCCCTCAGCTTCCAAAGAAAAAGCTGAGCCTTATGTCCTAAGTAGAAAACATGGTTACAAGTCTCTGTGCCAGCTGGCTCATGTCTCCTGGTGAAGTGAGGTGTGACAATAAATACACACTCCTTCACTAACAGCTAAGGTGGCCAAACAAAAACAGGCACTAAAACCTACTGATGTGTTAAATTTCAGCACAGTTTTCATACCTGTGATATGTGATTCAGAGTAATTGTTCAAGCACACCTCTGGGGTGTTTTATGGCAGAGGGTCATTAAAAACTATAGTCTAAGTCACATCAAAACGATGGTTTTAGAGATGAAACAGCGCGTCCGACTGTCTTCTTTCAAATCTCCATTACAAGTTTCTGTCTTGGAAGGCGCTCAGGTTGAAAGCAGTGTCCATGAACTTCTTCAGCTCATTGAGGTGAGTGGATTTGTTTCCTGTCGCAGGTGCGGCCGCAGGGTCTCGTCCCACATACCTGAAACAAACAGTTAAAGGGTTGTCACCTGCAATAAGAGCTCAAATGTGTTGCCTGGTCCTCTAAGTAGAAGTAAGATGTTAATAAAAACTCTTACCAAATGGGTTTCTTGTTGGCAACCACTGTGAGAAAGCGTGGTCGGACATAATCATAGTAACCCATGTTCTTGTGTTCCTCCTGACACCAGACAAGCTCAGCATTGGTGTACTTCTCTGCCTCTTCTCGTATTAAGTCAAACGGGAAAGGAGAGATCTGAGGGGGGGAAACCGAAGAATGGCTGATGAAGAAATGACCAAACTGTGTCAGTCTAATTTCAAAATGAGGGGAAAAGGACTAAAAACCTGTTCAAGTCTGATTATGGCAACATCTCTGTCCAAGTTTTGCCGTTTCCTCTCTTTAGCCAGTTCATAGTAGACTTTGCCTGTGCAGAAGATAACCCTCTTCACTTGGCCTAGGCTTTGACTTGCAGGGCCCTCATTAGGAATCAGTCTCTTGAATTTAGTGCCTGCCCACATGAAATATTGCACATAGTAATAAATAGAAATGAATACAAAATGCAAAAGGCTATGTCACACTTTAAAGTAAAACTCTACCTTTGGCAACATCA
This sequence comes from Archocentrus centrarchus, assembly GCF_007364275.1. Classification (NCBI taxonomy): domain Eukaryota; kingdom Metazoa; phylum Chordata; class Actinopteri; order Cichliformes; family Cichlidae; genus Archocentrus; species Archocentrus centrarchus. The sequence goes on from NC_044360.1 coordinate 16,469,817, forward strand.
TCAAAACTTGACCTTGCATCCAAGTGCCTAAGCAGAGATTTAGGAGTGAAAATGATCAGCTGTTTTGGGAGGGGAAAAAAAAAAGGAAAAAGTTTCAGTCAGTGACAAACAACAGATTGATCCTGTCAGCCGTGTCTTCATTGTGTGCACTGAAAAAACTCCAGAGGAAAAAAGTTTTTATCTCTTTTCACGCTAATTTATTACCAACATATAGCACGCAACATCAGCACTGGGAAAACAAAACAATTCTTTAACAATCAAATAAATAAAGCCCTTTGTGCTCGGTCGACCAAGTCCAGAATTTCAGAGTTTTTCCATAAAAAAAAAAAACAATATTATCCCCTGTAGGCCTTCTCCCTAATTTGCTCTGGAACTAATTTTCTCACGCTTCGCAAAGCATTGCATTTATGTGCAACAGGGGATCAGTTAAGATATTCACTGTGGCTGAAAACTGTGAGAGACTGAAAAAAGAGCTGTGCATATACAAAACAAAACAAAAAAAAGACACTTTACACTTCAAAACTTTAGACCCAAACTAATTCTACTTCCTTTTTTTAAAAGTGCAGGAACCAGAACATACAGACTGCATTTGTACCTAAATTATGTATATGTCTGTAAATTGAGTCTCTTATTGAATCATGGTGGTGACATATTGTACAATAACACAGTCATTATAATAATATGTCTAGCAAGGAATGGCTGGTAAAACATAACACCTCACACTAATGACCCAAGGAAGACAAAAAATTCTGCAGGATAATAAGAGGCGTACCATCGATTTATCATTCAAGACAAACGTGGCTTCTATGCGTGATTTTAGAGTAATCTATGCAAAATGTCAAATGTAAAAAAATATATATACACTACATGACAACCACAAATGCAAGCTAAGTATGACACAAAGAAACCATACTGTATCACTGATGATGTCACACTTTACCGGTTTTCTGAATGGCATCAGAATCTGTCGCCTGAGCACATGACAGTAGTTAGCAGGTGTGGAGCAGTTGACCACAATCCAGTTACAGTCATACAGCTGCTGGACTTCAAAATCTCCACTGATGTCCTTCATGAAAATTGTATAAATGATATTAATTCAAAAGTTAATGAATATGAAAACAGAAATTTTATTTAGATCTACTTGTGGCAATGCCATTTTCTCATAAATGGGCAGAAGATGTAGCACATAATTGTGTAAGTGCACTGTATCTCTCTCCTACACGCACGTAAGTGTACACAGAGGACAGAGAATGTTAATCCCCACTAATAGTTCGATCAATATCCCATCTGAAGATGAATCTGGTAAGCTTCTGCTGATACAGCCTCCTCTATGTTCCCTCATAGCAACTGGTCATTTGGGACATGAACGCCAGCACTTGGGGCAATAATGAAGAGACGTTTCAGCTTTAGAGAAATAGGCAATCCCTTAAGTGGCCATGACATCAGCACAGCCAATAAAGCAGGAAGTTAAAGAATGTTAACACCAGTGCAATGTGCAGAGAAATAAGTGCAATAAGAGGCAACCACTTGAGCCAAGGCATGTGAACACACAGGGATGTGATCTGGGTCATCTTTGGTCATTTGCAGGAAGCGTTCAGGTCGAGCTGACGAATGCTCTGGACCCTAAAGGACAAATCAAGACACAAACAGTAATGACAAAATAGAAAATGAATTTTGTTAAAACAAATCCAACAGTGTCCAAATTCAAAATTGATCTCACCATTCCTTCCATTCCATGTGGCAGCAGTAGGACAATGCCATTGTTGCGAACCCACTTGGCCTGTCCTGAGCTAATGAACTGGTCAATGATACACTGGGCTGTATTGTGAAAGTCTCCAAACTGGGCCTCCCAGAGGATCAAAGCATTTGGACTAGCCATGGCAAAGCCGAGCTCAAAACCTGAAGTCATAGACATCAATATTCAGAACAACGAAATCTCCTGAGCATGCTATGCAGCCGGTGATGCCAAGTCTTACCTAGAACTCCATATTCTGATAATGAGCTGTTGCATACAGTGTAAGGTGCCTGGTTCTCCCACAGGTGGTTCATGGGAACACAGATACGTCTGTCAACCTCTTGGTCATGCAGAATATGATGACGGTGACTGCGAAACAGAAGAAGTGAAACAGAGGCAGAGACAGTAAGGCCTCAAACAGGCTTTCAGAAACAAGATTATGAGACGCCCTTTGAAGTTGTCCATGCGGCAGCTGCCCTTTCAGTTAAACACTGAAATCTAGATGCTAACAAGCTCAGTGAGCTACAGCTGGGTTAGTTTTTAGAATTATAGCATTACAGTGTTTACCATGTTTGCCTTATTCGTTAAGCATGCTATTATTACCAAACTGAACTGCGCTACAAATATCGGAAAGGACATCCATTTAATTGTTGTGGAGATTTTTTTACTTGGAAAAGAGACTGAGAGACTAACAAAAATAAATAACACTAACTCAAATAACCACTTGTTACAAACAAGGTTTGCAGAAGAGCATCTCTGAACACACAACACACTGAACCTTGAAGCAGATAGTCTACAGCAGCAGAAGACCACACCAGGTTCCACTCCTGTCAGCTGAGAACAGAAAACTGAAGCTACAATTCACATGGGTGCACCAAAATTGGGCAACAAAGGATTGGAAAAACATTGCCTGGACTAATGAGTTTCAGTTTCTGCTACAGCATTTGGATGGTAGGGTCAGAATCTGGTGTAAATAACATGAAAGCATGGATCCATCCTCCCTTGGATCATCAGTTCAGGCTGCTGATGGTGGTGTAATGGTATGAGGAATATTTTCGTGGCACACTTTGGGCCCCTTAGTACCAACTGAGCATTTCTCCACAGTGACCAGAGTTCAAATGAGCACCTTTGGGATGTGATGGAACGAGAGCGATTTGCATCATGGGTGTTCATCCAACAAATCTGCAGCAACTGCATGATGCTATCATGTCAATATGGACCAAAATCTGTGACGAATGTTTCCAGCACCTTGTCGAATCTATGCCACAAAGAATTAAGCCAGTTCTGAAGACAAAAGCAGGTTCAAGGGGGTCTAACCCGCTAACAGCAAGGTGTGCCTAATAAAGTGTATACAGAGTGTATGCAGTCATTAATGATCATGGTGAAAACAGAACTTACATTTTCAAAAGGTCCTTAACCCAGGAGATGCACTGCAAGGACTAAAGCCTGTGTTCCTAGCTCATAAAGGCACTCGGTGAGGCGTACTCTCCTCTCTAGTGATCTTCAGTCAGTATGAAGCTCAACAAGAGTGGATGGGAGCAAAGACCCAAACATTAACAAGTTCTGCCAGTCTGCTCACTCCAACTAAGGAATCATCCTTCAAATCCGGCATGATCAGACAGTCACTTAAACCCCTTTAAGATCACTTTAATGACATCTACACATGTGCATATACTCACACATACACACAGTGCTGGATGTTATGTAATATTAAGGCAGAATAACCACAGACAATAACCCAAATTACTGTCTTGAATGCAATATATTTCCACCAAGAAGACTAGATTATCATGATAGCATTCGTTTAAATAGTATTGCCCATAATTATAGGCTAATGAGGGCTCCAAATGTACTGCATAATTGCCTTGCTTGATCCTTAATCTACATTTGGAGAAGACATATTTTCTCTTCACGAAATGTGCTTATGAAAGAACAACAGCATCTATTGCATTAATTAAGGTAGCACACATAATTTCACATTTCATTTTCACAATTTATTTGCCTACAAGCCACAGAGGGGGGGGGGGGGGGGGGGGGGGGGGGGGGGGGGGGGGGGGGGACTTATAAGAGAGCTTTCTCTTTAATTGCCTCAAACAGCATGCCTACCTTTATTCTCTTTATTTCCACATACACTCACAAAAACACATACAGTTTCTCTGCCAGGGGGCCCCATTAGTCAGGGAAAGGGGTGCACGCTGAAGCACACGCAACCTATCCAAACACGACGACTGAAACTATTAGTCCACGTTGTTACGTACATCACAGAAACGCAAGCAGACCCACTCAACTGTAACATGCCAATATGCTCAGCTCCTAAGCACTATGAAAGGAAGCAGAGTAGAGGGGGATGAAAAAAATAACTGTACGTAAGAGGAAGAAAAAAAGCTGAGGTCAAGTAAGAGAGCAAACACAAAGAACTGAATGCGGATTAGCAAGTGATACAGAGCAAAGAGTGGATGTAACATTTGACTGCGGTCATTTTTTTTTTTTTTCGAACTAGGCAAATTGCATTGCTGAAGGGCACATTGGGACAGGAGAAGCAGATGTCATTGGTAAATGTGAAGCAAAAGAAAAAAGCCTTCTAGCCTCTGGTTAGTTAGCGTGATGTATGTCGCTGTAAGCTGAAGCAGGGGGTGTCAGTGAAGATGGGCTGGTAGAGAAATGATAGGGGACAGACGAGACAGGCACGGTAAAAGGGAGGCTGGTTTTGTTCATGTGTCACTCGTTCCCTCTATACCATGACAACACCATGTGGGCTTCAGCGTTCCCAGGAGACTGCACTGACGTCTTTTGTCTGTCAAACTCACTATGCCACCCTCCCCACACCCCTGCTTACTTAATTTACTATCTGTAAGATTGTGCCATTTACCCTTTAACTATGCTTAGAAGTGCTGACAGGGAAATATGATGAATCTTTATAGGTACAGTACACTAATCCAGAACTGTATTTTTTTAAAACTCGTGTTCAAAAATAATGACTGGTGCGCCACGGTTTTCTTAATTACATAAGGAAAAAAACAAAGTCAATATACCTAAACATCTTTTGCACACTTGCACAGAGCTCTACAACAGCCTGTGGCATCAGCGTGATGATTAAACATGATGATTAAAAAAAAAATTAAAAACTCACTTCTCACAGACTCACCTAAAGGTGCCCCGTTCAACATCTTGCCCGCTCAGTCGTACATGTATGCCATCTTTGAGAAGGGAGCCAAAGGCCATGTACTCTCCTAGAGCCCAGTCCATCTGACGATTCTTCACCAGGTCAGCTCGACCACGCAGGATACGGGTCACACCTGGAGAACCAAACCCATAAACACACAGGAAAAGGAACAAACATTATTTCAATATTTTGCATCTGAGCACCGGGGGGCTCAGATGCAACATAGTATTTTGACAACATAGTATTTTGACCAAAATACTATGTTGTATGGGTGGAACAGTGGGCTGGTGGTTAGCACTGTCGCCTGGCTTCAAGGCTAACTGGGGCCTTTTCATGTTCCTCCCTCAGTCCAAAGACATGCATGTTGGGTTTAGTGGTGATTATAAAAATCAGCCATAGGTGTAAACGTCTTTCTCTCTGTGTTAGCCCTATGACAGATTAGTGACCTATCCAAAATGTAAACCATCTCTCACCTTATGACAACTGGGAGAGGCTCTGGCCTGCTAGCAACTCTGAATTGGATAAGCAGTGAAGAAAATGGGCAGATGGACAGTGTTGTCAATAGAATTTAAAAATTTTTTGTTAAATCAGTTAGCGAAAGGATGTGTTATGCAGATTTATGTAATTTAAAAACTTTTAACATTAAACTCACAAGTGTGTATGACCATGTTTCCAAATTCTGGTATGCTTTGTAAAGTGTAAATAAAGTAACAACAGGAAAAGAGGCTTTGCAAATCATTGAAATCCCTCTATTAAAACAGTAAAAGGCCAACGTGCTGATTTTGAAACATGTTTCCTTTACTACTGAACTGTATCACTGCTTCTTTGTGTTGTCTTTTGATAACACTTCAACAGCCAATTGCTGTAGGTCAGGTTGACCATGAAGGACATGGTGAAATGTCTTAGAGAGTTTTCAAAACTCGGCCTCACTGACCGTAATGACCCACACCCTTTTTCACACCTTGGCTCATGTGACGACTCACATGATCAATAGTGAGACAACAACCCTCAGGACCACCTCCAAGGGGACAATTTACTGACTATTTATTGAACTATTTACCGATTTAATCTTTCACAGACTGGTGAACCCATCCATGTCTCTACATCTGAAAGACAGCGCCTCCATGAGATGCTCTCTTTATATCCAGTTTTGGTTCTAATTGACCTAATTGCTCAATCACACTAGGGTAAAAATAGGACGGCAACCGTTTTGTGGGTAGGGGCATGGGTGCAGGGGTAAATAAATAAATAAATCTGTGGTTGCCCAGTGATTGCATTGATTTATTTATTTTTTTTTTCCCCCACATTCAGCGACCAACTGCAAGTAGTTACACTGACTGGTGACCATTTTCAACATTGACTACTTTCAATTGCAAGACAACCGCACAGATCGCCTGGTGGAAGCAACCCGTCAGTCAGATTCAGAATGACTGCAGTCCCTCTCAGACAGATTGGTGAAGGTTTGCAAGTAACTGCCGTCTAATTTATGAACACAGACAGAATGTCAATATGTTGCAATCAATCTGAGTCAGTGTGCATTGATAGGCGTAAATGTATTTTGGTTATATTCCTATATAAAAGCAAGGCTGTGCTAGTGCCTATATCACTCTGTAGTTAAATTGCTATCCTGGACCAAGTACATCACGATTTATGGAGGAATTTCTGAGGTTTGAGCTGAACTCTGAAACTAAGTAGTAAATGTGAATTTCTGTTTACACAGACAGCAACAGATTTGTGATTTTTGCTGATTTATCACAGTTAATATTACAAACAGATTGCATGTAATTGCCAACTTGACCCCATTCAATTGCAAACTGATAGCAGCCTGACTCTGACCTATTGCTGTTTTATCGCCATCATAACAAACCAAAGTTGCTTTGAAGATGGCAATTGATTGCAAGTGGTCACAGACCTGATCCCCATCTTCAAAGCAACTGTTCCAAAGGCAAAGAGATTGCAAGTTCACTCCACAAGGTTTCAATAATTGTGGTTACGCTGCAGTCTCTCCACCACTATTTTGACTAAAGGGAAAACAACCTAATTGCAAGATTCTCCCCAGGTGTCTTTTTAACAACTTTCAGTCATACAGTATTTGAGGTCAAACACACAAATAGGTTACATTAAATTAATGTAAAATACATTTTTTTGTTGTTCATTTTACAAAGTGGTGCAACCTTTTTTTTTTTCTGGAAATTAGGTTGTAGAGCAGCTGACTGTGTCTGTCACCATGCATATACATTACACAGATTACCAATAATACTGCCACCATCCCTATTACCATGGCTGATCCTCTGTCTCACAGCTTTGTTCTCTGGCACAAAGCAACCAGACTCACCAGGGTGGATCTTAAAATCTTCCAGAGGCACTGAGCTGGCTATCTGGCCAATGTGCTGCAGGACCTCCTCGTCCAGTCCTGTAGGGAGGCAGCTCATGCTCTTGGGCTCTCCCTCTGCTGTGAAAAAACCTGCAGAGAGCAGAACAATCACTCGAGCAAGGACAAATATGACTCACAAATATTGAAAACAAAAGCTAAAATTAAACACTATGATTTTTATGTTGTTGGGTTCACTTACTGTATAATGAAGTAGAATTTTTTTTCTAAGTGGATAATTTACCTGGCCAAGGGGAGTCAAGCCAGTGCCGAATGTGTAAGATCTTTTCATCTTTAGAGCTGGTGTATGCCTCTTCACATATCTTGTCATATTTTGCAACTTCTTCCTGCAAACACATTTGGTAATAATAATAAATGACACAATTCACCTAATGCTAACTAAGGTTTGTTTGCTTCAATTAAAGACCTAGACTATCCTAAACAGTGTGTAGCTGTGGGTGGGAGGGGGGGGGGGGAGAAAAGCTTCCAGAAGCATTCATGTTTCTGCTTTTGCGATACTACAAATGGAGGATTTAGTGTGAGTCCAAATAGCAGGCCACACAATAGAAAACAATGTCCATCAAAAGCCAGGAGGAAGGGGCTGCAGTATTTCTCTGGCATGTGTTAAAAAAAAATGTTCAGAATGGATGTTATGGTCAAAGTTTCTGTTGTGGATGAGAAACTCAGGCAATTGCATTGAATGGCGCCAGAATAGCATACTTTAACTTCATTGAGCAATATATACTCTATGTGAAGGATTGTGAGGCTCGGTGACTGAAGTGAGGCAGTAAATTGAAACTCAAATACAGCTGTGCTGGCATAACATATTTGGTTGAAGGCTAGGGTAATATCTAAGTGTGATTGAATGCACACAGCCCAGCAGATATACCAAATAAAACTGCATACAGTAGCACCAAGCAATATACAGTATATTTAACAAGAGAAAACGCTACTAGATCACAAACCTCAAATTCCTGCAGTGTCACCACTCCCTCAGCAATAAGCTTTTCAGAGTACTTTTTCAGCACATGCTCCTGCCGGCGGATCTGTTTGTACATCAGCGGCTGGGTGAACATGGGCTCGTCCATTTCATTATGACCAAAACGTCTGTAACAAACCTGCAAAAACAGACACTTTAAGAACAAAAAATCTACACTTAAGTAAGCAGCTGCTTATCTATCTACACTTGGCCGTAGCTGACCAGGTCAATGACGACATCCTTGTTGAACGTGGCCCTCCACTCTGCAGCCACCCGACACACATACATGACAGCTTCAGGATCGTCCCCATTCACATGGAAGATGGGTGCATTGACAACCCGAGCCACATCGGTGGGGTAGGGAGAGGAGCGAGCCACCCGAGGATCTGTAGTGAAGCCAATCTGACAACAATCACATGCCAAAATTGATACACTAATTTAATTTAATTTAATGTACTGCAAAATAACAGAGACAACAGAAGACAGAAATGTTATTGTCCAGCATTCTTTTGAGTAAGTGAGACTGTGTTTAAGTGACACCAGCGGTTCAATACCTGGTTGTTGACCACCACATGGATTGTACCATGTGTGGTATAGGAGGGGAGTTCACTCAGGTGGAAGGTCTCATAAACAACTCCTTGTCCAGCAAAAGCAGCATCGCCATGCATCAAAATGGACATCACCTTGAAAATAATATCATAGGCTTAACAAGAAGCATCTTTTTATCATTTAAAAAAAAAAAAACAGCTACAGTATTGTGCAAAAGTATTGAGCCATCCCTCAAATTTTTTGTTTTACTAGAAAAATTGGAAATTTTGAACCAGAAATTTCAAAATCTGACAGACAGCAATTTTGTGAAACGTGCAAACGTGCATGGACATACAGTAGAGAAGATAAAAATAGAGTTTGTACAGTTCTAACAAGCTTAGAATTCAGTATTTGGTGTGACCACTTTTATTCTTCAGCACAACCTGAACTCTTTTAGGCAGCTTTCTTGTAAATTTTTTTAAGTGGTCTTCAGGAATAGTTCTCCAGGCTTCTTAAAGGTCTTTCAAAGCACTTCTTTGGATATTTGCTGCCTTTTCATGCATTCTCTGTCAGCCCCAAGCAATGACAGAGCCTCCACCGTGTTTTACAGATGATTGTAGACACTCACTCTTATACCTCCTCCATACATGCTGACAATGATTTGAACCAAAAATTTCAAATTTGGATTCATCACTCCATAAGACCTGTTGCCACTGGTTTTCTTGTGTAATTTGGCATACCTCAACCTTTTCGTCCCATTTCCCTCCCTTAAGAACGGTTTCTTGACAGCCACCTTTCCACTGAGACCATTTCGATGAGGCTTCAGTGAACAGTAGATGGATCAACTGAAGGCCAGATGCATCTCTCAGGTCCTGTGTCAGGTCCTTAAGGACATGATTTTTAGATACTGTTCATCTGCTGCAGATAGTTTTTCGGTCTGCCGCGTCTTCTTTTGTTTTCCACTTGTCCAGTTTCCTCAGATTTTTTAAGGAAACACTGGACACCATGGTAAGATATGCCAAGTTTTCAGCTAATAGCTCTTTGGGAATCACCTTGTTGGTGCAAAAAATACTGTTTTTTGCCTGATGAACTGTGTATCTTTGGCATTTTTCCATAAATTTGGCTAAAGAAATGGGAACATTTTATCTGTTTTTGTGACAAAAGTTACAAAGTGCCTAAAGATAAAATTTAAAATTGGTTCTTTGCTACAGTAAGTTGTCTGTCATGTGTAGACACAACACTGGTTCATTCCTTGAGTTAGGTGCTGCTTTTAGACTTGAATGATACATAGGTCAGTGTTAAGTGGCTTAACAAACAAAAAACATTCCTGAAAATGGTCAGGTATAAGGAATGGACTGAAAATGAGTGAAAAAGCAGCCAATGTTAAAAGAAAAGCTTTGAAAGACCTTCAGAAAGCCTGGAGAACTATTATTCAAGACCACTTTAAAACATTACAACAAAGTTTGCAAGCAAAATATTTAATATTAAAAAAAAAAAAAAAGAGTGGTGGTTCAAGACTTTGGCTTACGTATTGTATCTGGTACAATGAGTGTTACCTTCTTTCCCTGAGTGTCTCCTCTGTAGAACTGCTCCGCTTTGGTCTTTCCCTGAACCACTGGATCCACTGCCTCGAGGTGCGAGGGGTTTGCCACGAGTGATAGCGTGATGTTCTTGTCAGTCTCACGGTTAATCCTCTCGTGGTACATCCCAAGGTGGTATTTTACATCACCTGAACCCTGTATGCATGGAGACTGAATAAAGCATCAGCTGCAAGTCCAAATTTATTTTCTCTGACAGTTTTCCACATATCACCTCATCAGCAGCCTCTAATTTGGGGTCAAACTGACAGAAGATCTGATCCAGGTCCTTACGGATCACATTGGCCAAGACATTAAGCCGACCTCTGGAAGTAGAGTTTATATATATATCAAATACAGGGGGAAAATAATTAGATTTATAAACAGACTGAAGCAAGAAATGAGAAAAGCACATTACCGATGAGGCATCCCCATGATCACACTGTCAATCCCTGCACCACTTGAACTGTCTATGATGGTTTTAAGAGCAGGAATGAGAACTTCACAGCCTTCCAGACCAAAGCGCTTCTCTGATGACCACTTTCTCGCCAGGAAGTCCTCAAACCTAGACAGAATAACAGTTCTTAACAGATCTCATATATGGACCACAGATGTTTGTGCTCCTAACAGGTAGCTGTGAACAGCTGGTTCTAAAAAAATATACTGGTTCTGACTGATAATAGCATATGCTCCATTACAGTAATTTATTTTTTACAGTAACATTATGATGCTTTAAATATCTTGTACTCAAGCATTAGCAAATTCATCTCACTACCTCTGTGTGTGAGTGTGTGTGCACGTGTGTGTATATGTGTCATCAGAAATTACAACAGCATAGAACATGCAAGGATACAATAAGAAATATATGCACCCTAGAGAGATCACTTTCAGGACCCTGCAGTGACTTCTGAGATCATTTATTAAAAATGAAAATGAGCTCACATGAAGAATAGCGCATGTTAATTTCCAAAGATGTGCATGAGTTTTGTTTATGTTGTGTGAGTCAGTGTTGTGAGCTATAACTAAAAGTGAGGTATTGTGCTGTCACCACAGTGTAAATTTGTTTATTCACTGCTGACCGTGTGGATCTGATCAGGCGCGCTAGCAGTGTTCGCTTCTCAGTGTTAGTGAACTGCATGATCCCTGGAGTCTCAAACATCTGACGAATCCACTGACACTGGTCCACATTATTAATGAACATAAATTCAACCCCTATGTGACCGCAGTAGGATGCCTGAAAACAAAAAGTTGCAAAGTTTAAAAAAAAAAAAAAATGCACAGAAACGGTGTTATGGCTTCTCCTGTTAATTGGATACATGTATGGACAAAAACGCAAGCAGAATACCTCGAGTCTCCGTATGATTTCCCTAAGTGAAAGAGTCATTTCTTGTCCACCGATGAAGGTGGTATGGGGCAGCTGGAAGCTTCTATCCAAGTCTGACTCATCAAGACCATATAAACCTAAAATAAGACCACATGACAGGCACAATATATGATCTACTGACTGCCCCTGGGCACATACACTTTGCTTTAACAAAATATTCTCCATCATAAATCAAGATTAAAGTTAGTTTAATTTAATCAAATACATCTATTGCAATCGCATTTTGGGGTTCAGCATCACTGTAGTGTATGACCTTACACAAAACAGTATGTCAATGCTTTTAAACAAGGCTTAAGGAAAGCATAACTAATGAACTGACATTAAGTATTGATCAATTTTCAGGTCATTAGTTAGTTTGAAGAATTAAAGTCCTCCCATTTCTTCTAATATCACATATTGTGATGTGTTTGAGTCCATAAATTGCTCTTGTTCCTGTAATGAGACCAGTACTGATTAATCTAGTCAATTAACCCAAAACTGATAAAAAAACAATGTTTTTCTTTGTTTCTAATGTGAGGAAAAAGTGACAATATTTAAGTTTTAACATGCAACTTTATACATACTGTATTTACAGGGTATCCTTATACTCTAGTTGAAGGTATGTGTGTGGAGTTGTGTGTGTGTATATGTAAAAAAAAACAAAAAACAAAAGACAAACTCAGAAGACAAAGAGAGAAACAAAAACAGAGATCTCACTGTTAAGTTGGTGTGAGTATCAAGGGACTATCACTTGTAGTTTAATCTATACAATAGAGCCACAGTGTGAGGAAGGTAAAAACACTAAAAAGAACATCCATCCGTCTTTTTTTCCCAATTATCCACTTCAGGGTCATGGGGGGCTGAAACCTATCCCAGCTGTTATAGGGCAAAAGGTAAGTTACACCCTGGACAGATATGTGTTATCGCAGGGCTAACCCATAGAGACAGAGTCATTCATGCTCACATTTACTCCTAAGGTTGATTTAGAATTGCCAATTTTACTTTGGACTCTGGGAGGAAGCTGGAGTACCTGGAGAGAACCCATTCAGACACAGGGAGAACATGCAAACTCGCGCCAGGCAGTCATTGGACTTGAACCCAAGACTATTGGGGAGAACAAGAAGGCAGGCAACAAGGCAGAGGGTAGAAACTGCACGTTTGTGAGATGCTTTACCCCATTCTTGTGTATTTTTTTTTTTGGGGGGGGGGGGGGGGGGGCAGCCTTGTGGAAGCACAGGAAAATTAAGGAAGCAATAAAGGAAGGGAGCTGGAACTATCGTCCAAGAAGGAGTGCAGGGTATCTCAGACAGGTGTTTATATGCCACAGTCACAATAATGAATCACTAAACAATTGTGATCATTCATTGTTAAAAGCCAATTATCAAGCATTCATGCGCATTAATGCATTAGTAAGGATTTACTAATTTGATCTATGTCATGCTAATATAAATTACAGATACTGCTAGTCAGTCAGAACAAGCAATCTAAAGACATCCTGTCATCCTATGGGGAATTGCAGCACCCATTCCTCACATTTTATAGACAAAATGATTAATTGATCTATCAAAATATAATAAGCAAAAGATTGATTGCTAATGAAAGCAATGATTAGCTGGTCTAAATTAGATTGTAGAGCTCCCTCCAGCGCAGGTTGCAATGAATTAACTGACAAACTTCAAAAGTTTCATTTGAGTTGATTGGTTTGATGACAAAGACTTAAAAAATGAGGAGAAAATAAACAATAATCCATTATAAATTTGTAGACAGTAATGTCACAGGACCTATGGATGTAGTGCACAACATACAGGTACAGTAAGGTTCTGCGATGACAAAGCCCACCTGAGAGAGCTGGTCAAGCTCAAGGTTGCAAGCAAACATAAGAGGAGACAGGTGAAAATCATATTAGGAACACAGCAAAGACAAAGGGCCAAGAATAGACTTGTGTACAATCAGCTGACCAAATAAGGGGCCATGAAGGCTGTCATTAGCTTTCATTAGGGAGCTATAGCCCTGGTGACATTACATAATGCGATGCTATGTCCTGACACTCAGTGATCACTGATAACACCAGCCAACAGAAACAATGTCTCTCTCTCTCTCTCCTCCTTACTATCTATTCCTGTAGACTTCGATCGCTTTCTGTGGCCATCCCACATCCTCCAACCCTCAGTCCGCTAAATGAAATGGAGAATGACAAGAGCTCAGCCTGAGATTAATGGCAGCATCAGGCTGACCAACCAGTATACGGACTTGATAGAGAATGTGATGGGTCGTTTATACTGAAGGAGGAGAGAAAAAAAAAAAAAAAATCACTTCCACTCCTCAGTTTGATCACTTATACAACCCTTGATCTTTAATGCATGCAAAGCTGCACATCTATCTACTGTAAAAAAAAAAAAATAATAATAATCAAAAGTTAGAAAAATTTTAAGATACTCTGCAAGAAACATACAAATATGATTTTATCACTGTAAGACTGAAATCATTAAGCATGAGAAGTATCCTTAGAGTTAAAAAGAAGGAAGGATTTCTATAGTAGGAAACTCATCAGCACAGATACCGCCTCAGGGTTAACCTCATATGAATGCAATAAAATTGGGTCTAAAATAAGGAATCCCATACCTCTTGCACTTCAAATCTAAAACAGAAAGTAACAATATAACAACTGCTGATGTGCATTAAATTATGATGACTGCTTTAAAATAATAAAGCTGGTCTGACACCTGACCAAACTGAAGATAGTAACAATCCTTCAGAAAATTTTCTCATGTCACAATCCAAATTTTTGCTACCTGTTCATGATGTATGATGTGACTGGAATGACCGAAAGAAAACATCTCACCTAATTTATCGATAGTGGTGATCAGGTCGGAGGGAACAAAAGAATCGAGGTCAGCATCCAGGATTCCTAAAGGGTCTAACTGAGCAACATGGTGACCACGGATCTACAGAGAGACAGAAAGGATGAAGAAAAGAGATCAAGAATCAGATAAAAAAATAAATGAGAGAATCTGACAGGCAGAAAAAAAAAATAATAAGCAATTTGGTTTCCACCATGAAACCAAGCATGAACAGCTGGAGAATAAGCTAACACTCAGTTATAGGTCACCCTTTCAGAGAAACGATACCCTTGGGAGAGCTTTTATGTCTATGTACACAAGCACACAGACATTTCCACCCGGATTGCAACAAGCTGGGAATAAAAGTGACGCCTTTGCCAAAAGACAGAATTTAATAAATCCCTCGGATAGTTCCTTGAATTAATTTGAGGGCGATGGGAAATGTTACCACCTGTTTTGTTTAAGTAGTCTCTTTGATTTTTCCATTTTCAAAAAGCAGTCAGGGTGAGAAGGCTGGAGTTAATCTTGCAATTTGCATAACCTCGTGCAGTGACAAACAAGTTGTATATTCCTTTTAATACAAGGACACGCAGCATAAACAGCTTTCTTTGCCAATTGCATCTGTTTCGACAAGTCCAAGTGGAGTTTGTTTGATGTATTTTTCACATACTTGTCAAAGATCTAAGTAGTCAGTCAGCTGTAGCTTAAGATGGATGACATCTTAATTCCATACACAGACAGTGCCTTAAAATTTAAATCGATGGCCGAGACGTGAATCTTATAATTATATCATAAATCAGCATTACACCAAAAGCAGATGCATGTACGTTTCTGTATGTGTGTTCGTTCCTCACAGCTGCGTCAGGTGAGTGTGGCATACCTGGTAAGCTCTAATGAGGGTGTGCACAGCCAGGTGGTCCTCCACCACTTTCTGTGCCATGTCTAGTGAGTGGGACATCATCCGGCCCTGCAGCAGAGCGGAGGGCCGCCTCTCATCCGCCTCGCCAGATGGAGTGGAGGCCTGGATGTTACGGAAGAAACTGTCCCAAGACTAGAGCAGAAAGGAAGACAGATCCATCAAAGGAACACAGGTCTATCTAATATGAATGCTTGGTCAGAAGTGACAGAATAGAGAAAAGTTGGACAAGAATCCAGGACAATGCAGCTGCAGCATATGCCCCAGACAGCTGAACTAATAATAGCATAATTTAACAAGGAAAACCTTATTAAGGTCCTACTTGTCAGTGATATGCAACTGTATTTCAAAGCCAACACTGGCAACATCTTTCAATTTATGTAACTTCTACACAAATTCTCCAGGTATTATAGTTTTCTCTTTAAATTCCCATTCATGGACAAAAGGTATGTTCAACAGATTTTTTTTTTTTTTTCCCCTGTGGCAAGAAACTCATGCTGCGGCTCCTGTGGCACATTGTTACCTCGTGGACGTTTTTATGGTCATCCAGCCATGCGAAATACATCTCCTCCACATAGCGGGAGCTGCTAACCACTGCTGGAAGAGGATCAGTCCTAGAGGAGCAGCCTCTCTTTGGATCGGCCCAGCAACGTTGGGTCAACCCTCCTCCACGCCATGGAAGCAAGTGGCGTCCTCCACATTTCAGCACACCAGCTAATACCCGAAACTGACTCATCTAAAAAATAAAAACAAAAGTGTAGGATAACACTAAAGGTTGTCACGCAGTTAAGTGAACACTGCTGGGCTAAAGTTGAAGATTTACTGTAAAGCCTCAAAAGAATGGGAAATTTTTGTCATATCCCAGGTAAGATTCAAATTCAGCCGTGTTTGGGAAGAGCGCAAATCACACCTAAAGGGACTATGCTTGTCACACAGGATGGCCTTAATGATTGTGATGAGATTCACAGAGATCAGCCTAAAGGACTTAACGCTGTGGAAAAGCCTGTTTCTGCGTAAAATGTTTGCAGATGCAAACCGCAAACAGCGGCGCTCCAGGACTAAGTGCCGCAGTATATGACCGCTGCTACGCTCTTCCTCACCTTTTCCCCGCAGGATTCTTTAGGCGCCTTCGCTCAACATCGCGGGCATCAATGTCAAAACACTGTATATTTCATTCTGCAACTGTTCCACTTTCGGACCTCTAATCCCTTACCAGCATAAATCCTCATAATCTCCGCTCGTCCCTAACATCGCTAAAGCGCAACACGAAAAAATAGTATATATATATATATATACTGGGTTAAAATGTTACCTGCCTTTTTATTTCCATAAATTACCTTTACCTTAGGCTGCACCGCTCTTTGGCTTTACTGTCATCGGAGAGGTGCAAGCAGGACAGGTATCAGTGAAGGTGACACAGATCCAAGAGGAGCCACAGCCTGGCACGCCCCCTTGGTGTCAGGTGACGCTTCTCTGCACAGCGACCAGCCTGCTGCACCCAAAGGTGCCAAGGTAACGACCTATCATACCTGCTCACTGACCCAAAGAGGATTTTCAAAAAAATCAGTTTAATTATATAAGCATAAATAAATAAATAAATAAATAAATATATATATATATATATATATATATATATATATATATATATATATATATATATATATATATATATATATATATATATATATATATATATATTTGTGCTGTGAGCACAAATAATTATAAAGAATTTACTTTAATCCTGTCACTTCTAATCTTTGAGCCCCGGTACAGCGTTATCATCCAGCCAAGTAATTTTGCCTTCTAAGATACATCACACATATGTCAATGTTAATTACATAAACCAATTAAATTTTTATAAAGGCTGAACAAGAGTCATTTGAACAAGGGCTTTCAGATTGATGGGCTTCTACCTTGAGTGGGTTAAACAATAAAATAATTGGCCCTCCTTCCCTCCCTCCCTCCAGCCTCTTTCCTTTCCCCTTTCCAACCCCGCTCTCCTCCTCATCTGGATTTTCATCTTTCATACTTGCTGGCAGAGAAGGAACAGCATTATCAATCATGACAAACACACCATTGAAAGGGGGGATAATGGAGTGAGCACTAGTCGACAGAAGATCAACCAGACAGAACAGGGTAGGTCTAAATATCAGTGGATCACTAATCACAGCATCCTTGTTTTTTGAAGCTCCTTTTAATGACACCAAAATGTCTATTTCTTAACAGACTTCATATAACAGTATATGAATCATTCTCAGCCAGTATTAAGGCTCAGTGTTTCCTGAGTTTTTCCTTTTTCTGCTACTTGCATTTGCACATTTGTGTTTGCTGCTTCTCTCCAGGTGACCCAGACTTTGCAGGGTCAGGCAATTATGAACTGAAATGCCATTTTGTTGCAATGACTTTGCCACCTGACAGAGATGGAGCGAAGACCAGCTGCTTTTTGGCATTTTGTTATTAATGTCCATTGATGAAGCGACCTGTGCCGCTGGGTAACATTACAAGCTTGATGTTAAATAACTTCCTGTTTAGAATGATTACATCACTACATGGGGCAAAACCGGACCAGCTGTCCGAAATGTGTGGAGTGGGAAAATAGAGAGAAGTAAATATTCTATAAACTCTAATTTATGGTGACATATAAAAGTTAAAAGAAAAGTCTTAATACATCACCATTTCTGTTGTCTAAGGTTATTCATTTGCAGGATCAGCCTGCCACATTCAATGCTCAGTGTTATTTGATTAAATCCAGCAGGCACCAGTAAGCTGAATAAAGTTCAGGTCCAGGTAACCCACGCTCACATCAACAGTTAGGTCTGCCAAACCAAATTAACTTTATACGTGAGTCCACAGCTTATTTGGTCAATGCAGGGCTCAGTACAAAGAGCAGAAGAAGCAGATAATGTGTAATCCACTTACCCCAGCCAAGCCTACACACCATTTATGGAAGTCCACGTCATGAGGTTATTTAGGAGTCCTAATTCATCTAATACAGCATGTTTGAAGGCATAATTTAATTTTTCTGAAAGCCTTAGGTACATGCACTATCACAAAAGTCAATCAGATGATTAAATAATGTATGATTTCATGAAATTAAGTGACAAAATTGCAGTGCCAAGACACTGCTCCAAACATCCATATTAAACAAAAATGAAATCTCTTGGATGAAGGCAAGAGACTACAGCAAAATCTGGCATTTTTAATGGATGATTATGCTAACCTGATGTATAGAAACTACATAACTCTACACCATAGCATGGCTTCTTTATACAATTTTTGGTTCAATCGTCTGAAGTGAGGTCATGCTCCTAAATTTTACATTGTACTGATCATTTTAGTAAGTGAACAGTGTTCACTTGAGCAGAGAAATGCAACACAGAGTGTAGAATTACATTTTATACTTTAATTAAGAAATTATAATAAAAAGAGTACAACCTAAAAGCCTAAATTACAGTACTATGCAATACCCAAAGCCTTTAATATATTCATAAACTCATTAAATAGAATCCACACTGCCAATCAGAAACCACAGTAAATAAAAAAAAGATGAGCCCCAAAATAAATGTGTAAAAACATTAACAAAAATATTGTTCGTGCCATTATATTTTTATTTGCTCCCCCTATGCTTAGCAAATGACATTTTTCAGAATAAAATGAAATATCTAAGAATACAGTGAGCATAAATTTCCTGTATGTTTAATTATAGATGATTTCCATTACTAGTGATAATTTGGATTGTTGTGATCCATAACAAAATATGCCTTAGGGACAATATGTATGTTACACTTCAGTATCATACAGGATATAAAAGAGCAGCATATATTTGTAGAATATTTGATAAATAAATGTTACCCATGCATAGACTACAGTATGGCATCTCATTCAGGCACCTCACCATAGCCTGGGTATGGTAACTAGAGAACTCATCCAGAAAGTGTAGCAAACAATACAAGACACGATAACCAGGGAAAATTATCACGTCCTGGATTATCAATGGTGAAATGTGTTTACACCCATGCATATGATGAATATTTGGCCATATCTGTAATCAGTGTGTAAAAAAAATGAACTCCACATTACATTTAGACTAAAGAAAGGCCTAACAGCAACCAGGATTTACTATTGCTATAAGTCTCTGAAAAATGTCACCACATTTGGTGCTGTACTATGAGATTCCTATGATACCACCAGTAAGAAAGGCAAAACTGTGTTTTGGTAGTTTGTGTGTTGGGATCACAAATTTAAAGGGTGTGTGTGTGTGTGTGTGTGTGTGAGAGTGAGAGTGAGAGAGAGAGAGAGAGAGAGAGAGAGAGGTTGATGTCAGAGAGAACAGTGACCGTAAAAACAAGACTGAGGGCACACTGAGTCTTTTACAAAGAGTGACTGGAGAGGGGAGATTAGGTTACAATTGTTTTCCTGTTAATGAGAGTCTGAAGTTACAGGAGACATCCCACAATCCTTAGCAGAATTCAAGGTGTCAGAGGCTGCGGGGGAGGAGACTTTCTCGTAGATGAAATTGTAGAGGTTGATGTCAGGTCGAGTTGTGCGGCAATTCTTGCATTCCTCATTGAAGTACTGGTTTAAAAGGCTGTACAGCTGCCCTGTAAGGGTAAAAAGGGTGGTGGAGAGAGAGGAAGACAGACAGGTGGAGGAATAACAAAAGGAAAGGGATGTGCAGGGGTTAAGAGAAAGAAGGAACACGGGATTTAAGAGAAACAGACAAAAAAGCACAAACAGGTTGTGAGTCAAAGAACAAGAGAAACACAGATATTCAGGCAGGTAAGAAAAAAAAATGAAAGTGTGTTTGGGCTCATTTATAAATCAAGCGCACATACGCACTCACATATACTGCAAGCTTTTTTTTTCCCCCTCTGTAGCTCCACTTTAGGAAATGGATGGCTAGAGGGGAATTTCTCTGAAAGGCTTCAATAAATGTCAACAGAAGAAAAATGAAAAGAGGGGGAGGGGAGAGGTAGGGGCCAGTTCAGGCAGTAATCCACTCTGCGGCTGAACCTGAATGGATGGGCTGAGGAATGGGAGATGGCCCACAAGGTAGACTAACTTAACATACTCATGGAGTGTGTGCTGTTATTTATGCACACATTCCTGTAATGACATCAACAAGGAAAATCACTTTGAGGTGTAAAAGCCCCAGAGGTTGATTTCATGTTCACTGTTCCTGTAATCAACTTGAATAGATCAGCAGACGCAGGTCTGATGTGGTAATAATTGTACTGTGTGACAGCAGCTTATCTACAAAATGTAACTCCCAAATACAAAAAAACTCCACATATTTGGTTTTGTGTGTGAATCTTACCGACGGTGACTTGTCTCTCAGTGAGGAAAGAGTGCATGTCATGAACATCTTTCATCAGCGGAGCATCACCAAATGTGAAATACGCCACATCTCGCCCAGCCTGTGCTGCTGCCATTAACTGAATCAGTGCTGAAAAAAGAGCGAAGGAGAATGGTAAAGGAAAATTCAAGCAACAGCATTACACTCTGTTTGCACCATTAGTTTCAGAATAAAACCATAAAAGTGTAATTGAGTGCTGAAAAGCATGACAGACTAAATATTTGGTCAATAAGCCAGATAAGGCATGGCTTCTGGAAGAAAAGAACATGAGCGGCAATTTGTATCAGAGGAGTAAATAATCCAGCACTGGCAGAATAGCCTCGTAAACAGCATTCAGTTTTTGAAATTAGGTTTCAAGACTTTTAAATATTTAACAGAATGGTTATACATTTCAGATTAATGAACACTCAAAACAAGCCATCATTAGCAAAAGCTTTGTAATCTTTACTTCAGCATACCCGCTTAGTCTTCTGTAACTACCACATCTCAAGTCAGCTCCAGGACTTTCATGTAAAATACAGTTTTTAGCTTACAAAAATACCAGCTATGCTAATTCTGGAGCTACTGAGTGGGGCCCCCCCGGAACCTAAAATCAACCTCAGGGACTTTGTGAAGTCCAGTCAATGTATTCATAGCATGCTGCAGAAGAAATCAGCAGATTCAGTTTTAAATCCAAGTGTACACAAACACAACCTTAAAACACATTTTTGTACAATGAATCTAGCCATATCAGGCACTCTTTAAGAATTACAACAACTGCATGTCCAACACACAACTGGCCAAAATACAAAATACACCGGCCTCCTGCTTATGAAGACAGATGTTGCGTAAGTCCACTGAGAGCAGCATCAGTTGGATTTATAGTGTCCTTTCTCTACAATCAATCGCCCTTTTAATGGAAAACACAAATGTGTGTCAGATGATCTATAAAAGATGGAAAGGGATAGAAGACTGACACCCTGGGAGAGCATCTAATTGACTAGTGGGGCTTGAGAGAAACTGGCACGAGTTCGAGTGCGCTGTACAGTACATGCTACATGAATGCTGAGTGTCCTTCAGCAGGGGTTCTACTGTTTGGGACAAGCTGTGATCATCTCTGAGCTACTGATATTTAACTCAGTCTTTTGAATCCAGAGTTAAAATTTTGATGTAAGAAATTGGACGCAGATGCCAACAATTCAATTCAATTCAATTCAATTTTATTTATATAGCACCAAATCACAACAAACAGTCTCCTCAAGGTGCTTTATACTGTAAGGGAAAGACCCTACAATAATTACAGAGACAACCCAACAGTCAAAATGACCCCCTATGAGCAAGCACTTGGCGACAGTGGGAAGGAAAAACTTCCTTTTAACAGGAAGAAACCTCCAGTAGAACCAGGCTCAGGGAGGGGCAGTCATCTGTCCCAACCAGTTGGGGCTGACGGGAGAGAGAGACAGAACAAAAGACACTGTGGAAGAGAGCCAGAGATTAATAGTAACAAATGATTAAATGCAGTGATGACGTATAATTCCATTTCTGGGTCCAAACTGTCACGTGATCAATATGCCGCAATGCTGTGTCCCTGGTTGTTTTAACACTAGAACTACCAGCATTTTCCCTCTACTCCTTTTTCTACCAAGCGCTGCCAAATGGCAGTTTTACATCTCATTAGGCCACCTTTTGTTATGTACACGGGGCCAGTAGATTGGAATGTGTGTGGGATGGGTGTGGGGGTGGGGATGGGTTACCAATGATGACCAATGATGACTCAGGGTCGCCAGGTGTATAAAAAGCCAGGTCACAACACATATTTCACCTACTCTGTTGACTGAGAAGCAAAGATGCCAAAGGTTTACGGCACACAGCAAGCTTTGGACATGATCCTCAACCATGTCAACCCCTGTGACTCCGATGGAGATGAAATAACCCTTGTGCTAAATTCCGACTCTGAAAATTCTTCTGGTAAGATTTCCTGTTTCATCACTCTGCTTCAGACCATTCAGGAGTGGACTGTCCAGCATGCACGCCAGACACAGCAGGGAAACCGGTTCATGGCCCTCCCTGAACTAAAGGCGTTCATTGCAATCCTTATCCTGCGAGGGATTGTCCGCCTTCCAGCGGTGCATGATGTATGGTCAGCAACACTGGGAGTGCCCGCAATCAGCAAGATTATGGCCCGAAACCGCTTCCAGGACATCATGCGGCACCTACGCTTCGATGACAAGGACACACGCCATGAACGAGTTGCAAATGATCGGTTTGCTGCAGTCTCTGACATTTGGGGGTTTTTGGTTACCAACTGCATTACCTCCTACAACCCAGGACGGCACATCACCATAGATGAGCAACTTTTTCCAACTAAGACCCGTTGCTGTTTCCTGCAGTACAGTGCTACAAAACCTGACAAGTTTGGCATAAAGTTCTGGGTGACATGTGACCTGAAATCCAAGTATGTATGCAACATCATCCCATATCTTGACAAAGACCCCAGTCGTCCCACAGGGGAAAACTATCGGAAAATGTGGTGATGTTACAATCATCTTTAATAGTGAACAGTCATTGGTTATGCCATTGCTGTTGATTTAGGAGCATTTGGACCTCATGACGAAATGACGTCAGACTTAAAGACCGGATAGCAGCAAAACTAAGGGATGGTTCAGGGTCACCTGATCCAGCCCTAACTATAACCTTTATCAAAAAGGAAAGTTTTAAGCCTAATCTTAAAAATAGAGAGGGTGTCTGTCTCCGAATCCAAACTGGGAGCTGGTTCCACAGAAGGGGCCTGAAAGCTGAAGGCTCTGCCTCCCATTCTGCTCCTAAATACTCTTGGAACCACAAGTAAGCCAGCAGTCTGAGGCAAAATGCTCTATTGGGGTGATATGATACTATGAGGTCTTTAAGATAAGAAGACAATATGGGAGAAATATGCTCTCTCTTTTGAGTCCCCGTCAGTACTCTTGCTGCAGCATTTTGTATCGCCTGAAGGCTTTTCAGGGAGCTTTCAGGACAGCCTGATAATAATGAATTACAATAGTCCAACATAGAAGTAGTAAATGCATGAACTAGCTTTTCAGCATCACTCTGAGACAGGATGTTTCTAATTTTACTAAATATTATGCAAATTCAAAAAACTGTCCTACATATTTGTTTAATTTGTGCATTGAACACAGTTTATAATTTTTGTTGTCATAATTCATCCAATCATACCTTTGAGCCGTGTGTCTCCACCAAAAGCTCCGCAGCCCCAGTTGCCTGTGGCCACCGCAGAGAGGTGCTTCCTGTTGGCGTTATTTCGATGGAATCCACAGTACGCCTGGGATTAATACACAGGAAGCAGAAGGACGTAAAAGTGGGGAAGAAAAACAAACAGGACAATCTTTTCTATGATCTCTAAATCTATTAATATTAATTCAAATCAAATCAATGTATAATGTGTAGGCAAGCATTAAGCCCCAGGCTGA
Organism: Archocentrus centrarchus; assembly: GCF_007364275.1. Taxonomy (NCBI): domain Eukaryota; kingdom Metazoa; phylum Chordata; class Actinopteri; order Cichliformes; family Cichlidae; genus Archocentrus; species Archocentrus centrarchus. Next base: position 16,494,091 of record NC_044360.1, read on the forward strand.
CCCACAAGCAGATATAAGAATATGCAATAAAGCATCTATTTTACTGTATATATAGCAGAGTAAGAAAAATTTTAAAAGTGCATCATATTTTTCTTAGTCATCAGGAGAGCAATAAACTAATACTACTTAGAGTTGTGTAGTGTTGCCAGATAAGTTGTTGTTAGTCCTTAGCTATGTTCAGTGGTTTTACAAATCACTTAAACTTTTACTGACATCTTTGCAGTTGTACCAGACAAAATATCAAAGCTCATGGTTGTGAGCTTTCTATCAAAACAATATAATATGGCCGCATTCAGCATTATGTCATCTACTGACACCTTTTGAAAGGTACTACAAATTAGAGCAGTACTTTATAGGTTTTTTTTGCCACCTTTCACAAAGACACATCTGCCTGGGAAAAAAAAAAACACTGAATTAAATCTTCCCTCACCTTGTTGAGTTCTCTGGTCATCTTCTCAGGGAGAAATTGTTCTAGGAAGTGCCTGTACTTAAGAGCATCAATGGCCACAATCTCTGTACATCTTCTCTGCCAGTCATCCCTGGAAATGAAAGATTTTAGATTTAAAGTATCAACAAACACATTAAAATAATCCTGTGTAGGAAAAAAAAATACCTGGGTGTCTCATCTTTGCAGCTTTCTTCCCATTTGTAACTCTCGGCATAGCCAGAATATCTACTGTATTGTTCAGCTCCTGCAGAATAAGTAAGACAAGGAATATATGAAGTTACTCACTGCTCTGCAGGCAGAACACACAGCAGGTCTAAATCTGGCCATATTTTTTTTTAAAATCAAATTTAGCGCTTTCTATGCTCCACATGAGAGTACACAGCATAAGCTCATATAGGATTGTCATAAATAAAGTCCACTGATTTAATAAGTTATCTGCTTTGGGGTTTTTAATGAAAAGCTTTCAGCTAAAACTGGGAGAAACTTTAAGAACAGAACAAGCAAAAATTAATCACTGACACACCTATTTTTCTAAAAGATTAGCTCCTTTATAACGTCTATGGATATGTTCTAAGGGTTAGAGCAACAAAGATTTATCATTTGTTATCGCTGTGCTCCTTTCCGAAATGGTTGCCCATTAACGGCCCCATACATTATATATTAGGTATGAGGTGGTTACACAACACTTTGTTGAAGACTAGGAGTTAAATGTGATTACATGGAGGATTACAGTTATACTCTATGCATGAGGAGAGTATGGCAAAGTGTTTTCTTAAGTTAATGAGCAGGTGTCACTAAGACAAAAACCAACAGTGATCAACAGCTCTGCAAATTTTGTCCACATTAAAGAAGCTGTTTATATATAAATTGTGATTGTTCCAACGCATCTGAAATGGTGGTTTCTGAACCAGTAATATGTAGAGTAAGGTACTGGCTGTGCTAAAGGAATTGTTACTTTATTTTAAACATGCTGTGCCATTGCAAGTCCAGCCCAGCAAGTTAAGTGCTTTCTGCAACACGAGTGACTCCTAATGTCAAAGAACAGGCTGCCCATATCACTTTGCCCATCAAAATTCTTCCTCCTCCCTATTCACCTTGAGCCTATTCAGTCTGGCAACCAACCCATGATAACATCCTGCTATACAGATGTCCATCATGAGACCACATCGCAGATCTGTGCCTTCCAATCTAAAACAACAGTGGGCATTCAAACTTAGACTTGAGTTCTGTTTTACACGTCATCTGATGCTTAAGTTCCAAATGCACTTGAAGACTTGTACTAGGGCATCTCTGAAGATGAAGAAATATGATCAACTTGACAGAAGAGAAAAACAGAGAGGGCAAGAGAGAGAGATATAAAGAGTCTTGCAAGAGAAATGGGACTTTAAGAGGAAACACGGCATCCGTGCGAGGAATACTCTGAAGGTTTTAATGAATCTATGGCATAACTGGCCCATTCCATTAGTGCAGCAATGACCTTAGTTAGACTATAAATTCTTTTCTGTCCAAATGTAATAAAGTTAAGTGGAGAGGAGGAGGAAGGAAGAGGGAGGGAGGGAGGGAGACACTATGAAGGGAGGGAAAGACAGGGACAGTGACTCACCACCTGAAGGTCACTTAGGAGAGATGGGAATTTCAAAGACGACAACATGGCGCCACATAAAAACAGACATGATTGGCTTGCTGAGACAAAGTTACATTTTTTTTATTATGTGTTTCTTTGGTGCCAATACCAAACAACACCTGACTAATTGTTTTCTCTACTGTTCAAACCCTCAAAACAACAAGCATAAACAGTGTGCTGTGGGTGCACGTCAAATTATGCAAAGTTGTTTTCAGTTTGGAGTTACGTTTATAAGAAAACAATCAATCAATGGCAGCTTCTATTTAAGGTAAGTCAAAAAAGATATATCCTCACGCCAAGAAGATGAATTTATCCAACAGGATAATGATGCCTCAAAATGATAATTTTATTAAATAAAAGCAAAATACTTATGTTACTATATTTACTTTTTTTGGCACATCTGCATATCTTTATCTGCACGTATTTCTTTCTATTGACAGTGGTGAGATGTGAGGCATGGAAAAAAGGTAGGACGACCAGAATTGCAAGAGGGGGGCAAATGAGAGGGGTAGAATGACCCAAACAGTGAGTTGGAGGTTGAAAAATATAGCAATTCTGCTTGGGAGAAATGAAGGATAACCAAGCAGTCCTATCTGAATCAATGCAATAGATTTACCTTCGGACTGGAAGGAAGTATGAGGGTAAAAATGAATGGAGCTTAATAAACAGAAAGAGCTCAATGAACAAGAGAAAATAACTCAGTGATGGGCAAAACACCGGTTTAAACCAAAATGTAATACTAGAGAGGCATGGGAGATATATAGATGTGTCTAGTTTCTATTGGAAAAGGAGGAAAGCCAACAGAATATCAAGAAATAATTGCTAAATAATAGCCTATATACCACATGACATGAAGATAAATTAAACGTAGAGTATTTACAGTCTGCTTACACTATATATCAGTGTCTAGTGGTTCTGTATGTACTAGTGTTTGCTTCCAACTTGTAACAATCCAGTACATGCATACTGTGTAAGGGGACAGATTGACTTGATGCTCACTCAAGCATTTTTATTACACAATCAGTGAATATATCCATCCATCCATCCATCCATCTTCTGACAATTTGTCTGGGTCGCAGTACTCTAGACCTCCCTCTTCCCAGCCTTCTCCTCAAGCTCTTACAGGGTGTATACAAGGGTTACACCATGACATTTCCGAGCCAACCAAGAGATGCAAGCTCTCCAGCACGTCCTGGTTCAACCCTGGGTAGGCCATGCCTGAAACCTCTCACCTAGGAGGTGTCAAGAGGCATCCTAGTCAGATGCCTGAAGCACCTCAACTGGATCCTTTTGATATGTAAAGATGGCAGCCACTCCTGAATTACTTCTCATCCTATCTTCAAGACACCTTTCGGAGGAAGTCCATTTCCACCACTTGTATCCACAAGCACTCTTTTCTGGCTGATAACCATGGCCTCAGACTTTAATGTGCTAACTCTTATTCCCACCACTTAACATTCAGCTGCAAACCACCCCAGTATGACCTGGATGTCATTGCCTGATGTAGCCAAAAGAACCACATCATCCACAAAAAGTGTGTGCGTGTGTGTGTGTGTAAGACAGAAGACACTACACACCTGTGATGATGAGGCATTCATTGTATTCCAGAGCTTCAGTAAAAAGGCGAGAGATAATGAGCTCAGGGTTGATAAGAAACCTGATTTCTTCCTGGACCAGTCCATGTCCTGTGACTCCGCCACCTACAAACCTGTTGGCAAAGTCCACCTAGTGAAATAAAAGAAAAGAAATGGAAATTTGTTGCTGGCATCAAATTTAAAATTAACAATTTTAAAAAAAATTACATTTGGTATGTTGTCTTAAATATTGTTTTTTAAGTGATATGTAAGTACTTTTTACAAAACGTCCCAACTTTTTGGGAAATATTTGGACATATTGCCCTTTGGCCTGTCTTTCCAGTTCAAATGAGAGGATTTGTGAAGTTCTGTTATTGTCACTCCTATAATTTCAACAAATATCTCGATTAGTGTCTCGTTATGGCCATTTAAATCAGATAAATCTATAAAGATCATAGCAATGCTTCCTGCTCAGAACTAATCAAATCAGGAAACTATAAAAGAACACAACACATGAAGTCTAAAGATGTACTTCAAATCTACAATTAATCTGCATGAATGTGCGCAGATCTAATATATATATTTAGATATATGATCTAACAGTGTTGTATTTTCTAGGAGGGTTCACTATTCAGTGTTGAGACGACAGAGAAAAGGAACAAAAAAGGAAGGAAAAAAACTGTTTTCAAAGGACTCTCTCCAGTCCTGTGAAAAACTAAGAACACCCTTATTATTTTTATAGGAATTAAGAGGGAAGTAGCAGCTAGGTACTGTTAATGAAATGCACTTTATCGTCAGAAATTATGAGCCCCACAGAACCTGGGCACCTTGCAGTCACTGAGTTGTCTGTGAACTCCTCTTCATACCAAAGATTCTGGAGTTAAATGTGAGCCCATCTCTGACAGTTAAACCTTGGGTTATGCAGCAGAACAATGATCCCAAGCACACACAAATCACACACAGAATAGCTGAAAAAGAAACAAATCAAGGTGTTGCAATGGTCCAGTCAAGTCTGACTGAAATGCTTGGTTGGGATCTTAAGAGAGTTGTGCATAAATGAATGCTGACGAACCTCAATTAACTGAAGCAACATTTTAAAGAATGGGCCTTAATTCCTCCACAACGATGGAAGAAACTGATAAACCACGGGATGTACCTTATTTTTCACCGCTGTATAACAAGATATTAATAATTTGTTGTTGTTTCATTGCCTGTTTACTTTGTGACAATTCTAGCATAAGATGACATGTCCCTTTTACTCATGTTACTAAACTTTAGAAAGGAACATCTGATTGTTTTCTCCAGTGAATTATCTGAAAACAATACATCCAGAGTACCAGTGCTTGGTCTGCTGTCAGAAAGGCACTTGGAGTGGGGGTAAAGTTGATGTGGTTACAGTTATTAAATATATTTTTTAGTTTTTAAAAACTTCAACCCATCCCTATGCACCTTTAGGGCCTTTAACTCAAAAATATTAATAGTTCGAAGGCAACATTTTGCACACCTTCACTGAATATATTAAAGTTATTGTACAAAAAATTAGTTGATTCATATGGGGTCAAGTGGAGCTTTGTTCAGGTTTGGTGAATTTTACATAAAATGACCCAAATCACACACTGGACTGATAATAAATGAAGGGATAGTCAGTTCAGCTCTTGAGCTGAACTGACTAGATTAAGAAATGTTTTTTCGCAGGATAAAATTCTAAATAATAGCCCAGGGATTTGTGGGACTGAGATAAATCCATACCTACAACAGCCATTTGTGCTTATTTCTGGGACTCCTATTTCATCAAGGAAGTATTTTCATGTGGTACTTGACCTTCATGCCATGAAAAACCAGATCTTGTTTTTGTGGCACGGATAAGAGAACAGCCCATTCAAATCACAATGCTAATACTTAAACAGCTTGTCAGGGGTGAAGGCTCTGCTCAGTGGCCCACAACTACGTCAATCTGTGTGACAGTGGGTTTGTGTATGTTTTCTAACCAGGCGCTCAACTCCTCACCTTCACTGGTTTACCCCTAACCTCACCCCCCACCCTTCAATCTCACCTCCTGACAGGATGACAGCCCGCTCTGCCCTATCAAAACTCAACACACAGCCAATGTCCAGCCTGCTGAGGTAGCCATCAATCTGCCTGCAGAACTCCTGGCCCACTGGGTCACCCCCAGTGAGATGGCTCCCCCAAGTCATCTTTTTCTCTCTGTGCCTCCTTCTCCCTCATCCCCCACCCCAGGGTCGTCTCCTCCACTCTTGCCACTCTGAGCTACTCATGTGTATACATCAGCTGTCAACTAGAGTAAAATGAATGCACCAGCCACACAGGAACAACAAGGGGGGGGAAGAGGAGATCGGGTGAATCAATGCAGACAGACATTTAATAACTTACATTGATATGCACAAAAACTATACAACAGATTTAAAGCTGAAGGTAGTCTTTTTGCTTTTTAAAGCTAGAAATATGGACTGGTGATGGACAGAATCAGGTTTGTTAGGTGTAACCATAGGAAAAACTGCAGAACATGTTTGGTATTTCAAATTTAACACTCTGGGAGAGACTTGGACATTGTACAGCCAGCAGGCCACATCCATCCCTTTGGTTATCCCTGACAGGCCCATGTCAGGCCAATGGGAAATTAGGAGTCAAACGTAAATAAGAAGTATACATCACGCAGTTTGTCCCATTTCATCTACCAAATACTCTTTGATAAGCTGCCCATCAGAGAAAGGCTTACTGTTTTTTGCAATTTTGTAGAAAATCACAATACAACTTCATTCCTTTTATTTTGAAGGTGACTATTTTTTATTTTTATCTTTTTAATTTACATAACTGTGTGCAAGTGAATGCAACTTTGCTATAAATGCACTGGAACAACATTTATGAGAGATGTGAGTTTGCTAGCCCTGAAAAATGTCAGCTCACATAAAAAAAAAAAAGAAAGATTAATGCAGAATGTAGAGTTTTTAACAAGACATTGACTTGACTGAAGTTGGAGGTAAAGCCATGTGCTGAGTTTGTGGAGAACAGATTGTTGTGTTTAAGGATTACAAAAAGATTAACAAAAGACTTTGACAGAGAAGTTGCCACCAATGCGCTCAATGAAAGATACTACGACTAGGAGCGATATGTTCAAAAGGTAACTGCATGCTTGGATAGGCTGGAGCTGAAATGGGATCAACTGGGAATGTTAGTTTAATAGTGACAGAATATTGGCATTTTTAACTATGCCTATTTAATTTTTACACTGATTAACTGTAACATCTACTCTTACAAGTAACAGTTTATAATGAGATTAAATTAATATTGAGCAGAACTGATTTCAGCTTACTGATGCAGGCACTCCACAATAGTCCCACTTTCTCATGTGGCCCTTTTACAGTAACAAGGTGTACTGTCCTTTATGAAGCCGCACTGAATAACTGCTTTTTAACATAAGATGAAAAACTGTAAAGCATTCCTACCTGGAGCATCCCATATCCATTTCCCTCAATTGTCCCTTCACAAGTGATATGCAGGTGTGTCAGCTGAGTCTGAGACCTGGACCAAGAAATAAATAAATAAAAGATTGCAAACATTTCCACATTCATGTGCTTGTGTAAAGACTAGTCATCCACATAACATGTTTAAGTGGACCACATTAGCATGCAAGCAGTTTCTAAAACAGGGTCTTTCAGCTGTAGTTTATGTAGATGAAAAAAAAATGAAAGACACATGTTGAAAATAAATGCTTCTAGTTCTGATGTGAAGTCATGTTTAAGTTAAGTTATTAGTTAGCTAACAGTCATAAATGAACATGAACAATACAAAAATACCACCAATCCTTTACAGCACTGATGCCACAGCACCAACACTTTCAATCTCCTTATCTTATACGTTTTGCACATATATATTCAGGGATTCCCTCACACTTTGATAGTATTTCTGACTTTTACTGCATGTTAAAAGAACAGTTACTGCCCTACAACAATTACTACAGCAAGCAAATAATAATGCTATTTGATGTATACTGTAATAGACAGAGTATGTCATGAATCACAATATAACTTATTTTGAATGCAGGCAATTAGTTCAATATGTTAATAAGGTAGCAGAGAAGGATTACCTTTCCCAGTCTGGTGGATTGTTCAGTGCTTGTCTTGTAAACGTAACAAGACCCTCAGGTGCTTAAAAAAAAAACAGAAAAAAAAAAGCTATTTAACTGAAAGATACACGAGTATCAACGAGAAATGTCTTCAACATCACGTAAGATGTTTCATTGCTTACTGGTCTTTGTAACTCTTTTGAAGTAACACAGCAGAGTTTTCAATTTCTCAAGTTTTCTTTGTGAAGAACCTTCAAACAACCTGAAACCACAAGAATCAAAGTATCAAAGTTTAAAAACTGAGATTTTTCTTCTTCACTTAAAACACTACATGCAAAAGTTTATTTAAAAAAAAAGAAGCAACTTTACAGAATCTCCCCTTCAAAGTTGTGTCCATATGCAGTTCTGAACCACTTCGAGCATGACTTCTATTTTCAGATTGCTTTCTGTAAGTACTACTTTTTTTTTTCTTTTTTTTTTTTTAAATTGGCCAAGTTGTAGAACTTTATAATCACACCTGTATTTCTGACATTAAATAATGTGTTACATTTTAGAAGATGAGCGGAATGAACGTTTCACTCATTTATTATCTAAAGCTCACTGCACAACAGGAACATGAGTGAAGTCATGCTTTCAAACTGGCATGATGTCTCTCGCGTCTACCCTCATCCTTCATACAACAGCGCTGCCTGAGGCTCTGTTTCACTTTTCAGTTACTATTAAACTAGAGTGGAAGGATGGGGAGTGCACTGGATGGAGAGCTTAAATCACCCCATACTAGTACACTCCCTCCATTAAAAGCGACCTAAGCTGATGACTAACCACAGTTCAGCATTCTTCTTTCCCTCCCACCGCTTTCTGCTCAGACCAGTAAAGAAATAAAAACAGAGGGAACAAATGAAATGAAAAGGTCATTTGCTAAAAGCCCTTCTGTGAGGAAAAAAAAAAGCAATTTATTAAAGATAATTCTTTCATGTCAATTTTGGTTTTCCTTACATTATTCCTTACACAGCGCCTTACTCATGCTCTGCGATCCCTTTAACCCCATCCATTCCCTTAGTCAGTGCTAATTTGGCATAACATATCCTGGAGGACAACATGCCTATGAGAAAGTATAAGTGAAACACAAGTGAATTAGGGTGAGACTTACAGTATAGCCACAACTGATACCACACTGAAGAAAGAACGGCAACTAATTATGAAGGATTTAGTTACAAAATATACTGCAGCAATTTTCATTTAAGGACAGTAATTAGTTGGTTCTTGTCCACTATAACCTTATCTACTGCATAAAGTGCACATGGAGACAATATTTCTGACAGCCTTAGCATTACCTGTTCAGCAATTTTTTTTTTTGCAAATTAGGTAGACCATCTCATAGTGACTTAAAAATATTATTTCTCAGTAATGAGCCTTCAATGTTCACCAAACTCTTATTCAAATTCCCTATGTTATTTTCTTCTCAAATGTATGAAAATACAAGCCATAAAGAGATAAGTCTTCTGCCTTCTATCCATCACTTAACAGAGGACAAACCTCGACAGTTCTGCCAAAACAGCAATCAGCAGATTGCTTGCTGCTCTGCTTGCCCAAGACAGAGCGTCAGTGTAGCCGATAAGCAAAGTGACGGACACTCCCTCAATTACTGAGAGAAGGGGAGGGCCCTTAACGATCCAGGACCCATTTTAGACTGCAGTGGTTGTCTTGTCTCATCTCCTCAGAAACACCAAGACTTCCCCCCCATCTCTTGCACTTTTGTGTATTTTGCTCTTGGCAGAAATACTGATAGTGAAGGCATACCCAAGTGGTTCCTAAACAGCCAGCTCTGCAACTGAAATCAATGCTTACATCATTACAGACAAAGATATTGTGCCCTCAAACTGATGACACTGAAAGTACAATTATGGTTTAGATAAATATGATAATCGTCGTCCATATATTACAATATATGTGTATAAGAAGAAAAAATAAAGAGCAAAAAGCAAACTGTGTGCGTGTGTGTGTAATTATTATTAGCACACGTCCATGCTACAGTACTGTTTTAGTCTGTCACAATATACAGAATATGAACAAAAGTATTGGCCAATACCTCTTAATTTTTAAATGCAGGTGTTTTCAGACACAGGTGTATAAAATCAAGCACCTAACCACGGTATCTGACTTTATAAACATTTGTGAAAGAACGGGTCATTCTAAAGGGCTCACTGGAGCATGGTACTGTAAATGGATGCCACCATTGCAACAAGTCAGTCTGTGAATAGTGATGTTGCCCAAGGTTTCTGAAGTCCCATTTTGAAACATCAAGTTGAGCATTTGCGCTGTCACCTTCTTGGTTTTCAAAAAAATGGATCTGACGAAGAAGAGTGGGGCTGCCTGTGAAACTGCACTCTCATTGGCTAATGTCTTGTTGGCCAATTAGAGTGTGGTTTCATACCACAGATAATCCTCCACTTTTGAAACACAGTATGAGAGATATAAAAAAAAAATTGACAATTTTTTATTCAATATGACCCAAAATGAGTGACTGAGCCCATGAACTTGGAAGGAAAATGTCTGGTGGCTTTCAGATAGAATTTTTTAGGCACTTCTGCATTGGCTACGTCCATGCTTTAAACTGTCTACGGATTAATGCTACAAATGGGTCATTTTAGCTTGTTAGTAGGTGGTTGGTAGGTAAAATCATGACATCATGATATGTTACCATCGTGAAATTTATATCATACTGTGCTTTGGTAAAATGTTGTAGGTGTGTAAATGCTACAAATGGGCCATTTTAGCCTGTTCTAGTTGGCTGATAGGCAACATGATGATATCATAGTATCTGTTACAGATCAGAACCTTCAGGGGCCAAAGATGTACCTATTTGCCAATTTTGGTTGCTCAACTCCTGATCATGTAGGAAGAGTTTGTGGGCAAACAAATGGGCTTTGTGTGTTATAGTAAGATTAGCTAATTTTAATGCTATCCACTTTCCATCTGTGAATTTCTTTTTCTTCACAGGACGCTAATTTATTTTCACTTTTTATTTTGACAAACACCACAATGAGGAATCATGAAATAGTCACTCGAGTAAGTCAAACTGGTGAAGTAACCTGCTAAGCACCTAAAATTAATAAAAATGTTGATATTTGGCAGCAGTTTATCAATAAATTGTATCAAGGGGCAACATATACAATAAACTGAAGAATGGCTATTTTGTTCCACCCCTAACCTGACCAGCAATTAGAGAACATGTAAATTGCAGGGGATGTCAAAATTTATAACATTAAATGTTCATGTTCTGTAAAGAATATGGAAACTCATTATAAGGTATTGCCAAGCCCGTGTCTTCAGTTTGTCAGGCAACAACCCAAGGTTATTGCAAGTGTCACTAATGAGGAGACAGGGCCTCAAGGAAATGGGGGAAAATTGAGTTGAGGTATTATCTGGACAATGTTCAGGGTATAAAGAAGTACTTACTGTCCAAACATGAAGCTGCAAAGGTTGTAACAAAATCTAATTATAACTCTGTTACCAGCCCAATCTAGCCTATAAACAACATGTCAACTTTTTAGCCACTATCAACTGAGGAGAAAAAAAAATACTACCACATGCCTACCACATTCAATAAGCCGCCAGCTCAGAGTCATGATGTCATAATTTTTCAAGGCTGTCTTAAAATAGGAGCAGGGTATCCATGTGCACACTTAGATGGGTTTTGACTTGCTTGCTGTAATAATTTCTAAATTATATAAAATAAGTTTTATAACACAACTTTCATTTGTGTAAAAATGCATTCCGAAGTTTTTGAAGCCAAAATGACTCAACAGTACCATTATCCAGAGCTACTGTTTTGTTTGAAGAAAATGCTCTCTTGTTGTTATTACCACTCAATTTCAAGATGCTGGACAGGAAAACAATACAATTTTAAAAGCTCCATAACAATGGAAGATATCTAGTCGATTGTCATGTTCCCTCCTCCAGATAAACCTCTGAACACACTTACAGGTGGAAAAAAAAAAACCACAAATTGGCAAGTATAAACAGAAGGAGTGATTTACATCAATGTATCCACAGCTGTAAGAGGAAAAACCAGATAAATGACATAGTAATCCAGGTCACGATCCACCACAGTTCACGTGACCTCGGCCTTTGGCAAAAATTTGGTTGAAGGCCTATTAGGTGAGCATTGTGTGTGCAAATTTGATGAAATTCTGACCAATACTGTAGGAGGAATAGCAATTTTTGTGAATTATGGATGAGGGATGCTTCACCACAACATAAGCTCATTAGTCCTTCAGCCAAATGAGCTAAAAATAAATAATATTTTTATTATTTTAAGGCAGAAAATTATGGGCTCATCCTTTAAGTAGATCTTCAAAAGAACGTAAATAAGAAATTATTAACAAAGCCTGTTTCTAGACTGGTAACTTATTTTAACCTGCAATACCTTTACAATGCCTGCTCCCATCTACACTTTACACCTATTGTGTTAGAAGAAACAGCACAAGAGCCATCATTTTCATAAGTTTTGACTATATACATGCATCACTACCCTTTTTTCCTGACACCTCAAGTTATGAGAAGTCAGTGACACACAGACAAACAGACAAGTGTTCACTTTAAAACAGTCTATTAAAACAATTTGTTTCCATTAGCTATCCCAGGCTTTCTTAACAGGCCACTGGTTCTGAGTAGGTAGAAAGACAGAACACCAATTTAACACTCCTACTGGGATCTCCCTCCCACACACAGGGCATAACATGGAGAAAGATTCTCAGCCCACAGCCCCATACTCAAATCTATTACGTGACATTTGCAGTTACACCACAAACTCTAATATGACAGCTAAAAACAAATGACAAGCTGTGGCTACATTTAAACATCCAGAGCCATCAGGTCACTGTTTTTCCCACCACTGTAAGCAAGGTAAATTTCTACACTGAATGGTACGAGGTACAATATGTATAGAAAGTAAAAACAAGATAATTCGTCTAATAAGGGTTTTCAAGGCAGTAGTGCCCCCTGATGGAAATGAGTTTACTCTACTTTGAATGGTAGGATCATTAAACAGAGTCACTCAAATCTCTACCCGACTAAGGCAGATAGCTGACATTTATATGGAAAAATATATTATAGATATGTGTTATAGATTTATAAATAATGATGAATGTATTTGATCCCCAGTTACAGGGGGTGTCCAGTCACCTTAAATCAACTTTTTTCTGCTCTAAATAAAGGTTTACGAAGCAAGTGTGTCGACACTGGAAAACCTATTTTATGAATAAAATACTAATGGCAGCAGCCTGCCGGTGATTTCTTTTGTATTGTGTGCTTTCACCTGTAGAAGTTGATCTCAGGATAATTGCCATACTCTGACTTGCGGGAGTTGCGTCGAGGGAATGTGCAGAAGAAAGCATTGGCCAGAAGACAGGCTATTTGCTCCTGAGACAGGGTCAGGGAATGATTCATCCTTGACTTAAGTAAAGGAATTGGCTGCAAAGGAAAAAAAAAAAGAGAGAGAGAGAGAGAAAAATCAAAATTGTGAAAAGAGCAATGCTACAGTGACAAAGCAAGAAGTAAGATAAGGGATTACAGGAACAAGGACAGATGCTGAAAAAACAAAGTAATATGGGTTTAGTGGTGTAGGCTGGAGAGCTAATGAGGGTAGATAATTAGTTTAGCAATCTAGCAAACAGGAGACAAGGAGGGTCCCATTAGGTAAATGGGTGATAGTAATTAAGGTCCCGATTCTCTTGCTCTCCACCAGGTTTGTTCAGTCAGACACATGGGCCCCATCCATCTTCACTGATTAAGGCTAAAGAGCCTCCCAAGGCTGCCCAGTTAGCAGATCAATACCAGCTCTAATAAGGCACACATAAACAGGCCTGACGGTTAATACTGCCAAACAAAGCTGAGAGAGTCAGAAAGCTTCATTATCCAATTTCTCCAAATAATGCTCTTTTGAAATGGAATATGCACCAGAAACTCCATCCTCTAGTTAAAGTGGATAATACTTAAACTTTTGCCCATGGTTCCTGTAGTGAATAGTTAGAGGGATTTCCTTATCCTGCAGTGCAAAGTGGGAGCTGAATTCACTTGATTAAATTATACTGAAGACTGAAATGGATAACATGATTATAAAAATACCAATCCTGTAATTCTCCAATTGCTATAATTGATGACGGAGGAGGAAAACAAGGACAAATGGACATGACATTTAAAAGAACTCTGAGATGGATCAGCTCTATGCAATGTGAATCACAGAGATGCCTTGTGAGGTTCAACGGGGCTGATATCAAACCCATGCTCCCAAAATGTCTTGCTCAGAGAAGGAATTTTGTGGAAATCTAAAGAAATAGACCACATTTTAAAATTCACAAGTCCCAACTTAGTGCACTGAATTCAAAAAAGTGAGTGGAGTTTCCTGAAGTGTACAAGCATAACACACGAAATGGATGACAGAACATGACATGGACCTCTCCTCTCACAGTGCTCTTTTCTAATGAAGCAGTTCTTGATATGAACCAAAGAGGGGTATTCATTAACTGCAAGTTGTAACTCATAAGTTGATCCTGTAAAACATCCACCATCTAACCCTTACTGCTAACTTAACACACTTGCATTCGTCCTCCTACATACCTTAAACACTGCTACTTTTTAAACCCACTATCAACGCTCTACCTTGTACATTCTTTATACATTTACAAAACCCTTAAAAATAGATAATTTGCTATAAATACTGAAAAACAGTCAATACTTACCATTGTGCACAGCTTAGGGGCTTTAAGTGCAAGTTCAACCATAGAAGGTAGTATGACATCAAACAGCTGCTGTACCTTAGAATGCGCAAGACCCTGAAGAGGGAAAAAAAACATACAGGTTGAAGTATTGTTAAATGGGATATCTGTATCGAGCTGACTGCCTACTTAGGCAGGCAGTAACTCGGAGCCAGCAGTCAGAGTGACTGATTATATGTGAAGTGACATACTGGTTTGTCACACCACAGATTTTTTTATACTAAAATTGTTTTTGTGCTTTAGATTTTATGCTCATTGACCTGAGTGAGCTTTTGACTAAACAGAAAACAAAATCTGTATGATTTATGTATTACTACAAGCCAGGAAGTTACTTCTTCATTTCGTGCATTTTGCAAACTTTCAGCCAATATGCTGGCATAACTATGCTACCTCATTTAATTTAATAAATATGCACTTTAACATCAATCCATCTATCCATCCATTTTCTTCCGCTTATCCAATTCAGGGTCCAGGGGGACTGGAGCCTGTCCCAACTGCAATAGGACGAGAGGCACAGTACAACCCAGACACGTCACGATTCTGTCACAGGGCTAACGCAAAGAGACAACCATTCAGACTCACATTCATGTCTACAGCCAATTTAGAATCACCAAATAACATAAGTTCGCGTATGTCTTTGGATAGAGGGAAGCCAGAGTACCCAGAGAGACACGCAGACATGGGGATAACATGCAAACGCCATACAGAAAGGCTCCGGTCAGCCAGTGGCTTCAAAACCAGAATGTTCTTGCTGTGAGGTGACAATGCTAACCACAGCACCACCACTGCACAAACTATTTAGCAAAATGTTATCATACCTCTTCATTTATGTGAATGGTGGTATGGATAAAGCGAGCTAGACTGTGGGTATCAACATGAAACGTTCTGCAACTGATTTCACCTAGCAACAGCCAGAAACCTCCAGGAACCGCTTACTAACCAGTGGCAGAATACACACTCTCCCCTGTGATTGTATCACATGCAATGAGGTGGACAGCTCTCGAGCAATGTGCACGACATTATGTGAGAAATCTCCATAAGAGTGAAGTGGGGATGCTCTAGTTTTTTATAATTTTTATGATTTTCTTTTTTCTTTTTCTTTTTTTTTTTTTTTTTTAACTTTTTGGCCACAGCAGCTTTTTAATCAACAGTGGAGGGAGACAGGAAATGGGGGAAAGATACAGGGGAAGACACACGGGCAAACTGGCGACAGGCCGGGACTCGAACCTGTGCTGCCTGCACCACAACGTGGCACACTGACGTGGTCGCCTGTTCCACTACTGAGCCACCCGGGTGCCCAAATTTTTATGATTTTTATGATTGGCTATGAAAGTAACTCAGAGAGAGCTGTTAGCATCATTGAATGGTACAGAGCTATAATAAATTACTATTATCTAATTCAGGGAGCTCCTATTTTCCAAACTGGGTTCATGTTGGTCACCACAGTGTAACTTACTCTAAGTGTAATATTGGCAACATTAGGATTCCTTTTTCTTATAAACTGCTTCACATAATTAAAGGCATTTAACATAACATTTTCCAAAACACTGTTAAAACAACTAATAACCAAATTCTTTCTGTGGCTTTTCCCCTCAATTTCCTATTTTTTCATTTGCCATTTTTGTGAATTTTATAAATATAAGGAATTTTTAATTGTTTTTAATAAAAACAAATGATACATGGGTTTCAAGCAATTTTTTTAGAAAGCCATAAATTGTTCCTTTTTGTTTGCGCTTCATTTTCAAATTCCTTCAATTTAAAATGTGTGATTTTTTTTAAGGTTTAGTATTTTTTTCTTAAGCCAAAGACACAGAATGTAGCTAAAAATCTGAGGATGAGCCAACTGTTTGATTAACTTTAAATGGTCTAATAACAGAGTCAGAGGTCATAAACCCACAACAGTAACCAATATCGAAGCAATTTTCTCTCATATCCAACAATAAAAACTCAAGTTTCAGTTTATTGTTGTTATAGGTGAACTCTGACTACTCAGATATCAATAATCCCAACACTTCAGTGGCAAAAAAAGAAACAGAAATGCTGCAGAGCTGTTCACTACACAGAACCTTTTTCAGAAGAAACTACCATCAATCTAAGAACGAGCCTGCCACAGCTGAGGCGTCCATACTTCAGCCTGAAGCTTACCTCAGCATCCATCTGCAATTCCCTCTAAAATAAACACCCAGTTATTCCATCATACGCCCCAGATTTACAACGCAATCATTTATGAGTGTATTGGCTTCGAATGTCACAGTCATCAATCACTTGCCTTATTCTATCAAGGTAAGCAAGGGAGCTTGTGCTGATTAAATGGACCTTCTGGAGCAAATGCAAATGACCAATTGTAGAGAGAGTGGCAGGGTGGCTTGATTTTCCACAGGAAGTCTTTGGCAGTTGATTTGGCCAGGGGCATTTATATGGCTGCAGAGCAGGTCTGACTAAATGCTGTCAGGAGTAATGAGCTGGCAGACATCATAAAGCGCTCCTGTGGGACTAATAGATGGTAGCTGGTGATGCGGTAGGATGAGGGCAGAAAGATGACCCCCCACCCCCACCCCCTTTTCCACAGCTACAGCAGCTGACCACAAGGTTAGGGTGGATACAAACTATACATTTCACATCCATAAATATGACAGACTGAGTTTCATCAGGACAGTCCAGATTTAGTGCGGCACAGCATAGTGATCGATTACACATTGATCTTCCATACATTCTAGTCTTAACAAGTCATTTTAATTTTCCGGCAGCTCAACCTTCGCAACTCTTGATTTGACTATTTAATTTAGAGGTCTTCTAAGGGTGTTTTCCCAATACATTTACTGTCAAACTCTGACATGTCAAGGTAATTTTAACAGTGGGAGAGAGAGAAACAAACCAAGCAACAAAGCACAAAATTTAGAAGAACACCACTGTTGTCTTGCAGCTATGTTTGTGTACCTCTGCAACATTAGCTGTACTGTACTCCTGGCCTGGTTTCTGTGCTTAGCTCTCAGACATTTATCAGAAAGTGACACACTGACAGTTTCATTTGGCAGAGGAGAAACACTAAGACAATTTACAGACAAGCCCTAATCTAGAAACTCTTTTTTTTTTTTCTCCCCCTTACAGCTATTACATGCTGTGCGGACTGTCAGTCACAAGTCCAGGGGCAATGTATCCTCTCACTATTACTCTAGTTCTACAAAATGTTGCTCCACATTTAATTAGGTGCTCTTGGCTAAGTACAAGAGTTAGCATTCATACTGACCACAAAAAAAAAAAAAAAAAATTACACAGAAAATCGTGATATTAATCAGCCCGTTTGGTCACTATCACAGAATGGCTGAACATGTGATTTCTTCATAACATTAGCTTGTGCAGGAAAGACAAATGGCACAGTTCTGCTGTAGAATGGAAACTGTTAATTGTTTCTGCTTAAGTGTTGTCATGAAGGTCTTAATGCTTAATCATGCTATATCCACAAACTGACAGAAAGTAGTCACAGCCAGTAGGTGTGTTGTACCTGTGTCTGTCTATTTGATGGATTCATCACATTTTTGCCAACTGTTGTTCATGTAATCAAATTCTGGGTTCTACTGTGTCACTTAAACCCCAGTTTGTCCTTCTCTAGTGAGTGCCACTCACCTTTGTAAAATGTTTCTGCAGCATTAAAAAAAAAAAAATGACACAAGTGGGGGGGGGGGGGGGGGGGTGCTGTGGTCACGGCAGTGAGCAGGCAGTTGGAGTCACTGATGAAATAGCTTCCTGGAAGAACAACTTACTGGCTGGCCTTGCTTAGCATCCTTACAGATTTAATGGGGCCTTTTAATTAAATTGGATTAGGCTATAAAAAGGCTTAGGCAGCTATTGATCCACCAAGCTTTCTGCCTTCCTAAGAAATTATTTCAGTGAGGGGAAAAAAAAAAAGCACAATTCTGAATGGGCTAAATTTAGCTAAGTAATGTACAAGGAGAGGGAACATTAATTAGATTTAAATAAACTGACTGGACTGTGCCAGATATCACAAGCACTCACTTAATTTTGAACACTGCATTATTATGATTTTGTTCTTGATTGATATATCCGAGAAATATATTTAGCTAGAAAGACTTTAAGAAAAACAAACAAGTGATTTACTAAATGTAGCTACCAAATTAGGCTTCAAATTGAATTTGCTTTGCCATCCATCCATAAGCTCTTTTGGGTGGTGGAGTACTTTAAATGTAAAGTTTCAGCCCACGTAGTTGACAGCCAATAAAAATCATGCTTTATCTATGCTCTCTAAGGAACGAAATTCTGTAAAAGGGCTGAGACTTTAAAATCTTCAGTTTTAAAATGTTATCTTGTAAAATTAAATGACAGGAAATCATTATTCCATGCCCAAAAAAGTTTATCTACCAACATGTATGTAATTATAGCCCCTAACTGTCTGAAAAGAGGATAAAAAGTGCTAAATGAAAGGAGGAGGGAGACGGTAAAAAAGCAAGACATTCCCCTGGTTCACCTGAAACAGCTGGTGCTGCTATGCTCTGTGCTCATCTGTCCTAAACGTGCTCCCGAGAGACTCCCAGGTACCGTGAGGGGATGACACACGCTAATGGGCTTACAGTCAAACAAAGAGAAGCAGATTCCCTCTGCGATAATAACTTTAGTCTACTATGAGCTTTAGTTTCATTCTTTATTATAATAACATTTAAACAGATAATCATGTTGGGTTCAATTCTGCCAGTAATGGCTTAATTTCTCTATGAGATTTTTTTCCTCAAGGTAATCTTGAATCTTTTGAATTACAAATTGAAAGCCTGTTAGACAGAAAATGGTTTTTAAATAAGGTCTGCTATGTTCAGCAAAAACGTCTGTACAGGACAGGTGTTAGTATTATTTATATATTTTTAGTAGTCCATTAGGAAGCCATGTTAATATTTCTGTTTTGGGTTTTTTTGTGCAAGACAAACCCATAAAAATCAGGTAACACTTGCATACTGAACACCTTACCTCTGTACAAAGAAGGTTTAGGGCAGTGAAGTCCCATTTCTTTGCATGGCCTGTGTTATACCTCAATATTGCATCCTGGAGAGACGAATGAGAAGTTAGAAGTCACTTTGAAGATATAATATTGGCAGCGCAAAAAATACAGCTCGTTTTATAAATGGTGTGAAATATAATTGTTGCAAACCCTGCCACCATGTGGTTGCTTATGGAATATGATTTGTATATTTGACATTGCTTTAACAATTTAATTGGAAACAAACATGACCAGAAATTATTCAGTATCAGTGCAAAAATGCCTAAAAGCCTAAATCAGCTGCTTTGGGGTCATTTGTTTGGCAAATCTGGCAACGTTCATGCGTTCAGCTTTCTGAAACGATGTGTGATACCGGGAGAGGAGGTGGTTACCGAATCAAGGTTTCAAATGCTTAGTTTGCTAACAGGGACAAGGAGAGTGTGACTGCCCAGTCCTCCTGATGTCTTACCCTCACATCCAGAGAACTTTTGAACCCCGTCTGCAAAGCAGTGCGGATCAGGTCCCATCGACTTTGGACGCCATTTCCATCCTGGGAGACATTTAAAAATACAAACTGTTATTACTACAGTGTTCTCAGTGTAACTAACCTTGGCATGCTTCAATGAAAGGATGCTATATAGCTAAAGAATAGGCTTAAAACTAGTATACCTCAGTCTCCATAGGAAACAGATTCCTCTCTGAGCAGGGCATCTTAACTGACAATTCATCCCAAGCATCCTTGAACTTGCTTGGGTATGGGACAGGGACTTCTCCCTCCCTGAGGAGATCTGTCTGTAACATGGAAATAAAAATGCAAGGAAATAAAAATATATCTTCACAGGTTACTGTTGTTTTTATAGAAATTATGACGTAAGTAACTGTTTTCCCTTTGCTTGTTAAAAGAATGTGTTTTAGCTTACCTTTAAAAGCCCCTGAAAGCTAGGGCATGGTATGGTAGATTGTGTAAAAATTAAGAAATAAACTAAAATTCATATTTCTATATTCTATATAATCTTATATTTCTATATGGGATCTTATCTTAAAGCTAAACCCATCAAAAGTGAAAATACAAGCTTTATACATTTTCATGTTATAGATTTATTTGCTGCACGATGAACTAAAACCCAAGCCATTTTCACTGTACACAATAGATCTAATTAAAAGAGTAACTATAAATCCATTTTTTTTCTTGCAATTTAGTGATTGGCAGCATCTAGTTTATGTGGCAGTGTTTGGTTAGGGTAAGAGCAAGTTGTAGCTACAAAGCAGCACTGGCTATATTCCTGTGGGACTAGCATCGGAGGACAGTTTGATAGGACCACTACTGACAAGAGCCCCTCAGGGGATCATGGAGGATGGCTTCACTCGGCCCAGCACTGTCTCCCTCATTCTTATTCACTCTGTCTGTGTCTCAAGAGCCATTCTTTACGTCATCTCCCCCACTCTTCCCAGTCTTATTTTCGCTTATATAAACACCACTTTATTAGGTACACTTTGGTAGTACCGGGTTGGACCCTGTTTTGCCTTCTGAACTGCTCAGGTTGAAACAGTCTGGCCATTCTGCTCTGACCTCAACAAAGCATTTTCACCCAGAGAACTGCCACTCAGCGGATATTTTCTCTTTTTTTGACCATTCTCTGTATACCCTAGAGGTAACTGTGTGGGGAAAATCCCAGCAGACTAGCAGTTTCTGAAGCCCATCAACAATCATGCCATGTTCAAAGTCACTTAAATCACCTTTCTTCCCCATTCTGATGCTCAGTTAGAACTTCAGCAGGTCATCTTGACCATGTCTACATCTGTAAGTGCACTGAATTACTGCCATGCGATTTTCCAATTATATATTTGCATTAACGACCAGTCGAACAGGTGTACCTGACAAAGTAGCTATGGAGCGTATGTCCGTATTGCCACATACAAAGATCCACAAACGAAATGGCTGTTGACTCACCCTGACTGTGACGGTGTGATGAGGTGCTGGTTGCAGGCGAGACAAAGGAGGTGCACACTGGGGTAGTCTGTTGAGCTCATCTATTGGTGTCCCCAGCCACTTTTTCTCAATGTTATGCAACGGGCGTAAAACACTGCTCAGAACAAAGGCAGGACAGGTCAGCGGACAGCAGATTAACTGATGAACATTATGAATATCATGGAGCTACGACACAAGACAAAAAAGTTGTAGTGACAATCTTTGCAAGTACCTTTCAAAAATTGCATCTGGCTGGCTTTTATCTAAGTCCTGGCTCATATTTGATGACCCACTGTACTCTGCTATCTCAGCATCCTCAGATCCCATAGCAACAACATGGTCTTTTTCTTTGGTTGAACTTCCTGGATCAGAGTCTTTGATAGTCATCTGACATTCCATTACCTGAGCCTTTGAGCTGCCATCACAATCCTGGTCTGCAGAGTTGTTGAACATGGTTTTATAGACTGGACTATCAGGACTCAGCATCTCCACATCACTTTGTGTACACACAGGCTTCTTATAACTAAGACAGAGGGTGAGTTTAGCATTTGTAGTGGGTGCAGCAACACAGGTTGCCTTAGTGGGAAGGGGACCTGGTGAACTAGGCCTCTTAGATTTCTGCCCGTCAGAGCAGTGTGTTGGAGCTGTGTTACTTCTGCTGCCTGTGAGAACAGATTCATCTACGTCACTTGCAGACCCACAGTCCATCGAATTCTGAGAAGCCACATTATCGTGTGTGTTCTCTGTTGGCGAACAGTCTTTTGCAGTGTCAGAGAGTTCATCTGTGATGCTTGTTTTTGGAGCATCATCCTTTACATGTTCTGGCTTAATCTCAGCATTTAAACTGCAGAAGAAGAGAAAGAAAATGTACTTTTATTATAATCATGGATCTTCCACCCTTCTATAAACATGTTCATTAATTAGAAATATATTATGCAAGGCCAAAGTAAACAGTTAACTTGGATACTTTACCTTGTTTGAGAATCCATAACTTCATCTAAGTTTGACATGTCATACAAGATGAATCAAAAACAGCTGCTTTAGAGAAAAAGAAAGAAAAAAAGAATGGCACACTGAAAACTGCAACATATTACAGGATTTTATACAGTTGCAGTCAGATGTTTATATACACTCATGGACATGAATGTTATGGTAATTTGAGTCATATTATTATGCATCATACTACCTCTGCTCACTGTAAATACCAGCTCCTTATTTATTTTATTTATATTTCTAATTTTTATCTTGTATTTATTATTTCAGCACCTGGAGGATGGCTCCAACAAAACTGTGTTGTATTGTGCAATGTCAGTAAAGATATCTTAATTTGATCTTATCATAATTTTTTTAATTCTTTTAATTAATTAATTTAATTTATTTATTTAAACTGCTCTTTTTCCAGAGTGGGATGATTATACAGCATACACCTTTAATAACTGAAAAACAAGAATTGGATGGACAAGTTATTTATTCATTTATTTGGATTTCTCTAATCCACCCAGGGTCAAATATGTACATACACTCACTTAAATCTTTAAGTGGTGATGAAAGGTTCTAAAATGTCTTTTAACTTGACAAGGCCAATGCGTATTAGCGTCTCCTTAGTTATCACGATTGACTACAGCTGGTAGTTTCTCTTCTTATTTGTTTGACAGCACTCATTGGATTGGCCAATCGTCAGAACGATGGGAAAGTCCAAGGAATTCAGTGACGATCTAAAAAGAACTGTAGATTTACTCAAGATGTGAATGACTAGTCATTTTCTAAACAACTGCAGATTCTAAGATCATCAGTTCAAATAATTGTATGCAAGTACAAGTTAAACAGATGTATCGCCACTTTTGCAAGATCTGTAAGAACACCCAAATTGTCACCCTCAGATGAGGGTTAGGATGTTCAGGAACCACCAAGGCACAAGCCTGCCATGAACTGGAAATGACTGGAACACCAGTGCCACTGTCTGCAGTGAAGTGTTTTTTTTCCACAGACTAAGAGGGTGCCGACCAAAAAGAAGCCCCTGCGCTAAAACTGACACCTTCAAATTCAACTGAAATTTGCAGCTGCCCACATGGACAAGCCAAATGTTTTCTGAAGAAAAGTTTTATGGTCCGACGATTCAATGACTGAGCTATAGGCCACAAAGGCAAGAGGCACGTTAGGAAGAGCAAAGGTGAGACTTTCAAACCTAAAAACACTGTACCAACTGTCAAGAATGGTGGTAGCATGCTTTGGGGCTGTTTTGCTGCCAGTGGTACTGGTTCATTGCACAAAGTAGATGGAATAATGAAGAATAATGAAGAAGGCCTACCTCCAGATTCTTCAGCAGGTTAACATTATGTTTCTGGAATGGCTTTCCCAAAGCCCCAACGTCATCCAATTTGTGGACTATGCTTGAAAGCCGAGTATTTCCCAAGAAACCAACCAATTTAATTCTGCCAAGAGTGGTCAAATATCCAGCCCAAATTATGCCAGAAGCTTGTTGATGTCTTCCAAAAGTCCTTAACCCATCAGCAGGACTGGTATCTCCTCCTTTGTGCACACAAAATACTGAGTACCATTTTGAGTTGCTGCAATGAAATTTTGGCAAAAAGGACTAGCCTACCGGCTCTTTTTTTTTTTTTCAGGCTTTCAATTCAGCCCCCTGATCATTTTCATTTCCATGTTTTTTTTTTTGTGAGAGCAGTATATTTGAGCCTGTATTTGTAGTTCGGACCCTATGTGGATCAAAATACATTCAAACTTGTGCACCCAGTTCTTGTTTTTCTAAGTCAATAAAGATATATGATGTACAATCATTCCATCCTGGAAAAAGAGCTTCAAAAACCAAAATTACCATGACACTAGTGCTCATGATGAGTGTATGTAAACCACTAACCACAACTGGACATGCTTCTAAGCTACAACATGGAAACATAGTGGCCTTGTTATGTATGAGTGGACTTCTTACACAGCGAAATACAAACTTCGTTAATGCCTTGTACTGGGTGGAAGCTACGGTAAGACCTAAACAGGTGTTTTGGACTTTGGTCCACTTATCACACTCTGTTGCTTCACCGGGACGATTCTTAGGTAGATGTTCCACACTAAGTTACAGAATTCAGGTTAGCATTTTGTCTGTATATGTGCGTCACATTAATTAACGAACAAATAAGCTCTGATGTCAGCACATCGCGAAAAAAAAACACTAAAATGAAACTACAGCCGACAGCTCCACCAAAGCCGCGACGAGCTAACCAAGCATACTTTCTTCATTTGACATTTTACCTTCATGTTAAAAATGTTTGGACTGATTTTTGTTTGATCTCACAACCCTGAACGCACTGCAAAAACACAGCATTTTTAGCTAACTTAGCTTTGATTGGCTATAAATTCTGAACGTTAGCCACGATTACTGTGGCACACAATAACCTACACAAGCTAACAGCGCTGTCGCTATTCAAACAAAGAAAAAGGACTTACAAACATGTCCTTGTGCAAGGCTTTTAAACATAAACTATTTCTCTCCACATCATTGTTTCACTTCGCTGTGCCACTTCTTCTTCCTTTGTAGATTTTAATGGTGGTTGGCAAAGCAACTTACAGGCGCATTACCGCCACCTACCTGTGACTCGGAGACAATCAAATAAAGCATTGCTTAATTTCTAGCATAAACTTGTGTTTGCTGTCTTCAAATAAAGCCATTCTTCCTCATACTTAAAGGAGTGGCTCAGTACATGTTGGGTGTTCACCGATTCTGTGGAGTGTATGGTTCATCATCTCTTCCTTTGGGTTCCCGCCCTGCATTCTGTGTGAACTGTCGTCCTTGTGGATCCTGGGCAGATTTCTTCCTGTGTCAGCTGTGTCCAGTATTGCTGCCAATTATTTTGCATAATATGATTCTTAATGATATTTTTAACCTCTGGTTTGCTTAACAGTGCTTCTATGTTAATTTTAATCAATTGTTTTGCCACCTTTTCATTCCCTCAACACGTGCAGGAACCCAAAACTCCGAGGTATACTGTGTATACCTTGGATGTCAAACTCATTTTACATTCTGGGCCATATGCAACCCTCTTTGATCTTAAGTGGGCTGGACCAGTTCAATTCAGTTTCATTTATATAGCACCAAATCACAACTGTCACCTCAAGGCTTCAGAGTTCAGGCTGTGTTAAAGAATAAAGGTGCTCATACCAAATAGTAACTTTCAAACTCTTTAGAATTGTACAAACTCTGTTTTTGCTGTATATACTATATTCAATGTATGTTTGCGCATGCTTTGAATAAATTATTGCACCTTTCCCCCATTTTTCCAGCAAACTTTAAAGAAACAAGGATTGGCTCAACAATTTTGCACAGCACTGTATATATGAATTTTACTGCCACTATTTATTTATTATTTGAATTTATTTACACATTTATTTGGACATGTCACCTAAACTCTAATCACTAAGTTGCAAGTGTTGCCATTATGTATGAAAAAGTACAAAAAGTATTTATGTAGTGGTAGTATTGACTGACATTCAAACATGATTACACAGAATACTTGACATTATCATGGAATTCACACAAGATATGAAATCTTTTATAGATATAAAATCTGATTTTTGTCATTCTTTAGTTTTTTTTTTAACACTGTGAAATTAATTTGATTTTGTGTACAAGACATACAAATAGACTGAGTGAAAAAATATAAAAATTCATAGCAGTCACTGTGACAGGAAAATGCTGAGTGTCAGACTTCTAAGGCATCAGCAGAGAAGGTTATTGCTTAGTTCTTATACACAGCTCTTCTACAATGCTTCTTAGGAGAAAGGCTTCACAATCTTCATTGAGATGTAATTCTGCAGAGAGAAGAACAGACTTCTTAGATTCTGAATTAAAATTGCTATATTAATAAATCGCTTACATCAATTTTAGACAAAATGCTTTAAGGGTTCTGATGGATACACCTAGTGATGAAATAAAGAAATTATCAGCAAACTGAGTGAACTTACAGGGAGGGAGTAGAACATGATCGCAATGAACAGGATAACAAGCAGAAGAAGAATCCCCAAAATGAAAAACCACTTGAATCTGCGCCACACTATGAACTTTATGGTCTTGCAAGGATTTGTAAACCAGAAGAATGAAGTGTCGGGGCGGCTGTTGAATGGAGACAGGCAGTTACATTTAAAGTAAGCATATTCAAATAAAACAGTTATTTTTTTATTTACAGAGCCATATTTTTACTTGGGTGGGTCCAGTTTGGGATTCATGTTGGGCTCTTCTCTGCCTTTCCCTGCAGGTCTTTCCTCCATCTCCTTCTCGTACACTATTTCCAGCGTCATCTCGACTTTTCCCTGCAAAATTTTTGAAACACAGCCTTAAACGGGATCTCTAAAAACATTTATAAAAAAATTAGAAAGGACTGTGCAGAAAAAGTGAACATACACCAAGTACGGGTTTTCCATTCTGCTCAACTGCACATGGCCACCAGCCTCGCACAGACTTCTGGGAGAAAAGTGAGCTGGGCTGTGATCCCATCATTCCTTGCAACATCTTCAGGCTGCACTTTTCTGGGGTCTTAGCAGGGGGGATGAGATTCAGTAAGTCCAGCTCAATTGAACCTGTAACAGAAAAATATCTTTCTGTGAAACAGCTGTGGAGCATACATTATTGTAGCTGACTCGTTTTAAGGCTTTTGCCTCAGTAAATTTGGAGAAAGAACAATAATGTTTCACCTAAGTAGTCATCCAGGGAGAATTTGTCATTGTCCCATATCTGGATGATCAGTTTAGGAGGAATCCTAAATTCAGTTTTGTCCATATTCCAAAAATGCTCCTGCATAAAGATCAGATTTTATTTAGATCATTACCCGAGACCATCACAGTATATCTGCTTACACTGATTTTGCTGCTCATCCGTGACTTTACTCACCTTTCTAGAGACAACACACAGCTGCTCTGCAGGCAGGTAGTCAAAGCCAAATATGAACCTCCAGTTGAAATTTCCATCTCCATCCAGAGACCTGTAGTGGACATCAGTCTTCTGCTTGTTGTTCTCCATTCCTGGAATCCATCTTAAAAAAAATACAAAAAAAACCAAACAAACAAACAAAAAAATGTTGCCATGTTGTTGAACATGGTACAAGTACAAATAAAAAACTGAAGCGAGGGACATGATATTAAATATACCCTTTAACGTAAATATCACTCATGTTTTCTCCGGTGATGCTTCTTTCATCCAGAATCACGTCACTTGTGTTCCAAATGACGACTCGCAAGAAGTACCTGTTTCAAGTAGACAATTCTGTTTCACCCTTCAATGCATTATATTAGAATATATGACTATTTTGCAAAGAGTTTCTTACTTGTTAGCTTTGCGTTGAGTAATATCACACGGAGGCCCAGGCAAACCGAGCCTCTTGGGGAAAATGTCTACCCACATCTGAATTTGTCCCTGCATTTGTGGAAAAAGGTTTAAACAAAGTGAAGCATATAACTACAACATTCATTTTCGCAGAGTGTTATGTTTAAATCAAAATGCAGCAATGGGTGTTAACCTGGGGTAGATTTGGTTGGTGGGAGCTGGACAGGGTCCTGGTCTCTACATGCTCTGGCACCAAGCCCTGATCTCTGAGAACATGCAGGGCCAGCCTCTCTCTTGCTGGGCCTAAGTGCTGGTGTTGTGGTACCGTGTTGGTCTCTGCAAAGAACGCAGTGGATCACATATGTCAGTGTTAATATCACTGACACAAACAGTAAGAATATCTCCAACAGTGGAAAGGCATACAAGAAAGCAGGACACAATCAGTGGGATAGTACACAAAAGGAATAAAATTACTATTAATATGATTATAGGGTATGATTCAATAATGGCTGTACCAAATTCCTGTAGGTGGTATTCTCGTCCTGAGAAAGAGAGTGAGCTGCCATCTCCCTCTATGCGTGGAGGAGGGACACCCCTCACTTTGGCCAGATTTTGGAGTATCTGAGAAGGTTTCAGCTGATCTCTCCACTGATTGATCCCAGACCTGAAAGAAAATAGAACCAATGGCAACTTTGATCATAATGACCAGATACAAGCAAGGCAGAGCTACACAAATGTGGAATTAAGAAACTAATCCTCAAATGAAGTCATATGAAGCATATTAGCATGTGCTAGCTGTACTGCAGATGTATTTTTATGGTCCCAGTTCACACTGAAGTGTGCATACTTACACACAGTAAGTCTTTGGCAGGCCACAGCTGGGCCTGAAACAAGAGAGAAACCTGTTCTCCAAATCGATGACAGTCTCACCCACTTTTTCATCTCTGCTCAGGAGGTCATAGTCATACACAGAAATCTTCAGATCCTTGTCTTGAGGCAGGAAGCAGGACAGCTCGAACATCCTGGACATTAATGGAGAAAAAAATACGAAATTCTTCTTGCATTTTCACTTAGTCTAAATGAATTAAAATTTAAAAAAAAAAAGCCAACATCTCACCTTCCAAACACGGGATTGAGGGTGTTTGGTTTATAGTTATCTCTGTCATCCACTGTTTTCCTCCCCAGTGTAATCTTAATGTACGGGTCACACTGAAAGGAGAATGCAGAAATAAATAATGTTGAAAGCAGTTTTTCAAAATTATGACAGGTTAATCTGCACAGGGTTAAAGCAGCATGGATTCTCAGCTGCAGCTTTGTGTATGAAACACACCATGCCGTTTGCATCTTTAGGCTGCAGGTCAGTACAGCGCACCACATATATTCTGATCAGGCACTCGTGTGGTGCACTCTCAGGGAGCTCTCTGAACTGACGAGGTGGAGCTGGCACCCCTGGGTCATCAGGCAGTGGGTAAATCTTGAATGAGCCCTGTAGGGCACCAGAGAAAAAAGCATTGTTATATTAAAATTGTGAGTCTTCCCAAAATCAGCTTGGATTTTTAAAGTATCGGCATTAACTACTTAAACTATGATTTAATGATAGTTATGCCATATTATAATAAAGCAAGTGGTTCAAACCAGCTCTAGGACTACCATATTCTTTAGTAAATTATCCCTTCACAGACACGTCATTACAGTGTTATTATGCACCCGTGCCATAGTGGTGGACACGTTTCCTCACTAGTATAGCTGCTCCCAGTCTCAAATCTGTGCCAACCTTATTTTAACTGCTGTTCTTAAATTGTCCACTAGATGGTACACAAGGTGTAAGGAGAGAGTGTGTGTGTAATTACACTGCTCAAAAAAATAAAGGGAACACTTAAACAACACAATATAACTCCAAGTAAATCAAACTTCTGTGAAATCAAACTGTCCACTTAGGAACCAACACTGATTGACAATCAATTTCACATGCTGTTGTGCAAATGGAATAGACAACAGGTGGAAATTATTGGCAATTAGCAAGATCCCCTCAATAAAGGAGTGGTTCTGCAGGTGGGGACCACAGACCACTTCTCAGTACCTATGCTTTCTGGCTGATGTTTTGGTCACTTTTGAATGTTGGTGGTGCTTTCACACTCGTGGTAGCATGAGACGGACTCTACAACCCACACAAGTGGCTCAGGTAGTGCAGCTCATCCAGGATGGCACATCAATGCGAGCTGTGGCAAGAAGGTTTGCTGTGTCTGTCAGCGTACTGTCCAGAGGCTGGAGGCGCTACCAGGAGACAGGCCAGTACACCAGGAGACGTGGAGGAGGCCGTAGGAGGGCAACAACCCAGCAGCAGGACCACTACCTCCGCAATTGTGCAAGGAGGAACAGGAGGAGCACTGCCAGAGCCCTGCAAAATGACCTCCAGCAGGCCACAAATGTGCATGTGTCTGCACAAACGGTTAAAAACCGACTCCATGAGGATGGTATGAGGGCCCGACGTCCACAGATGGGGCTGTGCTCACAGCCCAACACCATGCAGGACGCTTGGCATTTGCCAGAGAACACCAGGATTGGCAAATTCGCCATTGGCGCCCTGTGCTCTTCACAGATGAAAGCAGGTTCACACTGAGCACATGTGACAGAGTCTGGAGATGCCGTGGAGAGCGATCTGCTGCCTGCAACAGCCTTCAGCATGACCGGTTTGGCCGTGGGTCAGTAATGGTGTGGGGTGGCATTTCTTTGGAGGGCCATACAGCCCTCCATGTGCTCGCCAGAGGTAGCATGACTGCCATTATGTAACGGGATGAGATCCTCAGACCCCTTGTGAGACCATATGCTGGTGCGGTTCGCTCTGGGTTCCTCCTAACGCAGGACAATACTAGACCTCATGTGGCTGGAGTGTGTCAGCAGTTCCTGCAAGATGAAGGCATTGAAGCTATGGACTGGCCCGCCCGTTCCCCAGACCTGAATCTGATTGAGCACATCTGGGACATCATGTCTCGCTCCATCCACCAATGTCAAGTTGCACCACAGACTGTCCAGGAGTTGGCGGATGCTTTAGTCCAGGTCTGGGAGGAGATCCCTCAGGAGACCATCCGCCACCTCATCAGGAGCTTGCCCAGGCGGTGTAGGGAGGTCATACAGGCACGTGGAGGCCACAAACAATACTGAGCCTCATTTTGACTTGTTTTAAGGACATTACATCAAAGTTGGATTAGCCTGTAGTGTGTTTTTCCACTTTAATTTTATGTGTGAGTCCAAATCCAGGTCTTCATTGGTTAATAAATTTGATTTCCATTGATGATTTTTGTGTGATTGTGTTGTCAGCACATTCAACTTTGTACAGAACAAAGTATTCATTGAGAATATTTCATTCATTCAGATCTAGGATGTGTTATTTGAGTGTTCCCTTTATTTTTTTGAGCAGTGTATAAGTTTCCAACAGTAATTGGACTATAGTGGGATGCTGCATGACTGATAGCCACATTTCTTCACCTTGAACTCTCCCACCACTGACGGGTCATCTTCTTCATCTTCATTCTTTCCTCTCTGAAGTTTGAAGGTGCTGCAGAAGTCAGTGAGTCCCTGGAACTCTCTAACCTCTTCTAATTCGCAGTTGTATACCTAAAAACCACAAAATGCATTACGGTTTCCTGTTTGTTACAGCAGGTGAATTAAAAACGGGTGTATCACTTAGCTGCAAGACTTCACAGAACACCCATACTGGTTTTATTTTCACTGAAAATAACTGCAAACTTTTAATTTCAGGTCACAAGCCTGTGTGTAATCTAGATTTAGGTCGTAAAACCATCACAAATGCATGCTCAGATTATATCAGTTTGCGTGTGAAACCGTCTGTAAAGCATGTCACCTGCAATTTGTCGTATCCCTTTTTTAGGTAAGGTCCACACTTTTCCTCCTCTCCAATGGAGGCATAAAACTTACTCCACCAGTCTACTGCCTCCTCCTCCTGCACACCAAAAAATATTAATACATTTAGTATTTTTAAGATAGATGATAGTATCCATTAGTAGACAATGTGTGACAAGAGAAAATCTGACCTTTTCTGCTTGAAGCTGTAAAAAAGGAAGCAAAGAATGAGTTTCACCAAAAAAAAAGTAGTAGATTAAATTTTTTGTCATTCTGTTTTTGTGACAGTGATTTATTTACCTCAGTTTTGACAATGCTTCTCTCCTCCATGTCTATGACAACATCTCCTTGATTGGCAGCTATCATTGCCACTTCAAAGTTAATGGAAAAATATATATAATCAGTGCTTACCTTATGAAGCTAAATGTGCATGTGTGAGAGTTCTGTGTCTGTGGATACCTCTAGCAGACATGCAGACTTCATCGTTAAGACGATACGGGTCACAGCGGAACTCTGCCAGACAGTCGATAGTGCACTGTCCCACTACAGGTTTCCTACCAAAGGGTCTGTGGTCGATCACCTTCAGCACAATGGGAGGGGTGTACATCTCCTCTTTGGGAAGAAGCTATATGAACAGCGAGAGAACAGGCTGTTGTAAGGAAATATTTAAAAGTCTATACATGTGAATTTGTTTTATTTTCTTGAGAAAGACTCAAGGTTATTACCACTTTGAGCATCAGCACCGATCCAGGAAAGTTGGGGTTCTTCTTGAAGTTCTTGATCACAGCGGTTTGAACAATCTCACCACCACATTCCACTATCAAACTGGGGGATGACACCGTGGCCAACTGGTAGGTTTTCATGTTCCTCAAGCCCCAAGTCAAGACCTGGGGGCAAATAAAAACACATTCACTGTTACAAAAACTAGTAGAGGCAGATGAAGAGGGTAGCATGGCAGAGAGGGATAAATTAAAGGTAGGACAGTGTTCTTGGTCTGGGCTGGCAGAGGCCCTGAATGACTTAAAGGTGTACCTCAATTGCAGTGAGTTGTACAACTGGCCTGATTCCCTGAGGAACCATGTAGAGATTCTCCCCCCGCCGAGGAGGCACCAGAGGAAAATCTCCATCATTAACCTGTAAGCATTTATAAAGCTTCTTAATGTTAAGTTACAGTATAATCACTTGATTTTGGTGTTTTCTGTACCTTGTCCTTCAGTATAAGCTCAGCAGCTAGCAGTGCCTCTCCAGCACTGTGACCTTTTTTGGTGACCGGGAACCACAGCAGCTTAGGGCTGACGGCCACATTGGGGTTCAGTTTTACCACAGGGGGACACGTGCAGCGGCCCATGGGCTCGTCTTTACCCTAAAGAATAAAGTGCAGACTCAGCAAAGCCTTATTATGTCAACTTTTGCTTTTCTAGGACATGATTGTGTATGTAATTTGATCAGAAGTTGAGCAGATTAAACACTGAACCCACCACTTGATCTTTGTCATACAACTCCAAGACTACATCAGGAGGGTTTTGGGCAACGGTCTGTGGTTCTCCGTAGATTTCAATGTCATCAAAAATGAGAGTCTGATCCCATGTGGGGTTCAGTGTAGTCTTTATGACCTCTGTGGTCTTACTCACATGCAGAAATGACACGTGGGCGTAGGGATCTAGAAAACCCAGAATACTCTTATTATCACGCTTTGCAAATTTTTACTTCAGGAGTTTATTTCATTTATTTCTTCTTAATGGGCTTACACTTTGTATTCCTATCATGAGGGATTGTTTTTACCTGAGAAGCTGTCTTTGTCCATGGCACACAAATTTCTTGCCTGATAGACGTACACTCGCAGATGGTAGATGTAAGACCCTGGAGGGAAATCATTTTTATTAAAATGCCAAACAGCATGTCTCCTGAAATGATATAACCTCATAAGACATAAGATATATTCAGGTTCAGGATATCAGCGTAATCTCACATTAAGAGCAGTCAGTTGGGATGCAGAGTTCAAAGAAAAACTATGCCTTTAATCAGCAACAAACAGGAATTTATTTTATCTGATCCAGCTACTTACGGGTAAAGTGGCAGGAAACAGTGGGTGTGTTGGCACCAAATACTTTGGATGCACATGTTTTATTGGCCTTCTCGTCGACATCAAGCCCCTGTTAATGAAACAAACGCCAAGGAGCTTAAAAGAAGGGTTTTCGAAACATTTGAGCAAAACTGAAATAAAACTGATGTTATTTGCCAATATCTGACAGAGATGAACACATTTATGAGGACAGAGTCATTTCAGAATAAAAATTATATTTAATAATTTTACTCAGAGTACTTTACATAGACCTACTAATGCTCCTTCCAGTCTGAAGATGGCAGAGGCCCCAATTGCGTCTGATGGGACCATCTTTCTCCTCCACCGGCGGCGGCGGAACGTGTCAGAGGAACGTGCTTTCCTGTGAAACTTCCAGCCAATCAGGGAAGAGTATTCCCAGCCTTCCCCCAATCCTTGTCTCTATAGAGGGAATAAAATAAATAACAATGAGATTATACCCATGTGCTGAATCTACTCTTTTACTAATCTACCTCTTCCTCACCTCAGCAGCAGCCGTTTTGTCAGATATCTTCTTTCTCTTTCTCATGAGTCTCACCCTGCGGTGGACATGGTACATCTTCTCTGCTGGAGCCCAGGATTTGGGTTTATCATCAGGGGGAATGGTAATGCCATATTCCCAACCTAGTGTCAGTAGACACACGTACACAGTTAGGCTCACAGTAATTCTAAAATGACAACAATAGGAAGAGAAGATATGTATGGTTAGGCCTGTAATTTGTTGGACAACGTTTTTCTAATTTTGCCTCTATACACACCACAGAGGACTTTAAATCAAACAGATTAAAGTGCAGACTTTAATTCAATGAAATAAAAAGAAATTACAGACATTTTTATATATAATCCCCCAGAGGCTCAACTGTAATTGGACGAACTAACATAATTTTAAATATAAGAACAGTTTTTAACACTTGAATGAAAATCCTTTTCAATCACTGAATGAAGTCTAAAGCCCACGGACATCACCAAATGCTGTTTCAAACTGCCTAGAATACTCTGCCAGGCCTTTACTGCACCCACCTTCGGTTGCTGCTTGTTTGTGGGTCTCTCTGCCTTTGGTTTTGTGTTTAGTAACGGAATAGCATGATCTGCTGGGCTGAGATCAGGTGACTGACTTGGTTATGGAAGAATATCCCACTTCTTTGCCTCGGGTAACTCTTGAGTTGAGTTTAGTTTTTGCATTTGTAAATTTGCACTATGAAGTCTGCTTTGCAGCATTAGGCTGAATTGGGGCAGAGAGTATAGCCCTGTACGCTTCAGAATTCACCCTGCATCTTCTATCAGCAGTCAAATCATAAACACTAGGGACCTGCTTACACTGGCAGTCATACATGCACATGTCATAACACCTTCACCATGGCTGATAGAAAAAGCAATATGCTTCCAATCACGAACCGTAACTTTCCTCCTTCGTAACTTTATTTTCCCATCATTCTGGTACAAGTTAATCTTGGTTTAATCTGTGGATATACTTTTTAGATGTTTTCAGCTAAAAGTCTAATTGGGCCTTTCTGTTCTTGAGTGCAACCAACAGTTTGCACCTTGTTGTAAACCCTCCGATTGGAACTTCATGAAGGCGTCTCTTGATTGTAGACACTGTCAATGATATGCCTACCTCCTTAAGAGCATTCTTGACTTTGTTAGAAGTTTTGAAATTGTATTTCTTAAATATGGAAAGAATTCATGCACTTTATTTGCCTTCTGTGGTCTTTCAGGCTTATGGTGTTGCTGAGATGTCCAGTGGATTCCTTCTTTTAAATAATACATATTGTAAATTATAGATTTGGCCACTCCCCTCTTTTTTGCTGTGTTTCGGATCACTTTATTTTGTTTTTTGAGTTGTTTTTATTTTCAGCCTAATGATGGCCTCCCTCACTTGCACTGACATCTCTACAAAAATATTGTCTTTGTCCAACAAATCATGGACCTAATCTCACTTAATTTTAATTTTCATGTTACCTTTTTCATCTACAGCTCTGTTGCTATCAAAGCTCCAGTCATCCTCCCAGGTCCATCCGGGCGGACACTCAAAGTCCCCTGGACTCGGAGCCTTTTCACCATTCTACACGAAATGCAAAGTTTGTTATTCATTTATGTTATAATTCTAGTATTAATTATGATACAGAAACTGAAAAACAAGCAGCTGGTTTATTAAAGCTTTTAAGAGCTCTCTGTCGCATTTGGAAGGAGGGTAACTAAAAGAAATGAAACACGTTGGAACTGCTGGAAAAGGGAGACTGGGGCGATAGATGTTTACAGCAGCTTTGAGGTTTTTGGTCTCTTATTCAGCCCAAATACTCAATGTGGTGTAATTATTCTTAGTAGCAACCCTGCTAAAAACTACAAATGGTGTCAGAAAGACAGCTGGTCAGGTCCTTAAAAGGCCTTATGCTCATTTACGTCAATAAAACCACAAAGAAATTGACCTCTCATGAGTACACACTAGCACAGAAGAAAGTGATAACATTGGAAACAAGTATGAATAAACAGGCTTTGTCCTGCTATCTTCACCAACATTTTTCTGATTTTTTCAGGCCTTAAAGTTAAACGTGTATTTATATGGCTATGGGTGAGAGAAGTACATCATACCACGTCTGTGTAGGGCTCTGCAGCAGGCTTCCACTCCCCCCCAGGAAACCGTGTTTCATTTTGAAAGACCTCATCTGTAAACTCTGTGTGGCCTGCATCTGCTTCTGTCAACAGACTGTAGAGAACAGCACCACAAAGATTAATAAAAAGCTGAATGACTCAGACAAAAGTTATGTAGGCCCACGATAAACAAATCAGAAAATCTCAGGAAGGCAGGCTTCAGATAGCTAAGATTATTTACACAAACTTCGGTGTGAGGCTCTAAGTACTTTAGAGTCAGAAGTCACAAAGGGAGGGAAGGAGAAGTCCCTAAACTAAAACACTGGCTGATGCCAAATTCCTGTTCATTTCCTGTGATTGTGATGATAGTTTGGTTCTGCACTGTGGCTGGTACCCTAATTCACTTGAGGGTACACACGGGACTCTACCTGGGAATCTGTACCACCAACAACATCAATCAAAAAGCAGGAATAAACAGCTTCTTGGAGAAAACTGTGTAAAAATAACATTCGCCATGCAAAAAACGCCCCCAAAAAAGTGGTAATCTGATTCTGAGGGAAAGCTGGACCAGTGAGCAAGTGCAGCTAAAACCCCATAGAAAATGAAGAAATGTGAAGGGATCAGTAAATAATTAAACAGAGAGAGAGGGTTTGTATATGTAAGTCAGAAGGTGCTGTGTAACCTATTAAAATGCCACTGGGCAGATATTTTTTTATAATTTGTGGTGGCACACATCACTATTCTATGCTGTGCTGTGACTGAGATTTTGTGAAAATTCTCAGTTAAGTAAGTAAGGAAGTAACATTGTATTTACATAGCACATTTCATGACAGATATCACAAAGTGCTTCACAACAGAAAATCCATGAAAATGCACTGCTCCAAAAGCACTGTCTCCTTTACTTCTCAACATTGTATTATGGAAAGGCCAATTGTAGCCACATCTGCAGCTCACATCTGAGCATGACTGGCAGTGTTGATTCATAATGCCAGGTGTGGTGTGACTTTTTGGGTGACATGTGGTCTACTTTTACCCACAACTTCTAAAACAAATACAAACTAGAACCCACAGTACCGGCTTTCTGATTGAAACAGGAAAGCAAGCTCAAACAAACAGGTGATGTTTTCAGTTACATACAGTTGTGGCGCCATAGTGTACTGGTTTAACTTAAACCATTGGCCAATCATTTTGAAAGCTCCCTGATTTTGATCCCAGGAGGAGACACTAGTCCATTTTGGGCTGATGCAGCCTAAAATGGACTAGTGTAATCTGCCAAATCAAATATGTGGAGCTACCTCCTGTGACAACCTTTTGTCAATAAGGGAGCAACAAAAAGTTCCTTTTTTTTTTTTTTTTTTTTTTTTTTTTAATTATTTGCATTTTGTTGTTTTTATAGGTAGGCTAATACCCTACACACAGGGTGCTTCTGTCATGGTTGGGACTGTGTGCAGGAATGGGTGGACCCAAACGCAGGACACGGGATAAAAACTTAAACTCAAAATAGCTTTATTGCTGAAGGAGCAAAGGAACAAAAACAAAATACAAAACCCAAAAATCTCCACCAAAGCTGAACCAAAAGGCAGAACACTAAGCCTAGGAGAAAATGCAAAAACAGATCACTACACTTGAGGACACACAGCTAAGGGGTAAACACAGGCAACAATGCAACAAAGAACAAAAAAAAATTGAGGGCTTAAATACACACAAGGTAATTAGGGCAAGTGAAAACAACAGGGAACAACAAGTGAACCAAATGAACCTAATGACACAGGGGAAGCAAAACTAAACACAAAGCACAGGGAACAAGAGACTGTCAAAATAAAACAGGAAGTGTCTCAAGAGAACAAAGAAGCAGACCTGACACTGAACACTGGGAAACACAAGGAACTAGAAAATCAAAACATAACCAAACCCCACAACAAAAGAAAAACCCCAGAACAGAGAAAATAAAGCCAAAACAAAAACACAGGGTCACACGGACCCCGGACCATGACAGCTTCTTGGCCGCAATGACATCCGTTACATTCATAGAACATACAGCAGCATGCTTCCATAAAAGATGCTGAAATGTGAACAGGATACTAGGAGTGCATGACTGAGTGCACAGCAACAGGATGTACGCGCTTGAAACTGTACAAGGCAGGAAACTGAAAAGATTGAAAGGACTGTGAGTGTGTGTGCTTGTATGATTGCTCACCATCGCTCAGGGTCAACAAACCAGTCTCCCTCCCATTCCCATCCACGTGGTGGCAGAAAGCGCTCTTGTTTGAGCTTCACCTTTCCGGTTACATCTGAGAACTTATGGCGTCCAACCAGGCCGGTCGTACCCCACTTGCCAAACACCTGAGCCTGGTTCTCATACTGCAGAGAAAAAAAGCAGGAGTGCTGTCAAGAAATAGTTTATAGAAAACCTCTCTAAAGTAAGCAGTCACACATGTGTTTATGTATTTCTTCAGAAGCAAATGTTTTGCGTAGATGCTGTACCATTTCAGCGTACACACTGAAGTTTCCCTCTGAGAAGCTGTTGAACGTCTTCTCTTGGGCAGAGAGACCAAGCCACATGTTGACCCTCAGCTGAACAGGGATCTTCAGACCTTTGTCTTTGTCAATGGGATACTGACATACAAAAATCAAGGGCATTATCATTTTTATGGGTAATTTAAACAATTAAGTATATAATTCTAGCAGCTTCGTAGGGCCTGCTGACTGACTGCAGGCTATTAAAGACACATCTGTTATAAGTGCTTTACCTGCATTAAGATGGTCTGAGTCTTTCCACAGTGTTTGCCACAGGCCTCATTACTGAAGTTAGAGTACAGGATCTGGTTGGCTGGGACTCGCGCATAAGCCACCCGCTTCTCTCCTCTCAACATCCATATGATCACATCTGGCATACTATTTTGAGGCTGATGGAGACACACAAAAGTTGCATCAAAAAAAAGTTTCAATGCTGTGTTTTTGAGCTGCCTTATATTGTAATTTTGATAACAATGGCACCCTGGACATCCTTTAGCAGGAGAAAAAAATTCTCACCTCCTCTGCCAGCTGCTTTAGTCTGTCCAACCAGTCTTCAATCTCACCAACAGTCGCCTTGACATCTGTGGCTTCCTCTCTCATCCGAGTGGCCATGTGTTTGATACTCTCCACAGCAGCATCACGCAGACTTTTTATCTGGAGATCCAGTGCTGTAATGTTGGGCTGTTCCTGCACAACTGGAAGCTGGACACTGTCAAAACACAGACCAGAGCAAAAAATAAATAAATAAACAGAATTTAACCACAAAAGCCACCTGCAAATTTATCTAACCTAACAGCAAAAAATTACAGCTATCTAACAAGAATCTACATTAAAGCATTACTTCATGCAGGTCTAGTGTGGGATCTGTCTGGTCTTGTCTTACTTGTTAAGGTCCTCAATCAGGCAGTTGATGAGTTTAAGCCAAATTTCAGCCAGGCGTGTCTCAGGAACCTTGGCTAAGATGACTGTTTTTAAAGAAATAAGGTGAGACTCCTGAAACAAATCGCAAAGAGTAAAAGGTAGAGAGAGAGAGATTAATGAGCACCACTTCCTGTGCAGGCATGTACTGTAGAACATTAAGGCATACATTAATGCTAATATTACACTGTGAGCTATTTTTACCAGCTTCTCAGCAATGAAGAGGAGAATATTAACAGAGTACAGGCGGTGGCTGATGTCCTCCCAGTATGAAGTGAGAATCACTACAGGCTTAGTGTCAGCCCAGGGTAGGTAATAGTAATAATTACCTGTAGCATACATAATAAATATACACAGTTATTTTAAACACATGTTAGGAGTTTATGACTCCTTATTGCTAACACTTATAGCAAGGTTAACAGTTCAAGCATATTAGAGTTATTATTGATGCAGATTTTTTTTTTCTTTATTACAAAAGTTTCGTACCATCGAACACAGCAAAGCTGTACTGGGTGGTGGACGCCAGTGGCTTGCAGGTGGAATCCAGTTTGTTACCATAATTACCAATGCTGACCTCAAACTGGATTGGCTCACCGAGCTCTTGAAGCATGCATGCACTGTGGAAAACGGCACACAGGGAGTACTTCCTCCTCCGCTGATATTTCTGCACCCAATAAAAAGGATGTGGGAGTGTTACAAGTTCGTTTCACACCATTAGTTAGAGGTATTGTGTCTCTAGATTACATAAGCTAGAAACCAAGCTGCAGATTTTTTATTTTTTTTTGCTTTGGGGACACTCGGATCAACAGTAGAAGCAAAGACAGCACAACAGGCTATGATGTGTGTAGTGAGTACCTGTGCGACCAAGATGTCATCACTTGAGATGTCATCCACATTCTTATCAATCTTTCCATCCAACTGAGTAGACAGTTCAACAAGGACCCTCCCCCTATATGCGACCCCTTCTCCCTGAAAGAGGTGAAAATGAAAAAACACTGAGTACATGCTAATGAGGGCAAAATATCACACTGGTTAGACTTACCTTTCCAAGGTTGAGTTCCTCAAATGGGTCAGGCAGGCCAGAGAATTCTCTCGGGCTACCGTACAGGTTGATGTAGCAGGGCCCAAAGGCTGGGAGAAAACCAACATCTGATGCAGTTGGGCTCACTATAACACACAGAAAACTACATATAAAAATCCACCAGGACAGTTTCAAGGTAAGG
Organism: Archocentrus centrarchus; assembly: GCF_007364275.1. Classification (NCBI taxonomy): domain Eukaryota; kingdom Metazoa; phylum Chordata; class Actinopteri; order Cichliformes; family Cichlidae; genus Archocentrus; species Archocentrus centrarchus. The sequence goes on from NC_044360.1 coordinate 16,535,090, forward strand.
ATAGAGACATAAAGAGAAGCAGACACTTAAGCAGTCTTTATTACCTATTATTACCTCAGTAAATATATTATATCCCTTAATCAGTTTTATGATCCAATCTTACAGTCGTTTTCAAACGTAAAACAAAATCAATCATGCCAGTAACTGTTCAGTACATACATTCAGTGACTGCGTTGGAATTTTCAGCCTGTGTGTCTGTTTTGAATGAATAAAAACAAAAACCCAATATAAATGTTACACTGCAACATGGATATAAACCAGTGAGTGGCAAAAGTGAAAGCAATACTGTATGATTACCTTCAATCTCTCCACCAGAGGAAGATATTTTGCTCAGATTCAAAAATGCTGTTCCTACAGCGTCATCCTTGGTTAGACGATCCCTGCCAAGAATAAAAGGACATATCAGATAGAGGTCATGCTGTCCTCACCTGTGCCTGTGAATGACTGTCAGCTCTTACCAGTCATACATAGTCAACTTGATGCATTCACACATGGATGGGAACTACAGAGGTAGAGATTATTTATGCTGGAGGTTAAAGTCTTATTTGAATTTGAATCATATGCATCTTTTTGCTTCTTTATTTTTTACCTTTACTTGAAGATTGATAATTTGATTAAACTCTGGATTAGCATTTTTCTCAATTATTTTGGTGGACACCTAAAAAAACAAAAAAACAAAAGAATCATTGCAAATTAACTGTAATTACATTGTAAGTAATTTTAAAAACATCCCTTTTTAATCTAACATGAAATTACCTTCTTCCCAGCAAAGCTGACTTCCAAATATGGATCCACCAAGTTTTTCTTGTCTCCTTCCCCTCCAAGCATCTGCTTTACTGTCTGAACAAAGGCATCATCCACTGCAACACAAAGTAGAAGCTTCTTAAACAGATTTCACTGCATTAACCCACGGGAGGTGCAGAAAATTATGGTACATCACTTACTCTGTGGCATATCCTCGGCACGATAGACTTTAAGGCTCAGAGTGGCTGATCGCATTGTGACACCAGCAGGCACCAAAAGATTGCTCTCTATGTCATCTTGCGCCTCATTTAGCACTTTTCTTTCAGTCTAAACACAAAAGGTAACAGGAGAGCAGAAGAGGTGTTTTTTTTTTTTTAAACTACATTGAGAGAGAGGCATGTGATTTTGAGGAAGAAGGTATTCTCACTGGTGGATCATCTCCAGTAGCAACAATAATTATGCTGACTTTCAGATAGCCTTTGGGCCCCACGCTCGACTCATCAAGATCACTGAGGAGGAGCCATTTCCTCATTATGGCGTGACCTGCACATGGGGTCATATGAAACATGTTCAAGCATCTACATACAGTGTTTAGAAAGGGAAATTTCTCAAAACATGCCTGCAATATGGAACTACTCACTGGGTTCATCGTAGATGTACCCAACATCGAGCTGGATAGGAAGGAAAATGAAATCTGTCAGACTTCTGATTCATCAGTGAAGTGTGAAATAATGAAAGCAAAGTTTAGGATTTAAAAGCATTTTTGGCACACCTTGAACTCTCCAATTAGACTGTCAGATCTGAGGGAGTAGGAGTCATAGACCTGTCGAGAAAAGATATGAGATGCAGAAATTACTTGATTTTATATATATATATATATATATATATATATATATATATATATATATATATATATATAAAATCAATAATAACTTTATTGCACAAATGAGTTATTTACATACCCGAAGGCTGATGCTCTCATCAAACAGTTCTGAGGGGAGCATGTTAACATTGTAGAAAAACATCTGAATGACAGAGAGACAGAAAGTGCTTCTCACAAGTTGTTTCACTGTGTGCACAGTACATTTCTATTCCAGAATACTCTGATATAACTGATTGTAGCAAATTATACAACTTACAGGGGTTTTTTTTGGCTAAGATTTAGGCAAAAAAAAGACAAGGTGAAATGCAAATGAGAGAAATTCAGGAAAAACTGAAAGGACTGCCTTCAGTAGCTAAAGAATGTGACTAAAGCTGCTGATAAAGACAGAAATACCACAGGATGTAAAGCAGGCAAAAGAAGGCTAAAAAAAAAACAAAGCAAAAGGCTAAACCGATCAATAATACATTTCTCAAAAGTAATTTCTGGATGAGTAGAGTATCTTTGTGTGGTGATGGAGTCATTACCTCGTCAAAGAAGGGGTTATTCCCTCTTCTAATTCTTGTCCTGTGGGTCTGTCCACACACACTCACTTTAACCACCGGCTTGATGTTGTTGCCAGGCAGCTGTCGACCCTCGACAACCCGAACACGGATCTGGACATTGCAAGACAATTGCAGTTTATCATTTCTGAAAAGGTGCTATTGATTTCTTTGAGTTAATTGTTCTGCCAACCTTTACAGTGAACACATAAGCCTGCTCAAATTAATGTCAGGAAACTGTGGAACAAAAATATTGCCCCAGAGAAAGTGATGCAGAACCAGAAAGGTTGTTGACAAGTCTGCTTCCTGTCTGTCTATTCCCTGGCACTGACTTGAGTGTGTAGCAGCACTGGTGAAATGTTCTGTCATTCGTGTGATTAACAATAACAATTCCTTCTAAAACCGATATTTGTCATTATCTAGACAAAGAGTAAAAATAATTACAAGTCAAACAATACCTGGAAGTCCTGAGGCTTATTGGCCAGGGCTCTGTGCCTCTTATGCCTGAGACGGATTGGCTGTCTAGGTTTCCCAGGGTGGCTTGGTAAACCAGGAGCTCCGGAGACTCCACCCTGACCTTCCCCATCTGTGTCTGGTTCTCTCTCATCACCCTCATCACTGCCTGATGTGGTGCAAAATCACAACAACAACACCAGCAAAAAAAAAAAAAAAATCGCAAAAATCTGTGAAATTAATGGTTATTCATCTTCATTATTATTCTAGTCATGTTAAGCTTCTGCCCTGTGGTATTTTTGACTTCTGGCTCTTGTTTTGATTGCACTTTTCTAGTGATGGAATCTAGTGATTCTAGTCATGTTGAACTTCAGTTTTTGTGAGTTCTGGTTCCATTGCTTTTTGTTTGTTTGTTTTTCGTTTGTTTGTTTTTTATCTCCCCAGAGTTTCCTCGTCTGGTTCTTTCTCTGCTTCGTCCTTCTGTTAGTACCTCTTCACCTGTTTCTATTATCATGTTTAGCTTCATTCTTCTTGCCTCTGTGTTTAGTATTTGTCTTTCAGTTATTTCTTGTTTTATTTTGAGACTTACTGTCTGTCTGACTGTCCTCACCTGTGTTGATTATGCACACCTGTGTCTTGTTCCCCTTGTGTTTCTAACCCTCAGTCTCCAGAGTACATATCGTTCCATCTCTCTCGTTGTCCTTTGGATAATGCTACTGTTCTTTGTTATCTTAATACTGGTTTGTAGATTTTTGTTGTTTGTTTGTTTTGCTTTTTTTGTTTGTTTGTTTTTTGAGGGGGGTATGCCTTGGACTTTGTGTTTCAGCTAAATAAAACATCATTATTTAAATGATGCTGCCTATGTATCTTGAAATTTGGTCCTCTCTACAACATCTCATAACTGATATCTACACAGCCGGGAGATATAATCACTCCAGCTTGTCCTGGGTCTGCCCCAGGGCATCCTCCCTTTAGAACATGCCCGGAACACCTCACCCAAGAGGCGCCCAGGAGGCATCCTAGACAGATGCCCAAACTACCTCAATTGGCTCCTTTCGATGTGGCCAAAAAAATTAATAGAGTGATTAATATGTCTTGGCTGGCAACAGGCTATTTAACCCTAACTGATGCAGTGAGTAGGTTCTCTTTTCATAAACAACAACAAGACATATACTGTACTATGATCGTGGAAAATATGTTACTCTGTTTCAGAAAGAACTGTCCAACCTATTATTAAAACCTGGAAGCATTGTGCTCATCTTTGAGGAAGAAATGTGGTCAGAAAAAAAAAATCTTGAATGACTGTGACCAGAGATCACTTAAATGTTTGTTGTATCAGATTGCAAAAAAATCATCAGTAGAACATATGGCTATTTTTAACAGTGAAAACTGGAGCATTTCCACACACAGAGAGCAAAGAGGAATCAAGGGATTTGGACTAAACAGCTGTGTACCCTTAGCCTAAGAAAGCCACAATGGGGGGTTTTAAAAAGTGCTTCAGTTTGATGGGAACATAAATATTGGACTTTGTAGCAATGAAAAAATTTCATGTGGTCTGATGAATCTATGGATGGATGGATGGATAAAACCAAAGAAGATTTTAGTTAATTGCAGTCTTCTTACCAGCATCCAAATGAGGCACGTCTCCATCAACTTGTTCATTTAGGTTTGGAGTGGCGTTCATAGGTGGCTCATACCCAATGAGCAAATTAATGACTGCCTACAAAAAGAATACATTCTCAATTTCCTGGCACCACCAGATCTATTGTATATGTCTAATCAAAAGTTCCATCATAGATTTCAACAAAAACCTAGTATTTCATTTCATAAAAACAACAGCACAATATGTAGGATCGTGTTTTTACCCCAAAAGACTGCTGCTTCTCATTGACAAGTGGTACATTCTTGGATGGGAGAGATTTCACCTGACCACTGACCAAGTCTCTCAGTGAGATTCTTGCAGAGCCAATAAATCTGAAAAGCAATCACATTCATTTCCACTGGGTCAAATTCACACACACGTCAATCAAAGAAACCATCAATCGCCTTCAAATGGCTAAAAAAAAAAAAAAGAGTGCTTCCACAATTTGTGCTGAACGGTTACCGCAAAGAGGAATTGGACTCAATGTTTATGATTGTAACTGCTCGTTCCTCTGGATATCTGACAGTTTCCACTTCTCAGTTTCACTTCACATAATATGACAAATTGGGTATCACCATGTAAATTTTTATTTTAGTAAAAGGAAGTTATGTAATATATGATTAATAATGAAAATGGTTTGCAACACACTGGACATTTTTAAAAATCATATCATAGGGGCAGCTGTGGCTCAGGACGTAGAGCAGGTTGTGTACCAATTCAAAGGTCGGTGGTTAAATCCCTGACTCTTCTAATCAAAGCATCCTTAGGCAAGATACTGAACCCTGAGCAAGTCTGGCTGTTATGTAGAAAAGGCACTTAGGTATAGAAAAAGCATTTTTTATCAGTGTGTGATCGGGTGAATGAGACTTGTAGTAAAAAGTGCTTTGATTGCTCAGTTAGAGTAGAAAAGGGGTATATAAGTACCAGTCCATTTACCAAATAGCTGAAACTCAGTTTGAATTCAATTCAATCTTATTTGCATAGCACCTAATCACAACAACAGTTACCTTAATGCAATTTATATTGTAAGGTAAAGACCATACAATGATACAGAGAAAACCACAATGCTCCCTATGAGTGAGCATTTGGCAGCAGTGGGAAGAAAAAACTCCCTTTTAACATGGAGAAACCTCCGACAGAACCAGGCTCAGGGAGGTTTCTCCTTGTTAGACACCATGTTTCTAATGTTTGTAGGTTCGAGTACAAGAACTTCAGTTTTATCTGAATTTAGAAGCAGGAAATTAGACGTCATCCAGCCCTTTATGTCTTTCAGACATTCCTGCAGTTTAACTAATTGGTGTGTGTCATCTGGTCCAGTGATGGCTTTTTAAGTAATGGTTTAATTACTGCCACCCTACAGGCCTGTGGTACTTAGCCCATTAATGGAGATAGATTGATCATATTTAAATTGAAGCATTAATTAATGGTAGGATATCTGTGAGCAGTCCTGTAGGAATGGGTTTTAATAGACACACCGATGGTGTGGAGGAAGTAACTCCTTAAGTTAACTCAGAAAGATCAATCAGATGTAACACTATTAGCAAGTGTTCCTCCCTCCTGTGTCAAGCCCCTTATATTTATTCACACGTCTGTTTTCCTTTGTTTTACTTTGAATTCAATTCAATTCAATTCAATTTTATTTATATAGCGCCAAATCACAACAAACAGTCGCCTCAAGGCGCTTTGTATTGCGGGTAAAGACCCTACAATAATACAGAGAAAACCCAACATTCAAAAAAGACCCCCTATGAGCAAGCACTTGGCGACAGTGGGAAGGAAAAACTCCCTTTTAACAGGAAGAAACCTCCAGCAGAACCAGGCTCAGGGAGGGGCAGTCATCTCTCTGGAAGAGAGCCAGAGATTAATAACAATTAATGATTAAATGCAGAGTGGAGTATAAACAAAGTAAATAAGGTGAATGAAAAGAAAGTCTATTGTGGGAATCCTCCCAGCAGCCTAGGCCTATAGCAGCATAACTAAGGGATGGTTCAGGGTCACCTGATCCAGCCCTAACTATAAGCTTGATCAAAAAGGAAAGTTTTTAAGCCTAACCTAAAAATAGAGAGGGTATCTGTCTCCTGAATCCAAGCTGGAAGCTGGTTCCACAGAAGAGGGGCCTGAAAGCTGAAGGCTCTGCTTCCCATTCTACTCTTAAGTATCCTAGGAACCACAAGTAAGCCAGCAGTCTGAGAGTAAAGTGCTCTGTTGGGGTGATATGGGACTATGAGGTCTTTGAGATAAGATGGGGCCTGATTATTCAAGACCTTGTATGTGAGGAGAAGGATTGTAAATTCTATTCTAGATTTAACAGGGAGCCAATGAAGAGAAGCCAATATGGGAGAAATATGCTCTCTCTTTCTAGTCCCTGTCAGTACTCTAGCTGCAGCATTTTGGATCAGCTGAAGACTTTTCAGGGAGCTTTTAGGACAGCCTGATAATAATGAATTACAGTAGTCCACCCTAGAAGTAATAAATGCATGGATTAGCTTTTCAGCATCACTCTGAGAAAGGATGTTTCTAATTTTAGAAATATTGCACAAATGCAAAAAAGCGGTCCTACATATTTGTTTAATATGTGCATTGAAGGACATATCCTGGTCAAAAATGACTCCAAGATTTCTCACAGTGTTACTGGAGGCCAAAGTAATGCCATCCAGAGAAAGTATCTGGTTAGACACCATGTTTCTAAGATTTGTGAGGCCAAGTACAGGAATTTCAGTTTTATCTGAATTTAGAAGCAGGAAATTAGAGGTCATCCAGGCCTTAATGTCTTTAAGACATTCCTGCAGTTTAACTAATTGATGTGCGTCATCTGGCTTCATTGATAGGTAAAGCTGAGTATCATCTGCATAACAATGAAAATTGATGCAATCCTTTCTAATAATACTGCCTAAAAGAAGCATGTATAATGTAAATAGAATTGGTCCTAGCACAGAACCCTGTGGAACTCCATAATTAACCTTAGTGTGTGAAGAAGACTCCCCATTTACATGAACAAATTGGAGTCTATGAGATAAATATGATTCAAACCACTGCAGTGCAGTACCTTTAATACCTATAGTATGCTCTAATCTCTGTAATAAAATGTTATGGTCAACAGTATCAAAAGCTGCACTGAGGTCCAACAGGACAAGAACAGAGATGAGTCCACTGTCAGAGGCTCTAAGAAGATCATTTGTAACCTTCACTAATGCTGTTTCTGTACTGTGATGAATTTTGAAACCTGACTGAAACTCTTCAAATAAACCGTTCCTCTGCAGATGATCAGTTAGCTGTTTTACAACTACTCTTTCAAGAATCTTTGAGAGAAAAGGAAGGTTGGAGATTGGCCTATAATTAGCTAAGACAGCTGGGTCAAGTGATGGCTTTTTAAGCAGAGGTTTAATTACAGCCACCTTGAAGGCCTGTGGTATATAGCCAACTAATAAAGACAGACTGATCATTTTTAAGATAGAAGCATCAATAATTGGAAAGACTTCTTTGAGAGGTAATGTTCCCTGTGCTTTGCCTTTAGTATTGTTTCCTGCATCTTGTCTTCTGTGATTCAGTTGACCTGTGTGTGTGTCCCCCTCAGCTGTCTCCACTTACCCTAATCACCCTTCTGTGTATTTATTGTCTCAGTCTCCTTTTGTATCTTGTCGGAGCATCAGTTTGGCATTCCCTTTCCATTTGTGGTTTATGTTTCACCTTTGCTTGTCCTCAGGAAATCAGCCAAATAAACAGCTTCCTTTTAGTTCACCACAGTCTGCCTTTGTGTGTCTGCCTTTGGGTCCTCACACCCCTCGGACTTAACACATGACAACAAGATACAGAGCATGATGAAAGTGGTGGGTGGACTCATCTACATTTTGAAAGAAGCCAATTGAGTCTAATAATAGATTAAATGCAGTGCTGAGGCTGTCATTTTCATCATCTACATGGAGGTTAAAATCACCCACTTTATTTTATCTGAACTGAGCAAGCTTTCCTCTATCACTTCACTAATTTTGTCAACAGGGAGATGTGGATGGAGCAGCTGAACCAGTATATGAGGAAAGAGTAGAAAGATGGAAACCATTAAGATGTACCACAGGCATGCACTCTATGCCCAGTTTAATGGACAAATATAGAGCCAAAGAGGCAGGAGAACAGTCTTACAGTAAGTAACAGTCACAATAACATTCAGGGTTCTGCTCAGACTATTTTTCTCAGTGGTTCTCAGCAGATATGGAGTTAGTTGAGACTGCACAGAGCCTAGAAAACTTGAGTTGTTCCTGGAAAACTGTGTCACGTGTGCAATAAATCTGGCATGGTAATTTACTGTTCCTGGCAGAACGGGTAAGGAACACTTAGTTTCTAAACACAATGAGAATAAAGAACTTCCACTATGAAATTAAACTTTGAATTCTAGTCTTATTTGTAGCTGCTCTATTGAAGAAAAAATGTTGACTTTAAAACCACCCTGAAAAAAACAACTTTTTTGGGCATACTCAAATATTTTCCACTACTGACTTTTAAAGACAGCTGAGGAAAAAACAAAATAAAATCCGCCAAAGGAAATGACTGCCAGTTGAGCAGCTGGATCTGCCTTATTTTAACTGCACTGCAGATTAGATACCCCTCTTCAGTTCCCTGAGCCACATTTATCGTTACTATCATGGATTTTAGATGCAGGTAAGGGTTGGTTAAAAAAACAAACAAACAAAAAAAAAAAACAGCCTACATTTCCTGATTCATGGCATTACTGGCTGAGCTGTTAAAATCACTAATGTGCCAATGACAAGCCAGCACAAGCTCCCCTCTCATGCACTGCAGGGTCAGAAAAACATAAAATGCATGTGCGGCTGACGCAGACATCCTCCACCCACCCCTTGTCCCTGCCTGAGAATAATTTATACTGTGCACAATCAGTCACTGGAGTGACTCAATGGAAATTTTATCGTTTGGTCTCCTTTCTTGTTGCCACTGTAGAAAAACAAAGGAACCCAGGCCCTCTATGTTATGTGTATATGTGTCAAACAAATGAAAGAGGATGATTAAACTGACTAATAAGTGATGGCTTGATCTTGAGGGAAAAAAGTAAAAAAGGAATTTTTTTTCCCCCCTTTTAAGGAAACATTTTTATAAATGCTGGAGCACCATTGTGAGGGAGACACAGTATGTTCTTTTGCGTAGCAAGTCTCAACATGATTAAAGTGAGTCCTGGAGTTAAATATCTCAGTGAAGTTACAACATGCTACTCTGCTCCTCGGGAACAGATCATAATGACTATTTTCAGTCACAGTCTGGAAAACTGGGAGTTATAATGTTGGTCATCGATGTACAACTGCTCTAAACTCTACTGACGTGATTATAATCACATGTCAGAAGGTAAACCGTTGAGGTGGGATGAGGTTTTCCCTTTAAGTCATTACCTGAGGCACAGCATGCATGTATATCTGTAATGACTAGCTGCACTAATAGGGAAGTTGCTGACTCAAAGGCGCTCGCCACCACAAAGGCAGGAATATGCTCACATGAAGAGTTATTTGTCACAATGGGATCAATACTGATTCAGTCCCGCATACCTGTCTGATTTAGGACAACTAAGACTCTAAATTTTTAAGTAAGCACATTTATAAGTAAATCAACGCGCAGATGTGACGATTTGTCCAGTCAACCGCTCTCTGTGCACATACTTGTGTTTTCCGATTGTTTCATAGTCTTTCACAATCACGTCGAGGAACGAAGATGCATCCAAAGGGCTGCCTTTCAAATCAAATTCAAACACCTGTAATTACAAAAAGGGGGCATTCACAATCAGTCACCAGCACAAAGTCATGTTAACGATATACACATCAATATACTGTTGCATTCTAGTTTCCAGCATTCCAAACATTCCAGTTAACTTTCATTCCTCACTTACTTCATTCCAAACTGGATTCAGTTCATTATCAATTTGTTTGGTTTTCTTCTTTTCACCTGTAAGAAACAATGATGATAAACACATTTATACTTTATATTTTCTTATGCTCTTCTTGTTGCTTTTTTAATTTCATTATGCTATGTTATTTATTACAATTGGACTGTTTCCCATGTAAAGCTTTATTTTAAGTGGTTACTGGACAAAGCTTTAACAGTGAAAAGTAGTGACCCTGATAGGCACACAAATTAGTCCCAAACCAGTTTTCTTTCAACTAAAATTAATTATTGCATGAACAGTTTTACAATGCTAAGGCAGTTTTGTAAAAAAGAATAAATAAATAATAACAGTATAAGCCTTGTCCTGTGGGAGCCGTGTGTTATTCTGACCTTATAAGGACGCATCTTTGTTTTGTGAGTCACAGCCAAAAAATTTCAGCTGCAATAATAACTAAGTAATCATAACTAAAAGACGTTAAACCGATAGAAAGTGAAACGTTGTATGCATGGTCAGTTTCACCTTGAAAAGAAGTGACATAGCATACAGCAGGAAAAGTCAAGTTAATAGTTATCCTGAACCGTTTTCTCACCTCTAAAGATCACCGAAGCTATTGGATCTGGGTTGCCAAGTTTCTTTTTGGGAATCCCGCTGGCGGATTCTACTTGGACCCGCAGCATGGTGATAAAGTACAAACAAAATAATAATAATAATAATTATTCAGAGAAAAGTTTCATATTCCGCTGAGAGAAGTGCCATCGGAGAAGGAACTGAAAAAAAAAAAAGCTTCAAGAGGAGGAGAGGAGTGGACACAGAGACAACCCTCACCTCATGAGTCACAGCACCCACCCAGTCTGAGGAGGCATTACTGTAAGCAATGGGCACACAAAAGCGACAAGCAGGGGAGAGCCTGTCCTTTGTTTTCAAAAATGTCGCATATTTGTATCTCAAGAAGCATTTTTAAATATGCAGCTGTGCAAGCGGCTCTTCTCTTGTGCCGCAGCTCCACTTAGTGGTGATGTCTAAATCTTTCCCTGCTATCAAAAAAAAAAAAAAAAAAAAAATGCTCACTTAGTGTTATTTCCAGATGTTTCTTCTTTTAAGTAAACCCATACACTTTGATGTTATATTTAAAAAATAATAATATGCTGCAAAAACTTTCCTCTAGACAGTCAGTACTGTTATTCATTTAAAACCGCTGTTTTCCCGCTAAACTTTTAACGTCTGTGTTTTTCAGGCTGATGGATGGAGGAAGAAAGAGGGTACCGCAGTCATCTAATTTCACAATCTGACAGCCACCACTCTTTCTAGGTAACAGAATATCAACTCAGCAGCTGCTTCAGTGGATTTAGTAAAACAATACCGTAAGAAAGTTAAGAAAATAACGTCTGTTTTAAAGCGAGCAGTCATATTTCACTACGATAACAGCTTCTTGGTATAACTAGCTATTTAAGCTAGCTAGCCAAATTAGCCTTATTACCGACTAACAAAAACTTTACAGATTATAATAATTATTATGACAGTTTTACTTATTAGATATAAGAGACAAGTGCTCAATAGCTAGTTTAACTCAACTGTGAGATTGACTTTAGCTTGCTAGCATGAGCTGATAGACACAAATATATTAAACCAGGTAATTTAACAGGTAAAATAATGTATAAAATATTAGAAGATTAGACACTTTTCAGCAACACAAACCTAACCTTTAAAAGAGCATACAAAGTTTCAAAGCCAAAAGCAACTAAACATGGTTAAACTGAACAACAGTACATTGCAAGCAAATTATAAAATCAAAATTTGGTGCTGTTGTCTTAGCTAATGAATGTTAAACTCACAATGTTTATGTTTGATATTGTATATTCTAAGATCCATTGCACCTGTGACAGTCTTGTGATACATGTGAGCAGGTAACAGGGATGGCAGCATCTAAATACAAGCGTTCTCTTGAGAAAAAGATCAAGTCAGAGCTCGCTGTGGTTGTCAGCAGCCTCAGGAAAGAGAATACTTGCCTGAAAAGGTCCCTGGCTGAGCTGACCCATCAACAGTCGCAGCATAATAGGCTGATAGAGGTAATCTTATCATACTACTCAGTCAAATCTGTGTTTTTGTATCAGTACAGTCTGACCATATTTTAAACAGGTTTTATTGTGTCTACATGCAGAGATTCCTCTCCCTTGAAACCATAAGGCTCGAGTGTTCCCTGGAGCTGAAGACAAAAGATGAGAAAACTGTTTGCCCTGGTGACCATCTGTGTAAAAAAGAAAAGAGCCCGATGTATGGAGTGAGTAGCATATCCCGTTACTCCAGAGAGATTGAAGAAATCGAGGACAAGCTTGAGGTCATCTCAGCTAGGTGTCAGTATCTCAAGAACAAAGTTACAGGGAAGCAGGTATAGCAGATTTTCAATTTAGTGATTATAATGCCAGAGGAAGTAGAAACTACTTTGCCTTTGTAAGCATTACACCTTCCTCTTCATATCAATACACAATATAGCATTGTCTGATTATAAACACAGAAGAAAAGGTCTGGTGCATGTTAAGCATTCTTAATTGCTTGATAAGTTTGCTGCCCAGCTGCTGCAGATGAACAAGGCAGCCAGTCAATGTCATTAATTCTTTTGCCACAAGGTGTCACTACTAGGCTTCCCAACACAACCATCCCGAAATGTCAGTCATGACATTTGTACTCATTTGGCAAGGCTGGCATCAGTGTGTCTCTTCCTCTGAAAGTTTGGGAAGGTGTATTAGACGAGCAACTAGTCGGACATAGGTTTAATCTGTGACCTTTACTATAGCACTCCAGATGTGTCTATCTGATCCAGTTTGCTACAGTACGCAAAAGCCAGAGAGCTCTCAGGAGCTGTGGGTCAACTTTGACCACCGCTTGTCCCATTGTGAGTTATTGGCCACTTGTTTTCCACTTTTGCCACTCCTGTAAAAGCAAATAAAGGAGGAAAGGAAAAAGAAAGAAGTTAACTTCCAAAATTTGGTTGTCCCTCCATCGTCTCTTTCACAGTAGGTTATTGGAATCATAGAAGGCCTGAGTCCCATCGTTCCATGAGAAGGATGTTTGGTGTTATGGGATCAGGATCGACTATGTCAGATGATACAAGGATTGGTATTCAGAAAGCATTAGGTCTCCACAGCAACAGTATACAGAACTAGATCTGGAATTGATCACTCCTTCAATGTTACCATAATATAGCATATTCACTGGTTTCACTTTTCATTCCCATGTTCCCCCAAAATGTGGGCCGCTAGGTGGATTGAAGTGAAACGGAATCTGCTGACTGGTGAGTTGCTCCTCTAGCTGGGGTTCCAATCACACTAAAGGCCTCCTGTAGCTCATATTGTGCTCCAGTGAAGTTGTGCCATTGTCACATGGCAGCTCAAAAAGTTTCTCTTGTCGAGCAATGAAGCAATGGAGGGAGAAGGCATCTGAATCCAGGCTTTCCAGGAGGTCAAGATGGATACTCTGGTGGTCATGAATTATACAAGATTTCTCATCTTTACTCTTAGTGGAGTCCAATCTTGACAGTAAGTAGGCCAAAACAATCCATTCCAGTGGAATAGAATGAGGGCTCTTCCCTCTAGTAGTCAGCTAGAGGCTAGGTCGGCAGTTTTTGGGATGCTGGGCTTGGCATGCCAGTATTGACAGTCTTGCACCGTCAAGATTCTGATCTTAGCCAGTAAAACCCAGTATGACACAGTGGTGGAATCTGGAAGGTCTGGCTGATTATGAGGGCCAACTCAGTGTGTATCACTCTGCACAATTAAAGGGTTGCATTCACCGACAAGCAGTGCACAGTTGTTTGTTTCTTAGGTGCAACTCTGAACCTGGCTAGCATGAAGGCAGTGTGGATCCCTCCATCATCATCTGTGGTGTGGATGTAGGTGACAGCTCTCTGTGCCTGTGCCTCCCTGCCCTTGCTGATGCATCACAGAATGCATGAGTTGTCTGGTGGTAGAAGGCATATCAGCGCAGGCTGGAAAGTAGAGTTGATGAGTCCAAAAGGTTCTGAGGTTCAGTCGGGTCGTGCCAGCCGATGTCTTGTTTCCAGAGATCCCAAATAAGAATTTTTTCCTGAGTGATAAATGGGATGAAGTTGAGTAGACCCTATTGGCTAGGTTCTTATACAGGTTCCTGAGAGTATGAGATCCTGGCTGAGGGGAGTGCTGTTTATATTCCAGTGTGTCACTGATACAGATCCACTGCATGTCACTGGCTGATGGCCCAGTTGTAGGTGTGGAAAAATGTGTCCACTGTAGATGCAGTAGGAGGAACATTTTGCTGTATTGGTTTATACTCAGGGTGAGTTAAATGTATCCTGTCATGCTGCTTCAATTGGGAGCATGAAGCTGGCAGAAGAAAGCTGCCACAGTTCAGTGGTTAGTATTGTCCCCTTAAAGTAAGGTCTGGGTTCACATCTGGTGGCTAGCGATTTTAAATTTACCATTGGGTGAATGTGTCCGTGAATGGTTGCCTGTCTCTCTGTCAACCCTGCATAGAAGAAAAGATCTGGAGCATGTTGAGCATCCTTAATTGCTTGATAAGTTTGCTGCAGATGAAGAGGGCAGCTAGTCTATGAATGTAATTAATTCCCTCACCAGAAGGTGTCACTGTTAGACTTCCCAACATCTGTGTAAAATAGCTGTTTAGGGGGTTGATTTACCAAGACCCTCTTGCCTCTTAGCCAGGGTATGCCGCTAGATGGCAGCAGTTATTATTCAGTCTCAATAGCATTAGGATGCTGAGAGCCCTAAGTCATCATGTTTTGGATCTTTTTCAGACTATCCTGCCACCTAGCTTTCTCTTTTTATCATTGCAGGTGAGAGACTGCTAATATGATTTGGTCTTTTTCAAATGTGTAATATTGTTTTGTGTCTTTCTGGTCTGTGGTAGGACTCCACAGCTGACGAACAGGCTTCCATGAGTAATGAAGCTGTGGCAGAGCTCCAAAATCATCTCAGAGATGTAATTATTTATTTGCTTGGCACAACTGGAAATGTTCTCTGTTTTTCTATCCACTCCTAGATCCCCTTAATGTTGTTTTAGGTTAGTTTTTACTTACATGTAAGTGTACAGTATACATGTCTTCCTAAGTATTTGTAATTTGGAGACATTTTCCTGGCACAGTTCTGTTTCTGCCTTCTTCTCTTATGTGCTTCTCATTCTTTCATTCTATGCCCTGAGGCCTTGGAAAAAAACAAGCAGTGGCTGGAGTATGACCAGCAGAGAGAGGCCTATGTGAGAGCTATTTTGGCCAGAATGTTATGGCTGGAGAAGCAGCTGAACGAAGCCAATCAGGCCCGTTCACAGCAGCACAATGAGGACCATTCAGATGGTGAGCCAAGAGGATAGTGGGCAGCAGACACTCACCACTGGGGCAACAGAGGGCAACAGATTGTCACAACAAGTTTTTAAGATATCAAGATTGCTCAATAGTAGCCCACTGTAACAGAATGTTTCTCCATGTACTTCATTTTCACAGTTATTTTTTAATACCAGATGGCACACATGTGCAGATGTCCTTGTGTCCAACTTCTGCTTTTAATATTTGTTTTATTTTTGTTATTGCAGAGAAAGAGAAAATAAGCCAGATGCAGGGGCATTATGAAAGACTCCTGCAGAAAGCCAAAGATGAGCTGGAGGTACTGAGGGAACGAGTTGAAGTGACCCAACAAAACCTCATGATCACCCAAAATTGGTATGATTGCTGCAAAAAAAAAAAAAAAAAATTCATTATTCCCAAAATGTGGATTGCAGCCCTCTGGTGGACTGTAGAGGAACAAGAAGTCACCTCTTGCAGTTTAAATTTTTTTTTTTTTTCATTTCTGCTACTTATTTTAAAATTGCAATTAAATAATTAAATGTATGCTAATTAATTGTAAGAACTACTTAAAGAAAGTCACAGGATTTCAAAATGACAAATCTTTCATTTTTTACCTTTTTTTTATACCAAAAACAGACTTGGCTCTTGTAATGATCAGAGAATTTTTTTTATACTTTCAAATGGGCCACAGCAGTCTGAAATTTGGGAATAGCTGTAACAGAAGATATGTTTCCATTCAAGTTGGACACAGTTAGAGGATGGTCAGCTACTTAACAGGAAAACTGATCTGTAGGTGCAAGGAAAGAGAAAGGGAGGTGGAGGAGCTCGAGCAGCAGCTGAAAGCTGAAAGAATGAGCAGAAGAAGCACACAGGAAGATCAAAGTTGCCCTGAGGATGAAGAGCAAGAGCAGACAGATGAGAACATAGACCTCCAAGGCATGCTGGATGAAGAGGGGAGAAGGTCGGCCAACGCTGAGCTGCAGGTAACAAGTATAAATCTTATTGCCATCACATGATGAAAGAAAGAGCCGGTAAAGTCACACAAAAACTGCTCTCCACTCAGGTCAATCTCTTTCAAAGGTTTATGTTAAATCGTCACTATGCAGACCAGGAAAAGATTGCAGACCTGGAGCGACAGGTATGAAAGGCACTAATTCATCCACTCTTAATGAAGGCCCAGATTAATTACAGTAAACTCAGGATCAGCAGTTTGTGTTTTCTAATAAGGCCTTTTGTGAGATTCTGGGCTTGACTTAGATTGTTGAAGCCAGAGCCGTATGCAGGCACACCGTGTTCTGTTACCTCTGTGCCTACCTTCTGAAGCCAGTTCTCATCTCCTAATTTATAATGTTATTCATTCAGTTCATTGGAAATTTTAATACTTTTTTTTTTTTGACATTTTAGATCAAGATTTCTTCACAAGACCTTGAGGACGAGAGGCAGAATTGTTCTTATTTAAAGGAGCAAATGGTTAAAGTTCTGAAGATACTGCAAAAATCAAAAGGCCGCGTGGCAAAACAGTCCAAGGTTGGCATCAATACAGCAAAGTGTCAAACTTAAAAGCTGCATTAATAGAGTTTTCATTTTACAGAGACTACCAAAATAAAATAACTAAACAGGGAAAACGCATAATAATAGGACCCGACAATAGGGAAACACTGGGAAGACTGGACTGATAACGTAGAGTGTTCGTAGACAATATTAACTGAACTCAAGATACAAGATTACTATAAATAATTCTACTTGGCCTCCAAAAGTAATGAAACAAAAAAACAAAGGATAAAAAATGAAGAGCAACCTAAAATTCAACAGAGAACATTAAATAATAAACAGAACTTGAAAGTCCACAACTCAAAAACCCACGATTGGAAAACTAAAATCAAGCTGTAAAATAAATAAAATGCAGCACCTTTCCTTCTCAACCTGTTCTGTTATTATAAAAATAGTTATTAGTGCAGCTTTAAGATTTGCTTCAGAATGAAGTGTGCAGATTTTTCATCCAGGGACTAAACTGTAACTGATGGATGATGCTGTTTATGTTAGAGAGAGGAGCCGGATCACAGCTCAGGTGAAACAAGCCCTCCCCTGTCCCCCCACCTCTCCAGACCCAGCCTGACATCCTCCCCTCAAGTTAACGTGATGAATGAAAGCATCCTGGAGTGTCCCAGCTGCCAGGCTGAGTATCCAGTCAGTCACCACAGAGAACTGATGAACCATCTAGAAATCTGTCTAAACTGAGCTGAGCCTGGGAGCTCTTTAGTTCTGCATCTTTCTTTAAGATATATTGGTTATTAGATGTAAGTTCTTTTAATAAATTAAAGTGATGAGTTGTCTAAGTTCTGATTCTCGAGTGATTCCCTCAAAGTTTTGGTTAGACATATCACCAAAGATGCAGCTAAATTTGGAGCAATATCTGCTTCATCCAGCACGGCCAAGCAGCTGCAGCTGCTCACAGCTCTTGGCAGCAAATTGTTGCAGCAGCTTGAAAGAACTAATTAACAATAAATGCAGAGTTACATCTTCTCTGCATTCTGTAGTATTTGCAGAGTCTTTCCCTAAACTGGCAGAGTATTATCTGGATTGAACTAGCACACCAGCTGTGCTGGGTGAGAAGGAATGAAAAAATATTCCAAGGAAATAATACCATACATATTTTAGTGCAAAATAAACTGTTGGAAAATTCCTTGAAATTTGATGTAGATACTCTTTAGATACTGTGCCCTGTGTAATGAATCCTACTGATTTTGGTAGTGCCAAAATCAACATGATGCAAATTAGTTTTGGTTTTAACTGAAATTTACAAGCAACAATTTGATGGTTTGAGTGTGGCTACAGATGTTTGAGATCCATGTTCAATAAATTCTACTGAATTTGGTGTTTGCATAACTTTTTGTTGGAAAGTGTTTTAGCATCTTGTAAAGAAGTATTTCCAAAATACAGTGCTTAACAAATTTATTTGATCACTTGTCATAAAAACAACTAAACACCAATTATTTTAGAGATCTGTCATGCCATCTGTTATTTATTAGGCAAAATAAACTGAGTTCATATTTTTAAACCCAAATTTGAGCCAGCATGCAGCTGTGGCATAAGCATTACACTGGGTGGTGGTCTAATAAATTTGTTAAGCTTTGTAAATCTTGCGGAACGTGTTAAATCTGTCACCATAAGACCAGCAGGAGCCTATCATTAGGAAAGTGTGTCTACACTATTTTTGGAAAAGTGCAGAAACATTATTGCTTAAGAAATGCAAAATTAGAGCAGAGAATGAGGACAAAATTCTTAAAATTATGTTTAAAAATACAAATGCAAAGAATCTGTTATAATGTTTGACTTCCTTTCAGGCATCACAGAGCAAACAGTATCAAAAAGTCTAGTCTCCACCCACCCTTTCTCCTCACCTGTATCCATTTAATTCTTATCAGCATCTGTCCCATGTTCATTTTTCTGGTAATCTACAGGGGTGAATAGTGTGAGCATTTCAGATTTAAGTACTTTTTCAGCCTGTGTGGACACAGACACGTTCATTCACTTAACTTTAGAAACTTGACTTATTTTTCTTTCTTCTCTGAGCTGCACCACTCAGATCATGTTGCCACCACTATAATCGAGACCATGGCTATCAGCACAGTCTTCCTCGTCTCTGTGGCTGCAAATGTGGGAGCTGTAGTCCTGGTAACCTGTGAACACACGCTGTTATTCAATAAGACCATCCTGACTCTCAACTTGTTTGTGGTTGATCTGACCTGATCTGCTGTCAGCATGATCCCAACAATGTGGCAGTACGTTGGACTGTGTCTTGGGAGCTGGGGTATACTGCCTGCTACACAGTGCTCTGTGTCATCTGTATGAGTGGCTGTCGCCATCACAACCTTGGCTTCCATCAGTGTGGAGAGAGTCCAAGCTATTCTCTGGCTGCAGACTGTGCCAACTCTAACCCCTAGGATGGTGACTGTGACCCTCATCTTCATCTGTGCCTTTTCTGCACTCACTTCCCTGCCTCTCACTCGGTTCTTCACTCTGATGGAAGTGGATGCCTACTGTAAATGTATATTTTAATGTTTTCGCCACAGGAACGTGGTGACATCTGTACTCTCAAGTGGCCTGACCCAGCAAGGGGAGATTCACAGGCCTTCTCTCAGGACTCATAATTCTGGTTAGTTACAGCAAAATATTGCAGATGGGTTTAATGCTGTCTTTGCTAAAGATGTCAGGAGAAGGATAGAGTGGGTGTGTAGTGTTTTTTTTATGCTTTTAACACAAGCTGCAAAAATTCAGCTCTCAATCCATATGCGGATCAATCAGGCTGTGTAAATAGTTTCATCATGCCTCTGTAACCACAAGTGTCATCATTGTACAACAGCATTTTACTTCCATTCCAGATTGCTAAAAATAGCAGGCTAAGACTTTGACCCAGAGGTGGTCAGAACCCATATGGAGACTCTCCTCACTACCATGTCTCTCGCCAGGATATGAAGTTCTTCCATATTGTGCTGGTCTTGGTGCTTTCTGAATCATGTGCAGCGCTATTTTCATTATCACTTTCCTCATATTGGTCAGGAACTCACAGGGTCACATATATGTCTCTTCTACCATGTTCTTCTGGGTGGTGACATTCACTCTGGCCAATTCAGCGCTCAATTGATTTTAAGTATTAATAAACAAAAACAAAAAAATAATCCTTTTATTTAATTGTGTCATTTTATCTGGAAAAAGAAAGATCTGGATTCAGTGTCTCAGCACCAGATCATGCTAACAAAGGTCTGTTTGTCTCCCAACATGAGTCAAATTCCACTCTGCAGTAAAAACCCCGTTTTGCCCTGTCAGTGATTAAATACCCACAGGCCTGGGCAGTCTGACTAATGCGTAAACACAGTTATTTCTTTCTAGGGAAGTGCATGTACATGAATTAGGAAACAAGACCACAGTACAGCTGGATATTAATACTTGTTCTGAGTTGACCAGCTGGAGTATTGTTATTTCACCTAGTCTGGTTCCACTGCACCATCTAATCTTAGCCTCATAGCATCATGAAAAAAAGGCTAGAAGAAATTGTTGAATGTGCCTGATGTTTGGACCACTGGGGGCACTGCTTTAAAAACAGACATGTTTCTATAGTGGAAATCACTGCATGAGCTCTTCTGAAAACCTGCAGCTAAACAAGAAGCAGAAATGTCATGCATTAAAGCTCATAGCATTTATAAACATCTGTGAAGGCAACATCAATGCTGAATGACATACAGGTTTTGGAGGAATTTGCTGCATTCAAGATGGCTCTATAGGGAAACATGTTTTTGGTTTTGGCTTCTTGTTTTATTCGAGGTTTAGTTTTGGTGTTCATCTCTGTTTTAAAGTGATGTGTTTATTGTATTTCTCTGATTCTTACTTCAGGTGTTTAACTTCACTCCTGTTCTTATGAGGACTTTAAGTTTCATGTTTTTCAACTGATAAGTTTTAATTTTGTGATTGTGTTTTGGGTTATTTCTTGATATTTAAAAGAGGTGGCAGTTTAGGTTTCTGTTTCTCTCTCTGTCTCATATTTCTCTGCTTTTCCCCCCTTCTGAGTCGTCTTGTCTCTGTGATCATTATTTGTCTTTTGCTTCAATTTAAAGGTTTCGTTTTTTTCCGTGTCTTGCGTTAGTTTTACATACTTCCTCTCAGCTTATTCAATGTCTTTATTACGTTATCCTTTCATTTCCCTCACATCACAACAATAGTCGTCTCAAGGTGCTTTATACTGTAAGGTATAAAAAAACACCAACAATCAAATGACCCCTATGAGCAAGCCCTTCGCAACAGTGGAAAGGAAAAACTCCCTTTCAACAGGAAGAAAAACGGCAGAACCAGGCTCGGGTAGTGACAGCCATCTGCCGCCACCAGTTAGGGGGTGAGGGGAAAGAGAAGAGATAAGAAAAAGAGAGCACTGGGAGACGGGACAAAACACAGACTTATGGAGAGAGGGGGCAAAATTTAATGACGTGCTGCAGTGGTATATAAACATGTGGGTTGTAAAAGGTGGGTGGAGAGGAAGTGCTCAGTGCATCACAGTGTATCACATCAAGTCCTGCAGCAATCTGAGCTTATGGCAACATAACTAAGGGAGGGTTCACCTGATGCAGCCCTAACGATGAGCTTCATCACAAAGGAAAGTTTTTGTCTAAAAGTAGAGAGGTTCTCTGTCTCCTACAATCCAAACTGGGAGCTGGTTCCAAGGCTTCCTCTCTGATTGTCTTGATCGCCTTCACCTGGATCTCATTCTTCGTCTCTGTTTCCAAAATTCCATTTTGTCATGTGTGCATATGCAGCCCTGCCCTCTTCTTTGTTGTTGGCGGTGTTGTGCCATCTGTTAGTGCTACCTAGTTAGACACATATGTGCTCTGGGCTTTCTTGCGCCCAGAAAGGATTTGGATTATGTTTGGATTTCATTTTGGACTTAATTTTTCAGATGTTTGAATTAGCAAAACCTTTTGATGAACATTCTGCTTCCTGTGTCTGGCATTTGGGTCCTTATCACAACATCTGTGATCCAGTGAAAATATTTGACACATATACACTATATTTGCAGTCTTAACTCATTACTACTTATCCTAGAGTGCACATTGTATTCTGCCTGCAATAATGGATTTGCAAATTCATGAAGCCCAGAGGCTTTATAGCCTTAGTACCAGATGTACTGTATCTGTCTGAGGGGAGCATCCCTCTGCAGTTACAGAGGCAATCCATTATGCAGACTTGGAGAAAACATAAAGTGACACTGTACTGCATCACTTTGCTGAGGATTGCTGTTTTTTTAAATGCCAAGACAGATGTGAACCTTGCTGCCTTCAGCAACCACATCCAGGTCAGAGTATCTTTGCTGCTATTTCAGTGCATTTCTTACTTTTTTATCCTGTTGTCTCAAAGGTTATAACAGCGTCATACCCTTATAGCTGCTGCTCAAACAATAAAACTGATTCACTTGAACTTTTATTTGAACTGCACAGCATGAAATCAATTCTCATAAATGCTTTAATGATTGTTTCAGCTTTGATATGTCTCACATTTTTCGGTGACGGAAAAACTACTTTCAGCTGCTTTCTTGTTCACAAGGGATAACCGCAGCAGGTGACTCCACATGTTTGATCTGGCAGATTTTTTTGTTACACCAGATGCCCATCTTGATGCAACCCCAAAGGAATTTGTGTCTCCTCCCAGAACTCAGGAATCTTTCCCTTGTTAGGCAAATATGTAAATCATTACACTATGGAGCCACTCACATGTTTAATATTTTCATAATCATATCTGATCTTGCCCCCTTGATTTTGGTTCATTGTCATGGGAGTATGCTATTTAGTCCCACATTCAACAATTTTAATACCTTTATATGATCTAAATGTTTGGCAACTTTGTCAGCTTTCAGGAAGGGGATAATGGTCAAAAACTGTATTTTAGAGGAAAAAGAGATGTCCAGCAATCCAAATAGGAAGGAAACTATTATGTAATTACACAATTTATGAAAAGGAGTCATACAGTGTTTATGTGACCAGTTCTCTTGATTGCCTTTAATCTATCCTGCTGCTGTAGCACTTATCGGAACATACTTCAGTATTTCTTCAATGCTTGTGGTTTCTTAGCCATTCCAAAGCCATGTCCCTGATCCTGATTTTTCTCTAATCTCACCTTTGTCTATCCCTATTTCTCTTTATTTGAACATGTGCGCATATGTGTTCTGTTGTGCATGCACACACACAGATCAACCCCAAAATGGAGTAGTTACATATCTTCATTATTTCATGTAAAGCTCTTGCAAATGTCCATGTCTATTCTGTGGGCTGACAAGATGGCAGACCTGCAAAACAAGCACATTCACTAAGTTTACACAAGACCAGAGTGGGAGGGTGGACACCTTTAGCGATTTAAAATCTCAATAATCATACAGAAAAATTTGCTTAAAGGAAACTCTCTTCCACTTTAGCTGGAAATCTTAGAGAAAGAAATTTATAAAGCTATTGAATCCATCTGACAGCTACACTTTTCTACCTTGGCTCTACATTTCCCTCTAGTGGGGAGCTCAGCTCATTAGTCTAGACTACCTGTTCGAATGGCTCTATTTTACCTACAGCCTATCACAGATTGAATGTCTCCACATGAAATACATTTGCATTAATGCAAAGATTTTTTTTTAAATAAATAGCATATACATGAGGTCGTGAGCTAATGCAGGCATATACAATGACCAGCCACAACATCAAAACCACTAAAATGTGAAGTTATTAATACTAAATATTTTTACAGTGCAATATTCTGCTGCATGCTACAGTGACACTTACCACCCACATAAACATTGTTGCAGAACAAGAACACCCTTCATAGCACAGCCCAGGGGAACAGCATCTCCCATCAGGATGATGCCGCACTGCTAAAACTGCTATGGAATTGCTTGAAGAACACAACAAAGTTCACCCCAGTTTCCAAACTCCCCAGATCCCAGTCCAAGAGCATCTGGGGGATGTGCCAGAACAAGCCTGATCTACTGAAGCCCCACCCCCAAACCACATAACACCCCAGAGGTCCTGTGTCAACACCCTAAGAAGGTCAGGAGAAAAAAGGGGGGGAATCTGCACAATATTAGACAGTAGTGTATTTCAGTAGCCGATCTGTGTATATTAAAGGAAACTAGTCTCCAAATACATATCAAAAAAGTGAGAAACACTAGACTCACTGTGGTGATATTGTTGCTGGAAAGACTGTGTCCTACTCTGGTGATGAATGGTGACATTTATGAAGCACAGACACTACACAACATCTTGCAGAACAACAATAATATCCACTGTTCTCCATTTAGTCCAGTAGCTGCTGATACTTCTAAGAAGCAGTCTAATAGCTTCATTCTTCGTAGCGTAATTTTTCATACCTCCCAGAGCAGGATCATGCTCCTCTAATTCTCCTGCTTTAGTAGTATTATGGTAAACAGGCACAGGATATAAAATGTTGTAATCACACGAGGATTTATGCACTTATTTAGAGACCTTTTCAGAAGTCCTGCACATATTTCTACCAAGATGGGTCACAGGCATGCAGGCCTGACAGCCACAGTGAGTAAACATATTAATCATTAGAACTCTGGAGGGATAGTAAGAAATAAGAAATGAGATGGTGACGACCTTATAGGGCTCCAAGAGCACCCTGCTGCACAATCTAGTGTCTGGCACAGAAGAAGAAGAGAACACTGCAGTAAAACTGTGAAGGTAGTGACTTGCAGGAACATTAAAGCATAAAAAGAGACAAATGAAATAAACACTATGTTCCGCAGAAAAGGGATTTTAAGGACTGCTTAACCTGTCTTTTGTGGAAGGGGGTGAGGGGGATGGGGCTGAAGTAGAACAGTTGTCAGGGTGACAGGAGGGTTTCCCGCACCCCTGCATCACAGGTCAGAAACATTTTGCATCCTACAGTCGCCATGGAAACCGAATGCAAACCAGGAAATATACCCACAATATTTACAATCCTAGGAATATTTAAGCAAAAAACTAAGTTTCGATGACATTAGTGGCAATAAAGCATATGTGATTCGTAACGGTAGGATTTTGACAGTCAGCTCCGCATACTGAGCCAAATGTTGCAGCTATATTTCCATAATTACAATTAATTGCAGCGGGTTTCCTATCCGCTTCCCGCATAGAAAGCCCGTGTGCGTCTGCGCCACAGACAGCAGTCCGCTGGCTCATGTCAGAGCTTTTTTTTTTTTTCTCCCGCTGATTCACGAAAAATTCCACAATTCCGTTGCCCATTGGGCGGAATCCTCCAAGACCCTGACACGAAGAGAGTGGCGTTTGCTGAAATCATAGGCGTGGTTTTGGATGAAGATGCTCCGTCTGCTCCCGCTGGGATCCCCACCTGCCCTCACACCGCGTTTGTCACCGAGCCAGCTGGAATATTCCTAAGCTTCAGGACTGTACAGCAAGCGTTAGATTATATTTCATTTTTGTCTCAGAGGGTATAGATTTCTTTTCGTCTGGAGATTCGGTGTAATTACGGCGCTGTGGGCGCACGGGTCGCCCGGTTTTATCACCTCCAGAGCGGCGGTGGCGCACGGAGATAAACAAGAGCGGACATTCGCGTGGCCTCCAGGCAGCGGCAGAGGAACCACAGCAGAGACCCTGGTTCATGTGTAGGGCTGTTCGACGCGCAAGTTGTGCCCGCCGCGGTTCTTAAGGATGGAAAATACACACAAGATACCCAACAGATCACTCTGGCTTGGCTTACTTGTGGTGGCGTCTGTTTTACTTCTAGTGGACAGCAAGAAATCCAAGCCGCTTCGCTGTCCCTTAGACTGTACATGTTCCAAAGATAACGCGCTGTGCGAAAGCGCAGCACAGATCCGTCGCAGCTTCCACCGAGATATCACATCTCTGTAAGTTACATTTATTATTGTTCTGAAATGAAAACACAACCCACTGCAGCGATGAACACAACACGCTTAGCTCTACCTGCTGGTTAAGACGTGGATTTTTCCGACACTGCTGCATAATAATTGCTTATCCAAGGAACTGCAATAAGTATTCGCCAGTCTGTGCTGTAAGCCTAAACTCTCTCTGTGTGTGTGTGTGTGTGTGTGTGTGTGTGTGTGTGTGTGTGTGTGTGTGTGTGTGTGTGTGTGTGTGTGTGTGTGTGTGTGTGTGTCGTGTTTTTTCCCCCACAGATCATTTGTCAAGTCTGAATTCACTGAAATTCCGAAAGAGAGCTTTATCCACACGCCTGCCCTGCATCTCCTGTAAGGAATCGTTTAGGAGCTTTTTGTTGACACTGTCAGTCCTCAGTGATCTCATCAACGCCATGTTTAATGTTCAAGACATTTCCCCTCCAATGATACTGTTCATTAATAAAATAGGTCTTGCTGTAGCTGTTCATTGAGGTGGGGGGCCTTAAACCAAAGCATCATTCGATGAAATGTAGTTTTGTAAATTATTTCCCTGCATGCCTTTCTGTAACATGGTGATTTTAATCTCTCTGCTAGGCATTCATCTAAGCCTTGCCTTCAAGTCTCTCTGTGCATAATTTGAATCAGGTCTACTTTCAAAATGAGACTTATTTATAGGTAATTCCTCCTTTTGATGAGGGACATTCCTGCCTCATTGGGTGGAGTACTGACAGACAGTAGAGTACAGACATGTAGGACTGCAGGAATCCTCAGGAAGCACAGATCCTTGTTCTTCAAAGTATTTAGGTTACTGAACAAGGGTTTTCTATTAGATTTTTTTTTTTTAGGCGTGACAGCTTGTTATTATGCACTTGTTATTATCCTAAGTAGTAAAAATATTAACTTGAGATTTCTCTGCACAGCCTCTTCACAGCCAACAACCTGGACTCTATAAATGAGGATGCATTCATTGGTCTTCCTCACCTAGAATATCTGTGAGTAGTTGGTACAGAATAGTTTTGTTTTTCCCAAAAAAAGACAAAATTATCTTGTCTCATTCATTTTATTCAACAACTTTTCAGATTCATTGAAAACAACCAAATCCATTTGATATCACCACATGCTTTTCGTGGACTGAAAACCTTAGTGCACCTGTAAGTACTTTTTTTTTTCTTTGCTAGCGGTATTAGTCATGAAAAAAAAACTACAATTGCAAGGGGGGTTTCATTTTTTGTGGCAAATTTCATTTAAAAATCTAATCACTAATAATCTGCTTTAAGAGGTAGAAACAGAGACTTTCTCTCATTTGCATCAGACACTTTAATCTGTGTGCAGGTGCAGACAAGCACTGTTCCAGTAAAACGCTGACAGTTTTTATTGCGCAACTTGCATTGCCACATAGACACTTCTGCCAACATTGTGCAGCTGTTATGAATATGATTATGAAGCAAATCTTGCCACCCTCAGTGCCCCATGTAAATAAGCGTATTATACTTTTGTTGCAGATTTGTAAAAGTACGTTAAGTAAACGCTCTGAGATTTTTCATTTATGTCAGCAAAATGCAATGAAATTTAAGATAAGGCACTAAGAAAACTTATAAACTACTACACCGGTGTTCTCGACAGGAAAAAGTATTTTTCCCGTCTTCATTGTAGCAGAGAAAGCCATAAAATGGCTGAGGAGGCAGTGCTAAAAATAGCCTAATGTTTCCTCAAACCCACAATAAGCAATGTTTCTGCTGTACTCTCTGGGGTGGCAATATGTCCCCTGAGCTCTTTAACAGATGTCTGTATACATGCAGAAATACTGCATAAACACATTGTAATTTAATAGTTTGAGGCGGCATGGGGAGGGGGAAATCAATATGGAAACCAGAAGTTAAACACTATTTTTTTTTCTCTATTCTTCAGGAGTCTGGCCTACAATAATCTTGAGACGCTGCCCAAAGATTTGTTCAAGGGTCTCGAGGCCCTGACAAAAGTGTAAGTATGAATTTTACTCTTGCCAAACAAAGAGATTGATTGCATTTCAATTTATGTATACTACTGACATAAATGAGATTTCTGTGCAGTTTTCTATATATAGAACACCGTATCATTATGCCACTTCAGCTGAGGCTTGAAAAAATGTGTGGGCAGCTGGTGCTTTTAACGCTATTAAAATTGCATGCTGCAGCAAGGAAAGAGATAAGTTTGCAATCTATCACCCACTGAAGATGTTCAGTTCTCCTTTATAACCCCCCGTGATGATAATGAGGGCAAAGAATGAAGCTGTGAGGGCCACAGGGCAAAGCTAACAGACACACTTTAGTAACTGCAGCTTTTGAGAATTAAATGTATTCATAAAGCAGAAGGCTTCATGAATACATTGAATTCTATAGCATGTGGAGGTTAGTTTGGTGGTTTTCTCCCTTTAGAGATTTGCGGGGGAACCAGTTCATCTGTGACTGTAAGCTGAAATGGCTGGTGGAGTGGATATACAGCACCAACGCCACCGTCGATCAGATTTACTGTAAAGGCCCGGCCTCGCAGCTCGACAAGAAGATCAACGACCTGCTGCCACAGTCATTCGACTGCATCACCACAGGTGGAGTACAAGAAATACTGCTGTTTTCTTACAAAGCTTCTCAGGATTTTTTTTCCCAATCATATTTAAAGTGTTTTTTTGCTTCTGTTACAGAGTTTGAACCCTACCAGTCCATGGATTTTAATTCCATATCAGTGGAAGCATTTTCTTTTAGGAATGACCAGTTTGTCGTGTTTGCTCAGCCCTTCAGTGGCAAGTGCAGCTTTCTAGAGTGGGATCATGTGGAGATGGTCTTCAGAAACTATGATGTTATTGACAGTAAGTGAAAACTGTGAAAACTGTTTTTTTTTTTTGCGAATGAGCTGTGTGAGTTTGAAAGGAGAGGTGAAATTGGAAGTCAAACCTCTCAATGGAGATAATTATTGGAGGTGAAGTTATTTTTTATCCTTTCTTTTGCTTCACCAGGCACATCCACAGTGGTCTGCAAACCCCTGGTTATTGACAACCAGCTTTTTATCATTGTGGCTCAGTTGTTTGGTGGCTCGCACATCTACAAGCGTGACACATCTGCTAACAAATTCATCAAGCTCCAAGGCATTGACATCCTGAAAATCCGCAAACCGAACGACATTGAGACGTTCCGCATTGATGGCGAATCCTTCTTCATCATAGCAGACAGCTCCAAGGCCGGATCCACCACCATCTACAAGTGGAATGGCAATGGCTTCTACTCGCATCAGTCCCTCCACCAGTGGTACCGTGACACTGATGTGGAGTACATGGAGATCTCCTCCAAACCTCACCTGATCCTGTCTAGCAGCTCCCAGCGGCCCGTCATCTACCAGTGGAGCAAAAGCACCAAGCTGTTTGACAGGCGCACCGACATCCCAGAGATGGAGGACGTGTACGCCGTGAAGCATTTCCAGGTCAAATCCGACCTTTTCATCTGCCTGACGCGCTTCATTGGGGACTCCAAAGTGATGCGCTGGGACGGGGCCCTCTTTAGAGAATTGCAGACCATGCCTTCCCGTGGCTCCATGGTATTCCAGCCCTTCACTGTGGGAAGTTGGCAGTATGCCATTCTTGGCAGCGATTACTCTTTCACCCAGGTGTACCGCTGGGATGCCAAAAAGGGTGAATTTGTTCGTTTTCAGGAGCTGAACATACAGGCACCAAGGGCCTTCTCTCCAATTTCCATAGACAACCGTCAATTCCTGCTGGCCTCCAGTTTCAAAGGGAAAACTCAGATCTATGAGCACCGGATCATTGATCTGAGCAACTGAGCTAATTTTTCTTCTGAGGCAGATTGGTTGGTGGGTGAATTTTGTGATTTTTGTCTAGACAGAAGGGTGTTGCAGTGCTGAGCGACTCAGAAAGTGTTGATCCTAACTTGAGAACAGCAGGCAGTACTTCTACTGATTTAAAAACCCTTCTAGTTAAATTAGTGTGCAGTAGATTAAAGGATAATTGCATGCATCTCAACCAAACATATGTCTGAGATGCATTTTGAGTCCAATGCATGCACCTCAAGTTAGGATTAGACCAAATATGTTGTCATTAATGCATGTCCCATCCCAATAAATGCAACATCCATGTTCACTAATGCATTACATCTAACACCGGCCAGTAACTTTTTAATTTTTAATGTGCGTTCAGCCTTTCGTGTCCCTCAATATTTATACATTTCTAATCTCATATATTTATCTACAGAAAGAAATTAAATTGTACTTTTTAACCTATTAACATGTTTAACTGAACAATCTGCCAAAATGAAATGTTTACATTTTTCTGTCTTTTCATTTGTAAATGAAGCTTTTAAGAATTTTTAAGAGATTAACAATGACCGCAGCAGTTAGATTATTATTAGATATTTGTTGGATAATGATTTAAAATGATGGTTTTAATTTGGAAAATATCAAAGGTTATGTAAGAGTCTTGCAGCTTACATTTTTATTGTTAACTGTTTGTATAATGTTTAAAGTATTCGAAAATACAGTTTTTCATAACTGGGAACTTTTGAAGGTATTTTCAGACATTTTAGAGCACTGAAATGAAGGAGGACGTTTGTCATAACGCTTTACCTTTGACTAACATGTCTGCAGAATGCATTGGTTGTGTCATATTAGGACTGATATCATGCCATTTACTCAACAGAGTCAATAAAAGTTAACATTTCATCTGAGCTCTCTGCTGGTGCTGTGTAGCATATGTCTTCAGTGTGGCATACTGACACTTAAAGCAAAAAAAAAAAAAAAATAGCATGTCTACAGTAATGTGCAAAAGTCTTAAGATACCCCTCGTTTCTTTATACACTGCTCAAAAAAATAAAGGGAACACTCAAATAACACATCCTAGATCTGAATGAATGAAATATTCTCATTGAATAGTTTGTTCTGTACAAAGTTGAATGTGCTGACAACAAAAAAAAATAATCATCAATGGAAATCAAATTTATTAACCAATGGAGGCCTGGATTTGGAGTCACACACAAAATTAAAGTGGAAAAACACACTACAGGCTGATCCAACTTTGATGTAATGTCATTAAAACAAGTCAAAATGAGGCTCAGTATTGTATGTGGCCTCCACGTGCCTGTATGACCTCCCTACAATGCCTGGGCATGCTCCTGATGAGGTGGCGGATGATCTCCTCCCAGACCTGGACTAAAGCATCCGCCAACTCCTGGACAGTCTGTGGTGCAACGTGATGTTGGTGGATGGAGCGAGACATGATGTCCCAGATGTGCTCAATCGGATTCAGGTCTGGGGAACGGGCGGGCCAGTCCATAGCTTCAAAGCCTTCATCTTGCAGGAACTGCTGACACACTCCAGCCACATGAGGTCTCGCATTGTCCTGCATTAGGAGGAACCCAGAGCCAACCGCACCAGCATATGGTCTCACAAGGGGTCTGAGGATCTCATCTCGGTACCTAATGGCAGTCATGCTACCTCTGGCGAGCACATGGAGGGCTGTGCGACCCTCCAGAGAAATGCCACCCCACACCATTACTGACCCACTGCCAAACTGGTCATGCTGAAGGATGTTGCAGGCAGCAGATCGCTCTCCACGGCGTCTGCAGACTGTCACGTCTGTCACTTGTGCTCAGTGTGAACCTGCTTTCATCTGTGAAGATCACAGGGCACCAGTGGCGAATTTGCCAATCCTAGTGTTCTCTGGCAAATGCCAAACGTCCTGCATGGTGTTGGGCTGTGAGCAAAGCCCCCGTCTGTGGACGTTGGACCCTCATACCATCCTCATGGAGTCAGTTTCTAACTGTTTGTGCAGACACATGCACATTTGTGGCCTGCTGGAGCTCATTTTGCAGGGCTCTGGCAGTGCTCCTCCTGTTCCTCCTGCTGCTGGGTTGTTGCCCTCCTACGGCCTCCTCCATGGCTCCTGGTAGCGCCTCCAGCCTCTGGACACTACGCTGACAGACACAGCAAACCTTCTTGCCACAGCTCGCATTGATGTGCCATCCTGGATGAGCTGCACTACCTGAGGCACTTGTGTGGGTTTTAGAGTCCGTCTCATGCTACCACGAGTGTGAACGCACCACCAACATTCAAAAGTGACCAAAACATCAGCCAGAAAGCATAGGTACTGAGAAGTGGTCTGTGGTCCCCACCTGCAGAACCACTCCTTTATTGAGTGTGTCTTGCTAATTGCCAATAATTTCCACCTGTTGTCTATTCCATTTGCACAACAACATGTGAAATTGATTGTCAATCAGTGTTGCTTCTTAAGTGGACAGTTTGATTTCACAGAAGTTTGATTTACTTGGAGTTATATTGTGTTAAGTGTTCCCTTTATTTTTTTGAGCAGTGTATTTTCATAGGAAAATGGGAAATAGGTGCAGTGATTTATTGAAGCATGCAGACATAAATGGAAATACAGTATGCTGTATAAGGTAAAAACAGAGTTTCTACAATTCTAACAGGCTTGAAAGTCAATATTTTGTGCGACTGCCTTGATTCTTCAACACAGTCTGAACTCTCTGAGGCAGCTTTCTTGTAATTTCTGTAAGTAGTCTTCAGGAATTGTTCTCAAGGCTTCTTCAAGAGCATTCAAAGCTCTTCTTTGGATGTTGGCTGGCTTTTCTTCCATTCTCTGTCAAGATGATCCCACACTGCTTCAGTAATGTTGAGGTGTGGCCCAGGGGAGGCCTCCCTTCCTTAAGAATGGCTTCTTGTCAGGCTTCCACTGAGATCAGTAGATCAATCAACTAAAGGGCCAGGTGCATCTCTCAGGTTCTGTCAGCTCTTTGCTGGATTTTTTCTATTTCATAAGGACATGACTTTTAGATAGTGTCCACCTGCTGCAAATATCTTTGGACCTGGCACTTATTTTTGTCCTCCACTTGTCCAGTTCACTACACGCCATGCTGAGATATGCCAAGTTTTAGGCTAACAGCTCTTTGAGAATCTCCTTGTTGGTGCAAAAAAAAAAAAAAAAAAAAAAAAACAATTTTATGCCTGTCAAACTGTGTTAACTTTGGCATTTTTCATAGATTTCTACTGAATATGGTCAGGTACAAGGACTGAACTGAATATCAATGAAAAACCAGCCAGTATCCAAAGAAGAACTTTGAAAGACTTTCAAAAAGTCTTTACTTACTAGAAAGCCTGGCTCCTTGGGAGCAAAAAAAAATGAAGAAATAAGGAATGTTTCACAACTTTTGCACAGTACTGTACTTCTTTAGGTTAGTTGAGGGAGCTTATGACAGACATGAAAAAAGAAGTAAAGTAAATACAAACAAATAAAATCCTTTTTATTTTATCCAACAAAGTGCACGCCTCAAATCTACAAAGCAGCACATTACAATGTAATGGAATAAATACAATAAAATCCGCTGAATAAAAAAAAAAAATGAACACACAAGCAAGGAGATACACCAGTACCTGCACAATCACACTGGTGGCAGGACTAAATCAGGCTCCTTAGAAAGGCTCCATGAAAAAACTGCCTTTTCATAGCCATCGACTCGCTGTGTATCTTCAGTTGACATGAAGACATATTTTCTGCTGCTTTCTAAAGCAAACCAATTTAAACCCTGCTTTTTTTTCTTTGTAATTGAGGACTACCAAACTAACATCAAAGAAATACAGGTGCATACTCTCATGTTCATACACATCACCCTGGAAAAGTTGTGCAATTGCAGCAGGATCTCCAAATCACCAACCTGCTGCCCAGAGAAAATAAAGTGAACACAATTTCAGTTTTAACTGATCCTACTACTCAAGTCTATGTGGTGCAACTTAGTATTTTTTTTTTTTTTTCCATAGGCAAAAAAATATAACATAAAAGGCAAGGGAACACATCCCTTAATATTCCACAAAATAATTTAGTGCTCTTTAAATAAAATTGAAAACACTATTTTCATATGGTGGCTCTTAAAAAAAAAATACAGACTGAAAGATTAATGCTCCAAGAGACATCAATTATATTAGGAAAGAACTCAAATCCCATGAAAAAAAGACAGTATTAACAATAAAAGTCTGTACAGAACGCAAAATCAATATACAGTACGATACAGTACCTGCAGATGTTATGCATACAGTACAATTCTTTTTACATATGGGCTCCAGTCTGATCTATATATACTGACTTAACACAGGTGGGAAAGCGTCTAGTTTAGCATACGGTAAGTTTAATGGTTATTCAGCAAGGAGAGTAGATCTTGTAGTAGGTGTTTAGAAAAAGAAGACTGAAAACATTATTGCAGGATGGTAATCTTCAGTTGCATACTGCATGTGTTACATGAATTTGTCTTCTGATGTGGAGCAGCGGGCCGATGAGAGAGAGAGAGAGAGAGAGAGAGAGAGAGAGAGAGGGCCGGACGGAAGGGGGGGGGGAAGCGGGGTTAGCTGTTTTGTTTTTTTGCTATTTCTCCGTCACAGACGTTAAACTTTGCAATGTCTCTCTGATCCACTACCCTGTACAGTACATTCGTGGCCAGTATTGCACGTTTACCAGCCGAGTCCACCCTGATACTGCGTGATGAGGACCGTCAGTGCTGAATTTTGTCCTGCGAGTCAACACTAATCCAGTGATGAGATGAGACTGCAACCAGAGCTCACCAGAGAAAAGACTGACTGGGACTCCATCTGCCGTCACAGTTTGAGCTCGTTGGCAATTTTGCAGGCGATGTTCTTAAAGGCGATGGACGTGCCCGATATCCTCTTGAAGCGCACACCATTGAGCGAAAGGCGGGGCAGCTTGCACACCTCCATCTCCCACTGGACCAGATTGTCCTGGCGAGCGTCGCCGTGGACACAGAAAAGCAGGAAGCGCTCGCGCTGCTCATAGTCGCAGCTGTTGGCGTCCAGGACTTTTCTGATCTCCCTCATCATCTCGGCGGGCTCCATGGAGGAGGTGGTCTTCATGCTCCAGGTGAAACGCAGGGAGCGAGGCTTCGAATCCCGACCGCCATCCTCCTTAGCATCACCAGACGCGCTCCTAAGGAGGAAAATATTTGGGAGAGAGAGTGGGGAAAGACAGAAACGTTGAAGGAGGCAGAGGTCGGTTACAGGCTCTCTGTGAACTTGACATCACAATCAAATCCTCACCTTGGTGTTTCTGTCCTGGCACTGGCCTCTCCCTCACTAGGCACCCTGAAATAAACCAGGAATACATTTATTACTACCTTGCGATCATATCAACAAACACCCCGTGACCCCCCACTTACTACTAACACCACCCCCATCATCACTGGACACAGAGGGGGTGTCAGGCATCATGCCAGGAAAGAATCCACACTCCTGGGTATCAGGGTTCAGCACACAATGAGGTGACTGTGACGTTTTGAGGTACATACTATTATAGCTCACATTAACCAAATGCATCATCCCATCTACAGTACGCTACCTTTCCTTAATCTCCACTGATCTGCAAAGAGAGGAAAAGTGGTTGTAAATAGTTGATTTGGCCTCTGGAATTTGCCTGGTCTTTTCTGTTAAGCTCAACAAAGGATGGGGGAGAGTAAGGAGAGGAAAGCTAGCAATTTGAGAAGCAGATATCTGGTGGCTTAGTACAGAAGAAGCTGGTGAGCCGTGAGGTTTGTTTAAGAGGTGGTGGACACAAAGGAAGGAAATACACTGCATAACAAAGGGTGTCAGTAGGCAAGGATGTGGTGTAGTGGGCAAGTACGTAAGGGGTTAAGGAAACACGGGCCAAGGTCATAGTGGGCACAGAGGGGTTCGGTTTATTTCGGATGGGGGTGAGAGGTGCAGCAAGCGTTATGTTCTCCTACCTCCGGGTTGACCTGAAAGACAGAGCTCTAGGCGGGGAGAAAAGGAGAGAAAGCTGTGAGCTTCCACCAGATGGACCAGCGTGAAGGTGCTAACTGCGGTACGGATGATGAGGGGAGGCAGTGTGGAAGTGTAATATTCACTAAGGATTGGGGGAAACTATACAGCGTTTGAAGCTAAAAAGTTTACAGGAAGTAATCTGAACAGACTTTGTAACTCTTTTTAAATATCTTCAGAAAGTTTTGCACTGAACCAGAGACACAGTATGGATGATTTTTATGTTTTGCTTGCAGGTAAACAGCGAGAATTCCCTGACTGAGAAATCCTTGTCTGATACCGATATTGTAAATAGAAATGTATTTAAAATGTAACAAAATAGCTGCCTGAACAGTTTTACTTTTCTCCCACCACACAAGACGGTGAAGATGAGCATCATCTGACACAAACATTCAGCTGGTAGATCTGTGTATCCCTGGTAAACAGACCATCACAGCTTACTGTATTTTTCTTGCAGTACATCTTGAAGACTGGCAATACTTTGTTTGAAAAGTAAGAAAAGTGAGTTTCTGACTTGGATAATTCATGTACAGTACTGTGCAAAACTCTTAAATCACCCCTCATTTTTTAATATTTTGCTTGTCTTTTTTTCTTTTTTTTTTAAGAGATCTTGAGCAATAGCTCTCCAGGCTTTCAAAGATTTTCTTCAGAAATTGTCCAGATCAGTCCTTGTACCTGACCATTTTCATTGTTTTGTTTTTTTTTTTTGATTGCTAAGCCACTTAATACTGACCTGTGAAAAAGCATGAAAAAAAGCACCTAACTCAAGGGATGAACCAGTGTTATGTCTCCACATAACAGACAACTCAGTAAAGGACTCATTTTAAATGCTATTTTTAGACACTTTGTTACTAGCAGCCTGTCACAAAAACACAGTTTGTTTTCTTTATTTGAATCTACAAAAAATAACAGTTCTTGGCATGGTGTACAGTATGTATAAAAATATGAGGAAACTGCACAAGTGGAGGACAAAAGAAGTGGTAGACCTAAGAAACTATCTGTAGCAGAGGAACAGTATCTGAAAGTCATGTCCTTAAGAAAATCCAGCAAAGACCTGACACAGGACCTGAAAGATGCATCTGCCCTTCAGTTTATTCATCTACTGTTCACTGAAGCCTCATCAGAAATGGCCTCAGTGGAGGGGCGGATATCAAAAAGCCATTCTTAAGGAAGGAAAAAAGGGAGAAAAAGCTGAGGTTTGCCAAATTACACAAGAGCTGGGCTGAAAATCAGTGACAACAGGTCTTATGGAGTGATGAATCCAAATTTGAAATGTTTTGCTCAAATTGCTGTCAATATGTATGGAGGAGGTCAGGAGAGAGGTACAACAGTGAGTGTCTACAGCCATCTGTAAAACACGGCTGAGGGTCTGTCATGGTTTGGAGCTGCATTTCAATTTCTGATTGGCAAAGGATTCATTTTTCAGCATGACAATGCAAAAATGCTTCCCACTGCAGTAAAAGCATACCTGGATAGAAAAACAAACAGTGGATCACTAGCAGTCAAGAATTGGCCTCCCCAGAGCTCAGACCTCAACATTATTGAAGCGGTGTGGGATCAACTTGACAGAGAATGAAACAAAAGGCTGAAGCCTGGAGAACTATTCCTGAATACTACTTGAAGAAATGAAAAGAAAGCTGCCTGAGAGAGTTCAGACTGTGTTGAAGAATCACCAAATATTGACTTTCAAGCTTGTTAGTATTGTACACTCTGTTTTTGCCTTATAAGCTGTATTTCCATGTATGTTTGCACGTTTCAATAAAATCACAGCACCTATTTCCTATTTTCCTATGAAGAAACGAGGGGTGGCTCCAGACTTTTGCACACTGCTGTAAAATTGAACAAAATTATGCAAAAAGAACGAGTTCCTGATTTGGAAATGGGACCACGCCAGGAGCACATGAACTTTTCTCTAGATAGAAATTGAACTTCCCTTCAGTAATCTAATAGATAAGAGCACCTTAGCACACAGGAAGTCCACATTAGTACAGCTAATGTGTACAGCTAAATCAAGCTTGGCTTTATTTTCTGTAGTTTTGATGGCATTGAGGTGATTTCAGCCAAAAATGTGCAAGTTCAGCTCATAACGTTAGAGACCACACGAGCACCGTAACTGTTAGGTGCAACGACTCTAAAGGACAAAGTAGCATATCGTTTGTCATCTTATGTCCTCACTGACCTGCGGACGAACTTAGAGGTGATCTTGCTAATGATCCCTGTTGAAGTGCCCCTGCGTTGTTGTGCGAGAGCTCCTGTATCATGGGACAATGTGGGTGAAGCTGGAGGGCCGTTGTAGGTTGCGCTGCGGCGGTCTCTGAGCTGGGCTCCGTGAAAAGTGCTGCGACTGGTGGTACCCCGAGGGAAACGATTCTTCTCTGGGGTGCTAATACTGTGTGCAGACGGAGAGGTGGAGGGACCGCGTGGAGACGAGCTGCAGGAGAAGAAAAGAAATTGGAGGACATGAACATTTGGCACGTTTGATTCTGTATTTTATTCACACTATTACTGTATCTGAGTGACTTTGAATAAACGTGAATAATTTGCGGACATACAACACAATAGGATGTTTTTAAAGACAGACTGCGTATATAATTGTACCACTTTTTGGGGTGAAATTGAAGGAATTAATTATTTTTGTTTCTTATTGAAAAATTAAATCAGTTCCAACAGATGCAAAAAAAAGCAGTTTCTGAAGTGGCACAGTGATGAGAAAGGAGCTTTTACTCAAGATTGTGGCTATGAACTGTTGATTGCTGTTATTGGGCACCTGATTGATGATATGGGGATAAACATTAAGGTAATTATTTGAGGTATATGTAATTATAGAAATGAGCTATGGCCATATAAGAATATATCAATTCCTACTGTTTTTCTGCACGTGTGCATATTTGTATTAACTAAATCTGAAAAATAATGTTACTAAAGCCTTGAAACAAATATGGTCTAGTACAGCCCATTAC
Organism: Archocentrus centrarchus; assembly: GCF_007364275.1. NCBI lineage: Eukaryota > Metazoa > Chordata > Actinopteri > Cichliformes > Cichlidae > Archocentrus > Archocentrus centrarchus. The sequence goes on from NC_044360.1 coordinate 16,573,751, forward strand.
TCCCCTTTACTCTCACCCCTACTTGCTGCAGAAATCACTGCGATATAAAGCAGAACGGCTGCCATCAGCCTTCAGCAAGCTTCCTAATTTAAACATTGTGCCAGACTAAGTTAACAGTTGGAGCTTGTTGATCAGGTAGTTTGATGAAGGACTCCCAGAAGCTTTTTCTTAAAGGCTTTAATGGTGATTTCATGAAGAAGCACTGCTGTTTTGTTAGCTAGAAAAAAAACTCCACCTGAGCTCACTGTCTTGTATATGGCACCGCCTCTTTGCCGTGTGTGTGTGTGTGTGTGTGTGTGTGTGTGTGTGTGTGTGTGTGTGTGTGTGTCTGTGTATAGACAGACTCCAGCTCCACATTAAACTACTTACGTGGTGAATATTGTGTATTAAACAAAGCATCGAAGCAAGAAAATTTGCATCAAGGTTTTTATATAAATCGAGTTATTCGTGTTACTTGATGAATCGTTACATATTTATTTATTTATTAGCATGCTGCTGTACATTTACTATTTCATTTTATTTTCTTCATATTTACTTGTAACATTTCAAAATAAATCAGTCAGAATCTAAATCACCATCTCGGCATTTGACATAAATAATGAAAAATACACACTTGTGATATCCATAACCTGCTGTAATCAGCTGCTGCTCACCTGGCTTTAAGCTCTGTGTTGTCATCAATGGGGGGCAGTGTGCTCTTTGAAGGATGCCCTGATGAGGACATAGACTTGGTGTGACGAGGACGTGTGGAGCTTATTGCAGTTGACGGTGTACTCCCTGACACCTCGGTTAAACTGGGGACCAAAGCAGAGTACAGCCGAAGATAAAATGTGAAACCAAAACTTTCTCATCTCTGTGACTTACAAAATAAACAGGCGTAGCTATGCTCGTAAACACGGAAAACAGAAAACTGAGGGTGTTTTCACACCTGAGCTGTTTAGTCTGTTTAAATCGATCTCTGGTTTGTTTTGCCCCCTAGTGCAGTTTGTTTAAGCAGATATGAACACAGTAATCACAGTCAGGTGCGTCCTACCAGGAGGAGCCCCCGGCATAGACCCAGGACTCACTGGAGAGATAATATCTCTCGGCTGGCCTAGGAATGCCTCGGTGTTACCCCAGGTGAGCTGGAGGAGGTGTCTGGGGACATCTGGGCTTCTCTGCTTAAGCTTCTGCCCTGTGACCCAGCCCCAGATAAGCGGTAGAAAATGAATGGATGGATGGAGGGAGGGAAAAAACATGCACAGAGACTCTTTGAAGTGTCAGTCTCGGTCCAGTTCTAAACAAACTTCAAAGCAGTTTGTTTATGGTGAGAGCATGAACCGACCTCGATCCGACACGACTGCCAGGTGTATGCTGCGCGTTTGAGCTACACAGGTTGTAGCGAGGTATGTCTTGCATTCTGTGATGCAGCAGGGTACCATAGAGGTACATAGTGCACAAACTGTACCAACTAGCCATAAAAAGAACCGAGTGCTCTCTAGTCCAAAACACCGCGCTTTCTTCCATTATTTACTTTTGTTGTTTTGCCCCAGGCAGTTCTGACTAGTAAGCAAACTCAACATTTTCATGTGGTTTCTAGTGATGCATGTTGGTTTGCTTGGAGTTTTTACTGTGTGAGAAGAAACCAAAAAAAAAAAAAAAAAAAACCACTACAAATTTATGAACTTGTTGATGGATTTGGACCAGGGTAAAGTTCAGGTGTGAAAATGCCTCAAATCTCATTCTGTAGATAAATGAATGAATGTTAGCACATACCTGCTGTCTTTGCCGTTGGGAATAGCTGAATAACGGTCAGTGGAGGATCGTTCACATACGTATGTGTTCCTGCGAGTCATAGACCCATTGGTCTGTGCAGAGAGAGACCAAAGAAATATATATTATGAACCATAAGAAAAGGAAAACCTTTTTTCCAATATCCATCTTCCCTTTAAATACGGCTCTGTCTGCATCTATTTACTGAGTATGCAGTGTACAAAATAGGCCCACTTCCTCACCCCCACAGCACTTGTGGTTTTCTTCCTCTCCTGCACCCCCAGGGGTGAGGCGGGAACATCTCCTTTTGAAGTGCTGAGCTCTAGCCGGCGTGCTCCATCCCACTCCTCCCTGTGGTCACTTTCCACGCTTAATGCCTGGCCACGTTTTGTATATGATACCGCCGGCGGCACAGATGGACCCACTAGGAGAGACACACACAAACACAGGATTGGATTTACATATGTTTCACCAAGCACATCCTTATTCCTGCACGTCCAACATTTAAGATTTCAGAAAAAAAGGAACAGGCGAGGACAGTGTCTTTGTTACAACAGCATCAAGCAAAGCCAATCAAAGCCGGGATTTAGACGTCATCTAATCTGTCAGAGGCAGCATCAACTTTGTTTCTCAGGTTATACAGCTACAGAAGCCAAGGTGAGCACATACATAGCAGAGCTGTTCCCTCCACATGCTTTGAGGTGCTTCTCCTGAGGGAGCTGCAGGAAAGCAGCCAACCAGAAGATGGCGCCAAACACAATGGCCCCACAAGACTTAGGAGGAAGCTGCTACACAACCAGTGCAGTGTTCAGGTTGAGTCACTGATTCTGGAATTTAAGTGCTGATTCACTGTTTAGGAAAATTAGACCACTTTAAACAAACAAGCTAGTCAGTCAAGGTTTGACTGACTTTTTTTTCCACCATAAGAAAAAAATCTGAGTGCACAAGGAATGGAAAGTTCTTAAATTACTGTCAACAGAGGGAAAATGCTTCTGTTGTAAAGCTTATTGAGGTTTATTCAGCACTGCAGATACCGATGTCTGATCATTTGGCCAATCATCAGTGACTGAGAGTAACTTCCCTCTACACAACACGCAGCACTCTCAGAGCTGGGAAAGAGGAGGTTACTTTACTTGGCTTCTCTACGACACCACCACCACCACCACCATCATCATCCCCACCATGATCACTGTAGCGGCGCTGCTTCTGATTGGCCGAGATGCTGCGTGTGACCTTGGGATGGGCAGGAGAAATGCTGGAGCTGTTGTTGATGTCACTCGTCGGCCGCTGTCGCTGACCCAGAATGCTGTTAGTCAGAGGCTCACTCCCCTCAAACTGCAAGATGAAGGGGGATGTGATCACATGACTCAGTATACTTAAGCAGCGGTGATGTAGGTGTCAACATGACGCAAGTCAAACAAACTCACCTCCGGAGCTTTTCTTCCCAGCAGCAGGTAGGTGGCCATGACTTCATCATATTTTTGACTCTGTAGGGACTCAGTGATCTCATCTTTAGGGAAACCCATTGTCACCATGAGCTCTGAATGATGGGAGTCAGACAACATTAGAAACAAGAATCCAAGAATTTGAAATGACAAAGAATGAAATCAACACACACACACAGAGACAGAGTGGCAAACCTATTCTGGATGAATCACTGAAGTCCGCCTCAGGCTCAATGTAAGGTTTAAGCTCCTCCTCTTCATAACCCACATTCATCCAGTGGTCTTTCATGATTTGCTAACAAAGAAACAAGGCAATAAAAAAAAGTGCATGTCTTCTTTAATGGCTTGTAATTAATTAGTTATACAACACACAACAGAAATTTGACAAGAGGGTGACAACACAGTGATCAATTGTTATTATTGCTGGAGAAATCTTTACTATTGAGCCTGATTCTGAGTGCAGGGATGGTATTGACCTGGATACAATGAGAGCGTGAACCGAACTGACAACTACCCACAATTTGCAAACTCCTAAAAATGAATGCACAACATATAAGAAGGGGCAGCACGGTGGCGTAGTGGTTAGCACTGCTGCCTCACAGTTAGAATACCATCTGGAAGGCCTGGGTTCGATTCCACCTTGGCCCAGGCCTCTCCCTCTCTGTGTGGAGTTTGCATGTTCTCCCCGTGCTTGCGTGGGTTTCCTCCGGGTACTCCGGTTTCCTCCCGCATTCCAAAGACATGCACTTACTGGGGTTAGGTTAATTGGCTAATCTAAATTGCCCATAGGTGTGAATGAGAGCATGAATGTGAGTGTGAAAGGTTGTCTGTCCCTCTGTGTTGGCCCTGCAACCGGCTGGCGACCTGTTCAGGGTGTACCCTGCCTCTCGCCCTATGACAGCTGGGATAGGCTCCAGCCCCCCCGCGACCCTTAACAGGATGTGCGGAAGTGAATGGATGGATGGATGGAACATATAAGAATTTTGTACATGAAATTACGACTATTTCCATTCCATTTATTTTTTTCTATCTATGAATGCCTTCATCACATCAAGAATGTTGCTTCCCAATCTTGATCTGACAGGTTATTAATTAAAAAAACAAAACAAAACAAAAAAAAACACTGTTGGTTCCCACCCAACAAGAGCAGCAATTATGCGCTTCCATGCTTACAACGAATCATGTTTGACTCCAGGCATCCTGCTGGAGAGGAAATAACTGTTAAGACGTATCAATGCAAACACAGATAATACCTCCAAACTGCCTCGTTTCACAGGGTTGAGCACAAGCAGTTTCTTCAGCAGGTTTTCACAGTCTGTGGACATGTAGAAAGGAATGCGATACTTTCCTCGCAGGACCCTCTCTCTCAACTCCTGCACGCCAAGTGGCAGACAGACAGGGGGAGAATTTAGCAACAAAGTTCAGCAACAAAAGGAGCAGCATTATTTTTTTTTTCCATGTAGGCCATTTGAAAGGCGCAGACCCCAGTGTAAACACAATCACTGTATAACGTTGCATATTTATTCATCAAGTGTGCACTCAGCAACAATTTGGAGGCAAGTGGTGAATGTCAGTCAAATATTTATTCTCCTATGGCTCCGTTTTGGCTGGCTGTATTTACATACTGTATTGATTAATGCACCTTAAAGACTGCAGGTCATTCAGCCCTGCTATGAAGAGTCAAAAAAGATGGATCTGCTGCTTTAATGAATCTGACTAAATTTAGCCCAAACTGTTCCTTTATTAAAGGAACATGAATTAATCTCCACAATGTCTCATTAGACACAACACACAGGAAATTCCAGTCTTAATTTGGTTACTAAAGTAACCTAGTTTTGAGCTGATGCATTTAAACATCATAACTCAGAATGGCTCACACCCAACTAGATTTCAAGGGCTGCAGCACTTTCATTTTGGCCCACCTTCATGTAATCCGGCTTTTGCTGTCCAAGCAAATTCATACTCAAACAGAATTATTCAAACATTCTAATAAATAAAAGATGTAATTAGAAAAACATTTAAAGTGCAGCTTTAATTATTTGGATAGTTTTTTGTTTTTTTTTTAAATGCGCTGAAGCACAGAGGCGGAACATCCAGAAACTTGCATTTTTAGTCTTACGGTTGGCTCCTTCTATTCTTTTTGTTCTTTCTTTCTACCACAACCACACAAAAACCTGCTATTAACCCAAATGGTGCAGTATCTCAACTGTGATGTGGACAATAAATAAATGAATATGGAGCAAACTGATCTCAGAGGGAGAATGAGAGCAACGCTACAGTTTGTTGTCTGGAAACGTTGTACTAACTGTGATAATAAAACAAAACAAAAAACTTCTCCCTTTGCGTACAGTGTAATCACTGTTTTCTATTGTCTGACTGCACACAACTTTGAATATCTGCAAAACTGAAGTGCAACATGACCTTAACTTCAGATGGTTACATAAGCATTTATCTAAAAAATACAGAGCGCTTTATCAACATGTGGAGGTGAAAAGTGCTTTTCCCAGCTTATCACCAGTTGCAACATTAATATTTCCAAGTAGTTTCTAAGTCAATATGAACTATAGACAGTGATACTTCAAAAGAACAGCTGCCCACCTTTAGGTTCTGTCCATCGAAGGGCAGTGATCCGCTGACCAGTGTGTAGAGGATAACCCCGAGACTCCAGACATCCACCTCTGGACCGTCATACTTCTTTCCCTGGAAGAGTTCGGGAGCAGCGTACGGTGGAGAGCCACAGAAAGTGTCCAGCTTACTGCCCACAGTGAACTCATTGCTGAAGCCAAAATCAGCTATCTTGATGTTCATATCTGCATCTAACAATAGGTTCTCTGCCTGCAGTGGGGAGGAAAAGGGACAAAGCACCATGTGGACTGTTAACACTGACTGGAACTGGCTGATATGAATAGTCGTGAGGAGAAATCAGATCACAAAGTGTCACCTTTAGATCTCGGTGTACTATCCTCCTCTGGTGACAATACTGCACTGCAGAGACAATCTGAAATGCAAACAAATACAGGCATCACAACAGTAATTACATAATGCATGAACAGTATCACATATATTACATAGAAATACACACAAAAAGAAGGGCTGCAACAAACAGAAGCAACAACAAAAGTAATTATAAAAAAATGTATATACATGAAAAAAGCAGTGGAATCTGTCCTTTGATTAATCAACTAATAGCTGATATTTTCAGGACAGGACAGACCAATTTAAAAAAATCAACAATGACCCTAACAGGTATGTATTTGGACTGTGTGAAGAATCTGGAGTACCTGAAGGAAACCCATGAAGGGAAAACATTCAAACTCCACACAAAAAGGCCCACAGTGCTAAGCACTGCAAAACCACGGCCTGTTATTAGGCTTCTTGGTGATTCTAAATTACTCATAGATGTGAATATGACTTGAACAGCTGCAATAAACTGGCAACCTGTTAAGAGTGTACCCAGCCTCTCGCCCTATGCCACCTGGGAAAGGCTCCAGCCCCCCCCCAGTGAACTTAAACTGGACAAGTAGTTAAGAAAATGGAAGGATGAATACTGTGTAAGATTTTAGCACCGCCATGATTTATTTCAAACTGTATTTATCTCAAACAAAGAGTGCTTTCATGCAAGCAGAACTTTTTATTAGTAGTTCGCACACAATCTTTAATTTGGCTCATTTTTGCCAAATTCCCCAAAACTGTTAAATGGCAGACAAAACCTTAAAGAGATTTTAGTCATAAATAGAGCAGAAACTGTTTGAGCATCACTGGGGTGTTTTAATCTTTATCCGAAGTTAATGATTTCTTCATTTTTAGATTTTTTTTTTTTAATCTAAATGTCTCTCATGCAAAAACTGTGTGACGGACACAGGAAGCAGTTTCTATGACTGTTGATTAGGAAAAAATTTGACTTAGATAAGCTAGAACAGAAATGACATCAATCACACAGAAGACCTGCTGTTCTTTATGACAGAAGCCACCCACCTGCATGCACCCAGACACGCGCACAAACACGTCTGGATTTTGAACTGCACTGTGACAAACACACAGAGACACCAAACTGCCCACACTGTCACTCTCACTCACACACACACACACACAGTTCCTCTGAATCATCAACGACAGATTTAAAACATAAGGAGAGCTGGCTTTAAGCAAAGACCCTGCTGATGTTACACCAAATAAAAAGAAAAACTGAATTCTGCTCAATCTAAAAAGCTACTAAATACACAAACTACTGTAGGTGCCTTGTTGCTCCAGCAGCACCACTAGATGTCAGAGCAGCATCTGGAAGGAATTTGTTCCATCTTTCCTCTGCAGTCGGTGATGAAGCTTGAGCTTGGTGCATGCAGTCTTCTCTTAAAAAACAGTAAGGGAATGACGACACAGGCGTGAGCACTGCGATACTGATGACTCACCTGTCTGAACTTGGCCCTGGCCTCCTTCTCCTTCATTCTGCCGTGAGCCACTAGATAGTCAAACACCTCTCCTGTAGAAAGAAGGAATATGTAATTATAAATAAGTATATTCATAAAGTCATATAATAACCATGTACTAGTGCTTGCTTTGAGGTAACATTTCATTTGAGATGGTGCATAGCTGGAGTGACAGTTTTGTAAATATCAAACATTTTTGCAATGATTATTAGATGAAAGAAAATCATTCATGTTTTACTTACCGCCACTTGCATACTCCATCACCAAATAAAGAGTCTTCTCTGTTTCAATCACCTCAAACAATTTCACTGCAGGACAAAGTGGGAAAAGGAGAGAGCAGGAGGGTAGAGACGAGAAGTAAATTAGAAACTAAGTGAGGTTGTGAATTGGTGTAAGATGTGCTTACTGGTCTGGTCTATCCTAATGCAATAAAACTCATAACTGAGTCTGAATGGTGCCAATATGATACTGAGTGGCGTCAAGCATTTGCTAACTATGATACTTATACTTTTGAAAAACTATCAGAACAAGACGCCATATTTTCTTTACATTTTGGTAGGAAAACGGGAAATAGGTGCAGAGATTTACTGAAACAAGCAAACATAAATGGAAATACAGTATGCTGTATAAGGCAAAAAACAGAGCTTGTACAATTATAACAAGCTTCAAAGTCAATATTTGGTATGACCACCTTTATTCCTCACCACAGCCTGAACTCTCTCAGGCACCTTTCCTCTCATTTCTTTCAGTAGTCTTCCAGAATAGTTCTCCGGGCTTCTTGAAGGACATTCAAAGCTCTTCTCTGGATGTTGGCTGCCTTTTGTTTTGGTCTCTGCCGAGATGATCCCACACTGCTTCAATAATGTTGAGGTCCGGGCTCTGAGGTGGCCAATTATTGAATGATAATTTTCCATTGTTTGTGTTTCTAGCCAGGTATACTTTTACTACATTAGCAGTGTGTTTGGGACAATAAAGCTATTTCCAATTAGACACTTTCCAGATGGTGGATTGCATGGTGGATTAAAATCTGGTGGTACTTTTCTGCATTCATAATTCCATCGATTCTGACAAGCTCCCCAACACTACTGGCTGAAATCCAGCCTCAAACCATGACAGAGCTTCCCCATGTTTTACAGATGGCTGTAGATAGTCGCTGTTGACCTCCTTCATGACAACTGAAACCAGTAAACAGTAGATGGATGAACTCAAGGGTCAGAGGCTTCCCTCGGGTCCTGTGTCAGATCTTTGCTGATTTTTTTCCCCCTATTTCTTAAGGACATGACTTTCAGACACTCTCCATCTGCTGTAGATAGGTTTTTAGGCCTGCCCCTTCTTCTTTTGTCCTCTATTTGTGCAGTTTCCTCAGACTTTTAAGTTGAGTTGGGCACCTTTTTTATGCTTAAATGATTCACAGGTTATGAACAGGTCAGTTCAGTTCCAGGACTGGACTGAAAATGAGTTTAAAAGCAGCCTATGTCCAAAGAGAAACCTTGAATGACCCTCAGGAAAACCTGGAGAACTATTACTCAAGACCACTTTAAAGAATAAAATTAAGTCTGGCTCTTAGAAGCAAAATGCATAGAAATGTGGGGTGGCTCAAGAGTTTTGCACAGCACTGTAAATTAATTGCAGATGGAAAATAAATTCTTATTTTTGATGGATCTGGCAGTCAGTTAAACTGGCTTAGCTTGTTACAAAGTCTAAGTTTAAGTGGAAATGCCAAACTCACCAAAGGTGCTGCAGGCTGCTGTTTGGACTTACCTATATTTGGATGATTTAGAATCTTCATTATTCTGACTTCCCTGAAGAGCTGTAGAGACACACATGAACAGTTAATGCACCCAAAAATATGTCAAATTAAATTATAATCAATGAGCACCAAGTGCCAGCTCAGTTTCTGCTGGGAAAGCAGTTATTAAGCACTGATTAGGGGAGCTAAGTGAAGGGAACTCAGCCACAAAAAAATTACATACATCTACAGAAACATAACAGCACATGAGGATGACAGGACAAGTGGACTGTGTGAAGCAACATGACTACTGCAGTGACAACATTGTACTAAACCCTGCCCTACACAGATGGGGTACTGAATTACATCTCCCCTGACACGCTGCAGTCCAGCAAGCTGGCCAATCGGTTATCCAAACAGCCAGTCAGCAGCATCACACACATACAGCCAGTCACTGCAGAGCGGCAGTACATAGGCTCACAGCCAGTCAGGCATCTGCTCCCTAATATAATCATCTTATCATGAGCATGCAAAAAAGAGCTGCAGAAATCATGCTGATACTTTAGTTACATAGTTGTTAAAAAAAACAAAATGCAGAAGAAGGTCCCTCTACTGCAGATAGAGAAAGTTTCTAATCTAGTCTGCAGAGGATAAAAGAAAAATCACATCCTCCAATCTAATTTCTCTGAGCACCCTGTGGAACAGCTGAGTGATGAGTCAGAAAGGAGAGCGTTCAGAGTTAGAATCATTTAAAACTCAGTCTTGGCGTGACTGTTTATGCCAGACGAGCTCCTGCAGCCACTTAGAGGTGCTGTTGAATCATCTACATTCTGCTGCTTCTCAGTCGAGCTCTGCTGAGCTTGTGTTTGAGTGTTAAATTTCAACACCGACATGACTGGGATTTCACACCTGAGGCAGAGCACAGATTTTTGCCATTTGCTGGCTTTGACTCAGTGAAAACTGAGCGATGCTTTGATCCACAGTCTTTTCAAAAGATGAGGAAAAATATGTCATTGTCGAATGTGTCAAATTAAATGAGGAGAATGGATACTGCTGTGGCGTGCATGAATGTGTGTATACCAGCGTGTCTGTTCGACTTCTTTCAGTGGCCTTTTAGGTCTTACATAAGTGCCGGGATAGTCTGTGTTTCTAGGTCATCAAACACAGCTATTATACCAGTGTGAGCAGGCTTGACTCTGTGGGACCTCTCAGCCACAGTCTGGTTCAACAACATGCAGGTACTCCGTCTCACTCTAATTCTTTCTTCGGCTCCTTGTCTCTACTTGCTCACCTGCCTCTCATTAGATCCAAAGCACACACACCATGCAAGAAGAAGTCAGAAGTTTTTATAAAAAACAAACAAAATATGGTCTGTATGACTAAAGCCTGGTATAGACTATTGCTCAGTGCTACACATTGTTGTCCAGAAACTATTAAAACAACATCAATGAGGCACACTGAGTGACATTTTCCCTTCATTACAATGAACATGGGCACTGTAGTTTATTCAGAAGCAAGCCCACATACACTGTTCCCACTGCTTTAAATGCTCTCGAGAGAACAAAATAAACAGTCCAAAACAAATGCTGCTTTAGGTCTTTTTAAACAGATCATCACAAAGTTTCAAGGATGTCCCTTTGCACTGAGAGACAAATGACAGGGCTGGAAACTAAGCTAGCAACTAAGTATTATTTCCATAGTTAAGAATAACAACTTCAGAGCATCTAACCGAATCAACACCACTCTCCAGGAGGTAGGCATATCATTGTCAAAGTTTAAAATCAAGAGATGCCTTCAGAGGCTTTAAAATAAGGTGCAAACCACTGGTTACACTCAAGAACAAGGTGACCAGATTAGACTGTGTCAGAAAACATCTAAAATACTTTGGATAGATGAAACCAAGATTAACTTGTACCAGAATTTGGGAAGTTGATGGGAAGAGAAAAGTCTGGAGAAGGCGCGAAACAGCTCATGAACAGAAACATACCACTTTATCTGCCCAATATGGCGGAGGCAGTGTTATGTTGTGGACACGTATGGTTGCACTTGATAGAGGTCACTGTTGGGTCACTAGTGTTTATTGATGATGTGACCAGTTCTCGAAGGAGCAGGATCGATTCTGTACAAGTATACAGCGCTATACTCTGCTTATTTAGCCAAATGCTGCTAAACTGATTAGAAAGCGCTTCACAGTGCAAATGAATAATGACCCGCAGTATACTCCAAAAGCAATCCAAGAGTTTCTCAAGGCAAATAAATGTTCTTCAATGGCCATATCAGTCACCTGATCTGAACCCAACAGCGCATGAATGCAGAAAAAGATCCACAAACAAGCAACAACTGAAGGTGTCTGCAGTAAAGGCCCGGCAGAGAGTCTCAAGGGAGGAAATACGGCATTTGGTGATGTTCATGGGTTTTAGACTTTAGGAAGTCATTGACTGCAAAGGATTTTCCAAGTATTAAAAACAGTACTTATATTTAAAATTATGTTAGTTTGTCCAATTGATTTTGAGCCTCTGGGGGACTATGTATAAAAATGGCTGTAAATCCTAAACAGTTCAAGCAAAATTTTTGTAAATCCCCTTGAATTAAAGCTGAAAGTCTTCACTTTAAATTACACAATTGTCTGAGTTAAAATCCACTGTGCAAAATTATTATCAAAATCTTGGATTTTGTATTTAATCTGTGTGCTCTATTTCTGTATTATTATGTACATACACCAGTGATGTACATATATGATGTATATTACCAGACACAGTTATGATATTCAAACAGACTGAGTGTATGGTGTTCACATTTACAATATACACTCAAGTTAATACATTAATGTGTCCATTTTAAGTTTGACATTTTAAAGGAATGTGTCTGCATGCAGATTTTATAGGCTGAATTTGTTATGGGACAAAAATCTTCCAGTTCCCGAGTTGCTGAGAATAGCAAGCTTCTCCTGTGTGGCAAACCCTGCTCCATATTCATCAGCTGCCATGTTGGCCTTAGCAGTTCCCCCATGGCAACAAAGTCAATTAGAGTGGAAACACACTGACACAATAACCAGAAGATGTCCAAGAATAAACAAATAAGCTGCAGCCTCCGATATACATCTGTCCAAGCATGTGCTTTAATATCTGATGCATCACTCAAGACAGAAAATCTTTAATATTCTGGATGACTGATGAATTACAGAGGCAGTGTTTTATCTCAGTCTCTTATCTCTTCCTGTCTCTGCCTTGTTCCGCCTCTTTTTCTCTCTCGTTTGCGTCATTGCCCTAAAGCCCCTCACATGGGAAGCACGTGTGCAGCCACTTGGAAACAAAAATTAGAACAAATCTGAGAGGGGCAGTGGAAAACGACAAAAACAAACACAGTGCCCATCAATACAAGCTCAATAAGGATGTAGCCACCATGCAGGCTGACAGGAGATAATGAGTTAGCGGTCTTTGATCCAATCTAGTATTAATATCAATAATATCTATAATGTAAAGGGGGTGGGAGGTCACAACATGGTATAAAGCAGTTTTCAGGTGGACAATGATAACAGAAATAACAATGTAATATATAAAATAATAACATAATTGCATCATACACATGAAAACACATCATTTGCAATGCGGCTGAATCTCAGTAGTCTGTGCCAGTGACCTACTTCCAGCCACCCAGGAGCACCCAGTCTCCCAAACTAGCCTTAATTACAGCAGTCCCCATACAGAAGGAGCACATATCAGACTGGGCACACTTACAAGAACTGGCTGGACTATTTCAGTCACAGCAGCACAGCTGCTCATTCAACATGGAGATTATTGATAGGATGAGTAGTCTGGAAACCTGCAAGCCATGATCCCTCTAGTGGGTATGTGCACGCATGTTTAATGTGCTCAAATATTACTTCAAAACCATGTATCAGTAAATAACCACAGCTTTCTCTTTTTCCAAGAAAGACAGTGAGAGACAGAGACAAACAGGCAGATGAGGCACCGAAAGTGTCACTGATGTGATCCAAACTACCCTGCCCCATCCTCGACTCTCGAGTTGTTGAAAAAAAGAAAAAAAAAGAAAAGAGGAGGCACATCTCTTTGTCTATTACTCTCTATTGCTGCAACAATGTCCCACTCGTTATTCATAAACCACAGAACCAAAAGCACACTTATCTCTCACCAAACTCATTTTAACTTTTAAAATGTGTGTGATGGAGCAGAAAATATTCACAAACGTGTAAATCCGTGCATATCTTAGCCAACATTTCAGTTGTATTATGATTCACCTCAGACATAAGTGCTGCCCGTCCAATCACCTTACGCTCATCTGAACAAGACCAAAGCATTACTAGCCCATAGGCTCAACAGCCTTTCATTGGCTAATGCAGAATGGCAGGCACAAGCAGACATCAACAACACCCATTTACAAGAGCTTGACCCCGTAGTGGGCTCTTCGTAGAATACACAAACAGAGTCACAGTGTATCGTTCCAAGCGGTTTCTCACACAGTCACACTCAGATATAAGAGTAAGAGTAAAGGTTAGAACTGCAGCTCTGAGCTAGGATGAGAAATAATATTTGGAGAAGCTGCCACTGTTTCTGTGGTTTCATTCACTTTCTTCACGGTCTTCAGTCTTTTACATGTCATGTGTGGAACAAAACACAACTGCTTGTCAATCATATATCCTTCAATATTTCACTGATGTCTTGTAAGCAATGAAAAAGAAACAACTCTTATTTACAGATTACAAAGAGACAGCACAGTGGGATGATGGGATGAGCGCAGTGTTTGCTCAGAGGGGATTAGCGGAGAGGCCTATTTTAGGGCTAAAATGCCTAAAAACCATGACAACGTCAACAACCCTTACCACAGATGACATGTGATGCATTTCCTGTGGCAAATCTCAGGAGGTGCTTTGGAAGCTCAGCTGACCTCATTTCCTGTTGGGGCTGAAACCACCTCAAAGTCACATCAGGGCCAACAGGCCATAAGGAATGAGAGTGGAGGTTCACTCTAAACTCATGTCTCATTTTGGCCTCTCCTAACCCCTCTTTAAAATCAAATCATCAGGACTCAGTGGGCTCACACAGGTATGCTTAAGAAAATGAGGGTTAAGTGTTGTATCTGTGATGTGAAGTAAAGGTAAAATGTGTGTCCTGCCAGCTAAAGCCTTCTGCTTAAACCAAATATCTGCTGCTTATGCCTCTATGTGTCATGCAGGTTTGCGTGTGTATGCATGCATGTGGCAGTAAAAGATCTGCCACAGCAATGGCTGTGCCTACAGTGCCAGATGGTGTGCCCACAGCCCAGCTCCTCTGAGACCATAAAAAGAACTATCAGTGGCATTTTGACGGGCTAACATGAAAGAATCGCCATTAACAGTGAGTGGAGGAATGATGTGGCCCAATCAGGCATCTCAAACCTCAGTCACCCACACTGAAACAGAGTCACAAAAAAGCAGCTCTTTTCCACTAAAGTTATACAGGGAATAGCATGAATGGTTCAAATCTTCTTCAGGTTTACCCTCTGTGCAAAATATCTAATCATCTCCAGATCAGCTCAGACACCAGTTTTTTTTTGATGCACCAGACAATCCTTCTCAATCCTCTTGTTTGTTGCTGCCTCTGGAAAAAGTTCACTCGGCTTTAGAGACATGCATTTATCCATGAAAATCTACACCATGGGACGATCAATTTGCTATCCAAGAAGCTCTGCAGTAAAAATACAATGACTACTATTGTACTGATGTCAAAGGGGGAAATTTGCATATGACTGCTTAAATTCTACATCCATTTGTTGGTGAAGGGTTACAGCAGATCAAGTAAAGCAGCCCAAACAACCTCAGGGATTATAATGAAATTCAGTCTAATCTTCTAATTTGGAGAGCGCCTTCAACAAAACCATCATCCAGAAAAAATACTGAGATAACTGCAAAAGATGTAAAGAATATCAGGAATTGTTTATTAATTTTATACACTGATGGGTCACTTTATTAGGTTCCATTGCTCATTAATGCAAATATCTAATCAGCCAGTCATACAGCAGCAATTCAAGACAAACTGCTGAGGGTCAAACTGAGCATCAGAATGAGGAAAAAAGGTGATTTAAGTGACTTTAAATGTGCCACAGTTGCTAGTGTGAGTTTTTCAGAAACTACTGATCTAGTGGGATTTTCCCACTCAACCATCTTTAGGGTTTACAGAGAATGATTTGAAAATGTCTTGTTGATGTCGGAGATCAGAGGAGAATGAACAGTCTGCTTCGCTCTGACAGGAAGGCAACAGTAACTCAAATAACTACACGTTACAACCAAGGCATGTAGAAGAGCATCTCTGAACGCAGAACACGTCAAACCTCAAAGCAAGTGGCTACAGCACCAGAAGACCACATCGGGTCCCACTTCTGTCAGCTAAGAACAGGAAACTGAGGCTACAGGCAGAAGAAGATTGGAAACACACTGCCTGGTCTGATGAGTCTCAATTTCTGCTGCAACATTCAGATTGTAGGGTCAGAATCTGGTGTGAACAACATGAAAGCATGGATCCATCCTTCCTTATATCAATAAGGAAGAATGTGTACTGTTGTACAAGCTCATATTTCTCAAACATGACAATGAGTTCACTGTACTCAAATGGCCTCCACAGTCACCAGATCTCAATCCAATAGAGGACCTTTGGGATGTGGTTGAACAGAAGATTCACATCATGGATGTGCAGCTGACACATCTGCAGCAACTGTGTGATGCTATCATGTCAATATGGACCAAAATCTCTGAGGAATGTTTCCAGCACCTTGTTCAAGAATTTAAGCAGTTTTGAAAAACAAAAGAGGGTCCATCCCAGTACTAGCAAGGTGTAGCCAATAAAGTGTCCATGGGTGAATATTTTTATACTCAGGAAAAATTTTTTTGAGGCTCACCTATAAGACTGCTTGATTGGGGGAGGGGGAGGGGGGGGGGGGGTCATGATTGACTTTGTTAAGATTCATGTTTTTTTAAATAGATTTTTAGAGTGAGTTTGGGCCTTTTAAAGGAGTGACACATGTAACAGAAATGCAAGAAATCAGACAAGATGAAACAAGATATTGTTTTCATTGCCGGTTCAAGCCCCTGTCCCTGCGCTGCGTCCTTGGGCAAGACATTTAAACCACACTGCCTAACGGTGGCGCTGGTCTCTGGCTGCATGACTGCAGTTGCTCGTCTCTAGATGAGTGATCTGGAACGATCATTTCGTTGTGTGCCTTGTGTGCACAGTGGCAATGAGTTGAATCTAACATCTAATTTACAGCAAAAATCATGGCTGAAAATGAAATCAGATCAATTGCTCAGCCCTAATAAAACATAGGATTAAATGATCCACATTACTCGTCACAGTACAGCAGTGACTTTTAATTTTTACGCTCTTGACCCACACTTATTATTTTTTGTTATTCCAGCCATTTAGCTTGAAAACCATAATTGGCCATTAGCTTGATAATCAGCAGTACTACAAATTTCCATAACCAGGAAACAGAAAGAAAACAAATAATTGCAATGTTGCTTCTCCTTGTTTTTTCAAGACATTATCTGGTCAGTCCAAGGTCAGAAGAGTGCCCAAGCAGAGAACTGTATATGAGAGTGCATGTTCCCTTTAATATATTCATGATAGAGCTTTTACAAGGATAGCATAGGACACTCTGGGTCAATGAGACAATCGATTACATTCAGGAGACGACTGCTGCATTATAAAACGAGCTTCTGCATTGCAGATGGCATATCTGTATACTATTACAGGAATCTATAGTACGATGCAGACAACGTGAAAATATATAACTAGATATATGCTCCACATAGGCATGCAAACAAATATCTACACTTGATACAAATACACATGGGCAGATGATGTCATCTGCCCATGTGAATACAAACACTAATGTGCATATATGATATTACATTAAAAACACCTTATCCCCTACAAAAAAAAAAAAAATTTGAAAAGCTGTAAGACTACTGCAGCTCACATATGAAAGGCCTACTGAATAATTGATCAGATATCCTAACTGCTCTGCACACTCACATGATATCTCTGTCTTGCTATGTTCAACACCAGGCAGCGGACAACCCAAGCCATCCTGTACGAAACTGCTCATGACCTCAACCTGGCAAAGTCCCAGTGAGTTTATATGCAGAATATTAATGCATCAGACATACAAAACAAAATGTCCATTACCCCAGTTTGTGCGCAGATTAGAAACCACACAATAGGCGGCGAAACAAAAGACCTCACACAACGAAAATTATCTCAGTCTGATTAGATGAGCGTGGAACTGAGAGCTTGAAACTCTTACACTCTTCACACTGATTGGCTAAAGAATTGCAGTCGGATCCCATTAAGATCCAAGACAATTGCTGAAACATAATCATTTTAGAAATGCCCTGATAGGCAAAAAACCACCTTGTTTTACAGATCTCCAAGAAGGACTTCAGCAGTGAACCAAATTTTGTCTCACAATAGCCCTTTATGATCACATTGTGCTTGATTAAGCCAGCCTTCACTGACTTAGAGTTCACTCATCTCCATTCAGACCAACATAATGTGGAAGCACTATTTAGAAGCTAATTGCCATTATTTTGCCATTAAGAATCTTGCAGGAGCAATATTTTCCCACCCTGGTGGCCTACAAAGACACCATCAAGTGCCATCTATGTAGGTGTGGTTGTTATAATTGTCCATTATCATAATGAGTAAGTCAGTTGCTAGGCAATTTGTTCATCTTTTACAAAAACCTGAAAGTAAAAGAGCAGCAGCGGTGCTGAGCCACGTTACGATAATGTCGTGACCGTGAAAAGAATTCCTGTCAGTCAGCTGCACACCTGATTTATTTTTAGACTCGCAGTAGGTGATGTTGGCAGCTCCTGCTTTCCTTCAACATGGTCTAAACTACCATGAGGCCTGCATGTGTATGGATCTGTGCATTTACTTGTCTAGCCATCTTTATGAGGAACGGCTTCAGTTTAAACCCACTACAGCGAGGACATTACCTTTTCACATCCACTCAAAGACCTATTTGAAGGTTAAGACTTGGTTTGAGAATTAATAATACAACATGTAAATGACAGAACAAAGATAACAAAGATAGCCATATGTGTGTGTATTTAATCAGCAAAAAAAAAAAAAAAAAAAAAAAAAAAATGATTGTGACTTGGTAATCAGGAAACAGTCCCACAGCCTTCATTCTAATTGGTTATGACTGCTAGACAAGGGTAAGTGACAAACAGGCCAGCATGTATATTTTTAGCTGCACCAACCACAACCAGCAGAGACAGGAGTGAAGGAGGTTGTGGCTAGAGATTAAACAAGCCCTGTGGTCTCTCCTGACTACATGATTACATTATGTAAAAAAGCACATCCTGAGTTCAAAGAGCAAAGAAACAGAGCGGGAAGAACTCAGGAAAGACTAACAGAAAAACCCACAAACACTGTAACCAAGATATTAATGCTACCATGTGGCCATAAAACACAAACTCACCTTCTGTAGGCTGGTTGGATTCAGCTGGGTTTTGTCTATTATCTTCACCGCCACCTAGAGAGAGAAAAGACAGGAAGACAGGGATAAAAAAAGAAAGGGAGCGAAGGGGGAGGGAGCGGGATGTAGACAGGAGGAGATAAAAGATAACCAGGATGTCAAAACTAATTCTAGTTTTGTATTTATGCAGTTAAAACTTGCATTGAAATGAACTCTCCTCATTATTTCCCTATTGTGCTGTGAGGTGGCTTTGTCAAAACATGTCACAGCTGAATAGCACATTCAGCTTGAACACACCTTAAAATTTTCTCCTGTTCTTGAGCACTCAAAACGCTTTATACAGCAAGTCTTCATTCACCCATTGGCACACACTTTTAAGGATCAAATTGGTATCTGGTTGTTGAATAGATATTTCAGATCCCTCATAAGCTTTACAGCCTCTGTATTCCTCCTGACACTCTTCAGCCAACTGACAGTATTAAAGATCTTAAATATGTGCTTGTTCCTTCTTTTGCACTGTACTTTGTTCTGATATGATGCCGCTATCTTAATTCACAATAGAAAAGGAGGAGCTGCTTTTAGCCCTGGTGGTATGGTATGACAGCTTCGGTGACATAAAATAAAACAAATAAATAAAACCAAAGGAAAAAATGTTAACTAACATCTGCACAGTTAAAAATTAATGTAATAGTCTGTCGAAGTTCCACTTTCCTAATTGAATAAAACAGCAGGTAGTAGAATATTACATTGCTTCCCCAACTTTACTGCACCAAATGGTGCATGTAATTGTACACATTTTTTATTACCTTGCACAAAGTTAGCATATCACATGTATGGGGGACACAGTATGAGTCCACCTATAATTGGAAATGCAGTTTGAATATTTTTGCACATGAAAAATCAGGGTCTGGGATTTCCGCCAATGAAGTTAACACAGTGAAGCAGTGTTAAAGATGCATATCGCGTAATGACGAAGCATGTTGGGTACAGGAGTTGCATGACTCATCACGCAACTCCAGTAAATAAAACGATTTCATGACTTGATTTTTAGCTAAGTCCTTATTATTGTACAATACGGTCTTCAATAAAACAGACATGTATTCAGAAATCTGTTTCTTCAGTTACTCGGTCAAAAATTAGTCAAAGATTAGTCTACTCTAATCTCAGAACTCTAAGCTGAAGTAACATTTATTCCACAATAATGATAATACATTTACTTTGTTTATATTTTTTTCAATTGCTGCTCCATTTCCCTCTTCTCCAATCATAAACATGCCCTCCATCTCTAACATCAGTTGTATTTTAGGACCTGATCCTGAAGACATTTTGTCATTGAGTATCTTCAACTGCTCAATTAGATTCTGGAACAAAAATTGGAAGACATACTGACACTTTTAAAGAAGAAGAATATCAAGAAAACATTTTTTTTTTTTAATGCATCGCTGTGACTCTAGCCCTATGAGAGCTAAATAAGCATGCTTCAGTGGATGCAGACTCTGGCTCTAATCCCAAGCAGCCTGGTAAGGGGAAAACCAGCAAGCAAATGCTGAGTCATGGTGGAGAGAATGCAGGTTATTCATCTAAAAACAGGGTTCCCCCGAGACCCATGGTACAAATTGTGTAATTTAATTTAATCCAAAGCCAGAAGCTAAACTTTATAATGACACCAAGGAACACACACTAATGGAGAGAAGATGAAGCAATGTTAAAGACTGCAGAAAGGCTCGCTGTGTGTAGAAACACACAGTACGCAGGTGGTGTCTATTTGCAGCCTGCCTTAGGTGGGCAGGTGCACAGACAGACTCACTCCCTTCCTCTTTGCTTCCTCCTGTCATGGACGAAGCTCAGGTGTAGGCATGTATTTGCGTGTCTGTTGATGTACAGTACGCCTACAGGTGTTGGAACTGTCCTCATGTGTCATTCTGCTGCTCCAACTTCCACTATTCCCTTTGCATGAGTCAGTGAGATTGATTTAATTTCCTCTACACGACACTGTGCAAATATTTTCATTTTTGTTAGTAGACAGAGATTTGATGAATGAGTGGACAGCATAAAGTCATACACAAGGGTTTTGTGTGCATGTGGGTGCATGCGTGGGTACACTCTAATGGATTTGAGGGTAAATAATTCAGTTTCACAGTGACAGAAGGGCAATGTGCATCAGTGTTAATTATTCAGCCCATTCGTAACACAGGGGCCATATGCTCTTCACCGTATGCAGAACTTGTGATCATGTGTGAATATTCAGACAGTGAGGACACAAAGGGGAAACTTTGCACCACTTGTGTCACTGAGAACTTTACGTGCTCCTCTACACTCTGATTTCCCCCCAGGCTCTTTTTCCACAACTACAGGATCGTGATATCTATGTGCTAAAGGGAGCTATTTTAGCATTGTATAAGGTCGTACTCATGCAATGAGAAGAAAGGCATCACTCTCAGGCAGGAAGCATGACTGGTGGATGTGTGTAATGTGCGTATATATAATCTGTAAGAGCATACATTGTTTTTGTGTCACATGTATGCAAACAACGGCTCTGAATACTGTATGCATATTTGCATATTTGCTTCTTCACATGGCCATGCGCTCTTACACAAGTAGTACAGTTTATACCACACAGCCATATAAGAGTTGTATGTTCATATTTGCAATGCTTTGTTTTCTTTGTCTCTATATTTAGCTCTTTAAGTAAATTTGCTCTCTGTACAGACTGAGGACATTGAGAACTTCAAAAAACCAGGGTCAAATTTCCTCCACCCATCAGCAAGAAAGCTATAACAGATTGAAAATGATATATAGATCAACAGAAAATTTGATAGATTTGTTATTTGTCATTGTGATAATCAACTAAAATGTAATACATTAAAGCAACAAAGCAATTTGTGGATATCTTTCAGAATGAAAGAAAACTGACCATATACTCTGACTTTATAAAGACCAAATTGTTACCTGAAAAAATGATGAAACAATCAGTTAATCAAAAACAAAAATTGTTTACTCGCAGTCACAGACTGTATATACAGTTGTGGTCAGACGTTTACATGCACTCATCATAGCCATGACTATAATGGTAATTAGGAGCTTATATTTATTTCTTTGAACTGTTCTTTTTCCAGGGTGGAATGATTGTGCAGCATACATCTTTAATGACTTAAAAAAAAAACAAGAATAGGGTGCACAAATTTGAATTTATTTTGGATTTTCTCTAATCCACATAAGGTCAAAATTATAAAGCCTCAAACATATACGTGCACTCACTTAAGTCTTTTAACAAGTGATTGCTAGAGGTTCTACACTATCTTACCTTGACAAAGCCAAGGCCTATTAACCTTTTCATAGTGATCATGACTGACTACAACTGGTAGTTTCTCTTTGCCAGCATAAGCAAAAGGTTTGTTTGACAGCACTCACTGGATTGCCCAATGCTCAGAATAATAGGAAAGTCCAAGGAGATTTAAGAAGGAGAATTGTAGATTTACTCAAGTTTTAAAAGGTCTCTTGGAGTCATTTCTAAACAACTGCAGGTTCCAAGATCATCAGTTCCAATAATTGTACATAAGTACATGTTATTCAGATGTATCAACACTTTGCCAAAGTCTGGAAGAAGAACCAAACTGTCACCTTCAGATGATAGGTAATTGCTTAGGATGTTCAAGAACAACCCAGGAACGACCAGCTGTCAAGCATGGTGGTGGCAGCATCGTGCTCTGGGCCTGGTTTGCTGCCACTGGTACTGTTAGATTAACTAGTGGTTTGTGTGTGTTTTACTGTGTATCACTGTTTTCTTTTAATTGTTGTGAAGCACTGTGATTTTCTCTAGAAAGGTGCTATATAAATAAATTTTACTTACTTACTTACATTGCACAAACTGGTTGGAATAATGAAGGAGGAGGACTACCTCCAACAACAAGACAGTTAAAACTGGGACACAGCTGAGTGTTCCTGTTCCAGCAGCATGTCAAAACACACTTCAAAACTGGTTTTGGAATGGATAAAGAAGGCGATCATTCAGCTTCTGAATGGCTCCATAAAGGACTAAGCTTAAAGCTGGGTCTGCGCCAGGAAACTAACCAATTTAAATGAACTCTACTAATGCTGCCAAGAAAAGTGGTCAAATATCCAGCCAGAATTATGCCGGAAGCCTGCTGATGGCTGGTGCAGTGGTTAGAACTGTTGCCTCAAAGCAAGAGCCCCCCCCCCCCCCCCCCCCCCGGAAGAGAATGGATGGATGGCTACCAAAAGCGTCTGGTGGAGAGAGAAATTGATAAGTGACAATTAACCAAGTATTAGTAGAAGTGTATGTACTTGGGCCTATATGTATACTTTTGATTCTGTGTAGAGCAGAGAATTCAAACTTATGCACCCAATTCTTGTTCTTTAAAGCCATTAAAAGATGTATACTGTACAATTATTCCATCCTAGAAAAAGAACAGCTCAAAGAAATCATTAAAAGCCCCAAATGACCATGACATCCATACCCAGGATAAGTATATGTAAACTTCTGACAACTACAAAAGATGGAGATAGCCATCCTGCTTCTCACTTAAATTTTTACCTCAGTCAACCATTTCCTAATGAGTTCATAGTCTCAACTGCTAGTTTCAAATCAAAGTAAAAATAGATAATAAAACAAGGTATGTTTTAGGGAATGACTACTCTATGAGTGAAGCCATTAACACATAATAGACTTGCAGTGTACTTGGGTTGTCAGTCAGATCCACCCCCAATTGTTCAACAATATTTAAAGACAATGGGGAGGCAGCTTTTCTAGTAGGTACATTTTGTTTAAGACTATTTTTCAATAGCCAAAACTACCATTACAATTTCCAGAATTAGTTATGGATGCACCATTTTAACCAAGCTAGCTAGTGCAAACATTAAATAATGAGCTCTGCTCTCTCATCCAATTTCAAAACACCAAGGCTGCAACAAAGAAAACTGGTTCATAAAACATAGGGTGATATAACAGGGTTCTAGCCAGCGGTTGATCATCCAGTGCTGCACCATGCTGAGGTCATCTTTTGTTGGCCAGAGAATTTCACCAGAACTCTTTGCTATGACTGCAATTAGCAAGTGGCCGTGCACCCCACGCATTCCACCACATCGAAGATACCAGACTCTTTTTTTTTTTTTTTTTTTTTCCCCTCTGGCTAGATTACTACACTATAAGTATTGATTCATTGCAATTTGCAATCTACCACCGGGCACGGACAGTGTCGTTCATAACGTGCACGCACGACCTCGCAACAGTCCTGTTCCCACTTGATTTCGCGGGGCTACAGAAAGCAAAATGGTGACCAGCGTGAAATCAAGCTGAAAGAAGAGGAAAAAAGTACCACCAGCTATTTCCCGCTAAAGGTTTAATGGTGGTTACAGGGGAAAAAAAAAAAAAAAAAAGCTTCTTTTGGACGCTAGAAAAACATTTCCTTTCGCTCCACCTGAGCTCACCGTCTCTATAACAGCTCCACCTCTTTGCACTTGTGTAGACAGACTGAATGGAAAACAGCTACCTGCTGCTGTTGTCATCAGTGTTTTTGTTAAAAATCTAGGAGCTGCAGGAGCTTAATGTTGTAATGCTTTGTATTCACAAGCATTCTACTAAATACGTTTCTACTGCAGATCTATTTTTAATCACTAATTAGGGATTAAATTATTAAAAAAAATTTTGACAGGAAAAGGGGTCCTTCCAGCACCGAAAAATCGCTAGTGCTAATAGCGGTGCTCGCTAACAGTGTTAATTTCTTTGACAAACTACTTTCGTCATAGTTTTCGTCAACGACCCTTTTTTTCATGACGAAAACGAGACGATAACTAAATAAAAACTACCTAAAAGGATAAAAACGATGACGAATTTAATTGACACTTACGTCAACAAATGAAAACAAGACAAAAATGCTTTGTGGGGACAACATCCAGTCAGAACTTATTTAATTTTGTAAAAGGCAGGGACAAGTTAGGAAAACATCCAATCAGAACTGATTTAATTTTGTGACAGGGTGGGACAAGTCAGGAAAACATCCAATCAAACACACAGTTGCACAAATTTGATCTAAACCCAGGAAGGCCACACTAGCCTGTTACTAGTAACTAGTCATTACTTCTGATAGAACTAAGTTATGTACACAATGTCAGCACGGAGAAAGAGAAGAGCCGATGTATGGACACATTTCTCCTTTGACATCATGACAAGCACTCATGTTGTTTAATTTCTTGTGTGTATAATGACCAATTCAAGGGAACTGAAGAAAAAGCATTTACATTTTACACCCTTTATATTTTAGTCGACTGAATCGACTGTAGATTTAGTCGACTATATTCTTACACTAATTAGTCGACTAAAACTATTCAGATGACTAAATTAGACTAAAACTAAATTACATTTTCGTCAAAAGACTATGACTAAAACTAAATCAAAATTTGCTGTCAAAATTAACACTGCTCGCTAACAATATGTCTATGGTTATAGCGCTCCACTCTTGGAGGTGAAATAGAGAAAAAAATAACAGCTGAAATTCTCAGCACAGCGAGCACAACACACAAACACGGCAGAGAGCGGTGGAGGCGTGGAAAAACTTGTCAGCGATGATCCACTCAGTGTTAAAGGGAATCCGTTGCAGTGATGGAGAACTTTTTAAGAATCTGAGGGTTTTTTTTTCCTAACTCCAGATCCACACTCCAGTCGAGTAGGTGGCGGTAATGCAGCTCTAATCTGGTTTACCCACCACCATTAAACCCACAAGAAGAAGACGACGAAGAACTTTAATGCTGTCTATCTGGGTGAAACAGAGATACCTGATCACTGCAGAGTTTTAACAAAGCATCAAAGCAACAAATTTGCTACGAGGATTTTTTATAATCAAATTATTCGACTTCCTCAAGGAATCATTTCAGCCCTAGATGGTTCTATATTTTATATACAATCTATGGCTACTGAAATAGTCAATATACTTTGGCGACCGACAACTTTTTTGAAAGTGGTGTTTTATTTGTGATTGCAAACCTTATTTTACTTGAAAAGAGAAAAGAACACTTCATTATTATTTTATTAGAGTACCTTCATGATATTTTGGACCTTTGTTTGAGGAAATTTTGTTTACCTCCTTAAATTTTAATTGAATACCCCTGTTATAGACAATAAAAGTCTGCAAATTTTTTAGTTTGATACGATTATGTCTTAAGATACAATTTCACTAAAAATTGATCGACTCAATTTATAAATAATGTTGTCTCCTGAGTAAATTGATAGCGGCATATGGTAGAGGCAAATGTTTCCATTAGTACAGCTCAGCATGAATGTGAAATGACGTGTGTTCTTTTGGGCAGACAGAGGACACTGTCACATGGAAGTGAGTCTGTGTCACCTCCTTTTTGGTTTACAGGACCTTTTGTTGTTTTTCTAAAAATCCAACCCTCTGTTTATCTCATCTGGAAAATCTATGCTAGTAAGCGTCTGCTAGACTCATGCTAAGACAGCATTCGTTTTAGTGGGTCATGTTCTTTTCACCCATTTTCCCCCTAATGTCTTTGCATTCTGATGAGCCAGCAAAGGCTCTCAGGCACACAAAGCGGCACCTGACCTTCTCAGCAAACAGCAGGTAGCACACTCAATGTGCCTGTTTTACACTTGCATTAAAGGACACAGAATGGATCAAACTGTTACTGGTTAGACCTGGGAGAATATTTATTCCCTCAGTACTAAATACTGATATGACCTGGGGCTTTATAAAACTCAGAGGATTAAACGATGTAAATAGCTAAGACAGACATGAGAAGGACCTCTGAGGTGGATCAGAGATGTCAGTGAGAGCTGCGGGTCCTGCTGAGTGAAAGACAGTGAGCAGCTTGCAGGTCATTGTTTTCTCCTTAGGGAAACAGGAGCTTTAATTACAACACACCAAAGCAGCGCATCTATCACTCTGACAAGGCAGCAGTGTATGACTGTGTGTGTGAAAGAGAGTGAGAGGTTGACCTCACCGGGAAAACTAACGTGGTCAAGTAAAACACTGACATGACAGGTGATCAGTCATTCATCTGACAGTCAAAACAGGCCAGAAAACTGAGTCTGACTGGGAGTAAATTAATGTCTCATGAACTAATTACTGAGTTGTGTACATGTAATAATTTTATGAAGAAGTTGATAAAGCAAATAAATTTACTGATACCATTTTGTCACATTATGGTTTCTCTGTGGACACGGTGTAAGCAACTCTGCTTTGAACCTGAAATATTTTTCTTTTAAGCGAGCCTTCTTGCATTGTTAACTGAAATGAAAAGATTACTCAGATTATTTAGTACAATGTGACTTTCTTGGTTTCCTGTGAGGGTGAGTTAAATATTTTTGTGTTTTACATTGGCCGCATAAAACAAGAATATTCTTAGCTTGGGCTCTGGGAAGTTAGATTAATGAAAGAACAGCAAACTGCAGCCTTAATTAATAACATGCGGCAATGTCATGTTAACACAGTCATGTTGACACAGCTGGCTCTGACATGAAGAATTATTACATTAGGGATGAATTGATCTAAATTTTTCACTTCTCATATCAAAAACAGACACCAAGACTTTGGATATTTGCCACATATCCAAAGTCATGATATGTGAGCCACATTTCTGACTGTGAGAAAGAGACTGGGACTCATTCTTTTATCCACAAGGCATCATCAGGCTCGACTTATAGATTCATTACTTTGCAAAACAAAAAGGTAACAACTAAATGAACATACAATATATGGACAAAAGTGCTGGACAACACAGCTTCTTAATCTTTGAATTCAGGTCTTTTCAGTCCCATTGCCACAGATGTAGAAAATCAAGCACCTAGCCATGCAGTCTGCCATGACAAACATTTTGTCAAAGAACGGGTCGTTCCAACGCCCACACTGAGTTTCAGCATGGTACTGTAATAGGATGCCACTGTTGCAGCAAGTCAGTTCATTAAATTTCTTCCCTCCTATTCAACATTTAATTGAAAGTGGTATTACCGCAAAGGGTTTAGGAACCGCAGCGACTCAGCCATGTTAAGTTATAGAGCGAGGTTGTTGAGTGCTGAGGCACATAGCGCGTAAAAGTTGCCAACGCTCTGCTGACTCAATGACTGCAGAGTTCCAATTCTCCTGTGACATTAATATCAGCACAAAAACTGTGCGCCAGGAGCTATCCCCTACCCCCTAATCCTAATCCGAATTTTCGATTCTGTTAATAATTTTTATGCACACAATTTCTAGGCACAGCCAAGCAGTACAGTATGTCAGGTTTGGTGGCCTCAGGCTCTAATCTCTGCTTTTTGCAGATAATGTGGTTTTGTTGGCTTCATCAAGCAATGACCTCCAGCTTGTGCTGGGGGTTTGCAGCCGAGTGTGAAGCAGTTGGGATGAGAATTAGCATGTCTAAGGCCATGGTTAGCGGTTGGAAAAGGGTGGAGTGCCCACTCTGGGTTGGGAACAAGTTGCCAGCCTAAGTGGAGGAGTTTAAGTATCTTGGGTCTTGTTCACAAATAAGGGAAGAGCCAAGTGAGAGAGTGACAGATAGATTGGTCTGATGTCTACCAAGATGTGGATGCTATACTGGTCTGTCATGGTGAAGAGAGAGCTGAATGTTAAAGTGAAGCTGTTGATTTACTGGTCGATCTATGTTCTTGCCCTCACCCATGGTGACAAGCTCTGGGTAGTGACTAAACAAATGAAATTGCAAATAAAAGTGGTGGAAATGGGCCACCTCTAAAGGATGACTGGGCTCACCTTAGAGACAGGGTGAGGAGCTTAGTCATTTGCTGCTGTGAAAAAAAACAAAAAAACACCCGGTTGAGGAGGTTGGGGCATCTGACCAGGATGCCCTCTGGGGGGCCACCTACACAAAGTGTTTTTGGCATGTCCTACCAGGAAGATGCCCTGGTGCAGATCCAGGACATGCTAGAGAGATATAAACTCTCTACTCGGGACTTGGGAATGCCTCAGGGCCCCCCAGAAGAGCTGGAGGAGGTGACCGGGGGATAAGGAAATCTAGGCGTCTCTGCTTAGACTACTGCTCCCATGACCCAGCAGCAGCAGGAAATGGATGGATGGACATATAAATTTACTACACTGGTAATTATTGGGAAAATATTAAAGAATAAATAAAGCAACTTATATTAAATGATAATTTGGCTCATTTCATTTCAGCTTACTGTGAGAGTCTTTACTGCATATTGGTATCATTTATCATTGTGCAAGTTTCTCCTTTTTCTGCTCTCACTTTTATACCATTTATGCCCCTCCTCACATGAAACATAAGACAGGTGGCGGTCATGATAACATTAATTGAGTTGATGACAACTCTTTATGTTGCTGTACATCAACTAAAAGTTTCCTGACAGAGGTTGACAGTGACAGCGTCATCGGCTGAGCTTTTCAGTTTTATCAACTTAGTGAGCACAGTTTGTGGTTAAGTCACAAATGGCTTCAAACAAAGAAAAGTTGTTGGTGTAGCAGGCTTAAAATACCCTTAAATTGCTGATTCCATGCTGTTAGCTCTCCCCTTAGCAATAATGCACTGCTGCTGATCAATATTCCATATACAGTAAGTACTGGATCAGTGCATCCCTATATTATATAACAACACATATAAAACAGTTTACTCATTATAAAACAGAGATTAAAAACTTATCGCACTTCTCGTCCCGTCAGGATTTGTCGTGCCAGCTTCACTTTGGCAAAATTCCCCTTCCCAATGGTCTTGAGGAGGCGGTAATTGCCAATATGAGGGTGCTCCTCTGTGGAGGTGAAAGAGTTGCGGCATCGTGGCAGGCTGTGACGACTCGCAGACTTTGTTGGGGGGGCTGGGGGTTCAACAAATCCATCCACCGAAGAGTGCTGCGTGAAAAAAAGTGCAGATCAGCAACACTTTGAATTACACAGACACCAATACTATTTAAGTAGCTTTGTGGCACACTTCCAAACTGATCCTTCCTTTTGCTACACAGGCAGCACATATAAACAATGCAGCAGTGTTGAAGCTGAACTTTGCAAGAGATGAAATCAGCAACTTTGCCCTAAATCCAGTGTTGGTTTCACACAGAGACAAGGACTCTGCCCAGTGAGGACCTACAAGAAACTGAAATTTAGACTGTGTGTTTTTGAGAAAATCTGCAAAAAAAAGTGTAATACAGAGGCAACAATGTTGCTGGCTCCACAGTCAAAACTGATAACAAGCGTCCCAGCGATATGGCATGTGAACGTGAATTAGGAACAGCTTGCTATAAGTACTATGCTGGCACAGGCTACACACAGTCTCCTCTGGTCCTCTCCTCTACAACAGCTGCTGATGTCAGTCCAGGTCAGAGATCCCATGATCCTCTGCTCCTGAGCACCACACCCAGCCAGAGAATAAAGCCTTGGTCTAGTTACCCCGGCTCCTCTGCTCCCATTTCACTGGGGAAACGCTACACCCTGCTGTGTGCGCAACACCTCAGCTAGCCTACAGGCTAACTGAGGGAGGGCTATGATGCATGCGTACATTTATATTAGATGCCAGACAGAGTAATATTTTTTGGTTTGTTTCTAATGCATCAAAACCCTCTTTTAGATCAGAACAATGTGTATGTGTTGTTCTTGGAGCTGGTAAATGCCACACTAGTGCCTTTCAAGTATTTCTGTCAACTTTAGATCGCACCTGTAATGAGGCCAGTTTGACCTTCAGCCACACAAATGTTTGCACACACATGGTTTGGCTTCTCTAAATCAGCTGAGGAATATCTGGACAGGCAAATGACATGGAGCTCTTGTGACTGATTAATGCACAAAATTTGTTTCACTCATCCATCCGTTAAACCCAGATACTGAGATTATGTCTTCAGGGAGGCCAAACATAAGGCATAGCACACCTATGCACACACACACACACACACAAAAAAAATAAGAAACAAGAGAGCTACTTCTATTTTGCTGCACTAAAAGCCACTCGTCTTTCTGAGTAATAAGCTGTTATGCAATGCAGTTCAGCTGCAAGTGGGCCCTGGGGCTGCGTGCTGGAGTCGAACAGAGGCAGCCTGGGCTGGCTGGCTACTGCCAGTGATGCTGAGGCAGTGCTTTAATAGCCACCCAGATGTCTATGTCTGTGTCTGAGAGTGCAGCATTAGACAGTTACATTAGCACTCCTCTAAGCTGATGCATTACTGGACACTGGCAGATCATTGCTCAGTAATGTATCGGGGAAGGACAGACAGGGCCAAACTCATCGTGTAAAAGTTAACAATAGGGTTTGTTAAGTTATGCAACTTTGCTGAAAAGGAAATGCATTTTCTCATTTGAATTTTATCACCTCATCATGACAATCCGGGGAACACGTGTTCAGAAATGCAGAGGCAAAATAAAAGCCCTCGCTAAGTCTATGAATAGGCTAACCTTTTAAAGATTGCCTGCAGCCTTAAAGGAGGCTTCTGTTTCCAGGAAAAATTAGACGAACCTAGATATGTCACAGCCTGTCAGCATACACACAGCAGTCCTCATCTGAACTGATCTCTGAAGGGCTACGTTATTGTAGATGTGCGCGCCATAATTGGGAGTGGGTGGTCGTTCATAAACATTCCTCCACACGGCGCATGAGAAATCTCCTGTGATTTATTTAAATCATTCATTCGCCCTGCTGTGTGCGCGCTGCTTGGGCTAATCAGCGTCGGTATGGTGAATAACAACACGCTCCCTCCTCCTCAGCAGCACCGAGCGTGCTCTCACAACAGGGCCCAATAGGTGATGGATGTCACATTGCAATGCTACCGAGCGTTGCAACTGAAAAGTAGGGCAACATCCTCCCCCACCCTCCCTAAATATTGACGTCGTGGACTAGAAAATACCCCCCCAGTTGCACGAGTAGAGCAACACCATTTTCTCACTGGCCACACAGACAGCGTTAGTTGTCTTAATTCTCAGTGTTAACATTCAAGCCTCGCTTGCACCATTAAAAGGCGCATACTACTGACGCAGTGCGTTGTTTAGGCTAGCCTTATTGTGTGCAGAGAGCTGGACAGAGCTGCACTTTTATTCTAAGGTATTCTAGGCTCCATGCTTTTATTCCGATCAGAGGGGGGGGGGGGGGGGCACTGTGCTCATTGGTCGAGTCGCTCTGCAACACTGTAGCCTCACGAAGCGCTGCCATTAACCTGCACCGGCCAGTGCGCAAAATAACCACATCCCCCGTCATTACTACTCCGTTCCCACGCCCGGTATCACTCAGGTGTCTCCGGACAACAGCACTTACATTCTCGGTGTCTCGCTCGTTCACTGTCGGCAATGGCGTTCTGGTCGACATCTTGTGTGCTTCATAGGCCGCTCAGCGATGCGGCGGGCTGGGCAGAGCAAAGCAGACACGGCGCGGTCCGAGAGGGAGAGCGGCGCCTCTGTCCCTCTCTACATCCCCTGTAAAAACACCGCAAATAGCGGCCTTTTACCGCAGCATAGCGTGCACAGGGCCCCGCCGACACGCCAGATTTTCTTTTGGCTTTGTATACTTCCCTTCAGGTAGGATTGTGGCAGACAGAAAAGGAGGAAAGAGAGAGACTGAGAGAGAGGGAGCGGGAGGGAAGAGAGAGAGAGAGGGGCAGGCCAGGAAGATGCGTCGGTAGCGGACGGGTCTGCGCAGCTCATCTCAAACCTCCCACCAGGAAGGATGAAGGGATCTCTCTCTCTCTCTCTCTCTCTCTCATGCACATACACTCTCTTTGTCTTCTCAAAAGCTCATCGTTCGAGTCACCAGAAAGCAGTTAAGCGCACAGTTGGAACAGCGTCCGGCACATTTAGATACAGCTACAAGGAGTGTGCGGCCTGCCAAACAGGTCTATTCCGCTACTGAACAATGCCCTAAAGCCTGACAGCGGCTGCACAAAAGTATTTTATCATGCAGTATAGCAGAGATGTTAAGGTGGTCTTGTTGTCTAACTGAATAAATGGTTCAAATGTGGCTGGAACTATATAAATTATAAATAAATTATAAATTATTACTGTTATTATATGCTGGTGATTTCATTAGATTGTATAGGTGATCTGGGTGGGAATGTGGCCTTTTAATTTAGTAATTACTTCATGAGGTTTTTAAAGATGACAATGAGTTAGAGAGGCCTAGTTTGGGGAAAAGGCCCGCGTCACAGAATAAACTGGTCGGACTTTGCCATCTGTTGGACAGTTACAGCACTACACCCCTCATTGTTCTTTCACTTAATATTAAGAATGTAACAGCTATTTTCCCGAGTGAACAGAGGGCAAAACAGGAACCTTCAGCTTCCTAGAGATAGATTTCGTATTTTTCACGCGTAAAATCATTGCCTGCTTTTTCCAGGGTGTGGTGATGACAGTGCGCACGCAGATGTGCGTGCACAGTTTGTCCACTAGGGATCACTAGTTGCCTGCACCATGCTGCATCTTTGCTGTGTGTAGCCGCAAAACAAATGCCATGCCATTGCTCATTTATTTGCTCAGCTTTCATCCTCTGAATACAATGACAAGTCATAATGTGATTGGGGCAGCAGACGTTGAAGTCCATTAATGAGTCTCTTGTATGAGATGTCATAGCTTCTTTGTCTGTGCAGTAATATTGTGGAATTCAGGCAGACAGTTGCACCTCACTGGGTGTTACATGACTGATGGTTTGTCTCACACAGCAGAGAGGCCTGACCATAACAATGAACACAGCATGACACGTGTCAGAATAACTGATGGATACAGGACCTGAAAGCCACAGAGAACATTTAAGCCTGTTTTTGTGGTTTTGAGGAATCTGTGGTTTGTTAGTGTTCATGTTTGTCACTTCCATAACAGTTCAAAACTTCTTCCTCTGGAGTCACATTAGAGTGTTCAGCTAAATTTTACAAAAACATGTTTTACCTTTAATATATATTCTTTTTGTTAGCGATGCCAAATAATATGCAAAGAGATAAGGCAGTTCAGTGAAACCAAATGGGTCCAACACAGAATCTTGGCATGTAGATGGGCATTTTTGGAATTCTGCATCTTATCCCAGCATGGATCCAATCCCAACATAGCAGATCTTATCCCCTCTGAGCCCTAACAACTTGGACCAGCTAAATTATTTCAGTCAAACACATCCTCTTACTACTGATAGTAAGATATTTGGCAGGGTTTGGGATCTATTTTAGATACATTTATTGAATTTTATTTGTGTTGAATTAAATTTGTGTTTATGTTCATCAGAATGACTGAACAGTTCCCCTGGAGAGTTAAAAGAGGAAAACACCCAAACCAATAATAATTCACAGTTTTCTTTTTGATCTGAGATCTAAAGTGTTTTTTTGTTTTTTTTCTCGGTGCTGAAACATCCTCAGAGCACACTTCGTTCCTGTCTGGGATTTGAATTCTACCTGAGTTGTACTCCTGAGGAATGTAATGGGCACTGACACCGGTTTAATGAGTGCATGTACACCCAAGGCCAAATGCAATTACATGCTCTCACAGGCAACTATCAAAAAAGAGGCAGCTGTTAACAGCCATTCATCGCGGATGGTCATGCAGCTAACTGTATTTGCAGGACAGGGGGTGAGAGGAAAGAGCAGGAAGACAGAGAAAGAGGGGGAGAGAGGCTAAACTCATTATAAGAGAGATAGCGGAGTAGCATCTGTCAGCACTGGCAGTTTACCATATCTCCTTTTCCCTGACTCAGTTTCACCAGTGAGAGTCAAGCCGTGCAGCCTCTCCAGTCAGTAAAAATGTTTGCACACATCCTGCAGAAGTGTGGGAAATAACAGGAAAAGCTTTGCAGAGAGGAAGGTGTTTTGTCAAGTTTTGCATCCTTACATTTAGCCCCAGTTGGTGCCTCTCATGTATTGCCATTATATTCAAATCATACACCAAATACCTGGTGATGTTTTAAAACAGACAGATAGATAGATAGATAGATAGATAGATAGATAGATAGATAGATAGATAGATAGATAGATAGATAGATAGATAGATAGATAGATAGATAGATAGATAGATAGATAGATAGATAGATAGATAGATAGATAGATAGATAGATAGATAGATAGATAGATAGATAGATAGATAGATAGATAGATAGATAGATAGATAGATAGATAGATAGTCATATATTGTTGCAGCAGAACCACATTTTCTTCTATAAACCACACCCCCAGATTTTAAAAATTTCCTAACTTGCACTTTTTAGCCTCAAAATTGTCAGGCTTGACACAGCTCAATCTGGAGCAACAACAGGTTTTAAATAAGTTATTTTTCTCTTCAGCATATGCATTTGTACTCCCCAAGACCTGTGAAGACTTTAATGTGTAAAATTAGCAGACTTATCCCTTTAAATAAAGACGTGACTTGTGCAGCTAGAAAATACAGCAAAACAAAATTGCAGCCTGGAAAACAGGTTAGAATTTTTCCTGCTTCCTTCAGACAGAAACAATCTGAAGAGGTTGATGGATTGATGGATTCAGGA
This sequence comes from Archocentrus centrarchus, assembly GCF_007364275.1. Classification (NCBI taxonomy): domain Eukaryota; kingdom Metazoa; phylum Chordata; class Actinopteri; order Cichliformes; family Cichlidae; genus Archocentrus; species Archocentrus centrarchus. The sequence continues at coordinate 16,609,006 of NC_044360.1, forward strand.
TGTATCTTAACAATCACCATAAATGATGTCATTCAAAATTCTGTTTTTTTTTTTGTTTGTTTGTTTTCTTTTTCCCCAAACATCTCAGGGTATTTACATTTTAGGGCATATGGCCACTTGCACTAACTCAAATGAGATTTATGGTCAAAATCATCGTAAAGGAATATATGCCAAGTCCACTTTGGATAAATACTTTTAAACTGTGAGATCTAATATCATTTGAAAAAGAAAGTTCACCACATACACTACATACACCCTTACTGCTTCCATAGGAATTAAGAGGGTAAGTAGCAGCCATGTCCTGCTATTCAAATGCACTTGATTAATTGATCATCAGCAAGTGTGACCACCTTTATAAAAGCAGTCTGCTGGTTTAGAGCATTTAGGTGTATATTAATACAATGCCACAGTCTTACCAAGAATGAACATCCCAGCAAATTCACCCCAAGCTCAGCTCATGAAATGCTCAGAGAAACTGCAAAAGACCCAAGAGCTCCATCTCAGACTCCACAGGCCTCAGTTAGCATGTTAAATGTTGAAGTTCATGACTACAAACAGACAAAGACTGAACAAGTATGGCTTGTTTGGAAAAGTTGACAGATGGAAGTCTCTTCTCTCTGAAAAAAACACAGCAGCACAGCTTGGGTTTGCAGATTTGCATTTAAACAAACCACTACACTTGTGGAATAATGTCCCTTGGACAGATGAGACCAAAGTGGAAACGTTTGACTATAATGCGCAACGCCACATTTGGTGAAAACCAAACACAGCGTATCAGCCACAGGACCTGGGCACCTTGCAGTCACTGAGTTGACCATGAACTCGTGTGTATCCTGTGTAGAGTCAATTGTGAGACGATCTGACAGCTAAATCTTGGCCAAACTTGAGCCATGCAGCAGGACAGTGATCCCAAGCACAGCAACAAATCTACAACAGAATTGCTGAAAAAGGGAAGAATCAAGGTGATGCAATGACCCAGCCAAAGTCCTCAACCCAGCTGAAATGCTTAAGAGAGCTGTGCATAACAAATGCCCGCAAACCTCAATGAACTGAAGCAATTTTGTAAAGACGAGTGGGCCAAAATTCCTCCACACTGTGGAGGAATTTTGGCCCAGTCTTTATCTGCATGAAAGTGATACAGAAAATGATTACTTCAGGTTATTGCTGCTAAAGTTGGTTCTATAAGCTACTGAATCATGGGATGTACTTAGTTTTTCACAGGCCTGCATAGAGGCCTATGAAAAACTTATGCATATTCTAAATGACCTTTCTCCCAGCGTATGCTCTAGGTCTAATCAGCAGTCACTGAGTTTAGCTTAAACACACAAAAGTATTACAAATGAAAAAGAAGAAGAAGAAGAAAAAAAGGTGATCTGCAGACATTCCTGCTTTAAAACCTGTTAAGTGCACCCCTTACAAGGCAGAGCTTGCACTCTTGCTGTCTGCTCTGACAAGTCAATAAAACCCACTGGTATGCTGAACATTTTTGGAAGGCAGCATAGATATGGGGCTGCAGTGGAATTTGATCAGGCAGGGATCCAGCCTTCTGTTCATTACAGAGATTTCAAGCAGTAACACACCCTCCTGGTGAGCACACCTCAACCTGAGGAAAAGTATTACTGACTGGCACATCAAGAGTCCGTGCCCACCCTTGGCCTCCCCTCACCTGCCTGTCTTCATTGCTGTCACACAAGCATGTGTTCACACCCACATGTGCTACGTACAGCTTGATTTCTCCCATGTTGCAGTGGGAAGGCTGGCAGGGAAATCCAGGGAAGATGTCAAACAACACATTGTAGGCGAGATGAAACTGGGTGTAAGTGAGAATCTCAAGACATATGCAAAGTTGTATATTTTCATAATGTTTTTGGTCAACTATTTTCTGCCTTTGTGAAGACCTTCATTTTAGAAATGAATTTTCATCAATGTTATAAATTTTCCTACACCGGTTCTTTTGCAATACAATGTGTTAAGATCTCATATCAGAGGTTGGTTATATTTTAGATAATTACACTTATGCTCGGGTCAGTCTAAATAATATGTGGTTTCCAAGACACATCATTTGCTACTTTATTAGGTACACCTGTTTAACTGCTCTATGCAAATATCTATTTAGCCAGTCACATGCAGCAAGTCCATGCATGTAGACATGATCAGACAACTTGTTGAAGTTCAAATCAAGCATCAAAATGGGGAAGAAAGGTGATTTAAGTGACTTTGAACATAGCATATTTGTTGGTGCCAGATGGCCTGGTCTGACTATTTTAGAAATTGCTGAACTACTGGAATTTTTTTCCACACAACCATCTTTAGGTTACAGAGAATGGCCCAAAAAAAGAGAAAATATCCAGTGAGAGAGGTCAGAGGAGAATGCTCAGACTGTTTTAAGCTGATAGGAAAGCAGAAACCAAGCAATGCAGAAGAGCAAATCTTAACACACATGTCAAACTCTGAAGAAGATGGGCTACAGCAGCAGAACACCACACTGGGTGCAACTCCTGCCAGCTAAGAACAGGAAACTGAAGCTACACTTCACACAGGGACTCGCTGAAATTAGACAACACAAGATTGGAAAAATGTTGTCTGGTCTGCTGAGTTTTGATTTCTGCTGCAACATTCGGATGGTAGGGTCAGAATTTGGTGTAAACAGCATGAAAGCATGGATCCACCTGTATCAATGATTCAGGCTCCTGCTGGTGGTGTAATAATGTGGGGGATATTTTCTTGGCACACTTTGGGCCCCTTAGTACCAATAGAGCATCATTTAAACACCACAGCCTTCCTGTGTATTGTTGCTGACCATATACATTCTTTATGACCACAGTGTCCCCATCATCTGATGGCTGCTTCCAGCAGGGTAACACACCATATCACAAAGCTCAGATCATCTCAAACTGGTTTCTTGAACATGACAATGAGTTCACTGCACTCAAATGCCCTCCACAGCCACCACCTTTGGAATGTGGTTGAATGGGAGATTTATATATGTTTGTCCAGCTAACAAATCTCCAGCAAATGTGTGATGCTATCATGTCAATATGGATCAAAACCCCGGAGGGATGTTTCCAGCATCTTGTCGACTCTGTGCCACAAAGAATTAAGTCAGTTCTGAAGGCAAAAATGGGATCCAATCCAGTACTAGCAAGGCGTACCTAATGAAATCACTGGTAATGTGCTATTTATTGTGATAGTGATATGTGTAAAATGATGTTCTGTCCTAAAGGTTTCAGCAGCACTCACAGGAGAAGAGAGACATGCCAATCAAGGATAGTCTGAACATGCCCACAGTCTGCGGAAGAAGTCTATTAAGCAAGTGGAAGTGAAAACACTGGTGTAGATGGAGAGCAGGGAGTTTATTTGAGCATTTGTCCCATACAGAACTAATAGCAGGGGAAATATTCCTAATCCACAGTGTGTTAAGGGCTGGGGAATGGCAGAGTGTACATCTTCCTCAAGAAAACTTTATATCTCCATGCGGTCTCCAAAAACATAAGTAATATATTTTTATTGCAGCATTTGCCATTTTTCAGATGTTTGTCTCCTGATCTTTTGATGTGTGTTAATAAATCTTCCACTATTTGCGTGCAGGACCTGTTAGCCTTTAGCCTTTTTCTTTTCTGCCAGCAATTTAAATATGTGTGCTTGGCCAGTGTGCGTGTATGTGTGTGCATACTCAGTGCATTAGCAGCACATCAAGATTTCTCCGGATAAAGAAACACTTCCACTAAATTATCTGTGGCCACAAATGATGCATTCCAGGTCCAAAATATTTCCTCTTTTGGCCCAGCAGCTAATGTTAAACACTGTGCTGAGGAGAAATCGAAACTTTTCCCCTGTTATGAACTCACATCATAAAAGGCAATGCCATTTACTGTTACTGTACTTGGGGATAATTATCATCCTTGTATATCATGTTTTCCCTTGTAATTATGTCATAATTCAAAGGCTTCCCTGGCGAGCTAAAAACGGTCAGGTGCGTCATCATATAACAAACTCTTCTCTGAGGACCGGGCCTATTAATTGTCAGGATATAATTACATTCACAACACCCTGAGGGCCTGTTTCATTCAGTCATCTTGGAGTTACTGCTCCAAACTATAATTAGAGAATGTAATCACACAGGTATGGACCTCCAGGATTTATTTTTCAGCCTGACTGAAGGCTGATTGAAACGACATCTGTGGTCGGGTACCAGGCAAGGAGTGTTTATGACCTGGCACGTTTTCAACAGCCACATGCAGTGGCACCAAGAAGCATACCATACCAGCAGAGATCACAATTTACATAAACAAATGTGCACACATTGGATGGGTGGTTCTGCTAATTAGGTTGAGTGTGTACATTCTTGTTAGCTGAGTGGTTCTTTGAGTGGCATGTGTCTACATTATATGAATGCCCTTGTGTGGTTGTGCCACACTCACATGGCACCTATTGCCAGTGTTAACAAGTGACTTCATCCTATTATGCGTTTCCAATCTCAACGCCATCCAATAAACTACTCATTTCTCACCTCTTCATGCACTCTCTTTTACCATCAAAACTCCTCTTACCTCTCTCTCCCTGACACCCAAAACAGGCCAGGGAGAACATAAAAACTGGAACACAGACCTTTGGATGGCTATGTGAACTAACTACATAAGCCATGTTATTTGTCTAATTAGCATGGCTAATTAGACAAATAGCCTTACACTGTCAAGAGGTCCCATTCACTGTCTCAAATTGAGTAATGTGAAGCCTAGCACTGAACTAGCAACTGTGTAGTGAACTAGCAGCTCCTTAACCTGTCAGTTAACGAGTCACATCCCCAACTGTAAGCCTTAAAAAAAGTTAAATGTTTGAGTTATACATCCTCCATCATGCACACGCTGTTGTTGTTGTGCACAAGCCTGTAATTATATTGGTATGAAGTTTGGCATTTTAACCACAGATGGTACATAAAAGATGGATGTAAACACTGGACATCACCCTTTGGTTTTTGGACTCCATATTTTGAATGCACATTAGTTTTTTTTTTAATTGTTTTGCTTTGTAGCCAGAAGTGAGTGTAGTGCTAAGTTATCAAAGCAAGCATGATCAACAGACTGCATTCACAAAGTGTACTGGTGCACACACATTTGCTCATTTGTGCTAAGTAACAGAATAATACAATAGTGGAATTTCATTCAAAGAGAATTGGTGCTCATATTTCTTGAAGAGGTCCAGACAGCAATTGACTACAGCAGCCAGTATCAGCACACCTGTCATTCAAAACAGTCATGTCCTTTAAGTCCTCTGAAGGAATCCACAAGTGGCTTTTTAAGGCTGGAAGTTTCTGCTTGGTATCCAAGCAAAGAAAAGATATACTGTGAACATACTAAGCTTATACCTGCTAGTATATTATTATCACTACGTGCTTGCAAGTTAATGTACATTCTCCAAGCACTTTTTTTTTTTTTTTTGAGTTGGGCTTCCCTTTGCTCTCAAAACAGCTTCAGTTCTTTGTTTTATGGATATCACAAAATTTTGGAAACTTTTCTCTGAGATTCTGGGCCATGACATGGAGGAACTCATGCTATAATACATCATTTCTGCAGATTTGTCAACTGTCCATTTGTGCTCAAATGGTTTCTGATGGATTTAGTGACTGGGGGAGACAACTGAACTCACTGTCATGAAACCATTTCACAAGGACTTTTGCTTTGTGACATGGTGCCTGGAAGTAAGACACTGAAGGATGGTACATCGAGACCATAAAATGATGCATAAGGTTAGCAACAATTCCCAAATAAAACTATGGTATTCAAACCCTGACTTATTGGTATTAAGGGGCCCAAAGCATGGCAAACAAGTTATGAAGTATAAAAACAGTAAGAAAGAGGAGGCAGTTATTGCATCACTGGAATATTGTGCGGAGGAGATGACAGAGGATAACAAACTTGGTGAACTTTCATGACTTTTTTTTCCTGTTGTGTGATGTTCAGCCAGTGGCTTTGGCTTTGATCTGTTCAATAAATCTAACAGTGATTAATGAAATGTCTAGCTACATGCAAGGAGATTAAGTTAATTATCCTCACTGTTACCCTGAGTGGAATATTAATCAAGAACAAGAACCTGAACATGTTGCTCTTCTGATGAGGTTCAGCTCTGGTTGAGTCACAGAAAAAGTGGGTGAGCAATGTTTTCTCTCGGGGGTTGAATCATGCATGTACAGCAAAAACACAACTCCAATGAGTGGGGAGCTGAAGATGGGGTTTGGGGAACAATGACACATCATGTATCATCTTACACATCCCATTGCTGCTCTGACTAAAGCTCTAGACAGCAGCATGATTGAGTAACAACTTACCATAAAACCCCTCCCAACCAATTTTACATCTAAATATGTGCGTGTGTGCAGGCTTTGCATTCGTCCCTCAGCACACATTTACTCAACGTAGTGTATTACTGCATCCCCTCTGGATCTTTTTAAATAAGATAGATATGATGGCTATGGCATCATGTTCACTGCATTTATCATTGTTAAATTCAGATGAAATCATCCTCACGTTTTCCCTGAAGCACAAGAGGAGCAGCAGAGCATTTCATCCAGCCGCTGCTTTTTCCATTACAATATATGTGAAGTCAGAAAATGTTTACTTTGGTGCATGCACAGTGTGAGCGCTGACTCTTGTGATTTGTTTTCACACATTTTAAAGCCATTCCTCTGTTCTGGTAAGACATTAAAAGAGAGAACCACCTACCCCAATTTATACATCATATTTTATTCAACAATATAATTTTTGCTCTTTAGAGTACAATCAATATAAGATACATATGACAAAATATATATTTAAATAGAAAAGAAAAAACATTAAGGCATCTCATGGAAGAAAGTTAACTTTTTTTTCTTTTTTTTTTGACAGCATAAATGATAAGATTAGTGTTACATTTTTGTGTTTATACCTCTAAGGCACTACGGCATGATCACTGCTGAAACCACATAAAAGGGTTTTAGGAAAAGCTGGATAACTTTCTGCACCTACAAAGTGGTGACAGCATGTTGATTGTCCATGCGGTTTTCAGTGCTGTATGTCAACAGTTTATAGTGTTTCAGCAATAAGCCAGAGCGGACACGTGGAATCATAAAAGGCAAAGCAGGTAGTGAAAGATTTCTGATTCTGCCAAAAGTCTGGTGGCATTGTATTAACACTTTAATAATCCCCTGTGTCACACATGAACCAGCTACGGGGCAAAACACTGTAATTATCTTTATCACGCAAGCCAGCCTGGTGCCAGCCTGACTTCTTTGACTGGGACTGACATTAGAAAGTCCAGCTGTTCCTCTGGAGGATCGCTGTGGCACCAACGAGCGGTCAATTTGCCAAGGTGTGTTATGAAAGCCGTCATTTCCTGCTCGAGTTCAAAAATCTCTGTTATTGCCTCTGCGACCGAAAGCTGTTAGGATGGTATCACAGAAACACATAAACAGCTCGACCACATCCGCCAAACCCGGGGCAGAGAACAAGCTCTTTCTCACTCTTTCCCCTTTCTATCCCCTCTGTGTTTCACACTTACATTTGCTTGCATGCATAAACAAAGGCAGTCGCACACACAAACACACACACACACTCACATCAACACACTGATTTGTTACCTAGGTATGTACATGACTTAACTCCTGGGAGTAAAGTGTACGAATATTAAGCCTGTTGTAACATAAAGTTAACTATTCTCTCAACATACAGGCTACTTCCCTCCCTTTACACTTTTGAACTGTTCCTGGACTTCTCTGGAAATTATTACTCATGAGGCAAACTATACAGACACTTGCACAAATAGCGTGGCACAGCAGTACTAACCCCTAACAATTATCAGAGCAGAAGATGCGATTTACAAGGTCAAACACTGCTCATACTGGATACTTGTCATGTACATTTCTATAGATTTTTCTCATTTACTTACAAGTGAGGCACACACACACACAGGTTACTGTAAGCAGTTCTATTTTGAACAAAAATGATAAATGAAAGTGCAGCTCCATCAAAAATTCATCACGTTTAGGATGTGTGTCCACTAGGCCTCTTTTCCTTAGTGCCACTGCTCTGATTGTTCAGGAATGTAAGACAATCATGATATGGGAAAATGCTACATTCAGGATCTTTATTCTTCAGGCACTCCAAAACTATGCCAAAATGATTCATCTTTTAAAATACTAAAGAAAAATGCAACAAGTACTGTGTTTGAATAGTGGTGCTTTCTTAATCAACATCTTCACAGAAAAAGATGCCCAGTGGTCACGTAATAGCAGAAGATGGTCTGACTTGAGTAACTGGAACTGCTCTGCTGCTGTTTGAGACTGAGGCAGCCTATGTTATATACTGAATGTATATGAAAATGTAAAGTATGTTATGCTGATACAGGCATCTGCTGTGTTACATTGCCATGTTTACAGACTTCTGTGGGTTGCTGGGAACTGAGCTGCTCAGAAAGCGTAGGGCCCTACGATGATGGTGAGCCGCAGCAGTGAGTTGGAGCGGTAGTTCATGGTCAGATGGTGAGTGATCATCTCCAGGTCCACGATGTACTCTCTGGGGCCTGTCAATGGCTTGGTGAGCACCAGCATGGCACTCACATTGCTGGAACGCTGCAAAAAACAAACAAAAAAATCAGTCACCGTGTTAACATGTGAATACAGATTTAGCACATCTTTTTTTTTTTTTTCCCCATTTTTGGCCACAGCAGCTTTTTGTGACAGTGGAGAGAGACAGGAAATGGGGGAAAGATACAGGGGAAGACACACAGGCAAATCGGCACCAGGCCGGGACGCGAACCTGCACTGCCCGCACCGCAACACGGCGTGTATATGTGGTCGCCGGCTTCACCACTAAGCCACCCAGGCACCAGCACATCTTTTTTGACACAATTTAACACTAGTAATATACATTCACCAGCCACTTTATTAGGGACACCTGTTCAACTACTCTTTAATGCAAATATCAGCCAATCACATGGCTACAATTCAGTGCAATGAAGCATGCAGATATGTTCAAGACAACCTGCTGAAATTCACATCAAGCATTAAAATTGGGAAGAAAGGTGATTTAAGTAACTTGGAATGTGGCATAGCTGTTGGTGCCAGACAGACTGCTCTAAGTGTTTCAGAAACTGCTGATCTACTGAGATTTTCCCCATACAACCATCTCTAGGGTTTACAGAGAATGGTCTGAAAATGAAGAGACATTCAGTGAGCAGCAGTTTTCTGGATAAAAGTGGCTTGTTGATGTTCAAGGAGAATCAGGAGACTGCTTTAAGCTGATAGGAAGGCAACAGTAACTTAAATAACTGCTCGTTACAATCAAGGTATGCAGAAGAGCATCTCTGAATGCACAACATTCTGAACCCTGAAGCACATGGGCCACAGCAGCAGAAGACCACACCAGGTTGTACTCCTGTTAGGAATCTTGGGCTACAATTCACATGGGCTCACCAAAATTAGACAACAGAAGAAAAATGTTGCCTGGTCTGATGAGTCTCGATTGTTGCTGACATTCAAGTGGGAGGGTCAGAATTTGACATAAACAATACAAAATAATGGATCTATCTTGTTTCAATAACTCAGTATTGTGGGGGATATTTTCTTGGCACACTTTGGACCCTTTAGTACCAACTGAGCATTGCTTAAACACAACAGCCTTCTATTGCTGTTGGCCATGTCCACCCCTTTATGACTACAGTGTACCCATCGTTTGATGGCTGCTTCCAGCAGGATAATGTGCCATATCACAAAGCTCAGATCATCTCAAACTGGCTTCTTGAACATAATGAATTCGCTGTACTTACAGTCACCAGATCTCAATCAAAGAACACTTTGGGGATGTGGTCAAACAGGAGACTCTCACCATGGATGTGCAGCTGACAAATCTGCAGCAATTGCATGATGCTATCATGTCAATATGGACTGTAAAGCTCTGAGGAATGTTTTCAACACCTTGTTGAATTTGTGCCACAAAGAATGAAGGCAGTTCTTAAGAATGAAGTGCTAGTAACTAATAAACTATAACTGTAACTGTAATGAATAAAGTGCCCAGTGAGTGTACCATACACTCTAGAGACTAAAGCAAACTGCCATGTTTCTTCTAACAGTGACATTTATGTAAATTAACTATGAAGTTAACATAGGAGGATAAAACTTCACTGGTGTGGTCTGCTGCTGTAGCCCATCTGCTTCAGAGGTCAACATGTGGATTCAGAGATGCTCTTCTGAGAAGTGCATTTTCTCAAAGCACAGTGACTCAATCTTGATAGATATCAGCAAACAGTTTTAGATACTTTGCTTAACTTTTAGAAAAAAGCTGATCCTCAGACTGCAGGTACATCAAACTAGCTACCCACTGCACCCATGGTGTCACAGCTGGGTTAATATAACATGAAAGTAAATAAAGCTCAATGTGAGCAACTGGATTGTAAAACATCACAGAAGTACATGATAAAATATGTGTAACATCCTGGGCACACCTCGATGCTACAATACAAAATCCAATCTTCATGTCCTTACATTTCTAACAGGTCTTTTTTTGTGAAATATTTGCAGATATATGCAACAATAGTGTGACGATTTTTCCTAATATTTAAGGTATGTTGACCTCACCCCCAGGCCATTATCAGAAATCTGGCTTTTAGTTAGACACACGCAGGTTGACCTTTATAGCTGCTGATGAAATGTAAACTGCCATTTAACTGATACATTCATGTCCCCTCACACTTCTGATAATAACCCCATCATCACGAAGAGTCAGAATTTGAACTCTGTGCAACTTTTTTTTTGTTACTTGCAAAATTTACAAAATTCCCACCAGCTTCTGTTACTTTGTATTTAATGCTAATTAGCATGATAACCATCTAAACAAAGATGGTGACAATCAATATGAAACCTGCTGAAGATCAGGAAAGGACCACAACAACAATTATTTCAGCCAATCAACATACCCGAAGAAAAAACTCCCCTCCCTCATTCCCAGATTTAATCCTGAAGGTGTTGTGTGTGTTGGCATATATGCTGGTGGCCTGAATTTGGAAGATGTCCGCTGGCACAGTCCGCTCTGCCTGGATGCTCATGTATTTGTAGACGATTGACGGTGGGAGACCCTGGCATTCAGTCTGAGATCGGCAGATACAGCGACTGCAAGCACAAACATAAATTAATACAAACTTTAAAACGACTTGTGCGGAGGAGAGAGAATGAAAACAACCTGTGAGGTTTACTGACTTTTCAGATGTTTGGGTGTAAGGTGGCTCGCAGGGGTTTCTGGGGTAGCAGCGGAAGCCTCCATAATAGTTCCAGCACATTTCATCATCTTGGCAGTTATGGGTTCCAGTCTCACACTCATTTATGTCTGGTGATGATTGGAAGAGTGACAGAAAGAGAGAAAAGTAGAGAAAAGTCAAATAGCTGGATAACACTTCAAAGTATTTTGAAACGAAGTTGCGAAAGCATAGTCAAAGTTCAGGTTATATACAAGCTTTTTTTTTTTTTTTTTTTTTTGCTGTAGCAGCATTTGTTTCAGCTGTGGACAAACAGAAGAGGGAAGCCGCAGATCCATAGGGGAGGGAAGCCCCTTGTGCAATCCCACAGAGCTCTGACTAAAGCTCTTTCCGTTCACTACCATGAAAATAGACCCATCAAGTGTGCCCCAAACCGCAGGGCTATTTCTGGCACAGCAACCTGGATTCATCACCAAAACTTCCCTCTGACACAACAGGCTGGATTCATGGCTCCATCTATAAAGCTTGCACCTGACTGAGAGGGAAAGGAAAAAATAACAGCTCTCTCTTTGAGAGCATGCCGGACCTTCAAATAAATCCACTTCAAGAAACCAACATCATGCATATAAATTCACAGAGGTGGCTTAGCAGGGCAACACACAGTTTGTGTGTTTGCTTTGCCTAACCTCTGCATTCTTTCCATGACAGTACTGGTTGAGAGTGGCTTTAAGTCCTGCTTGAGAAGTTAAAGAGTTGATGACAGCAGGAATAACCAGCAGTTATCCTCAAAGAGTTTATGCAGTGGACGTTTGTTGTGTTTGAGAGAGAGGAGGTTGATAGATGATAAATAAATAAATGAGAGAAGGAAATAAAAAATACACTTTTATGGAAGGAAGGAAAAGGGAAGACTACAGTACCTTGACACAACCGATTTCCCTGGAGCTGATATCCTTGTGGACACTCACAAGAGTAACTTCCTGGGGTGTTACCGCACTGGTACTGACACATGTAGCTGGACAAACTGCATTCATCAATGTCTGTGCAGAAAACGTGCACACACAAACAGTGACAACATGTACAGCAAGTTATTGTGTGTTAACAAGCAGGAAAAATGCTTGCATGTGAACGGTTACAATTATGTCAGTCATGTAGTGCGCATGTGTGTCCACCTTGGCAGGAGACCATGTCTTGTGCCAGCTCATAGCCTTGGTCACACTGGCAGAGGAAGGAGCCAATCAGGTTGTAGCAGTGATGATGACAGGGGCTCTCCACATCACATTCATTCACATCTAGAACAAAAGAATGTGTTTTACATGGAGTACAGTATATGGACACAATCTTATCTTCACCTGCTACTTTTCACCCTCCAGTTTCCAATTCCCTGATTATACTTTATGTATAAATAGTGCTGTCTTCCCCTCAGTCCTTGTCTCAGTTTCTGTTAACCTCCCTTGTGTGTTCCCTCTCTTCTGCTCCTATTAGGATTTGGAATGGAATTAATTGTTTGGTTTGGACTTTCCACCTATTGACATTTAGTGCATTTTCAGTTCATTCAGTTTGTCTAAAAAAAGTCTGCATCAGGGTCGTCAATCCTGCACTTCATGACACTTTCACTTTTCCTACCAAATAAAGTAATTTCCATAACCTGTCTAATCATCTGACCATTTGTTTCCTCCTCCTAGCAGAGTTGCAGACTTCCCAGAAGTCAACACATAGTATGATACATACAGTGTAAAAGTAATTAAGATCTGAGCTGTTATAAAGTTTTAGAAAGACCATAAATATTGTAACAGGCTTATTTATTTCCATAAGTAAGATAGTTCAGTTCAGAAAGAGGCTGAAATATGAATACAGTTTGCCGTGTTACACAAACTCAACAGAAACAGACTTACACATGTTTCAGCTTGCGTATGTGTGTTTGTTAAATCACATACACATGTTTCTGTATAGACAGGAGCTGGAAGTCAGTCACAGGTTTTCTAAATATGCTTCAGAGATAAACATCTCTCTCAACAGTGTTCTTTGACTTTAGGAGATTTACGGTTTGGATTCAGGTTGCATGGACAGTCTCATGATAGCAGCATGTGTGCCTTTTGTTTGGTAAAGGCGATTTCTTTAAATGTCTGAATCCTGAGAAAACTGAGTACTGACACAAACATGAGTGAGTGTTGACACTGGACTTTAGCTAACTCTGAGCTGACATTCTACCTAATTCTGATTTTATTTAGGTCAGGTTTGGCTGTGCATTTCTATTAAACTTAGTTGTAAATGCATCCATCCAGCCATCCATTTTATACTGCTTAACCAGTTCCAGGTCAAGGGGGCAGCAGTCTAAGCAGAGACAGTCAGATCTCTCTCTCCCCAGCCACCTCCTCCATCTCTTTTGGGGGGATCCAAGGCATTCCCAAGCCAGCCACAAGATATAATCTCCCCAGTGTGTCCTGGAGCTCTTCCCAGAGGGACATGGTCAGATGCCCGAATTACTTCAATTGGCTACTATAGATAAGGAGGAGTAGTTGTAGTTGTAAATGCTTTTTGAATATTTTTTTTATTTTATTTTATAATGGGCCCAAATCTGTTGAAGTTCAGCTTGACAACTTTTATCATGATCATGATCATGGTTAGAATATTTGGAGTGCAAAGTCTTTGATATTCCTGCTTCTTCAAATGACAGAACACAAAAAGATGCACACACCCTCATGCAGATGGATTTTCAGTGGCTTACCAACACAGCTGTGGTTATTGCTGGCCAACTTGTAACCTGCGTTGCACTCACAGTAGTATGAACCCAGGGTGTTCACACACCTGTGCATGCAGTAGTGGGTCGTGGCACACTCGTCTCTGTCTGCAGGTATAAGAGAGTCATGCAGACAAGGACAAAAAAAAAAAAGAGTTTAAATTAGTTAGAGACTGCACAGCAACTTCTTTAAAGGCTTGAGACCCATTTTACATAACAAAGTTAGAGAAAGGCATGTTTTGTGTCAATGACTCACCGACACAAAGGTCTCCGTTCCTTTGGTAGCCTTGAGCACACTGGCACATATAGGAGCCTCTGGTGTTGTAGCACGTCTGTTCTGGACCACAAGTGTGACTGCCTGTTGCACATTCATCTATGTCTGCAATAAATGCATACACACACACACTGAGACAAAGCTGCACGCAGTGTGCAAAAACATATGGAAGACAAAGCAAAGGGACGTGCCTGGACTACAAAAGCTCTGTGATGTGTGAACTGTTTTCCACAGGCAGTAAAAAGTGTGACCAGTGACACCATCACATCACACACGGGCATAAACACACACGTTCACACAGAGCGCAGGTGATTACATAAAGAGGGCTTTTATCAAGCAGCTCTGGGTGAAGGGAAAAACACAGATCATATCTTCAACTAACAAGACAGTTATTTGAAGTGAGAAGTGTGTGTGTGTGTGTGTGTGTGTGTGTGTGTGTGTGTGTGTGTAAGTATGAAAGAGGGAGAAACACCTCAACTGATAAGTCATGTGCTGTCTACCATAACATTTTGCTCTCTCAACAGACATCCATCAACTTACAACAGATCCAAACACATTCACTTTCTGTTTCTCAAACTATAATTCATATGTAGGGTGATGATAAAAGTACTGGAAGCTTTAAAAGTGGTAGGCATGAAATTCAGGAGTCCAAACCCAAAAGTTACCAACTCACATTTACATCCAGGATGTCTTAATAAATAATAATAAATAAATGGTGTCATATGCACAATTAGCAGTGTTGAGTTTAAGGTTTTGTATGTGACATTTTTTAACATTTTGAACAAAACGACTACACTCCCTCTGTGCGAGCTGTAATCTGAGCTTCTCTGTTTAATGTCTTGGTAGCAGGTCTGGCTGCACGTGCATGTTAATACATGTGAGTGCCTCCCTTGAAACTGTTGGCCCTCCCTGTGTTTATAAGGAGGATGAGAGTGTAAGCACCCCCCCCCCCCACCCCCCAACACACACACACACACACACACACACACACACACACACACACACACACACACACACACACACACAGTGTGGTAAAAGGAAGATGGCAAAGTGCAGTCTGTGGTATTCAGATGGAGGTCACCTTCCAGAGTTTACTCTGTGGAAGAAATAAAAGCTAAAAGGGCCTTTCTGACATACATAAGGGCCCGATGTATCACTCGGTCTGGATTTCTGGGTGTAAACAGCTTTACAAGCTGCAAAATGAGCTCCAAGTTGGTTTCAGTTTTGTTTGTTTTTTTTGGTTTGGTCTGAGAGGCCGGTGCTCTAGTGCGACACCCAGTGGTTCTGAACATCATGTATAGCACCTTTAACAATTGGTTAAACCTCCAACGCATGACACGTCAGTGAGAAGATTCTATGTTTAATACTGATACTACAAACACATTCTCAACTTTGGTTAGCTCAGAGTCAGATCTGCTTTCTCACGGTAACCTCCCCACATACACACACAGACTATTAATATGCCAATGGTGTATACTCTCATCTCTGAGGCCCACCAGCAGGCCTCTTGGGTGGTCTGATGCAACCCATCATATGCAGACAGCCAGCGGGACTCAGTTTAACAGCATGACAGACAGTTATTCTTGATACCACACACACGGGAAAAGGATAGGGTACCATTACTGTATCACTGTTTGGCACGTGGATAGCCTAACAGTCATCACAAGAGCCTGACTGGAGGGTGAAAACCTACTCTGGCCTTCAGATGATATGACTGTATATTTCCACCTGCAGGGTTTAGATGAAATCAAATACACCTGGAACACAGAAAACTGATAAATCAAACCACTAAAATAAGTGCAGTAAAGTTCAGTTTTCTGCTGCATGAATATCTGCAGCTGATATTTCCCTGGACATGTTTCATGTGATATGGCCTCAGCTGAAGAGGATCATGCCCTTCCCTGAGTGCCTCGCATGCCTTATAGTCCAGCCCCACAGCCTCCTCCACAGAATGGGATTGATGCCGGTGAGAAATTGGCTTGATCTGCTGCGCAAGAGCCCATCAAAGAAAAGGCAGACAGAAGGTAAGTTGTCTTCACTCCCTAAAGGAAGGAAAGGGAAGAGGGCTGCAAGGTTCTCTGCTCTATGGGGGCACAGTGAAAGGATGAACTCAGTACATTAGGGACAAAAGCAGGGCTTATCTAAAGGTGTGCCTTAGAGACAACAGGTGCAAATTGCATAAAGGGAGGAATGCACACATAAGGCTTGTTGCTCACTGACCCACTTGGTAAAGGACAAAGATGAAAGCAGTGCTCCTCTGGAAAATCTGTGTTCTGATGTGGTTTGAAAAACATCTGGGAAAAGACATTCACAAACAGCACCAAATGTAAGCAAGAAACAGAAAGCTGGGATTCCAGCAGTATTACACTTTGGGATACCGGGCCAAAGTGTAGCAACTCAATGGCTCAATAACACTGCATTACAATGTGTCTGTCACTGTTAGTGCATCCAGGTTTAACCTGTTAACCCCTTAACTGGCAGCAAATAAAATCACCTGAAACAACTACATAACACCCTCTGGTTATAATTGGCTCTGAACAACCCATTTCATAGCCTATTAATCGGCTGCGTCTGGTCCGCGGGCCGAATGAAGTGCATTTATATGGCAGGCTAGACCCGCCCATTTTGACTGACACCTCATTCGGCCAATCATGTTAAGAAATGGGTTTCCCAGAGCCAATAATACTCAGAGGGCGTCACGTAGCTTTGTCAGGTGATTTGGTGCAGCCAGTTACATGATTGGCCGAATGACGTGTCAATAAAAATGGGCGGGTCTAGCCTGCCATATAAAAGGGACTACAAACGGCCCGTCACCGGGCCCTTGCCAGTTAAGGGGCTACAGAAATCAAACATATTTTTGACCCAGGTCTTGATATGAACAGCAGTTTTCCCACATGGAGTGTATGTAAATGCCCTCAGTACTTTGAACTCTATTTCTGTGACAATACCAATACTACTGTCAAAGGCCATGGGAAAAATACTGGTAACAATACATTTAGCTCAAACCTGACGACCGACTGGGACTTCTCCCTGTTCTCTCCAGGTACTTCAGCTTCCTCCTGATGTCTAAAGACTGGCTTGTTAGGTTAACTGATAATTCTAAATTGACCATAGGTGTAAATGTGAAGGAGAATGGTTGTCTGAGTAAGGTGTATACTGCCTTTGGCCCAGTGACAGCTGGGACAGGCTCCCCACGACACTGAATTGGATAAGCGGTTAAGAAAATGGATGGATGGAGTGCTATGCTGTTTTAAACCCATACTAAGTAGCTGGTTGATGGCAGATTACAGCGAGCCTTGACAGGCACCTATGCAAAGTAGCAATGCTGTACAAGAAAAATATGTTGAGGTGGCTGTCAGAGAAATAATGGAAATTTAATCTCCTATATGTACAGCACCAAGAAAACATCTGAATGAATGTCAACATTTACTTACACAGGAGACAAGTCAGAAGCCAGGATCAAGTCCCTCTGACTCATAACCAAGCCTACTTACTGGAGGTATTTGGTGATTCATTTAGACTGGAAATGCCCTGCCTTCAGGCTGTATAATAGATTCAGACAACACAAGTCTGACAAAACAAAGTCTTGTGTGTTCACGCTATCATAGCACCAGACAACAACAAATCTGTGATACCAGTGAAACGCAGTGCATGTAAATATGGCAACTTGCCATGTCATCACAAAGACAGATTCATTAAGGTATTAGAACACAGACACACAGGGGTAATTTACAGCATTTACTATTTCAATATGTTTGCTAATTAGCACTAAACATAAACTATAAACACAAACATTATTTTTCCAGGTATTTGGTCATAAATCTAAGAAGCTTGAATTATGAAAAATATGGGAATCACAATTCATCACTTAACCTCCTAACTGACCATGAAATTTCTGACTGGTCAACACTGCCAGCCCTCGAGCCACAGGTGTAACCTTCAGGCCTGAAATATGAAGTTAACTTTAAGTGCTAATACTGCAGTTCCTCAAATGGCCACTTGAAGCTTGCTCCAAAAGTGAGTCAATCCCCCACAAAGCCCATATTAAAAAACTCTACTCTGAGTAGAAAATAATCATATTGACAGCTTGCTACAAAAAATGGTTTCACTATCTACAGCTAATTTAGTGGCTCCATGGTGTTAGTGGTTAACACTTTCACCTTAGACATATTCAATTCAATTCAATTTTATTCATATAGTGCCAAATCACAACAAACGCCTCAAGGCACATTGTATTGTAATGTAATGACCCTTCAATAATTACAGCGAAAACCCAACAGTCAAAATGACCCCCTATGAGTAAGCACTTGGCGATAGAGGGAAGGAAAAACTCCCTTTTAACAGGAAGAAACCTCCAGCAGAACCAGGCTCAGGGAGGGGCAGTCATCTGCCACGACTGGTTGGGGCCCTACAAGTGATAGAATCACTTGTGATTGAAGGAATCGAGAATAAGAATTTCTGAACACAACAGTAATATCGGAAACAATGATGGTCCCATATAGCCAGACATTTTATGGTTCACAGGTATTGAAGTGGTTGAGTCACTGAAAGAGGTGGTGATAGGGAATGGAAACTTCTCCAAAGAGAGGCTTACTGGATGTATCATTTGTAAACAGTGTATCCTAGAGGATTAAACAAGTGCATGGACATGTTTGTAGTTCTTACCGTCCTATGACATGTATATAATTTATGGACTCATGTACCTCCATGCACAGATTTTTTAAGATATGCATGGATTTTTTTACATGTATACTTGAGATTTGTAGTGGAACAAACAATATGTCACTTAAGATTTTTTTTCACTGTCTGGTGCCCGGGTGGCTTAGTGCTGAAGCCGGCGACCACATGCATATGCGGTGCATATTCCCGTTGTGGTGCGGGCAGTGCAGGTTTGAGTCCCGGCCTGTCGCCAGTTTGCCTGCGTGTCTTCCCCTGTATCTTTCCCCCATTTCCTGTCTCTCTCTCTACTACAAATAAAAGTTGCTGTGGCAAAAAAAAAAAAAAAAAAAAAAAAAAAAAAAAAATTAATTTAAAAAGAAAAAAAAGATTTTTTTCCATTGTGGGAATGGGTTTTCTATTTATGTCCGTTTTCTGCTATGTGATGCTATGTTTATATATAAATACTTTGGTCATCTGTGTATGTCAATGAAAGAGATTACTTTTGTTAATTAATATGTATTAATTGTTGCCACCTGTGCCCATCAGGGCTTTGGTCTAGGTGGTGTTTTATTGCATGTTACACCCACATGTGTATCAGAAACGCAGCGGAAAGCCAAGGGCTGAAACACCCGTATTTGTTTCTTTTGGCCATGGTATATTAAATATATTATGTATCTGAGAGTGCTGAGGTTCTTATTAATAGTTTAACACTTTCACCTTACCTGCGAAAGATCCCTGTTTGGGAGGAGAAACCCTGAGGCTGGTTATAGCCAGGTCACCAGTTACTATGCTGCTAGGGCTGGTGCCTGGATAAATGGGAGGGTGGTATAAAATCTGTGCCAAATCAAATATTTGGATTCATAGGGCTGGGTCTAGAAAGAGAGAACATATTTCTCCTATATTGTCTTCATTCATTGGCAATCATTAAACTCAACTTGCCACCAGCTGTGGCAGATGGCTGCCCCGCCCTGAGCCTGGTTCTGCCAGAGGTTTCTTCCTGTTGAAAGGGAGTTTTTCCTTCCCACTGTCACCAAGTGCTTGCTCACAGGGGTCGTGTGATTGTTGGGGTTTCTTTCTAATATTGTAGGGTCTGTACCTTAGAATATAAAGCTCCTTGAGGTGACTGTTGTTGTGAACTGGCGCTGTATGATTAAAACTGAATTGAATTTAATCTGCTGTGGGAAATAAGGTACTTACTCTCTATAGCTAATTTCCTATTTGATGACAATGCATGAGACTGAATTTTTCTACAACTTACCAGTTTAAACTATGTTAGATCTTAAAACTAAGAGTGCAGCCATTTACACTGACTTTGTCTTGTTCAGCATTCAAAACCAAAGGAGTCGCTGTTCAGTTTTTCTGGTAAATACATTTCACGGAAAACCTGTTTTTCGCTTGCCAAAATCAGCAATGTATTTACAGCAGTTTCATACTATATATCGCTAATCATTGCAGCTAGTCAGCATTAGGACTACAGTCATGTTCAAATAATGTCACAACCAGTGAAAAAGGGGATGAGTCATTGTTCATTAGCAAAATGAATTTGACCAAACTTAATGTTGACTTTGTTCAGACTAAATTCAGGACAAACCGGAGCCTGAGCTGGTCCACATATGCTAGCAGCTTCAAGGCTAGATGGCTACTCCCGATAGAAGCATTTGCTCATGTTCTGCTGCCAAGCAGAATTACATCAGTGCATTTGGAATCATTTTAGTGTGACTTACCTGGCATGAGTCCAGCAACATTTATGCCACTGTTAGAGTGGTTCTGGCTACCTAAATCAATGAACAAGGTGTCAGCGGTGTATGGAACATAATATGTTTGATTTGTGTCCCAACACTTTCCTCTGTAAGGTGTAGAGACCATGAACTCTTCAAGTAGATGATATGACTAAGTAGTTTAAATGTGAACAGTGCAGCTCCTACAAAAATTCTGTGTGCGGAAAAGTCAGAGTCATCTTCCCTCTCCTTGAACAGAGCTTGGAGAGCTCTAAATAAAAGCACATGTGCTGAATGCAATCCAATGGTTCATTCACAGGAATATCTTGCGGTAACTGCTACTTTGTCACTAAACCTTTAAGGAGCTGCCAATACAAAGTTCCCCAAAACTTTGTGTAAGCCTGTGCGTGTGGGTGTGTTTGGGGGGTGGGGTGGGAGTTTATCCCACACTGGATGGCTCCTAGGTCCCATAAAGTCTCTGCATTTGCCATGCTGCACACTCCACAGGAAAACTGCAACAAGCCATCAAATGTGATGATGTGTTTGCGTGTAGGGAGAAGTGACTCCCCGAGGTCAGATTTTTGTCAGCGTTTATTCAACATAGCTTACAAGTTTCTTCCAAGAGCGAGCTTGCTGTAACATCACAGGGAAAGATAAGGCTGTCCAGCAGGAGAGTGGAAGATGTGGAAGGAAAGAATGAAGAAAAAGGGTGGAGCAATTTTTTTTTTTTTTTTTTAAACAAAAACGGCTTTTTTAAGATTTGAAGTTAGATTTATGGCCGTGTGTGCATATGTGATGTCAGAGTTAAAACCTCCTTGCTTTTCAAGGAGATTAATTCTAAATGCCTTGTGGGAGCTGGGGGAGTAACGGGAATGGCGGCAGCTCAAAGAATGTGAGTGTGTGTGTGTGTGTGTACGGATGAGTGGGTGTGTGTGTGTGTGTGTGTGTGTGCATCAGAGGTCCTGTTTGAGGTGCTCATTAAACGGCCTTTTTGCAGAGCTTCTCATGTTTTATGGAATGGAGCAATACACTCTGAAAAGGTGTATGTATGTATTTTAGTGGAGGAAAAAAAATAATATATGTCCAAAATGGGGACTAAAAATTGTTTGACTTGAATTCAGAACAATGTGTTACTTGCTCCAGATTTATACTGACATGATAGGGCATGTTGTAATTATCACTTGAGAGCATTTAATCTTGTTTTCACTGAACCACTGCAATGGAAAGCAGGAGCTGATCCAAAAAACAAAACAGTTGGAGCCATCCTGCTGTTGGACAGCATCTCTGTTTCCCTCTGATTATTGGATAATTCAATCTTTGGAAAAGCAGGGGGCAAGACGCGCGATGTTAATAGCCCATAAAATTTCACAACGTCAAATTTATCAGCATGTCATACACCATCCCTTGTGTGCCTGGTTTTGCTTAATACCTTAATATCACCCCTCGCTGCACTGCACGTTGTTTCATTTGTGTACAGTCCTCTCTGCAGTGCAGTGTGAAATGCAGCTATCGCTGGCTAGAACGCAACCCCAGGACAAATGGGAGTGGTAGTGTTCCACTTTCAAAGCAAGTCCAAACACAAAGCAGATAAGAAATTTAAAAAATCAAGACACTCAAATCATATATTCCGTGCATTTTCATCCGTATTAGGGCATGAAATATTTCCATTCTCTGGCTATTCACACCACTCCCAAGATTCCCCTCTCATCGCTCTCATTGTTCAGGAGGAACAGGAGTTTTAGTCATGCTGACACTCACTAACTGATTTGTGAGTTTGTTCCACACGTTTCTAAAGGTCGGGCAGACTCTTGACGTTCTTGAAAATCCATCCAGTGTGCCAGCCACATTCTCTACTGATAATAATCCTTCCTGTTACTCTGAAAATGTCTAGAAAAACAAACAAAAAAAAGAAGTGCTGAGCAACTCTGCTGCTATTCAGTGTGAAGAAGATCAGTCAATCTGCCTGCCCAACATGCCAAGAGCCAGGCTGCTGTCATTTACAGCCCTTAAAGGTAATTTCCAGCGCTAAAGGAGTAAAGCTGCAAACATGGGAAAAAAAATGTTCAAAATAACAGCAGGATAATACGAAGAAAAGCAGAAAAAGTGTGAGAAACATGGCTTGCGATTGCATGTGAGTGTCACCCAGCCGAGAGTGAAGTAGTGATTTATAGCAGCCCCTGTGTCCCTTTCCATCATGAGGTAAACGGAAAGATCAACACATGTAAGCACATCAGAGGAGGAAGCAGCTGGCCGCTGGACAGGCATGGACCTCAGGGAGAATAATAACAACAACATTAAGCACTTTCACTGAGGAGGCCCGGCAAAGCTGCTTCCTCCTTTGCTCCTCTCTGCCATTGTTGATGTGATGGCAGCAAGGAGCCAGTAGCAAACCATAAGCAACAGCAGCAGAAACGCCGAGGCCAGAAACGGGGCTGCCTGCATGATGGTTTGATTATATTCACAGAGGCTGAAAGACACTTTCTGGCAGCGTGAGGAAGCTGATGAAATACTGTCACCATGGTATACCCATTAAAACACAGAAAGGCTGGAAATCATTCGGTAAAGTGTATTTTTAGATTCCGCATGTTTATTTTTTGTGTTAAAGGAGCATTATCTAATTTATCACAGGCTGAGAAGTTGCAACATCAGCAGGCCTCCTGGCACCGTTTCCTAATGGAAAGTGAGCTTTGACAGTCAGAAATTTACCATCTCTGATTCACGACTACTGACTGTGAAACATAACAACTAATGAAAGTTTTCTGCAGATGACATAAATTACCTGGCTTACACATAATGCAGTCATGAAATAACTCTCTGGTGGACAAAGTATTGCATGGTTTCAAAACTACCTTTGCCATTTCTGTTCTGACATTACTTGTTATTTAACAGCCAGGCGTTGATTTGCCAAGCTAATATCTGGGACATTATCCCATGCACAGAAATACCATGAGCTGGATGATTGATCTCTAGAGAACAGACTGGCTTCAGCTGTCATTCAACCTTCTGAAAAAATAATGTTCCCTACTTACAGTACTGTGCAAAAGTCTTGAGACGCCCCTCATTTCTTTATATTTTGCTTCCAAGGACTTGGGCTTGAGCAATAGTTCTCCGAGCTTTCTGGAGGTCTTTCAAAGTTTTTCTTTGGACATCGGCTGCTTTTTCACAGTGCAGTCCTTGTCCTTGTATATCAAGGTTAGTGCAGTTTGACAGACATAAAATAATATTTTTGCATAAACAAGGTGATTCCCAAAGTGGTATTGGCACATCTCAGCATGGTGTGCAGTGTTTCCTTAAAAGATTTGAGGAAACTGGACAGGTTGAGCACAAAAGAAAATGTGGCACACCTAAAAATCTATCTACAGCAGATGAACAGTATATGAAAGTCAAAGACCTGACACAAAACCTGAGAGATGCATCTGGCCCTTCATTTGATCCATCTACTGTTCACTGAAGCCTCATCAGAAATGGTCTCAGTGGAAAGGTGGCTGTCAAGAAGCCATTCTTAAGGAAGGAGAACAGAAGATAAGGCTGATGTATGCCAAATTACACAAGATCTGCACTGAAAATCAGTGACAACAGGTCTTATGCAGTGATGGATCAAAATTTGAAAATTTGGTTCAAATTGTCATCAGTATTATGCGGCGGAGGTCAGGAGAGGGTACAACAGTGAGTGTCTACAGCCATCTGTAAAACACGGTGGCGGCTTTGTCATGGTTTGGGGAAGAATTTCAACCAGTGATGTTGGTGATCTTGTCCAAATTGATGGAATTATGAACACAGAAAAGTACCATCAGATTTTGATATACTGTCCAATACCATCTGAAAAGCATTGAATTGGCAATGGCTTCATTTTTCAGCATGGCAATGATCTCAAATATACTGCCAATGCAGTAAAAGCATAACTGAAAATCGAAAAACACACGATGGATCACTCCCCGGGGCCTGGACTTGAACATTGCTGAAGCAGTGTGGGATCATCTTGGCACAGAATGGAACAAAAGCAGTTATTTCCCATTTTTCTAGCAAAATATTAAGAAATGCGGGTTGGCTCAAGATCTTTGCACAGTACTGTACTACAAATAATCATAATTTTAACATGAAGCAAACAAAATGTTAAATGGATCAACACTAAATAAGTAATTTAGAGCCTATAGTCATACTAGTGACTCTGTGAGAGTCTGCATGCATGCTGAAACACTTGCAACTATAACAGAAATGCCAAAGTTATTACAGCTCATCTTGACGGGAAGTTGGAGGAAAATATCTGTACCAAATTTCATGGTAATCCACCCATCTAATCTATCCCAGCAACAAACTATTTTTGACACAGAAAACATCTGCAGTTCAAAAGCCCAAAAGGTGCAGCTGCAGTGTAACAGGTGCAAATAGCTGGGCAGTACAATCACAGGGCGCTAGGACTGCAGCATCATGAAGACACACTGATGCAGGCGAGTGCAAAACACGACTCTGAGAACAGGTGGAAGACAAGAGCTTTGCTGGTAATACATGGGTTCAACGGGGACAAAGGTGTGCTTCAGGTGTCTTATTGCTTGAGTAAACAAAAGCGAGTATGTTTTCATTAAACAAATCCTTTGTATTTGATCCAGCTTCCTCCTGCTGAGCAACAAAATTGCTGCATAATGTTTTTATCTAACATCTGGTTTATACTGTATCGGTTTCATTTCACCGGTTGAAGGCTTCATTCTCTGTGGAAAAAAAAATTCCAAATCTGTCGCTTATTTTTGGAGGAGAAACAAACACTAACAAGATAGCATCTGAAGGAATTTCCTGAGAAGGAAAAAAAAAAGCATAACAGCAATCTGTATATCCTCACATCTTTTTACATTGTCCGTGGAATGGCAAAGGCTCACGGCTGGGGCTTGTATCATCAAGTGCAAATGTGAGGAGGAGGCAACAATAAGTGGAACTGTAGGAATTAACTGTAAAGGTCAAATCACAAAGCCTGCTGGCAGCATCACGCTGCGCTTTGCAACCACTGGGCTCTCTTTCCTCGTTCTGCTCCCTGCATTCCTGCTCCACACAGATCGATCCGATGCTTATCTGTCAAGGTGGTGAGTAATTCCTACCATCACAAAAGATGGGAGCAAATGGAAAAAAAACAACCACCGCTAACATTCCAGAGATATTCCTCCCAAGTGCATTGCATCTGTGTGGAAAAATGTTATTGCATGCGCTTGGCCTTGTTCGGAAAAGTACACACGTTCTCTGTCATACGGGGCTTAACAGCCTTAATAGAACATATTTAGGAAAGATTTCCAGCCACTGCAGGTGAAGAGTGTACAGACAGAGCTGAAATTAGTCAGGCATGTAGGTGGTAACGTGGCCTGCATGACCTCAAGAAACCAGACAGGTAAACAGGAGCGGCATGTTGCTTCATACTGCAGCTCATGAGTATCTAATTTAGAGATGAAAAATAAATAGGCTGCAGCTAAAGTATGTAAACTTAAGATCTGCGAGGAGAGTAACACAACCCACAAAGGCATAATGTATAATTATCTGTCAAAGACTATACTGAGGATGCACTTAAGTTAGGATTTCTAAAATATGAGGGTGTATTCTCATACATTACACTTTAAATAATCCAACTTTTCTTCTTATGACCAATTCAGCTGTTATTTGTATGAGGAAGTGATCTCACCTCTTCTGAAATAAGAGTTAATATACATACACAAGACTGCAAAAAAAAAAAAAAAAAAAAATTGCAGGCATCCCCTGGCGTAGTATGTATGTGAGTGTATGTTTGGAGGGTGGGTGGAGGTCGTGGAAACGTGAGGCATCATTAAGTTGTCATACGTGTAGTAAAGGTTCACAGCTTTTCTGTGTGACTAGAGAAAGGTGCCAACTTCCCCTATGTGTCACTACAACAACACATGCTTAAGCTCCTGTTCTCGCTCGGGGCCAAAGAGCTTTATTGCCCCCTTTGCAAACAGTTTTCCACACAGGGATGACTGTTCAAGCTACAATTAAAAGAAAAACATGAGGTTGAAGAGTGTTATATATTTTGTGGTTTGTTTTACTTTTAATCAGCATAAAGAATAGTGCACTTAAGAGAAGCTTTTTTTTTTTTTTTTTCAGTTTAATTTGCTCCGTGGAAAATTGGCTTCATTTTTTGCAGCGCTTGTAGCTGACCTCTCTGCTATTCGCCACACACTCAGCAGTAAGTCACCAAAACAGCAAGCAGCTGCACAACCCATGACGCTGGTGCAACCTGGCTTGGTCAGTGCTCCGGCACTTCTGTGGTTATTTAGTCAGTGTCCGCCTTTCATCGTCCCCTTTGCCCTACCTGACTCTGCACTCTAGATTTCCTCCACAGAGTGGTGAGTTAGCAGGGAAGGAGCCTGATGTAAGCGCTATTTGATACACTGAGGTTTCCCCCATAAAAGCTAATGGGAATTCCTTTGCTTGCAAGATACGTATGTAGCTGTTCAGAAAGGCCGCTGTGGTACAAAAAAGAAAAGACAATTCTGTGTCCAAGAACAATTGGCTCATTGTAGCGCTGTTAACTGTAATGACAGAGAAACTGGAGACTGATGTAAACAAGGATTATATCATTCTACCAGCAAAAATATACGCCCGCGTAACAGCATGAGACGCCTTCCAGTTAAAACTGCAGTCATTTCAAAGCAATAACACTGACAGCAACAGCCTATCATTGTTTAGCCCATGCACTGAAACAGCACACCAGTGAATAAGTATTATAGCGATGCCAGCTCGCTTATGTGGTTACTTTAACTGATACGCTGCCATGTTTTACACTCTAATAAACCCTAATTGGGTTCCAATTCAGAGAAACACATAAAGCACCTCACACATATCTTTGCCCCAGGTGTAAAATCAAATTTGTTACTTTCACTGGAGCGCTGTGACCGCAAACCTCACCACACAGCCACACACCACATACCTCTGCCTACTGGCGAGAAGAGTTTCTAACCACTGAACACATGTACTGTACTTTGAGGTACTTTGTTTTTGCATTAGATTTATAAGGCTACATCTATCTCACTAAACTCACACACATTAAGACAGATGACAACTGGCAGTATAAGGTTACAAATTATTTCAGATTTTCTCTCTCCTATATGTGGCACAAAGCAACAATTAAGGGCATTAAAATGTGTGTGTGTGTGTGTGTGTGTGTGTTAGTGAGACAAAGGATGACTCTTCAAACCACTCCCCATTTGAGAAGATCAAAGAGTCTCACTCAAACACAGGATCACACCCACGTAGTCTCTGCGCAGCTACCAAAAATCACAATCTAGTCGAGGCCCAGGGGATATCTACTGTAGGTGTAAAGGGTACATGTGAGCAGATAGCTTGCCACAGTATTACAAAAGCTGCTTGATTTTCCCCCGAAGCGCAGGACTTCAACACCCAAAACAACAAGAATTTAAGGAAGAAGCTGAACTCTGGCCAAAAACATCATGCTGCAAGCAACCAAAGGGTTTTGAAAACATGACATCAGAGTGGAAAAAAAACAACAAAAAAATGAGAAGCTTGCAACACATCTGGCAGCTATGCATAGTTAAGCTGTTGATGACTGTCAGACAGATGGACGAACAGTTCACCTTTGGAGCTCAGCTTACTGGGGCTCTAAAGTCGTTAGCAAGTAATTATCAAATACCTGCGTAGCTCGGCAAGAGTTTCATTCTTCTTCGCAGCATTAATGTATCTGGCCAAGTGCAAAAACAGCATACTACTAATTTTAAGGAGATAAAAACCCTTCAAACAACAATTCTGCCAGTATGCTGCAGCACACAGCAGCCAGTAAAGGGGGGTGAAATTGCATCCACATTTTTAGTGTGTAATCTGTCTCACAAAGGCCAAAGTCTTATAATATTCTGGAAGATTTAAAAAGAACACTCTTGAAGATAATGTAGCAACCATCCCTTATGAACCTCTGGACCTTATTTCATGGTTACACCTCTAGCCTTGCTGACAGAGGCCAATTTCTCTCCCGAGAAGCTTGTCAGCGCCACTTCCTGAGATAACCATGTGTTTACACCATGTGTTTCTGTAAAGCAGTAGGAAAAAAAAGGAAGCTATTTTTTTCATGGTACCTCCTATAAATGAATCAAGAGAGGGAAAAGTTTGTGGGCTGCTGATCTTACCTTTGCAGAAGTTCTGCTCATTTGCAGCAAATCCGGGTGTACACCGAATGGTCTGAGCAGGAACCCTTGGTACCGGAGGCTGGCCTGGTTGGACAGGCTCTGGCAATGGCACCTGTTCACCGTCCTTACTAATATAGATGACAGCGCTCTTTGGGAGGCAGAGGTATCCACCAAAGTGGTTGATACACTGCATCCCTCCTTTGCAGGCATCATCGTACAAGGCACATTCATCAATGTCTGAAAGAAAGAAAGAAAAAAAGAAAGATGGGATATGGTATTTCTGGACTCCTTTTTGGATTACATCGAAAGAGATTTAAAAAAAAAAAGCAGAAAATTTAATTCATAGAACTTAAAAAGCTGCACAAATGTGTAATTTCTCACCTTTACACTGCTCTCTGACTCTGTCGTACTCATAACCTTCTGTGCACTGTGAGGAACAAACATCAACGCATTGTTTAGTATCCTTTCAAGAACTCTGAGCTGTACATGAGTAAATTAAACTACTGAGCATCATGCATATGCAAGGCTGTAAGAAACACAGACTGACCGGTAGAAAAAAGGTTCGCTCACTTACTGTAATAGAGATCGGCTCTTCAGCCTCCTGAGAGAGAACATGTGCAAAAACCGCACAAAGGCACACAAGGATCCCCAGCATGTCGACCAAACGTCGGAGAAGCACTGTAACGGGATGCGGAGACGTCAAATGGATAGGGTGTGCAGGACCAATTTTTGCTTGACATGCCTACGATTTTTAACATCAGTTATTACATTACTGATGGCATTGCTTAACGAGTCCCAACATTTCCCGCTGCTGACGTGTTGTTTTCGTTGGCACCGCTCCAGGTAAATCTGCGACTTCAACCGAGTGTTTTTCTGCCGTTTTTCTCCAAAAGGATTAGTGCGTAACACGCGTAAAGATCGTGCGTAAACATGCCCTCCCCTAGTGCCAGTCAGTGTTATGAAAATGAAGGCACGCAGACCTCAGGTTGATTAATATTTTGCATAAGCCAAATACACGTCTTTCTTTACACAAGCTATCTAATCACACGGTAACGGTACATGCCTATTCTTGATTTTGCTTTGTTCATCACAGTTCAAGATACAGACACTTGTTACTGGACAACTCCTTTAAACAAGCGAACTGCAAGACAAACAAGTGCCACCGGACTTTCACTCATTTCTTTCAACATTTTCATTTTCACATTAGTTTCACTGTTAAGAACGATTTGTGCAAGTGCTTCGTTATCCCGTGATGTGTTCGCTACGTACCTGCAAGTTACCTGCGGATATCCAAACTCTCCCGGCAAGCCGAACAAATCGTCGCCGGCGTCTTTGTCGCTGCAAATCCGAACGTGCACGAAGCAGAGTGGCCTTTATCGTGCAAACGGTGCAGTGGATGTTAGATGTTTGGCGGAGTGCAAGCAGCACTTAAATGATGAACATGCGGTTAGTACAGTATGACACACTGGGGGGGCGGTGTACCGGGCAGGTTGACTCCGGGCTTTTCTCTCACCGGGGTGCAGTAAACCATCAGCAAGTTTCAGTGGCTCCCTCTATAGACTGATGGGAAGTAGGTATTATCAGAAAAACAGCTAATACGTTACTATTATTATCAGGCAGTCATCTACAGTTACTCTTACTGGACATATAAATTAATTAAGAAAAAATGTTTTTAAACAAGGTGTTTCTCATTTTAGGTTTCATGCAAAAACACATATTGTACACTAATCTTGAGTGAACCAAACTCTTCTCATAGGGACATCAGAGTGGTTTCACACTTGTTTTTTAGTTTATACTATGAGTAAAGTTAGAGCCATAAGTCATTAGATTTACACAGGCCTAAAGGATTTCTATATTTTACTATAAGAATGAGCTTCCATTACTTTGTTGGTTGTCAAATGCTAACCCCTGTCATCCTGTGAGACCTCAGTGCCAGTGTTATGTACAGAATGTGTGAGCAGCAGGTGGTAAAATCAAATCTTGTGTTGAAGACCTCTGTCAGCAAGCACTACATTAGCCTCTAATACATTTCATGGTGTTTACAAGATGCCTGCGCTTCAGGAACATCTGTTGGATTGGCATGGTTGCCGGGATTTCCCATGGGTGAAGAGACAGCAAGTGATTGTGTTTGTGTGCATGTATGCATGTATGTGTGCCAGGAGCTTGCTGATATGAGCGAGACTGAAATGGACTTGGCACCAACCCCTTTAATGCTGACCTCCTGACCCTTTCCTCAGATGGGGTGTACAAGAGGATAGAAGATAGATTGTGCACTGTGCAATATCTTCATCCTTTTGTCTGGGAAAAAAAATGCAGATTCTTCTCAACCAAGAAACTAATCCAGTGTTTGATCATTAATGTGAGTCTTGTAATCACATTAAAAATGTTAAGTGCCATGCTATTTCCAGTAGTGCTATTCATGTCTTCTCACAGGACTGATTTATTGAACACATAATAATGCACAGGGATAAACAATAGAATATCCAAGCATGTAACTTCACAAAAAAACATGAACCCAAAAAAATAACTGTACAAAAGGTTTACTCTTTACTAAAACTTTATTTTAGTTGGTAAGCTATTCAACACATGCACAAACAGATCAGAGTGAAATAAGGTACTTGATTAATCAGAAGAATTTTGAAACAGTTTATAGAGATTAATAGAAGATTTTATCCAAAACTGATGAAAGAGAGGATGAGAGAATATTCCCTTTGGTCCTGTTCCTCACTGGAACAAAATTAGACAGTCACGGTTGTAAATCACAGAGGTGAGGCTGAGCTGGGTGGATCTCTAGGTGTGACACAGTTTCCCTTACTTAAAAAATCTATTCACACACATTGCAAAAGCACTGCTGTAAGTAGTACAGTGCACAAATGCATTAAAACTATATCTGTAAAAACATGAATAGAAGAATACAAGTATGACCTAAATTGATGCAGGTGTCCCATTTGGACTCCAGTGAACAAGAGGGGAACATTATATGAACATAAGCATACATTTAAATGCCAGAGTGATAGATTGGACCTCAGCTTAACATAAGTACTGCTCTGAGTTTCACAACATCTCTGTGATCATTATTACCTAATCCCCAGCCCACAGCAGTGACTAATATACGCACACGCACACACACACACACACACATTCATTCTTAGGAACAGTGTGAAAAATACCCAGAATCTGTTTATTATCCACATTTAACAACCAACAGAGAAGTACATTATTCCAGGGGGGAAAAAAAGGAGCCAGCACTTTGTGACGTTTCTTTCGATGCTGAAGGCAATGCATCAGGTACTGTTGGCAATTGAGCATTAGCCAATCAGTTCCTGATGCAGTATCATCCACATCAGAAAGCTCTTCCTTCACTCCAACATCAGTGTAGGGGTAACTGAAGCTGAATAATTTACAACACATTTTGATCTCACGCCAATATGTCCTAGTGGTGAGAGGAGCGATGCAAAATAACCCAAACTCATAAAAACAAGCCAATTATTATTCTTTTCATCCTATGATAATACAATAGACAATACTGTACAGTACACATCATCGTAAGTCAAGATGGCAGCAGAAGCATCTGGAAAGTGAATTCATGCAAATTCCAAATGGGCATGCATTATGAAAGAGCTGCAAGAGATGAGGCTGCACTTCAAAAGACTGTCGAAAAGAAATTTTTTAAAAGTGGGGAAGGGGGATGTGAGAGAAGGAAGAGCAGACAGAGAGGGTGTCTGTGAAATGTGCTTGTGTAATTGCAGTGACATCTTCATTGAGAGTCCTCCATCTCTTTCCTGTGTGCTCCAGAGGGCGTCGTTGACGCCGGTCGATGTGCAGAGCAGCCGAGGCGCTGTGTTTAGCATAATCCCAGAGGCCATTGTGAGAGCAGCTAGTGAACGACTCACAGTTGCCAGCTGAGATTTCACCAAAACACAGCAGAACACAAGGAGAAGGGGATGAGACAAGAAAATCAGAGGTGGAGGAGGGGTAAAACAGGGGACAGGAGGGTAGGTAGGAGTAATGAAGAAAATAATACGTGTGCCAAATATCACATTACACTAAAACTAAGGAGTGATACTGTGTGTATTAGTGTTGAGGCTGAGGGTGAGGGTGGTGGATTTCGGTGCTGAGTGTTCAGCTTTCACAGCATCAAACACGCAAAGTGTGAAGCATGTTTTCTTCCAGGTGGACCGCACCTGTTGGCCCTTACTCAGGACTTCTTTTAACCAATCACCCAATGTTTTGACTTGTAACAGTCAGACATACAATGATTAAGCTAACATGGCCACACCCTAAGCTAGAATGGAAAGCCCACCTTGATCACAGGTTCAGGTATGAGGACATTTTCTGAGTCAACCCTCAGAAGAATAAAAATGGAGCAATGACACAGTTTTAGGGATTATTTTATTAAGTTGTTAAAGGAATATTAGACAAACTGCACAATCTCTCCAGGTGATTGTGAGAAAATAAAGCACCATCACAGTTGCCTGCAGAGATTACCCAGTCAGCCTTAGCTTTCTCTCTCTCAAATACACATACACACTGTTCTGTGGTGGGTATGTGTTATATCTATAAGTCAATTGGCAGCAGATGGTTAACACTGATCGGGATAAAGGCTAAGGTTTGACCCCCTCCCCATTGTTTCCCCAAAGGTCTTGTGTTACCATGGTGACTAGGCCAGGGCACGTGCCTCTCATTGTTGAGCCATATTCTCTGGGGTCAGCCACAAGCCCAGTTAGAGGTCAGATGTCATGCAGGCCTCTCGCTCTGGTCACCACTCAGCAGCTTTCAGCCTCTGACCCCAACAAACACTGAAACAAATTGAGAGATGGGGAGAGGGGAGAACAAGATGAGCAAAAATTAACCATATTTACTCAACAAATCTCCATGATCACATGAATTTGGGTTATTCTGACAAAATCAGTTTTGAGTGCAGTGCAGTGTTCTGGGGGAGATGTACAGTGAAGTGAAGACTTGCTCTGCATATTACAGTATGTCTCCCTCTTGTGGTGAAGTATGATAGCTTGAAAATTCTATATTTTATGTGGACTTGGTCTACATGACGAAACAAAAATGCACGATATGGGCCATTCCTGTGACCGAGGGGTAACTGCCTCACATGCCTCTTTTTCAGCGTTTCCCCTGTATATCAACACTACACACACGGTATGAAGAACAAACAATAATATTTATGTTGAGATTTGAAGATACTTCATTACTCATAAGGTGTTTACGACAGTTACTCGATGCTTGGTTCTCACAGAATTCACCATTTCACGTGTAACAGGTCCACATTCTCACCACATTCATGCATTTATGATGCTGAAAAGACTTTCCACCCAATTTTAATTAGTGTAATTTAGTGTAATTAGCAAATCACTATCATGCTATTGCACATTTACTGACCAAAGTGGACACATTTTTGTAAGTCTTTCTGCCAGAGGTACCATTTTTTCTACTGAGCCTGCGTCTATGTTGGGATATTCAGGTCATCGAGTTGCAAAGTGTTGCTCAAGCGTTGACAAAAGAAAAATCTTAAGTTTATTAAACGGAACAGGCTGACAGTCCACACTTTGTTAGGCAGTGAATGAACAGAGTGGTTTTGACAGGCCTAACCTCTTAAGCTTCGGGTCCCACTGAGCTCGGCGCAGCTAGAGCTAAATGCCATCTGTCCCAACATCATGAGGCCCCCCAACCTGTCCCCCAACAGTTTAGCATAAAATCATGCATTGCTGCTATTAAGAAAGGACACAAGATCATTCTAATCATCTGACATCAATGTCCATAAATTGAAATACACCTCATTGCCAGCAACGTTTTAAGGCTGTCCAGGTTAAAAGCTTTGCATACAGTAGTGGTTGTAATCCACTTAATTAGCTTTTCAAAAGGAAACATGTAAGGAATATGCACTATGGATTAAAAGCAAAACATCTGTCTTTGAAACATTCAATAAAAACTGCTGTGAATGTATGGGGATTTTTTTTTTAATCTTTCAAAATGTCTACAGACTATTGTAAAGTTAAATAATCTTGTGTTGCATTTCCTTCCCTTGCCTTCACCTGCAGCCTGGCTTTTCGGTGCCTGCTCCCTCTGCTGTGGGATTAAACTTGGGGACAAAAAATAAGGAGAAGAACAGCAGCCAGATCTGTGGCATTAGAAGGAAACCCTAAGGAAATAGCATATCTGAACTGATACTGGTGACCCCTGAATACAGTTTGTGCTGTTTTATGACCATGCAGATGTCTTCACAAATATGTGTTGTATTAAAAGCTTTTGCTATGGACATTTTAAAAGAAATACAATGCAGTTCAATGATGCCAACCACAAATTACTGTTTTCTTCAGTTAATTTATGACTGTTTAACATCATTTTCAATACATTTTTAAAAAATGATTTTATGCTTTACTGACATCCATGTATAGCATAGAACAATGAAATAATGATATCACAAGATGAACTTTAGTCTCCATCCTTTCACAGTGTTGTCTGCTCCATTAGCTGTCATCTGATGTTAAGAGGAGAAACCAACCTTTGTGCCCTGTAGCTAATGTGTGTGCTTTAGTACTTCATTAAGGTCCTGGACCTTAACTGTACAAGCAATTGTCCTCCTCCAACAAAAAGACTGACGCATTGCATCAGTTGGAGGTAAATTTATCAAAGGAGGAACATACAATAGACACAGCAGCCCAAATTATGAAATAGGTCTGTAAGGGGCCTCCTGGTGAGCCATATTGTACTGATTGTTGATGGTCCAGTTTGGACTGAATGACATGTAGTGACATTCAGATGGAAAATGACAGAAATACTGCTATACATGTACAGTATGAGTCAGTAAATGTGCAGTATGGTGTGCAAGAGCGGTGTGAAATTATGTGGCATTCACGTATACGAAGTCATGCTGAGTGACACAGACAACCCATAGACCTCTTAGAGTTGCACATTGGCTAAAAACAATTGGGATCTCCCTGAACTGATGTGACATGAGTATTTATTCCAGCTTTTCCGTTAGGAGCTCTTCTGTTGAGGTGAAAGAAAAAAAAAACTGCACTGAGACAGGGAGGGTAAAAGGGATAGTAGGATAAGGAGGGGGTACAACGAGGTCTGGGAGAGTAAAAGGGATCAGACTGCAACAGTACAAGCTGTACTGAATCTGGGGGTGGATTTATCTAGTTATACAGCCATTTTACCCATGTCACACAGTAATGTTGACACTTGTAAATCAGGCAGAATATGTATCATGGCACAAAAATGCAAATGCACAATTATTGATTTGTCTTGAGGTATTTTTTTCAGTGCTGGTTGTGAGATAATTATGTGCCTTTATACAACAGGATTGGAAATTTTAGAAAAGGAAGAATCGGTCAATTCCTTGATAAGTCCATTAGCAATTACTCTGATGAATCTTTATCCTAAGCGATTGTTCTCTCCATTAGGAAGGCTTGCTGCTTTTCTCTATTCCATGACATTTTTTAGACTGTTGAGGAAAAAAAGAAAAGACAAAAAAAAATAAAAAATAGCAAAACAATCTACTGGCAAGAAACACATTTATTAGGCTAGTTACTTCATTTAATGCTCCTGTACAGTACTGTGGAAACCAGTTTTAATTTGCCTGTTGTTCACTTCAATATGAGACTGGCTGCCATTTAGCTCCTGCACTGCAGTCTCACATGAAATGGGCCGATAGCACATCAGGCTCCTGACTGTCCTCACCATATTTACATCCCATCTCAGTTATTGGATGCATAATTCCTCCACACATCTCTTCAATCTTGTATCACCCCCCCACCCCCCACCCCCACCCCCACCCCACCCCACCCCACACACACACACACACGGCTGACGACAATTATAATTTCATATGCCCCAGTGTATCGGCCACCCAAGCAATTTTCTGCCATTTAAATGTGAATTTATGTCTCATGTAAATGCGCAGGGATTCGATTTAGGCCCATTGGAGGACTGGCCTTTTCCCCAAAGAGCTTACTGTTATAGACTTCTGGTCATTTCAAGGTCTCCGTTCATCACCTTGATTTCACAGATGGTATCGGCACTGAATGACATCGCACCATCTTATCAACTTCTCTCCTTACCCATAATACAGTTTCGCCAAAAATTACAATATTGAGTCAAACCATCTCTTAACTAAGTCTGAGAATCTCTGTTCTCAAACATGTGCTATATGGGTTTCCCATGAATTAAATGCAATTAGCTCTTATTTGTGATAATTAAATACCCCCAGTCTAATACCAACACCAGGCATGTTTATTACCTGTCCTGTCAACTTGAACACTGCACTCCCTGTCGGTGTGTAAATAAAAATGTTGAGTCATGTTTTAGAACGAGCCAGAAAGAGAAGTTTCTCTGATAAAGAATATCTTCTCCTCTCCTCTGTGGGAATATATATTTTCAAACCTGCACAATGCAACAGAAGAAGAAAGAAGAGCATTCCTACCTAATCATCAGTTTGATTATCAAAGTTTTTTCTATTTATTTAATGAACTTTTAAATTATGTGCTTCTGATCAGGTCACTGCTCAAACTTATAGTTTCGCCATTTTGCGAATGAGGCTGAAGGAACGTTTCTATTTCTTTAAATGCCTGTTTTCAGTCCTGAAGATAAAACCCTTGACAAAACATTTTAATTAAGTTCACATTTCACAGGCAGTAATTGGCTGTTTTATTGGCCACATCACAACATAGCAAGCAGTATAATACATGACCTTTGTAAAGAGCATTTCTTGACAACCTGGAACTGCTTTACTTCAGCAAATAAGTTTCTTCTTCATTCATTTGGAAAAAAAAAAAACTTAAAACACTTCTAACTTTACACTGTGCCGTTTCAATTCATCAATAAAACCTTTTCTTTAGTGCTACATTAAACACTTTACCTCATTTACGTACTTATGTATGTTAAGTCAGCTACTGTTGTAGTTCAGGAGATAAATGTTATGTGAACCCTTCAGCTGCTCAAACTATGTCTCAAAGATAAGACCTTGACCACATGATTGATTACTTGCTTTTATCACAATAACCAGTCCACCTGCTGCTTATCACATGCACCCTCCAAAATCCTCGCCAATACTACAAAATGCATGGAGCCATCAGTCTACACTCCCTCATCTTATTCGAAACCCAAGGCTTTTTTGCTTATTTATCAAATACAGCTGGCTGTTGCACACGCCACTGAGCGATAGTTCATTTGATAGCATACTTAGTTGCGCTGCAAAGAAGAATGTGAATATTGTTAATACTGGTCAAACCTAAGAACAAAAAAAATTGGTAGCTCATATGGGGATTACTTTTGAAGCTGATATCATGTATAAGCTGGCAAAAAGAAGCATGCAGGGACGCCAATAGAGCTCTAAAGTAGTTACAGTACTGGTTAACACATCAGAAGGTGTAGTATCTACAAGCAGGTGATGTTACAAAGCAAACTCAAGAGGCAGTCTCCTTCTTCCACTGCTCTAAACTGCAGACTTCACTTTCTTACATACAGAAACTGTGTACCAACTGTGTATCTTAGGCTGCTTTAAAAGTTTTACTATATAATTGCATTTCTCCTTATAAAATAATACAGTACACCTCAAACCTTTTCCGGCAAGCACTGTTTCGGAAGCCAAAAAAAAAAAACAATAACAACAACAACAAAAAAAAAACAACAAAGAAAAGCCCCACAAATTTTTTTTTAACCAAAACAATAAAAAAGGATTCAAGATTAATTTTACCTAAATAAAGGTCACCCAGCAGCATCAGCTAACCCTTGTTTATTTTCCCATAAATTATTCAACTTAGTTTCACTTCATATTTTCACCTGGTTGTCTGCTCCCCACCTGAAGTGGCCCTGTGCCCCACAGTTTCAGAACCACTGGTGTAATAAGACATGGCACTGCACAAATGTGTTGCATGAGTTATGGTGCAGGGTTAAGACAATGTCCAGAAAAATGCAGTGTTGCAGGTAAAGTGCTGTGTAATTCCAGCCCAGAGAGAAGACTTGAGGGACCAGCAAAAAAAAAGCAATGCAGCTCACTGTGCATTTGTGATTGATGGTCTCTGTCTGTGCAATAGCTGACTGAGCAACATGTACATCTCTCTTATTCAAAGACTTAATGGCATGCACACTTCCAATAGTGTGCTCAGACGGACACACGTATCTCAGCCCAGTCATACACATCGGACCTGTTAAAGTGGCTAATTTAGAAGACGGACCTACCATGTCTTGGTTTGGTGTCTGACTTGGGATCGTTGTCGCATGTTCTCTTTCATCCACTGCGCCCTCACCCATCGTATTACAAGACTGAAAGAAAATACAAGCAGAAGAATATCTTTAATTTTCAAACTCTTATGAAATGTGCCCAGAATATATATTGTCATATTTTGTTGATCTATGGGTCAACAACACTGCATACTGTAAGAGCATATTTCTGCCAATCCTTGATCCTGTCACGTCTCTGTTGTCTGGTGCCAAGACATGTCTGGTCTGGCTTTTGGCCAGGCTGGGCTGGTCGCCACGACGGCCCCAGCAGCCTAGCAGGCAGGCCTAGCTTAGTGCTGACACATCGCTAACATCAGCCAGGGAGAAGAGACCTCTGGGAGATGCTGAAACATCAGCACAGCACCATTTCAGATATACAAGGAGGGATATACTTGCTCATCCACAGCAGAATTTAAGAAACTGTCACAGTAACACAGAATGACATTACTTTAACACATAACATCCCCTCTGAAGGCTGAATATTTGACATGTGAGGGTGTTCATACTGCGTATAACGCACACTGGCAGGGAAACTGTGGAAATGCACAGAGAAGGCCACACCCCTACAAATAAACCTGAGATCATTCACATGAAACTGTCTGACTACTGCTTTACAAGAAAAACAGATGAAAATATTCACATGGCCATAACCAATCCCACATCGGTTAAATTAGTGCATTAGTGGTCTAAACTGTTAAATATTAAGAAAAACACAATCTATTGCAATATTATGACTTTCGGTATAAATAAACATTAAAGACATTAATAACAACATATCACAACACCTGATCCCTCCGAAGACAATATATTTTCTTCTTTACGGGCACATTTTGGCTAAACTAATCAAGCAGCATTATTATTTCTAAAGGTAAACGGCATTTATGAACAATCAGAATATTCTGCTAAAAGCAAAGGGTAAAATCACCTCGGAGCTTAAGAAGAACAATATTGCGTAAACTAGAACAGAACTAAAAACGGACACTCAACCTCTTCACAATACCAATGTTATTTTCATTCACATTAATACGATCATAAGGGCTGCCCTTTGTGCTTAGCAAGCCATGCAGATGAGATTGGCAGCAACGAGCATGTCATCGATATGCAGATATTAACCAGGAGTGCCACTGATTGATGATGCAAACCTTCTCCCTTGTTTGTGACCTCTGACTTTTCACCCCTTGAGGGGTTAAACTTATTACCCTTTGACTCATGTGACCTCTGCTTTGAAAAGAGCTAGATTGAACGATGACCACAGCTCAGGTCCTATTGGCCACTCGCCCTCCAAACTGCGACCAGAGGGCTGACCATCCAAACCCTACAGGGATGTGACCCTGGCCCTGCCACACGCTCTGTGGATAATACCATTAACAGGTCAATACAAGCCTTAAAAAAGTGGGGGGACACAAACGCTGCTTTAACCAAAAGATGAGAAAAAGAAAGGGATGAGGGGGAGATATGTAGAAGGAACAGATTTGCTGGATGTGTATGGAGGTTATTTGTCAAGCCTGTTTGAACAAATGGTCACCAATTTGATATGCAAACAGAGATATAATGACCTCACCTGGACAAATTTTGGAAACCACCAAGAGTACGTGTCAGTATGGCTTATCCTGCTAAAAAAAATGTATGGTCATTCACTGCGTGTATGATCAATACTGTGTGCAGAAAAGCTACAAAAATGAATTAAATAATTCTCAGTTTGGTTGAAATAAACCTCAGCAATAGAACACGAGTACTTTTATTCTATTTTATTTGATCTAAAACTCAGTATTTGTTTACATATAAATGTATGATTTCAGATTCTGTTGAAAACAGATAAACTGTCCGTGGCAAACATTTTCATTAGTGTATAAGATGAGTGTTGTATGTAAATATACCTCCATCTCCAGCTTGAACAGAAGAGGGGTGTATTGGGTGTTTGCCAGTAAACCACGCTACATGCAAGACATGTGCTCTCCCTCACACACACCCTCTACATGAAGATTGTTAGCCATTTAATGCTCCCATTACCATTATTTCTCTCTAAAAAAGCATACAGTACAAATGAGCTTGTCTTTAACCACTAAGTCTTTATACCACACTTTAATAAACTTTTTATGATGACTTAAAACAATATGCGGCATCGCACATCTGAAACTGTTGTTTTTAATTTATGATACTTCACAAGGAATAGAGTGTAATATCAAAACCATTAGCTAACTAAAATAATCTCCAAAAATCAATTCTGCTCATCTCCAACTCTTTTGCAGTCTCTGTGATCACTATCGCAACCAAAAAGATGACAAAAAAATCAAATGAAAAAAATAATACTTACTATCGCTGTAAAGACTACCATGTATTTCGACTAGACTTGATTTAACTGAAAGCCTGTACTCAAAGATGATGAATACGCATATAGAGGGTGTACACAGGGCATACATAATGCGCTTTGTCTTCCTCCACCCTTAAGAGTTGAGTGCCAATAAAAATAATAAAATGCAAAAATAAATAATGCAACAAGCAGCCAAAGCCATGACCCCTATAAAATTTGTTTTGAAGAACGCATTATGGGATAATAAAATAAAATTGAGATCAAACACATGGAGAGAATTCACTCTGCTAAAGTTGTCAGACCTGCGGCTACAGTGGCGCTTGTAAACAACCCTACGAGCACACATTCAGTCTCACGCAAACGCACATGCAATCTCACACAAACACATAAGCAGCAGAGGCTCACGGATTACTCTGAAACATGAAGAGGGGGAAATCTCCAAACGGAGAGGGGGGAAAGAGAACCCCAAAGAAAAACTGAAAGAGAATTTGCATAAAAGGCAGAAAGGGAAAATAAACAAAATCAAACAGTACCTCCTACAGCATCCATGTCAGGAGAGAAGGGTGGGACACCTGCAGAACCTTGCATGTCTATCCAGAGCTCTTCAGCGACTGCTCCCTCACGGAGCAGAGTGTGTGTATGAGCCAGAGAGTGAGTGTGTGTGTTGGTGGCTGAGGGAGGGGATCCTACCATCCTACCCCTCCTCCTTAGGTCTGTGCCTCCTTAACAGGATGGAGGGGTAGGTGGGGCCACCGCAATAAAGCAAACACACACACATTTCTCTATGGCTGTTATGTCCTCGCATCTCTCACTCTTTCCCGCCTCCACACTTCCATCTTTCTGTCTCTTTCCAAGACTTGCTCTCTCCCTCCTTCCTTCACGCACTTGTTCTTGCTCCTCTTGCCTCGTGTTTCCCTCTGAATCTCAGCCTGTCTGCCAGTCTCCTACATTCTCCCTCTACCTTTCATTTCCCACCCCTTCTACTCCTTGCCCCTATCCCCTCCTTTCTCACTGTATCGTAATATTAACATGCATGCTCTCATTAATCTGGAGGGGAGAGGGACATATGCTGTTTCTGGCTGGTGGTCTACAACCTGCTAAACTCCTGGTGTGTATGGTGTGTGTGTGCATGTGTGTCCTGTTGGTTATTAGTCTCGTAATACTACGGTGCTAGGATTAAGCGGGACAGTCTGAGAGCTTTGTAGGAAAAGAGAGAAGAGGGACAGCAAAAAAGAGGAGTGGTGCCACGATCAAGAGCAGCAAAGCAGACTTTTTTTTAACCTTTTATAGTTCTTCTTGCTCTGGGTCGCTGTGCCACCACCCCCTCCTTTCCTTCATTCATCCGGCCACACAAGTCCCATCTGATTCAGGGAGTAGCCATCCCTACATAAATCATTCTCTTATTCCATTGGCCACACATTACATTCAAAGTATTGATTTTTCTCTCCCCCCCCCTGCCGCAGCACTGATTGCAAGGAAACCCTGCACATTGGTCACAAACAGGAAGTGGAAAAACAAACCAGGGGTGTGTTTCGATTGACCACAATGGCGGACTCAGAGCTTTGGTCACAACACTGAAAAGGGGAATCTATGCCTTTCTGCACACATAATGGAAACCCAACCAGCAGGTAAAACAGAAAAATCTCCGATAAATGCAGTTCAAAATGATTTACAGCCATATCATCCTCAAAACAACCCAGAAAGTGCCACTAAGGACCATGACATACATCTGTATTTCAGTATTTCCAGTCTAGAGTTAATATCTTAAGCTTAGCTCTAGTTAAATAAACCATGTAGCTTTGAAAACAGAACATCGTTTTAAACAAAGCATTGTCCTTGGAGTCAAACTGACCATCAGAAGAGCAAATGCTGCTGTTTCCATGACAGCACAGC
Organism: Archocentrus centrarchus; assembly: GCF_007364275.1. Classification (NCBI taxonomy): domain Eukaryota; kingdom Metazoa; phylum Chordata; class Actinopteri; order Cichliformes; family Cichlidae; genus Archocentrus; species Archocentrus centrarchus. The sequence continues at coordinate 16,652,186 of NC_044360.1, forward strand.
TGACGATACTTTGAACTCTGACCTTATACTCCTGCCTGTGCTCTGAAGCAGTGACCAAACCGAAGGGTCAATCAAAACGAAGGTCAGGAGAGGTCAAATGGTAACGACTTCTCTCTGGTTATGCAACCATACCATATCAGTCTCCACCAAATAGCATCTAAACATCATTCATCCTAATCAGAGCACTGCACCTTCGAGGAGCAAAGAGGGGGATGCTGCATTCTGTATCACAAGACAGGTGAAAGCCCCTGGGATGACACAGGGAAGATCAAATATAAAAAAAAGAAATAAGAGGATAAAACTACAACAGAGAGGAATCATGTATATTTGTGTATTTCAATTCATGCAATAGACTTACATTGATATATTAACTTTTCTATCACGGACCACTTCAAGTAGTCATTTAGAAGTAATTTTGATATAATTGTCTTATACTCTTTTGCAATTATGTAGAAGGAATTGGAATAAAATGAGGGAACGAGGTCAGTGAGCATGATTCAGCTGTGTTTTTAAGAGGAATACGTGCAATGTGACAACGGCAAGAAGGCTCTTAACTCATGGCATGCACTGAAAAACCTGATTATGTGCAGTACTGCAGATGAGAAGCATAAGAAGTTATAATAAAAACTGTATAAGTTTTCCTGTAAGTCATTGGCCTAAGATGAGTCAGCAGTTTGGATTTTTTTGTTTTTGTTTTTTTTAAAGTGCAGCGACAGATCACAACAACAAAATGGTCTCATTCATCAGTGGGGATGTGGGACAAACACACCGACTGTATTTTATAGAGAATGTGGTCACATCTCGAAAGACAGAGAGGTTGATCTTTAAGAAAGGATGATACCGTCTTCTGGTAGAGAAACTGGGTTGGAAGAGAAGGGGGAAGACAGATGAACGGGTGGAGGGACTGATCAGAGGGGTGCCAGACACAAAGAGGCCAGGCCATGGCCGGTGGCACGCGATGGGCAGATTAACCAGCGTTTCCTCCCCTAACTGAAGCATTAGGACACCTGACTGAGTCCCGCCAATGGCAGCCAGCCAAGGATTTGTTGGGGAGGGAGGGGGGTGGGGGGGGGGGGGGGGGGGGGGGTGAGACAAGCTGGGGCTCGCCTTTCAACACTCAGGCTCTGCAACTGCACAAAGAAGGGTGGGGTGGTTTTCGTGGGGGGGAATAAGGGGTGATGGGCTGGTGGCTTGGAGTTGGGAGGGGGGGCCTACAAGCCTTACCCCTCACCATCTGCTGAACAGACTAAGTGAGGACAGGGGTAGGGCCAGAGTGCGGGGTGGAGTATGTGAGCGCGTGCACAGAAAATACGCGTGTATCTGCGTGCACGCATCTGTTAGTGTGTCAGTGGGCGGGTGAGTGGGATGGCAGATGGACAGGGCATACTCCTGGCACTACAGCTTCAGTGTTAGTCATCCCAAATTAAGGAGTATCCCCCTTCCCCCACATTCCTAACCCCTGCTACCTAATACACAGTGCCAGCCAATTCTTTATGTTTTGCTCAGTTTGATTAAGACATCCATGATTAGACACATTATGGGCTGGGTGAGAGGGTGTGTGAACAGCTTATCCGTGCAACTCTACTGTAATCAAAGCCCAACAGATGCAGCCTCATTTGCCCCCACGCCACTCACCAATATCTCATATTCTGATATTGCAGACATATCCAAGTTTTGTCTTCAGCAAAATACTGCTGAAATAGGGATATATGTGCACACACACACACACACACCACTGCTGCACAAACTTGTGCCACCCAATAACACATCCTCATACCATAATTTGATAATCCCCCCCCCAGTTTGCCTGTATTTACTCTCACACATGGTGATTGTTTATTTCCCCACTTAAAAAAAAAAAAAAAAAAAAGGGGGTCAGAGCAGCAGACAGTTCAGTCTTGCTGAGCAGTAATCTGAAAATGCCTGTAATCCTCCATACAGAGCCCTTCTGGAGACCGTGGTTGTATGTAGAGAGGTGTAGCCTCATCTCAGTTTAGCAGCCATGTGTCTGACCAAGCCTGACACGCAACTATGGCCTTACAGCTGCCAGGACACACACTGAGAGGAGGCACAGTAAAGCTGCCCCGGTCACTCACTGGAATAATTATGCCATTTTTTTTTTTAAACCCCATACAATGCAGAGGGAGTGCAGGTCACTGAACTTATGCCTCTCAGTGTTGGAACAAGTGGCATAAATGAGAGCCAATGAAATCACTGGCTTATGATCATGCTATTATGATCACAGTATGCCAACAGGCACTCTCTGAAACTTGAGATGACCAGACAAAACCACTGTTCATCAACAACTCTTTACTTGGAAACACCAACAACGACAGTATGAGAGCATTTTAGTTTTTATTTAGGTGGCACTCATTTTTAGAGAGAACACGTGAGTTTTTCCAGGCGATTTCTGTAACGACGAAGTGGCACTGGTAACCCTGAAATAAATAGCAAATTAGTACAGTCAATTTGCATAGTCATTTGGAAATTAAAAAAAAAAACAAATATAAAGGTTCTTTAAGGGATTTTAGGATGCATTTCTTCCCCCCTTGGTTTGTTATGCACCACCCAATTCTTGAACTTGCCTTTGGTTTAGACTCGAAAGCACATGTTTCACTGTCAGCAGCAGCGCCGCTTTTCCTGCACACGGTACGCCCCAGCTGCACGTCCAGGATGTAGTTTATTCCCGCGACTACCTGCAGAAAATACCACCACTTACTATCTTTAAATTGAAAATTTGGTCGTGACTTCTCATTAAGTTTTACCTGAATTTTGGCCGATGTTATCATCCTGATTTTGTAAAGGAACTGCTCCCCTGCGTTGACTTCATTGAATTCAGCCACAGCAAAACGCGCCGCCGACAAAACCTCGGTGTCGTTAACCGGGACCCTGTGGGGCTCCCCGGTCATTTGTCCGTCAACCGACGCACAAAGAAAAACACAAAACCAGAAAAACATCCTAAACAAGTGGCTTGGAAGTTTAGAAAAGGTAGTCTCGGTTCTGAGTGTCTGAGTTGGCTTTTAAAGCCGGGTTAAAAGTTTCTCGCTAAACAGACACCTGCGTCCAATCTGCTGATTAAATGAACGTCAGAGACACGCGCCACTCAGACCAGGAGCTTGTGTTGCGCGGCAACCGCGTTGCTGAGCTACCAAGAAAAACAAGATAATATAGACTAAAGACAAGGAATAAAATAGCCATTGAGAAATATTAGAATTAATTGCATATTTATTCATTAACACAACAATGTTGCTGTTATAAAGAAAAAGTATCTGTGATCATATCAATATATGAAGGATGACAAGCAGAGAAACATAAACTATCTTAGTAAGTTGCTGGGCCACCACAACACTTTTGAAATAGTTTCTTCAAGTCTCAGAAACTCTATTTTAGGGGGGAAGGGGGGGGGGGGGGGGGCACCATTCTTCCTGAAGTTATTCCTTCATTTTGTGCTTGGATCATATTGGTAGGCCAAAAGTCTCCCACAGGTGTTTAGTTGCATCTAGATCTAGTGTCTTCAGAGCCTATACAGCCCACAGCATTTAGTAGGTCCAAGCCTACTCAAGTCAGGCTAGAAATGTTTCATCATAAAGGAAGCACTTAGAACAATTTGTATAGATTTGCAGGGTCCCCTCCCCACAGCATAGCTTCAATTTGTAATCCCTCTGTACTTAAGTGAGCATTTTTGATTTCAAAATCTTTTTAACCTCAGTGATCAGCATAAAAATTGATACCTAAACAAATAGCGTTATTGCCATAGTCACATCCTCATATCTATAATTTGTCCACTCGCCTCAAAGAAAAGAATGCTATCTGGGCTCAGGCCAGGAAAACTAAATCTGAGGCAGACTGGCTGATTATTAAACAATTAGAAAGGCCAGCTCAGAGTGCTACCTAGCAGAAACTACTAGGTAGCAGAAATTTTAGAAAATAATAGAATGTTATAAAATCTTATAGGATGTAACCACAAATGAGATGGCAGCTCTTACTGTGAAAGAGTCATATGAACTGAAAATGGTGACTTTTTTAAACTGGGAACATTTTGTTTCTTCATGATGTGAAGAATGTTGTGCCGTGCTTTTTCTTGATTTGTTGAAGGCTTTTGACACAGTTAATCATGTCACCTAAACAGACTACACAACATTGGCTTCTCTGTGGCAACTCTGTGAAGTTGCTTTTCAAATTACTCGTCAGCTGGAACACAGTGTGTCCACTTTTCTAGGTCTTCCTCTTTTTTTTCTCCCAGCATTCAATGGAGTTCCCCAGGGCTCCATATTAGGACCAATTAAATGCAGGCAAATCCAAGTTCATGTTGTTCTCAAATGGTAGTTATCGTCTAAACTTCCTAAGGTGAAATTGACGTATTTACAACTTACATTTAGGCATCATTATAGATCAGAATTTGTCATTTAAAACTCACATTGGAAAGTTTGTGTCCAAGCTGAAACTTTCATTTCTTTTTTAGGAATAAATCTTGTTTCTCACTTCAGGTGATGAAATTCTTGATTTCTGCAACTTTTTACCTTTATTGGATTACAGTGATGTGCTTTTTATGAATGCACCTGGCCAGTCCCTAAAGAAATTGGATACTGTCTACCATTGTGCTTTATGTTTTATTACAGGGTTGGAAATCATGGACATCACTGTTCTCTGTATATCTGCAGTTTTTCCCCTTGGTTGTTTTTGTATATAAATCTCTGCTTGGCCCAGTTCCATTTTATTTGTGTGTGTATATTTGTAAAAACCACGACCAGCACAGCTACACTCTCACAATATTTTATAAATGTTTGTCGGAGCCAGAACAGAAATACTGAAAAAAGGCTTTTAAACATGGAACTGGAACAATCTAAAGAAGGACCTGAAATGATCAGAATTGGTTAAAATGGGGGAGTTTAAGTCTGCTCTTGTAATGATATGTTATTTTATATAATTTGTGTGGATGTGTGTGTATTGTTTCTGCTGTCTTCTTGGCCTGGTCTCTTTTGAAAAAGATTTTTACCTGGATAAATAAAGACTATATACATAACTAAGATGAATGAAGGTCAATTGTGTAACATCAAGGTGTGGCAAGTGATTTTACTTTAAATACTGCAGGGTTAGAAACCATGGAAAAAACTACTAAACAAGAATCATCAAAGTCTTCTTGGGCCAAATACAGCCCGGTATGATTTCAAGTGGGTCCAACCAGTAAAATAATTACATAAAAAAAAAAACATTCCAAATGTTTTCTTATGTTTAAACAAGTAAACACTGAAAATGTTTTTTAAAAATTATAAAACCAAACCCCGAGTGAAAGACACCATTTACATCACCCTCTTAAAGACGGCCAAACAACAGAAAGTATTTTAAAAGTATTTTTCTTATTTAGTAAGTGATTAGTTTACAAAACAGATCGTGAAAAAATTTTAAAATGTGTATCTCAGTTTACATTGCATGAATATTCAAATTTACAGATCATACGGAAAGGCATAAAATTTTCACATTTAGAGTTTTTGTAACTAAACAGTATTTTATGTCTTTACTAATACTTTCCATACAGTTTCACTCCTGTGCCATAAAATTGACACCACAAAATGAAGAGTGATGCATTTTATAGAAAAATTGAAGTTGGTAATGACTTCACTGCACACACTTTTTTACAATTTGCAAAGTCATGCAGCAGACCAAACTGGACCCGTTTCTAGGCCTTGGGTCGCATATTTGACAACACTACTCTAAAACATTTACACAACAAGGCTATTAAAAGGCTGCCTCACACGGGCATGGAAAATTCCTTGAAATGGGGATATCAAAGAGCATTGCTGTAAATCCATCCTCAAAACTTTGAAGTCTGTGTGAGAAGGGCACAAGCGTGAAAGTCCGGCAAAAGACCTACTGCAACTTTAAAGGGGCTGCAGGGTTACCATGCTAAATGCAATCTCTGATGGAAGCCAATAACCAAAGCATACTGTGCCCAACCTGAAGCCTGGCAGTAGCAGGTTCAAGCTGTGGAAATGCTTCTCTGCAGCAGACTCTACGGGTTTGTGAAGGTGGAGGGATCCAAAGCTGCATCAAAATTCAGGTAAACTCATGAGTAAGACAGCCAGCAAATCATTTAGTAAAATATATGTTTTTGTACCAGGACAATTTTAAACATAAGGTCTTTTTGCACCATTTTGCTAAGGTGTGTGAGGAAACTGAAGTCATTCATATGCACTCCAACCTGAATCTGCTGCCAACTGTGACAAAAATAAATGCATCATTTTTTTATTAAGCACATTTCTTCAATTTAAACTTTCACACTCACACAAATTCAGACTACAGTAAGTTGCCCAATTAGGATAGATTTTAAAAATAGAAGCTAAATTTTAATATGTCTTTATTTTTTATTATGATATCATAATATAAATGTGATCAAGAAAAAAAAAAAAAAAAAAAAAAAAAAAAAAGAGTCTTCATCCACTCGGGCTGGGGGGGTTGTAAATCTCATCGTATCCAGGGGGGGTTTGTGTTGTTTGCAGGCAAAAATTGAGGAATGTCCTCGACTCATATTTGCAGAGTCACACTGATGAGAGAATTCTGCAGCCAGAAGACGTGAGGGGTAAAAGCAGGAGGAGCGTGGTGCTGGTGGACAGGCAACCGGTCCTAGAAGACATCTAGAAAGGAGGAAAAAAAAAATAAAAAATAGGATTAAAGGATAGAATCTACCGAGTCTGTGATTTGTGATGCTAACATCATTAATACCAAAGTGTAAAAAACATTCCTTTGTTGCGCTGTGAACTTCCCACAAGGCAGTAATAATCCAAAATATTGATGTGTGTTGAGTGTGTAGTGTGGGTGGAAAACGGCATACTGAAGGTGGGTGCTGGGCTTATTTCACTGAAGCAAATGATCCCTTCAAGGCCAGTATGAAAAAGATAAATAACTGGAGTAGTACTGCAACTAAAAAGTGTTCCTGTTTTCAGTTTATCTGCTGATTACATCCCTGCTAATCGATACATCTTTTCTTGATAAAATATAAGAAGATGGTAAAAAAAAAGTGGATCAAAAAAGGAAAATCCTGACATCCAAAAACATGAAACCAAATATTATTTGGCATCTTTTCTTGTTAAATAAAGGACTTAAATGATGAATTGCCTAACAAAATGGCTCCAGAGTGACTTCGTCTTGAACAACCAACCTCTTACTCCTTTTGTCTCTGCACTTGCACAGCTAATAACTCTTTCAATGGTCACAAATATTGTATTAAGGTTCACTTAAAACCTAATCCATCATTTAATAAATCTCTTTTCCTCTTTTTGAAAGGGAAAATGTTTTGCAGCTGAGCTTTAAGAAGCTTTAAAATTTGAAAATATTGCAGCAATTAGTCTCCATTCTGAAACACAGAATGCAAAGTTAGGATGCCATGTAAAATGTGAAGCAGAATGCAATTGTTTCCAAAGCATTTAAACCCTCTAATTGCAAATACTATAAAATATTTAAATGTCGAAGCAGAAAAAAATGTAATAAAAAAAAAAAGCACATTTTAATTTGATGCCAGCAACATATCTATTTTGGATATTTAAAAATAACCACCTGCTGGATGATAAATGAACATCTCAAAGAGACTGAAGATTTTCTGAAGTAAAAATGAGGAGGGGTTTACCATTCTGTGAGATGCTATTGGTAAATTTTAAGAATAATGTCTATAATTCATTTTAAATTTGCAAAGAATTTCAGCATTTCATCATCCACATCCAGGGCCTACAGGCCAGAGGTGCTCCTTAAAGATTTCATTCGTACACTCACCGGCTGCTTTGTTAGGTACATGTGTTCAACTGCTCCTTAACGCAAATATCTCATCAGCAACTCTCATGACAGCAACTCCATGCATTTAGGCGCATAGACATAGTCAAGACGACCTGCTGAAGCTCAAATCAAGCATCAAAATGGGGATGAAAGGTGGTTTAACTAACTTTGAACGTATTTCTGACACTGCTGATATACTGGGATTTTCCCACACAACCATCTCAGGGGTTTACAGAGACTGGTCCAAAAAAGAGAAAATATCCAGTGAGCGGCAGTTCTCTGCATGAAAATACCTTGTTGATGCCAGAGGTCAGGGGAGAATGGCTACATTGCTGCAAGCTTATAATTAGGACACTAACTCAAATAATCACTTATTACAACCAAGGTATGCCAAGAAGAGCTCTCCCAATGCACAAGTCGCTGAACCTTGAAGCAGATGGGCTACAGCAGCAAAAGATCCCACCTAAGATCACAGCTAAGAACAGGCTACAATTCACACAGGCTCACAAAAATTGGAGAAGAAAAGACTGGAAAAATGTTACCTGTTCAGTAATTTCTGCTGTGACAGTCAGGTGGTAGGGTCAGAATTTGGCATAAACGACATGAAAGCATAGATCTATCCCGCTTTGGTTCAACGATTCAGGGTGGCCGTCAGTGTACACACTGACGGCTGCTTCTGGCAGGATAATGCGCCATGTCACAAAGCTCAAATAACCTCAAACTGCTTTAATGAACATGATAATGAGTTCACTGAACTCAAATGGCCTCCACTGTCTCCAGATCTCAAACCAACACCTTTGGAATGTGGTGGAACAAGAGATTCTCACCATGGATGCGCAGCTGGGAAATCTGCGGCAACTGTGTGGCGCTATCATGTCAATATGGATCCAAATCTCTGAGGAAGGTTTCCAGCACCTTGTTGTATCTATGCCATGAAGAATTAAGGCAGTTCTGAAGGCAAAAGGCAGTCCAGCCAATACAGTGGCCAGTAAGCGTATACTAAGCAGCGCGACGTAAGCAACAATTACAAACATAAATCACAGTCACACACAGGGCCACACAGGAAAAAGACAAGGTAAAGAAAACCTTGAATTCCCCTGATACATGTTATATTAAACTATCATAAAATGAAATATATCAGAAAATGTAGCACGATCTCTCTCCACATACGGAATTGCCTCAGAAGGCACTGCATCAAAAAACAGATGTGATTTTGTAGTGGAAATCACTGCATGGGCTGAGGAACACTTCTGAACCTGTATTCACCTTCTCAGGGAACACATTTTGTCCCTACATCCACAAATTCAAGTTAAAAGCCAACCATCTGATGACAGAAAACATATATAAACATGATCCAGAGCTGCCACCACATTCTCTGGGGCCAAGCTCATTTAAGATGGACTGACACAAAGTGGAAAACTCTAATGTGGTTTGACCAAAGTTTTTTTTCATTTAAAAAAATCATGGACAAAACATCCTAGAGACTAAAGGAGAGGGACCATCTGGCTTGTCAACAGCCTTGGGTATGGGGAGGCTTTAGTGAGCATGGCACATTTAATGTGCACATCTGTGAAGGCACCATTATTGCTAACGATGTACAGAGTTTTTACAGCAACATATGCCACCGTCTAGATTATGTCTTTTACAAGGAAGGAGGCTGATGGCCTGTTACCCACTGAAATAACAAAAACCAAAAAAATGAATCAAACTTTTAAACAGCTGAAAGAGCAAAAGAGGTGATGCATCAGTGATAAACATGCCCCTGTCCTAACTTTTATGAAACTGTGTTGTTGGTATCAGATTAAAAATGTGCATATCTTTTAAAAATGTTAATAAAATACATGGCTTCACAAAAGATTCAAAATCATCTCAATAAGTGCATTATTTTTATGCTGCCAGTTAGAGAATTTTATTATGAAAAACATAATAAAGACATCTTAATCCCTGAAACAGAAGAAAACAAATGTGATCTTAGATACATGTTTGCATCATGGCTGTGTCATGTGAAAAAGAGCTTTCAAAGGGACTAAAAAAAAAAACCTGGATGTGAAACTTCACAATGCTGGAGAAGGATATGAGAAGATCTGTGACCACATTTTCCAGCAATAACGAGGAAGCAGAAAATGAAATGTAGCATCATTAATCAGAGGTACCGCGGCTGTCCTCCTAAAGTGATGCCATGGAAAGTTTGTTACTTGCACAGTCAAGCTCTGAAAAACAGGCAGGCAAGAGCTTGACACACTTCAGATAGAGGGAAGGGCACTGCATAACACTGATCTCTATATCCATTTAAAAAAAAAAAAAAGAAGCAGCTGCTGCAAACTTTTACTAAAGAATGTAAAAATTAAAAGAAGTCTGTTGAATACTGGAGTACATTCCTTAGGCAGATGAAACCATGATTAATTTGTTCTGCTCATACGGGGTCCAGCATGATTGGATTTCACCTGGCCAGCATTACCACAGTGAATGCATAATCCTGACAGCACAGTGCAGAGGTGGGAGTGTGATGATGCAGGGCTGCATGAATGCAAAAAGTGTTGGTTAGATGCCATTTATAGATGGCACCATGAATCAATATACATAATATATAATATATAAGTACAATAAAGATCCAAGGCAGACCGCAAAAGTCGTGCAAGAAGAAAAAAGTAAAAACTTTGACCTGGCAAGGGTGTCGCCCTGCTTGGATCCAACAGAACACCTCTGGGGAGAAAGACAGAGCAACACAACATCTCCAGCAAAGAGTCTGTCTGTGTCTCTGAAGAACATCTTCTCAATTTATGCTACACTGCGATGTCTTTAATGCACAGGAGGACAGAGTCTGTCACCGAGAATAAAAGTGGACATAAAAAGTATTGAAAAAAAAAATAATAAAACTGTACTGTTACAAAAGGTGTACTGACCTTAAGATACATTTCTGCTGTGTAGTTTTAATATTTTAAAAGGAAACAGTAAGGTTTTTTTTTTCCAAAGAAGGGGTGCGGTTAGATATCCTACTGCTCATTGTCAAAGCAATGCAGTTACTGTGCTAGTATTCACATTTGTTGTACACTACATTTGCAACAACTGCAACATTTGTCTGTTTCTATAGGACTGTGATTTTATCTATTTATTTTTAGCACATACAACAGTGGATAAAGAAGCTTTCGATGGTCATATATATATATATATATATATATATATATATATATATATATATATATATATATATATATATACACACACACACACACACACACACACACATATTTAAGTATATCTTTTCATGGGACAACACTGACAAAATGACACTTTGACACAATGAAAAGTAGTCTGTGTGCAGCTTATATAACAGTCTTCATGTAGAACAATTTGTCTTTTAAGATCCTCAGAGAGTTCTTTGCCATGAGGTGCCATGTTGGAACTTTCAGTGACCAGTATGAGAGAGTGTGAGAGCTGTACTACAAAACTGAACACACCAGCTCCCTATGCACACCTGAGATCTAGTAACACTAACAAGTCACATGACATTTTGGAAGGGAAATGACAAGCAGTGCTCAATTTGGACATTTATGGGTGTAGTCTCTTAGGGGTGTACTCCCTGTTGTTGCTGCTGGTTTAGACATTAATGGCTGTATATTGAGTTATTTTGAGGGAAGAATAAATTTACAGTTATATAAGCTGCACACAGACTAAAGTGTCATTTTTTCAGTGTTGTCCCATGAAAAGATATATATATATATATATATATATATATATATATATATATATATATATATATATATATATATATATATAAATAAAATATACACCAAACTGCAGCAGGAGGAGGAGAAGGACCTGCTTGATTCTGTAAACAGCTATTTGCGTGACATTTTCCCCAGACATAAAGACATGGTCTATTTGAATATATATTACATATATTCTGCCATAAAACTTGAAAGGTAGCAAAAAAATACTCAATTACATGCAAAAGTAAATGAGTATTACTAATCAAGCAAAACGCATCTAAAGTATAACCAGAAGAAGCTCTCTAAAGGTGCATCATTATAATTTTGCATCATTATTGATGCACAGACACGTAAGCAGTGTTTAGGTGTTGTGGCTGCTTTAGGCGGAGGTAACTGTCTCACTAGTTGAATGTCGACATTTTGCACGCAACATGCAAATCTGTGAAGGCGTGAAATAAAAAGAAATGTAGTAAAAGTCGCTATGAAACTTACAGGAGTAGAAGTATTCGAGTAAATGCACACAAAACTTGTATTTTTACTTTTTAACGACCCCCTTGTGACAACTTTCAGAAGTTTTTTTGTGTGTGCGACATTAAATACTTCGAGGTACAAACGCCTGCCTGCTGATATATTAAGCCCAAGTACATTTATTTGTTAATTCCCAACAAATCTTATCAAAACGGAAGAACCACAACATACCAAAGCCTACAGGGAGCCATCGTTTCTTCATTATTGCTCTTCTTCGCTGCTTCTCATTTACAGCATCTTTCTGCAGCTGGAAAATAGCAAATGCTGCTTTACTGTCCCCTACCGACCCGAGTAAGAACTGCCGTTCCTGCATCTCCGGAGGCCAAGGAGATTTTGCAAACATGATCATGGAATCGCTCCTTAATTCAACATTTCTTCATAATATACGCACCAAAAAAAGGATAGTATAGTTACTGATGATTGTAAATACTGAGGCAGTTAAGGAGCACCACATTTTAAAGATTATAAAATTTATCAAACTGACATGAAAGCAGACAGAAGCAGCTTGATGCAGAAATGACAAGTACAGTATTAGGGAATGTACTATAAACTTATTGATTACTGTCTCTTTTCTGTACTTGGATAATTAGACTATAAATGGGGGGGGGGGGGGGGGGGGGGGGGGGGGGGGTGAGACCTGGCAAAAAAGGACTACTGTGTAGAAACGTTTTGCATTTTAATAGCATCTGTAACAATGTATTATGTAGTTTAACTTAATTATGTCTGTTATTAATGTAATCATGTTGCACACACGGTTAGAATATTTTTGAGAAAATTAACTGCACTGTGTGCACTTTGAATTTACTGCTTTTGTGATATATGATCAGAAGTAAATATCGCTGTCAGTACCATAATATATATATATATATATTTTTTTTTTTTTAAATGTACAAGTACCCATGGAGTATAGCAGAGTCTGAACACACCTGTGCTCACACTGACATGTATTTTTTCCCCTTTAAAGATTTACTTTCATTAGTCAAAGCTAGACCCCCATGCTGGTCATTTTAATGTTTTAAATACTGCATATGAAAATTAATTTCTAAATAAATGTGAACATATTGTAATGAATAAATAAGATTCAGTTTTAATTTACTATTTTTCAATGAACTCTAATTAGAATGACAAAACTGAATTTTTCATTTTATTCAAAACCAACAAAAATATAAACCACACTACACTTTTAAAAAGCCTATTATCTCCTTTGTACATTACATTTTAGTGTTGAACACATTTTAAAAATAGCCACATGTGAACAATCAGCACAAAGACAGGCAAATCAATTCAACAATTAAAGGAAAATTGCTATTTCTAAGCAAGTACTTCAACTTGTTTATAAGTTTAACAGTATCTGAGATGTAGAGAAGTCTACATGCATATTAAAATTGTTAAAACAAAAGAAAAAAACAAAAAAAAAAACCAAACTCTGCCTTGATGGCTCCATAAGAGCAAAAACTCATCCAACAAATTATGCTGAAAAACAATCCCTTAAACAATAAAGGAATGTAGTGCTGGTTCATCTTTCTTCCTGGTTGGCAAAACCAGTACAAAAAAAAAAAAAAAATAATACAGCAAGAACACAACAGGAACACTTGGATTAAGCTACACATTAGTTGTTGAGCCCACTGTTAAATACTCTTTAATTTAAATGTAAATTAGATTTATCAGACACAACTGTCACAAACTTACAATGAGTGTTTTGGCACAGAGTGTGGCTGTATTATTTGTAGTATGATATGTGTTCTGCATTAAATTAGCTGATATGAATATTCGGCAAAGATAACTGGGGAAAAAAAAAAAAAAAAAGCAGTTTTTTTTAAATTCTATTTACAACTACAATGATAATTCGCATAAACAAAATCCATTTACTGTTTTCCCCTCTTAGTTTATGTATAGATAGAGGAACTTTAGCCCATGATATGGGATGTCACACTTGAGGTACCATCAGCACATCCTTCAGAATCAAACTAAATTCAAGCTGGTCCAGTTAAATGAAAAAAACAAACACACACAAACTGAACAGAGAAACGTGCACCAGAAGTTTTTTTCTGGAGTTTTTCCTTTCAACACGGGATGTAACAGGCTCCACCGCAGCAGCATGGGCACCCAACGTATCTGCCAACACTAACCTCTGAAATGATTATTATTTTATTAAAAGAACAAAAGGTCTCCACCGGTCCACAAGCCGCATAACACAGACATGCATTCTTGTTCCTTCATCGGGTTAACAGTGCATCTATCTGCTTTACTGGCTTCACTTGATTGGGTATCATTAGATGCTAGTTACTATGCTTAGTAGTTTCTCTCCTGGGCATGATGTTAGGAAATGAGAAAACACAGACACTGAAAATGAAAAAGGCCCAAAGTAAAATAAGAATGCACGACCGTCCTAAATAAAAATAGTTTTGTGGCAGTGCAATTATTAATGGGAATCCTTATTTGAAGACAAACCAAGAAAAAAAAGACCTTCAATTTGAAATAATGCCTACAGATTTCTTCTATACGTCTTATTTATGTGCAAAGAACTGTTGCAAAAGGATCTAAAAGGCATCGAGTCTGTGATACTTGCCTGTGCAAATGACTCGCTGTTATTAAGGATTAACAGAGGAGCGGCACAATGAAGGTTAACAGAAAAGACGACCTATTGAAAACCCCTGAGTGTTGACACATATGTTAGGTAGCGTCACACTGCCCCATCTGGAGGATGTTTAGTAGAAACCACGGTTCGCACACGTAACTCCGTCTTCACTCAGCGCGAAGTCTTCTTCTTTGCCCACTTTGTGTTCCTACAGCGTATCATTCTCAGGGGAGAAGAGAGCTGTCAGGCCCAGTGGTTCACTGTCCACTATATCCTTGTCTGGCTTCGGCTTTTTAAAGAGCGATGGAAGATTCCGGATATGAACCTCCTTCCTGAACTGCTGGCACAGAGCTTTCTGTTGGCAGGGGACAGGCAGAGGAAAGGTTAAACAGAGCTATCCAAGACCTGCAAGAAAGAATTTCATTAGATTGTCCGGCCCTGTTGAGCTGCTGCATTTTTCTGCTGCTGAGAACAGAAGATTTACAACACAGCCAGATTCACTCTGCTGAGTAATGACTTGCACTATTAGGCCGGTGTCTTTGGTTATCCCTAATGAGCCGTCTACAGCCAGACATACTAGAGAAGCACTGCTCTCTTGTGGGGAAATGTAGCATTACCCCAACAGTTCCTGCAATAAGCTTCTTGAACTGGTCTTTCCTCTTCTTGTCTCCAAATTTCTGGGCACTGGGGTCCATGAGCCTGTGATCATACTGGTCCAGAGCCTCTAAACTGATGTTTGGGATCTGGATCATCACTCCTCTCAGCTCCATGTAGCGAGGCCGCTAACAGAGACACACAGACGTACACATAAGCAAAGAAATTTAAAGATATGCAATACCAGGAGGCAAGGTGAAATTAAACTTTAGGGATTTATTACATCAATCTCCATAGGAAAGTCACTTTTGCTTCATCCTAAAAGACAGTAATATGAATTTAGCAGATGATTCTGAAAGGAAGTAGTTTTTCATGCAAAATTCAAGCTTTGCAAATGTGATGATTTGATGCTTTTTTCCATTGTCATTTCATTTCATTTTTCAAGTTCACTGTCATCTATAAGAATGTCTAAATCTGAGCAAGACTTTTTTCATTACTTTATGGCATTCAATAGATCAAAACAGATTAATTAGTAATAAAAATAAAATATTCTTCTGAATGGGAAAAACAGAAATAAAGAGCAGATATAGCAGACATTTTTGTCATTTGCCTCACCAGGTTTTCATAGATAAGCAAGGCCAACTGAGTGAGAGTAGAGTTGCAGACTTCATGCTGCCCATGAACTTGAAGGCCCCTAAGAACGCTGGTAAAGAACCATGTGACAGCTTCAGGGAGGAGATTACCCCCTACGACCTGAAGAGATGAGAGAAATTTAGAAATATAAAACAATGTCAGATACCTTTGCAGCCACCCTTCAAGTCATCATTAGCATCAGTGTAAATAATTAATGCTTGGCATGGCAGAGACACATTTAAAAAAAAAATATAAGTAGCAGGCAGGTGCCAAAATCAGGAGGAAAAAAAAATACACACCCAATTCTGAATAAGTTGGGACACTGTATAAAATGTAAATAAAAACAGAATGCTATGATCTGTAAATCTCAAACACGTTTTATTCACAATAGAACATAGAAAACATCAAATGTTTAAAGTGAGATAAGGTAGTAAAAGTAAGTGGTACTAAAAAGAAACAGCTCGAGGAACATTTTGTAACTGATTAGTTTGATTAGCAACAGGTCAATAACATGATTGGGTATAAAAATAAATAAACAGTATCTTAAGAGAGTGATAGTTTCTCAGAAGTAAAACTGAACAGAAGTTGACTAATCTGCAAAAGAAATTGTGGGCCAATTTAAGGCAAAGCAGAAAAACTGCTCTGTGGTCAGACAAATCAAAATTTGAGATTCTTTTTGGAAAACATGGACGCCACATCCTCCAGACTAAAAGAGGAGAGGGACCATGCGACTTGTTATCACTGCTCATTTCAAAAACCTGCATCTCTGATGGTTCAGGGGTGCATTAGTGCCTACGGAACCGGCAGCTTACACATTTGGAAACGCACCATCAGTGCTGAAAGGGATACACAGGTTTTAAATGTGTTTCTCACTTTAAACATTTGATGTTTACTATGTACTTTGTAAATAAAATATGGGTTTTTAAGATGCTGTTTTAGGGATGTGCTGATTGTTTGATACTGTTGGCCGATGCCAGTACCAACGTTTAGTATATTTTGTTTTTGTTGGTATTCCTTACCTCTTTTTTTTTTTTTTTTTGCAGAGAAACAAAGACATCTTCATTATAAATTAATAACTATTTCAAAGTCCTTTGCCACACCATCCAAAACTGATGGGAAAACGATAGATAAAAATCAGCCACTGCCACAGTGTATTTGGCCAGTACAGAAGTTAAGCTGATAAATCATCCCATCCTTATAAATCTCTTAAACTACATCCATAAATAATGTAAAATCTTCCAATTTATCCTTTCTTAACCTCAAAAAGTTTAAATAAAAAAAAAAAAAAATGTACTGATGCCAACTAGCATTTCCTGTGTAAGCCTGTAGTAATTCAGTCCTCTGTGCCACAAACCGCCAATGTTACCCAAAAACTCTTTACTTCAGTGAGCCACACTGCTGCCTAACAATCTCTTTAATTACAATGAGCACAGGCACTGCTATATGTCTATCACACGTATATACTCTGATGCTGAAATGCTCAATACTAAGCAAATGCACAACTTATTCTTGCTTAAGTAGCATTTTATTATAATGTGCAGTTCTCAGCTCTCTGAAAATGATCTAGGCTATTATAATAATTAAAAAAAAAGATCCTGCCTTATATCTAACTGTTAGATGAAGTGTGTTACCTGCCGCAGCAGAGTCCAGCAGACCAGGGAAGCCGTGCGATGACAGTTTGTGGTGTCCTTCCAGGACAGTGAGGTGAAGGACAGGGTGAGCAGGGACATGTAGAGGTTCTGAGAAAAGAAAAAGCAGCATTAAGTTTTTGAGAATATGCGACTGTGCTGTCCTCTGAATGTTAGGCGATGAGTTTCAGGTTGACCTCGTGCTTCATCAGGCATTTCCCCAGCTCTGTCAGCTCCTCTGTGGGCTGTGCAGGAGATGCTGTTTGCGCTGAATCCATCATCATTTCTTCCTCTTGAAAATCACAAGCCAAAGTAAAAAAAAAAAAAAAATTACAAGACTGGTCAAAATAAAAATCATCCAACTGACTCAAACTTTACAGTTTTACTCTTACCATCTATTTCCTCCTTATTTGCTGCAGGTTCAGCCAATTTTCTGGAAATACAGCTCACAGCTAAAAGAACAGGAAGAGACAATTATACTGCTGTAACAACTGAACTTCCCACTTTAAAAGCTAATCAAACAGTTGTGTGCAACAAAACAAAAACACCTTCATAGACAGCACAATGCTTTTGTTATTTTCACTGTAGAATGCACAGTAAAGTGAAATGAAAACAGCAACAGTCATTTAGTAGGAAAATATTATAGATTTCATTTAAATAAACTAATTTGCAAGTACATTGAACAGTCACTCACAATTTAGGCTGGAAAAAGTGAACTCTTAAATTTAGTAGCTTATACTCCACTTTAGCAACAACATCCTCAATCAGATGTTATCTAACAGTCTTTTTTGAGAAAAACAGACGTATGACTTTCCTTACAGGAAGGGGAAATCTCAGCAAACAAACAGTTCCTGTTGTATCTCCTTAATTGAAGCAAATGGCTCCAGGAACTTTTGGATAAGTCATTAACACAGTTCTTCACTTACTTCCTCCAGCCTGGACTGTGAGTAACATCTCAATATGTTCAATAATGACACAAAAAAGCACAAACTGTTTGTCTGTCATTAGTCAGACTGTGTTTGTTGGCAATTTCAAAAGGTGTAGTTTATGAGTAATCATAACAAAAATTCTGGTAAGGGTTCAAAACCAGTTTGTGTGACTGTACATGTCAAACACTGCAGAAGCAGCACCATGCAGTGTTATGTTTGTGTAAAGCAGGGTTTGCCTTGTGAATTAAACTCAAGTATAAAGTTATCACCAATACAAATCTTACTGGAAAGAATCTACTACAAACTGTAGAGTCTCACTCAGCTCCATCTTTGAATGATGACTGATCTTTGCACTTTACTGTGCTCTGAAATCAGTGTTAGCTCCAAAAAGTTAAATTTACAATGTAACAGAAGTGCATTTGAACAATTAATAAGCCATGCATATCATTAACTTCAGTAAAGAAATCAATACTGCAACATTAAAACAACTGTAACAGCATTGTTATAAATATAACTTACATTTGCATCAAGTATTCTATTCCAGTGCCAAACCCTTCAATCTTTAAACAGGATGTGTACTTGATAAATGGTAAAAGGACTCATTCTTATCTAGCACTTTTCTACTATACTTGGAGGACTTTATACAACATGCCTCATTCACCCCTTCACACCCATTTATACAGGTACTTTTTTCTAAGCCCAAGTGCTTTCTATCCAACATTCACACACATTCACAAAGAACACATCAGAAAGCAGTTTGGGGTTCAGTATCCTGCTCAAGGATACTTTGGCATGCAGACTGGATTAGTAGGTGACCTGCTCCACCTACTGAGCTCCAGCCACCAAATACATAAACTTGTTTCAAACTGTAATTCAAGTGGGAGCAGATACTAAAGACACTGATACTTACTGAGAAGTTCTAGCACCTCCCTCGTCAGCAGGCGTACTACTTGCTCCTCCAACATCTCCTGCGTCACCTGGCTTTCCTGATTGACCAATTCCTCCTCTTCGTGCTCACCACTAAGAACACAACAAATAGGTCACTAGTTTGCATCTGACACAATGAAACCAAGAATTATATTCACCAAACCTTACCAATGATATATTTTTATTTTAAACTGCAATTGACAAAATCCCATTGTTACAGAAAAAATACAGATCAGATCGAGTCCATATTTGTTTATATTTGGGGCATTTGTGTGAAATTTGTGCTATGGACTGAAAATTCATATGGTCACAAACATTGTACCAAAACTCACTTGATAGAAGTCCGCTGATTGATGACCTGCCACCTCATATTGAGTCGCTGAAGCAGTAAGAAGAAACAAAGCCATGATATTTAGCACATTTAGAGTTGCAAAGGTTATTATATGTTTATTATATAATAAGTAAGAGAAGAGAGGGTTTGGAGTTCCTAACCTGCAGCATGTAGCCAAATAATGGTCCCAGCAGAGGGCAGAGCAGATTCTCATAGTACTCCTGAGGACATGATAGCACCAGCTGCCTCAGAAACAGACGTACACTTGTAAAGGAAATTGAATGTTTATATAAAACTTTAGCTCAGCGTCATTCATGTCAGGTCTTACAGGCAAATGTGTATCATCGAACCACTGAGTGAAGCATGGAAAAACTGAGCAAATCAAATGAAGCAAACGCAAATAAGGATATGAATCATCGGGCGAAGTCTGTGGTCAGGCATGTGGTCGAGGGAGACAAACGCAGAGCCAGCTATTCCTTCAGCCAACTTGTCAATGGTGTAGAACTCCTGCTGGAGGGACACACCTGCGCTTCCCAGGATTTGGTAGCTGCATGGATTAAAAAAGTGGAGGTAAATTTAATCTGCAACAGCACAGGATGTATGATGCCAAGAAAATTAGGGGTATAAAGCTTTCAAAGCCACAGTTCTCACCAGTTATCATATAATGTGCAGAAAAATCCCTGCATGCGCTCTATGTTGGTTTTATACACAGGAGAGTCGTAAATATGATAAAGATGATGAGAGAGACCTGTAAATGGCACACAGGGAGGTTTGACCACAATCTTTTTTTTTAGGTGACGGCTCACTTTTGGCAAAAGGCTCCTCTTACCAAGAACCACTTTCTTCTCACTATCCATGATCTCATGGGCTCTGCTGAAGGTCTCACTGAGACGAGCCATGTTCTCCGGCATGAAAAGACTGTTCTGAGTCCTGCAGAGACGAATAATGAGAGGCAGGTCAATGATCAATATATTGGTATGGTAAAAAGGATGAATACTAGTTTTTAATATAAAATGGGACTTTGTATAACATCATGCCACAGGCGCACCTGATTAGTGCCAGTAAGTTGGGCAGCAAAACCAGAAACTGGGCAGTGCTGGGGTTTCTGTACATGGGAGCTCCAGCAGGAGTGTACCCCACAACAAAGCCACCAGCCTTGGCCTCCTCCAGGTCTGCAGGCCACCGTGCCCGCTTCACCACCGCCAATATGGCATACAAACAGAAGCTCAACTAGAAGAAGATTAAACAAAAGAGGATTAAGCAGTTACACGCTACCCTATTTTTATCCATTCTTATAACATGACTATAGATTTTCAACAGCCTGCCTTGTAATTTCTTGTTATATCTAAAAGTTACCATTTTTAGTTTGCCCATTTTTATCACCAAATACCCAACAAAAGCTAATAAATAAATAAAACAATGCATGAGCCACAGCTGCAGTCTGTTTTTAACTCTAATCAGCAAATTTAAGCATGCTGCATTAGATTAGGTTTAAAGCCCTGCTACACCCATTTACAGTCACACAACTGCTACGTAGCCTAAAGGCCTACAGCCAGGTGACTTTGACATTTGCTTATTTCTAAAAACAAACTCCAAGGATAAGTCAAAAGGTGCGTCAGAATTTGAAATCTGAGCTTTTATTACTGGTGGGGAAAGGAAAAAAAAAAAAAAAAAAAAAAAAAAAAAAAAAAAAAAAAAAAAAAAACATGGCATGTTCTGTCTGGAAGGTTTACACATCAGTAAAAACAAGCTCTGTTAGTGACCAAATGCTCTGGAAAGTGTGCACATGTATGATGTCGTGAGGGTCCAAAACAAGAACATGTGGCTTCTTTCAGTGTTTAAAACATAACTAGTTTGAAATACTTTGTCATTAAATAAAAGTTAAATAAGCAAACCTACAGTGATCTTGATTGGTAGGATCCTTAACTTAGTTCACCCCTATACACTTACTCTCCCTCTATTAAAGCTCATATCTCTATCTTCACGTTCCTCTGTGACCACCTTATCTGCCCCAATAAAGGACAGGAATGTGGCTGGGTCCCATAGCACACTGAAACACAAAGAAGAGGAAACTATTATCCATCACAACATTCAATCGCATCAGGTACAATTTGAGGCAAAAAAACAGTTTTAGACTCACTGCCGAATTTCATCTGAGGTCCACTCTGCAGTCACTGAGGCCATCAGTTCATCTACAAATGCCTTCTGCTTCTCAAAGTCTTTGAACTGGTTACTGATGAGAACCAGAGCTTCCATCAGGGAACATTTCTCCATGTGAGTGACCGTGACTCCACTCGAAAACAGCTCCTTCACATGGTTGTAAAACATCTCAAAACAAGGCTGTAGAAGGTATAAAAAAAAAAAAAAAAAAAAAAAAAAAAAAAAAGATAGTGACATTTACTTAATCCCATATAGCAAAGTGCACTTCAAGAAAATACATCCAATGATAATTTAACTGGAATAGAAAGACCATTACCAACATATACTGTGGGTAATCCCGGCAGATTTTTATGATGGAAGAACAGGCGTGCCTCCTTACATTCTTCACAGCTCGAGTCCAAGGTGCCTTTAGACAGCAGCAAGAGAATACATTTATTTTTTCATATATGTCATGAAAGATTAAGGAAAAATGGCTCTGTGAAGGAAACTTACTTTGGTTTCCTGATCAATTGCAAATGTGACGGCTTTAAAGAGCTGTAGGAACAAAAAAATAATTCAAGGTCCACATATTAAAATAAACTCTTCTAGAGTATAAGCACAAGAAACATACACCAAGCAACAATGTGAGACAAGAACTTCCTGATTGATTTTGACAAACTGGATTTACAAAGTAAACGTTATACAGAAACCAATAACAACTCAGCTGACCTTGATGAGGACCTGTGGCAGGAAGTGCGTTCTGTGTACAGCAAATGGGAAGAGGGCAGAGACATTGGTGAGCACACAGGACAAGATGAGCGGGTCTTTGGTCTCGTAGTTCAGCAGGGCTTGCAGCAGCTCCATGCTCTGATCGATGGGCAACTTCTGCAGTTTAAGGCAGAAGGAGGGAAAGCCTTCACATTAGTTTAACTACCATTACTTGTACACTGCTATTTCTGTTGTGGTACAGAAAATGTATTCCTTTACCTCCTCTTCCAGACTTTTGACAATCTGTGAGAACATGCACTCCACAAAAACTGTCATTGCATCCCACTGGACCACTGAAGGAGACAGGAGGGAACACAGGCCCTCTGCAGTCTTAGCTAGAGAAGTGCAAAGTGAGGTGTGTTTATTTATCCATCAATATGTAAATGAATCTTATGTTTTAGGTTTTGCTGGCAATGCATTGCACAAAAAACAGTTCTCCGATATCAGGCAACAGGGTCAATATCAGCCACTAATATATCGGTGCTCCCTAGTTTTTGCTTAGTGTCCTTAAAAGACTCAAAAATATACTGTACTGTTCATGTGTTACTAGCAAAATAAGTTTGCTATACCTGAACTGGCTTTGGCACTTGCACTAGTATCGTAATTCTCTCTAGCCCAAAATTATTCCAATATTATTACATATTTTACATGATGAATGAAATCTATCAGCATATGCCCATTAAAATCCCTCCAAGCAGTAAACCAAAACACATCTGAAAACAGCAGTCAGTTTCTCTCTTTGGTACTGTGGCAAAAAGTACTTACATGTGGTATCTCCAGTATCTATCGGGCTGGTAATTTGATACTGTAACCATTCCGCTCCTATCTGGAAAGCCTCTAGAGGAACAACGCGACATGCACTCCTCAAAACCTCTCCTTGCTGCGCTCGGAAAGCTGTGAAGCACCAAAAGAAACAAAGCATGCATAAAATAAAAGTATTACAATAACTGAAGCAAAAATTGAATCCTCAGCACTTACAATTAAAGAAAAAGTTGAAATCCTCATCACTATCAAAGTCCACGCGGGAGTACTCGCAACTTGGGTTATCTTCTCTAGATGGGAACCCAGTCTAGAGACAGGAAGACAGATGAATGAGTTATTAACACCTTGTTTGGCTTGAAGTCACACTGAGAATAATGTTGCTGTCACCAGTGCCTTGCCTTGACTAGGTTGGTCATAGATGTTCTGAGGAATCTGATGGCAATCTCAACAACAACTGCATCTTTTGACAGAGTCTCATGTCTGAACAAAGCTCCCCATGTCGCCAAGGTGGAGGACTTTAAAAACTGCAGGAAAATAAAGAGAAAAGCAGTCACGACAAACAGTTGCTTCTAGGTGCTTTAATTGTAAGGTAAAGACCACACAATAATTACAACACTCAAATGTAGTCTTACTTCATTGTTATTTTTTTTTTTTTTTTTTTAGGCATCTCACCTGACTGGAATGTGTAGTAAAGGCTAAAAGGGCTTCCATGTACTTGCTCAGATTTGCAGGTACTTCAACATCTACATCTGATCCCTGCAGAGAGACGATGATCCCCACTGTTACCCACCCTTCAACTTTAAAAACAATGTCTAAACCACTATATATATATATATATATATATATATATATATATATATATATATATATATATATATATATATATATATATATATATATATATATAAAAAATAAGGGGGGGGGGGCAAACTTACCACTAATGAGCAAAGCTGACCTCCCAAAGCACACAGGACCTGACAGAGCCTCTTCAGGAAGACGTAGCGGCGCTCCACCACCTCCACTGCTCTAGAGGTACACATAGAGGATTCTGTGTCACAGCCAGATGTACTTAAAACTAAAACCAACAAACTACACCTGTTTTTGCTCTTCAGTTGGTAGATATGTCACTTTACTTACTGTGATTCTGTGGATTTCTGACATAGAGCCAGCCCATCTGCTGACCTGTAAGCAGACACACAAAATTAAACTGCAGTAGAAGCGGGGGCATGAAGCCTGCAGAGACACAGAGAAGCAACTGTACTCACTGGGCTGCTGAAAGGATATACTGGATGGCCACGTCGTCAAACAAAAGCATGAACGGCTTCCTCTCTTCTTGCTTGCCCTGTGGCAAGATGGCAGGATTAAAAACATGTTGGTATTGGTAGTTTACTGTAAATATCCACTGACAATAAGCTATAGGTCACCATAATGTATTATTACTGATCTTATCCAGGGTGCTGCAATTAACAAGGCCATTTTACATCCCAACTAGAAAGCCTCTAAATTCTAAACAAAAAAAAAAGGAGTTATTTTAATGGTAAAATCTCTAAGTGCATCAAGATTAAATAAACCATGACAGAGATCACGTTAAACAAATATTTCCCCATTCTTGAATTTTTTTATTTTTAAACAATGATAGAAAAATCTGGAGGCCATCCATCATTTTGACAAATCAGAACACCATAACAATAAATAATTTGCAGGCAGCACTGAAAACAGCCATCTGTCCATTTCATAACACAACATTAAGCATACAATATAATATTGGAGTGTCTGTGATCAGTACGCGATCATAGGTGCAGCTGTGCCCTTTTAATATCGCAGGAATCCTCTGGGTGAAGTAGGATCAGGACATCCCACATTCAGACCCTTTTGGTGACTGTGATCACTACCCTGGGAGAAACTGCCCTCCATGACCACACAGTCGGTGCTTCTATTTATGTTTTGTGTTCATGTCCTCATAAATGCAAACTATTTTCTGTGTATTTAACAGGCATGAAAGACCAAGAAGAGACACAAACGCAGCCGCAGGAGTTCATAAGCTAGTGTACTCTTATTGCTGAAGTATGGCCTCCCATTTATCCAAGCCCGCAGAAATGCAAGTGTTGCGTCAATAAGGGCATCCCACATGACATTTTTACCAAATCAAACAAGCTGATCCATCTGCTATGGCGACCCCACTCTGGGAAATACAGGAGCAGCTGAAAATACCTTCTTAATTTTATGTGTATTTGCCAATTTTAACTGAGTTGCTGCTTCAAATATACCACCAATAAATATGTCTCATGATCACTGCATTTACAAAATTACAACATAACAGAGGTTTTTACAACTTGGTCCGTCAAAAGGAAAAATACAAAAAGGCATTTAGTAAATTCAGTGGATCCAACTGATGAAAGCTGCTGTGAAAAGAAACTGGAAAACTGGTGAGCTTGTCTGGGAATTCATGCACCTTTTAAACGGCCACATGCTGGCACTGTTGTTCTGGATCCCTAAAGAGCTGCAGATTTTTATTTTTGTAAGATTTCCACACAGTACCTATTTGACAGAGACAAAATTATCTCTCGACAGCTATCGTGAGCAATTCCTGGGCCTCACCTTGCGGCTCAAAGCAATGAGCAGACACTCTGCTGCCTCGAGCTGCAGCTCCGGCTCACTCAGCAGAAGACACAGAATCTCCAGCAGATGACAGTTTCTGGAGGTTATGTACACCAGAGAGACCCAGTCTATGTAGCCCGCGAGTGTATTTAGCGTAGCCACAGCAACTCGACAGTGAGCTCTCAGCTGTGTGGAAAAATTAGAAGTAAGTAATGCGGCATAATCAAATGGAGCAATAATGTTTATAATTTCAGAGCAGACATGCGCTAATGCTTTCTTACCTGTAGTTCATGTCCAGGTGACCCTTTCTAGATTTAAAAAACAGAGCAGACATATTTTAGTCACTCTTCTTTCTACTTTCTTGCAACATAAATAAGGATTGGATTCCACTGACCAATTTACGATAGTCCTCAACATTAACTTGCAGAATGCCCATCATGAAACTGAAGATGCTTTCCATGTTTTGGGTGAGTGTCTGCTGTATGTCTCTGCGTCGCTGGGTAGGCAACGTCTGGAAGGTGATCACATCCTCAGCCAGCCTCAAAAGGATCAGCATGACCAGCTCTGTCTGGGCCTCCTATGAAAGGCAAAGAGGAAGTTCAGTTTATCTTGATTCCCCTTCATTTATCTTTATGTGGCTGTAATAGGAGTCTTTAAAGAGGTGCTTTGTGACAAATCAAGCACGAGAGCATCAAAAACGTGTGTGAATGCTCACCCTGGTCCATGAAGGTGAATCCAACCTAATAATATTTAAGCATCCTTTAAAACATGGCACAAATTTGACTGCTTGTAATCACATTAAAGGATAAGCACGCTCAAGACTACAAACTGTATACATTTCTCTAGCATTTTAACTTGCATTATATTTTTAGAGAACGCCCCAAGCATCATAAAAACAGTTCTTAGGAAACCTCAAAGCTGTTCCTTTATGTAAAAACATTTGTGTTGAACAGACTTTTGCCTGAACATCACATTTCAGCATCAACACTGGCTCATAATCATACAGAGCAAAAAACACTGCTTTCGCGCCACTGTCAGAGGCGCAAACCGACCTTCCAGCACCAACAAAGTCCTCACTCACCTTTTTAAAAGTACTTTTCTGAGTACTTTTCTGAGTCTATCACACAATTTTAGCTTCAAATAGCACAAAAAAACATCCACGAGGGATTACAAAGTGAGAACGCTGCATGCATTTACCAAGCAGCAACCTCCAAGACCAAAAAAGGAAGCCAACGCAAAGTGAAAGAACCTGCAGTTCCTTTAATGGCCACTTGAGGCTGGCTTCACTTCCTATTGACGTCCATGTTTAAAATGCCCCCCAAAAAATAATGTTTATAAATGCAAGCTTATTACCCTTAGCTTATAAAAAAAACACTCCACCCTCTCATCCAAATATGATCACATCTGATTCCAAAACAGTAGCATCAAAAAGATTAATGTAATGTTTTAAAATGCCAAGCTCAAATTTAATGGGTAAAGCCACAGTTGGCTGGTTTTGCCCATCTTTTATATACAGCAATAATAACTTTAATTACTACTAATAAATTCTCCCCAACAGGATCCCCTTCCAAGGGCAGCACAGTAGCGTGGTGGTTAGCACAGCAAGAAGGTCCTGGGTTCGAACCCACCATCTGGCCAGGGCCTCTCTGTGTGGAGTTTGCATGTTCTCCCGGTGTCTGCGTGGGTTCTCTCTGGCACTGCGGCTTCCTCCCACAGTCCAAAGACATGCAGTTAGTGGGGTTAGGTTAATTGGAGATTCTAAACTGGCTGTAGGTGTGAATGGTCGTCCGTCTCTCTGTGCTAGCCCTGCGATGGACCGGCAGCCTGTCCAGGGTGTACCCTGCCTCGCACCATATGACTGCAAGGAAAGGCTCCAGCCTCCCTGCTATCCTCAGCTGGATAAGTTAAAGAAAATGGATGGATGGAAGATCCTGCTTGCTTTTTCTTTATGATTTTCTTTTGGAATTTAGTATTTTGCTTTTGTCACAAGCTCTGTTTTCTGAAGGTGGTATATTAAAAAAAAAAAAAAAAAAAAAAAAAAAAACTTTAAATAATCAGTCAGGTTCTTAGATCAAATGACAGTGTGTACTTCACTTCAGTCAGGTGAGCTGACACTGGGTTACAGTTAAACAAGTGATCAGTCTACTGAAGTATGGATACATTCCCATAAAAAAAAAAAAAAAAAAAAAAAAAAAAAAAAAAAAAAAAAAAACACAGGATGTAGGTTCTCTAATTATCAAAATATAGCTACAAGTTTAAAAAAAAAAAAAAAAAATACCATGGGTCATCCCCCCAGTGTTGTATGTCTGAATGAAGGGGAAGAAACAAATGTAAACCCAATGCTGAATGCTTTAGCTTCCAGTGATAAAACAAGGAAGCGGAAAAAGGATGTTAGGTTCACATTTGGAAGATGACGATATCTATCAATGCCCAAGTTTACATGATGAAGTAATAGGAAAATGAATGAGTAATCTTTGACTGGTCCTTATTTGCATGCGAGTTATTCCATTCTCATATTCAAATTGAATCCATGCCGGCTGAGGAAACAAGTAGGATGCAGTAACAGTGAGCTTCCTGCAACATACAAGTTACTCACTCCTTGTTTAGTGAGAGTCTCCATCTCTTTCAGCATATCTGGCCAATGCTGAGGCCATTCTCTCTTTATCATTTCCACAACAATTCGTGACAGGGCATCTTTGATGTGGCTCTCCTCCTCCAGGATCGAATGAGTACCCTGAAAAGACACAATAACCAGCATCAGAGAGGAACAACTGTGATGTGTTGTTAACAGCCTTTTCACCAATTTCACTTACATTTGATAACAGCTGCATGGCGCAGTCCTTCAGGTGGACTTTTTCCTGTTGCTGCATGTTGTTCCACCTGAACCTACAGAGCGACATTAACTTTCTGTCAAACATTCAATCATGCATTTCTTTTATTACATTTATGCCAGTTATCGTCCACTCACTTGATGACATGCTCCAGGATTTGCAAACCAAAGTGTCTCACTACAGCTGCCTGGGTTTTGTCAGCTAATTGTAAGCCACATGGGACACACAAGGAGCTCGTCTCTTTAAACTCCTCACAAAACTGTTGGGGTGAAAAAAAGAACCGATGTAATTTCATAGACCAGCACATGTTATAAGACTTTAAACAAATACTTAGATGAACTCAACACTACCATACACGTGTGATCCGTCAGATAGCAACAGCTAATTCACAAGCATTATAATAAATACTTGAATAGCAGAGAGCCAATCTCCCAATTGGGTTTTGAGATATTCTCGGGGACAGAATTAGCTGGAATTAGTCAGCTGCCCTCATTAAATCGACCTCTGTCTTTTTACCACATGGACATGGAATGAATACGGGTCCACACTGGCTGTGTTGTTGAGGTGATGGTCGTGGCATGCCGGCTAGCTCGCAATACAAGCAGCTACCATCACTGCAGACTAAAGTAACATATATGAACCGTATAAACAGAGCTGTTACTAAGAAACCACGCATAAAAACCCTATTTATTCAGCTACGCCGGTGAATTATTCTCCTTTCACAAATGAATGACGAGCTCAGCGAACTTAGCAGCTAGCTAGCAAGCATTAACGATGCTACCTTTAGGGCCTCCAGTCGGTAAATTTGACTTGTTTCTGCGTCCATAATCACATTCACAGCTTTCACAAGCTGCTCACACATGGCGGCCACCTGGTCAGCCATGACTTCAGGTAACGTGTTGTACACTGTTAAGACGAAAGCAACTCCCTTATGCAAAGCACCTGCAATACAGTGAACCGAGCGCTACGCGTAGGGAGGTACCAACGTGTACAAAATGTGCTGCCACTCGCTGGTTTGAACGGTTTGCTCGCCGTTGATAGGGTATTCTGGGAGTTGTAGTTGAGTTTTAAAGATCGTTACAAACGTCTGTTACGTCTGAGAAATGTGACGCATGAGCCACAGGGTATGTTATTGTAAAAACTGTTATTGTAAAAACAGGGTATGTTATTGTAAAAAAAAAAAAAAAAAAGTAAACTAAAATAAAGCGAAACAATATGGTTTACTTACAAAACAAATTAAAATAAAATAAAACAAAATACAGGAAATGTATTCCGTTTAAGTCTTGGTTAATTTGGCCAGCACGTTTACATGACTGTAAGTCAGTACTTCTTGTATTTGTATTAATGGAAGAAGAAAAGGACTTGTATCGATTGGCTAGACAAAGAGCTTGAGCTGGAAAGGAGGTGGTTAAAGTTAGAGATGGCAAAGTGCTAACAAGTGAAGAGAGTGTGCTGAGAAAATAGAAGGATGGGTTATGGAGCTATGAATGTAGAGGAGAGGAGGATAGATGGAGAAAAGTTAGTGAAACGGGAAATACAGAGGGTTAATAAGGAGGAAGTGAGGGCAGCTATGAAGAGGACGAAGAGTGAAAAAGCAGCTGGTCCAGAAGAAGTGTACTGCTATCAATTTTAAAGAAGAAGGGTGATGTACAACTACAGAGGGATAAAGTTGATTAACCATAACATTAAGCTATGGGAAAGAGTTGCTGAAATTAGGCTAAGAAGAGAAGTGACAATCAGTGAGCAGCAGGATGGCTTCATGCCAAGAAAGAGCACTACACATGGAATTTTTTGCTTTCAGAGTGTTGATGGAAAAGTATAGAGAAGGTCAGAAGGAGTTGCACTGTCTTTTGTGGATCTATAAAGCACATGATAGGATGCCAAGAGAGGAACTGTGATATTTTAGGAGTAGCAGAGAAGTATGTGAGGGTGGTGCAGGACATAAGGACAGCAAGACAGTGGTGAGGTGAGGTGTGCAGTAAGAGTGACAGATGGATTCAAGGTGAGGGTGGGATTACATCAGGGATCGGCTCTGAGCCCCTTCTTGTTTGCAGTGGTTATGGACAGGCTGACAGGTGAGGCCAAGCAGGAGTCTCCGTGGACTGTGTCTGCAGATGGCAATCTGAACTGTAGTGAGAGTAGGGAGCAGGTGGAAGGAGGTATGCTCTGGAGAGAAGAGGAATGTAACTAAGAAGAAGCAAGACAGAATAGATTTGGGAATGAGAGGGAGACAGGTGTAACACTGAAGTTGCAAGCAGTATACATATTGAAGGTGGGTGAGTTTAAATACCATCAACCATCCAAAGCAATGAACAGTGTACAAGAGAGGCGAAGAGGAGAGTGCAGGCAGGGTGGAGCGGGTGGAGATTGGATTGATCAGGATTGATTTGTGACTAAAAAAGTGAAAGGGGAGGCTGGATACAGTGGATGGATATGGTGGCACAAAAACAAACAAACAAACAAAAAAAAAACAGAGGAGGATCCCATGGATGGAGAAAGATGATCTGCAGTCTCGACCCCTAAAAGGAGCAGCCAAAAAATGAAGAAAAAAAAATACCTCTTCTTATCTTGCCCTTCACAAGGACTTGACAAACTGAAGTAGATTAAAAGCAACACATCATGCCATAATCTAAAGAAACAGCTGAGAAACAAAGTCATTGACATCATCAAAGCCATTTCTAGCCAGTTCTTGCTGTCAAGGGTGGCACAATTAGTTATTAGATTTAGGGAGCAATTACTTTTTCACACTGGTCTCACATAGGTTTGGATAGCTTTTTGTTTTTTTTTCTTAATAAATAAAATCATCATTTAAAAACTGCATTTTGTATTTAAGCTGGTTATCTTTGGTAGTGTGACAAATATACCCCCCCCCCCCCCCCAAAAAAAAAAGAAACAGAAAAGCAAAACTAAGAAATCAGGAAGGAGGCAAGAATTTTTTCACAGCACTGCATGTTAAGATATATTTAATATAATACATCTGACAAGTTATATTAACTCTGATAATGATTAATTGTTTTGATTTGTTGTGTAATCCTCTTTGAATATTTTTTTCTGTAAAGAAACTTGTAATTTGAAAGGAGTTTTTGTCATCAAAAAGAAAATTATTAAAATTAAGACTAGCTAGATTATTTTTAATCACAGCTCCTTTCACCGACCGTTTCTGTCTTTATTTGATTCCAAAACAAAATAGCTTAGAAATATTTTTTTCGGGAAAAAAAAAAGCTTTTAGTTAACAAAACGGTTTTACAGCTGCTGCGCATTTACCTTTCAGTTTGTCACAGAGCAGAGTGAGACTTCTTACCTCTGCAAGTTTAATCTGCTGCTGAGAATCTCATTAACAAACTGATTGAGGTTCACTTCTGTGGCTTCAATATTCAGCGTACGATTTTCGTATTTAGACAGGAGCTAGAAAATGCAAAAAGTAGGCGAGTCCAGTCCAGCCGGTGGGGGTGTTTTCTGCACGGGCGCGGGGAGGAGCTTGAATTCCACAGTGGAATGAGTTTCCTCTCACTACGTCACTCCGGGATAGGCTGCGAGCGACTGAGGAACGCTGTCATTCAACTGGGTTTCGAGCCGATTACCTGCGTTTCCTCTGGTAAGTAAAACCTTTCAAAGAAACTGTTAAGCATCTCCCTTCAAATGTGTGTGTATTCTTACTCACAAACCCTTTTTTAACTCGTTCCTCGCGCTCGCGTCTGTAGCCGTTACTAAGTTGGAAAGCGATGCTCGCGCAACTACAACGGAAACTTTTGCCGTGAAGGCCTTGTTATCTGTAGCAACAGGTCTACGACACGAGATGCAGTTAACTTTTATTGCCTTTTGTTTTTTCGATTTTTTTTACTTTGTAGCTGAATTTCAGAGCATAACCATGTGTTGTTGGTGTGTATGTGTGTTTTTTAAATGCAGGACGGGATCCCCTCCCCAAGCAGGAGAAAGTAGCCTTGCCTGTCGCGGCTTTGGGATTGCAGCGATCGCCAGTCCCAACAGCCTTCGTCGAAACTGCCAGCGGGGATTCATACTGTGTGGGTTAGCTAAATGCGGTACGAAGCTAAAATGATGCCGGTGAGTTGTATTTTATTTATATGGCGATAAGTTTTTACCTTGTCCTATTGCGCAATATGCCTGTTTTCGATGGTATATCACCCTGCGGTGCTTTCATTCCATTACCTGGGCATTTAAATTGAGGTGGTAAGTTGGTGCGGTTGCTACTTTGTGACATTACTGTGTCGACACGGGCGTCTGTTGTGAAGTTTATTAGCTGTGAGTAACATAGATGATCGTGGTTGCGTAGTGTCTGTTTGCTTCATGTGATTTGTACACCCATACAAGACTTACTCGCCTATTAATTAGTCGTAATTGTAGGTATTGTTAGTATACGGGCAGCATTCACCTGGGTCTTGCTGGCACTGGACCGTCCTCAGCTCTGGACTCCTGCCATGTCATCCCCATCATTTTCAACATCATCAGAGGTTCATTGCTTTTGCTGCAGTGCAAGGCTTGCTCTCTTTCTCTCTCAGCACTTCTTTGATGTGTAGAGAAGGCAGCGCGCAGCAGTCTGCCTGCATGTGTGCAGCGTAGAGAAACAAGGTTCCCAACAAGTAGAAATGGTGATTAATGAGTAATGTACTTCTCCTCCTCTGTAGTGACTTTGCCTCATTGCCAATAAAGGGGTGAAATGCAAGAAAATGCCTGGATTGGTAACTAATAAATATTTAACCCTGTTAAATTTTGTCTACAACTTGTTTACCAAAAGGTTTCATGGAAGATGGGCTGCAACTAAGAAATAGTTTCCAAATCAGTCTGTCAGTATTTGTTTTGATTGTTGGGAGCTGAAATCTTTCATCAAGATAGTTCGGTTGTCTTTCTGTTGCTTAATGAACAGATGTTTCAGCACTAGTGGCCACAATGCTTACATTAGAGGATATACCTGTTGTAATGTTAAGATAAAATTGACTTATTCTGTACAATACATGGTCATATTTTGTGTATATTTTTTAATGTTAATGCTAATAGCTGATGAAACACTGTGTTTAATGGTGTTCCTATTTGTAGGATCTACTACTGTTGCCCTTCTCTCCTCAGACCTGTGCTGCTGGTGTTCTTTCATTGAATTAATCATCTTAGCAGTGGAGAGAGTCGTGTTCGGGCGACTCCTGTCTGGTGCATGACCTCAGTCTGCTACAGGCACGTAGTCATTTGTTGTTGCCAAGCTCGGTTCCAGTGGACACTGAACTAAACTGTCACTCTTACATAACAGAGCTGTTTCTTTATTGGCTCTTAATAATTACCTCGTTTGCTCCTTCTCTGTTACCTGAGGATATCTTTGTATGTGCTATTGGTGTGTTTGAATGGGATACAGCTCCTGGTGTTCACTGATAAACACAAAGTGGCCTTTATGTAGCTGTGTGTGATGTGAGGTATTGTTTTATAAAATACGCCAAAAGCTCATGACCCTGCTCGTGCAGGCCGTGGGCTCGGGGGCGGTGGGCAGTGAGAATGGAGTGTTGTAATTGCTTGCTGGGATGGTAAATAGGGGGTCACTGTTTCCTGAACACAATGGGCTGCAGGGACTCTTTAGCAGCATGCTGTGGTGGGTACATTGTGTGTCTATGCCTGTGCTGTGGCAACACCCCGATAAGGGACGTTCTCCCTTAATTAAACCATAGCATGGTATAACTCATTTACTCCTGATTTACTGTTAGCTGTACTGAAACCAGCCTTTGTTCTGCAGACATTTATTAATGCCACATTTAGGCTTAAATTCTCTGCTGGTTTATTAGCCCATATTTCCTCTTTGTGCACTTTTTGACAGGATTAATTATATTCTATTGCCAAAATAAACATAAAACGACAGAAACCAAACTGGAAGAAAATGGGTTTTTTTTTCTCCACATACCAAACACTTCCTCATTCCTCTCCCATGATACATGTTGTTTTGCTGTGTAGATTTTAAAGCGGATACATGTTTGTGTGCCTGGCCTGCGTTATTTAGTTTAGCATTCTTTCACTGCTC
This sequence comes from Archocentrus centrarchus, assembly GCF_007364275.1. Classification (NCBI taxonomy): domain Eukaryota; kingdom Metazoa; phylum Chordata; class Actinopteri; order Cichliformes; family Cichlidae; genus Archocentrus; species Archocentrus centrarchus. The sequence goes on from NC_044360.1 coordinate 16,686,919, forward strand.
ACACATGTACCGTGTCTTGGTTCCACATCATCAAATCTCAGTGTTACTAGACTTTATGGCGGTGTTGTGATGGTGGGAAAGTGAGGTAATGCTGTGGGAAGCCTTATTTTGCTGTATGTCAACAGAAACCTGAGCGGGCTTTCTCTTTGGCTGCCACAGGCTTTGTGTTTACTCTGTGGGAGAGTTGTGGTTATGTAAGTGGATAGACAAGGACATTCAAGTTTTGACTTTATCCTCAAGAAGATTGTCAGAATGACCTTATTAGTTGTGGAAAAGTAGTGTAAAAATGTCTTCTCATCAGAGGAGCACAAGAAATAATTTCTAACGTAAAGAGGAAGTTCTTGTGAATGGTTGAACACTCTGGTGAGCATGTTGTTCACAACCACAGGTCTTATAGAGAGGCTGAATAATGTTCTTGAATGCATACTGTTGCAATGGCAGCATTTCATTCAACTGGTTTCTGAGAGGAATCACCTGAGCAGGTATCAGATCACAACTATTGAATATTAAGGGACTTGATCTGGAAACAATCCGTGTGAAAAGAAGAAATGTACATTAAAGTGGTGCAGCATTTCAGGAGGAACCACTTTCACACAGCAATGACATTGTGAGAGCATCTGTTGTTGAGTGGCTGGATGAATAGGGAGGTCGTGTGGATTTAGGTGAAGTCAAGAAGCAAAATGTCCTCTTTTATAAATCTTGGTTACAGCTGCACCCTAGCTCAAGACCAATGATGATAAGGGAAACTAATAAACAGGAAGGAGTAGCTTTTTTTTTTCTTCTTTTTTTTTAAACAGGATGTTTTTGTTTAAAGGCAAACATTGATTTTGTTTTTATCACCAGTGTGGCACATAAATTTCTTGACAATGGCCATTATTACCTGTGGGTAGGAACAAAATGTGGTTTGTTGCTAGCGGACTCTGGTTACCTACGTAACCCTATGCAGTGTATTTGCCACACCCATAACCACCCCGTCTATCACTGGTATTCTTTGCTCTCAAAAGTTTAACTCAGGAGTTGTCCACTGGTTATTTCACCTGGCACTACTTGAAGTTGCTGAATGTAGGTTATGTTTTATGGTCTCTGGTTGCCATGTTGCTGGTAGTCATTTCCCGTTTGGCCGCAGCAAAGTGGTGACCAGAGACCATAGAACGTCATTTACATTAAGCAACTTCAAGTGGTGATGGGCAAAATAACAGCTGATGACATGAGGCTGGCAACCGATAGTCAAGGGGCGCCCACACGGGAGTTCACTGTGTGAATAATTTCCATTGCCGCAGGGACTTTTTGGTGGAAACAAATATTATACTTTAGTCCTGGAAAAGGTTCTTCTGTACTGGTACTACTACAGTAATTCACTCTGCTGCTTCACCAAGGTGTCTTTTTTTTGTTTTGTTTTTTTTTACATATGACTGATTAGAGGTCACAAAGGCATCATTCTGTGCCTCCATTTTGAATTGCATTCACTTCCCATATAAGTGCTGATTAAAAGGTAATTTTGGATGCAGTAAATTCCCATACAGTGGCCACATTTCACTCAGTTTATGTTGCAGTTTTAGCATATTGAGTATGTATATTTTCTGTAATAACCTTCAGGCTGTGGCCTTGCTGGTTCTCAGAACATCTTCATCCAACAGTCGTGAGGCATTGAAATAAGGACACATCCTCTACTTTGTGCTTAATTTTGTCTCCAATTTCCCTTATCTCCCAGATAAGCTGAAAGTAGGAACTCTCTCATCACGTAGACCAGAAATAGAAGAGTATTGTAAGACCGCAGATTATAAAGTGATAGGCTAAGTACTACAGTGCAAACACAGAGAAGAAGCTGTCCCGACGGAAAAGCCAACACTTCTGCAGCTTCATGTATCATAAAAGCTGCTTTTTTTTTCTGAATGTTACAGTTGACTAAGGTTACTGTGCTTTCTGCTGTTTGTTACCCCTGACCTATTCTCCTGTGCCCCCTCACCCCTCCAATGCAGCACAGAGAATGAGGGAGAGGGAAAGAAATAATGCATAAAGCCATTAGAGAGTTTTCTGCTGCCTCGCCTTTTTGAAGGACTGCTAAGCTGGAACTGTGTCAAGGCAGAGAGAACTAAGGGGCGCACACACAGGAAGATGCTGCTGCACTGTCTTACAAACCTGTGGTAATTAGATTCAGAGGTGACTCTGTCAACAAGACCTAGTTGACTCATTCGCTTACTACAGCAATATCTGTAATTGAAAGTGTATGTGGACAGAAGGCCCAGCAGCCCTTAGGTGAAGTGCCCTCAGGCATGGTTGAAGATATGGCCTCTGTTATATTCTACTATCACCTAGCGTCATACTCTCCACTTTCCCAGCCACTCCATTCACCCTAAGGCATTGGATTACATGTTGTGTATGTTTGTATATAAATGGTAGTCAGTCTCAATGTAATCTCAATATCAGGCCTGACAGTCTGTCTTATTTGTTCTGATTTCATCCGTGCTCCTCTATGGCAGACCTATTTTGCTCTATTATCTTGGTATCATGCTGCAGGGTTCACAACAGGATTAAGGGTGTGCTCACACTAGGCAATCTATACTGTACCCAAGCACATTTGACCCCCTAAGTCCCTTTTGTTTGACTAGTGTGATCGCTGTGTGTTGTTCCCAGGTTTGGTTAAGCAAACTAGGCCTAGTATGAGTACACCCTTAACCAGGTCTCTCTCAAGCTGTATGACAAGCTCAGAGTTTATGTTCTGTTTTAACTTCTTTTTAGCACATTAAATGGAGGCTATCATAGGGTGAGAGGTGGGGTACAACCTGGACGGGTCACCAATATGTTGCAGGGTTAACACAGAGAGACAGGCAACCTTTCTTACTCACATTCACACCTATTGGCAATTTTTAAAATAAATTCACTATTACGGGATTGGCTTTGATTTGCTAGTAATTGTGATATTGCAGAATAATTCAATTATAGTGCAATCTCTTGTGTTATTTTTGGAGATGGGAAACTGCAGTGGCACACAGTTTTCATCACTCTTAACTCAATATATGACCAAATGCATCTGGACAATTTTCTTGAGAGACTGCAGGAGGTTTGACCCTCATAAGGAGACAGTGGATTTTCAAGGTGGGACATGAAGAATTGATATGCTTTTAGGAGTCAAATTATCAAAGGATTATTCTTCTAACTTCATTTTCCTTTGACCCGTCCTAAGACATTTAACATCAAGACACAAAATGCCTGTAAACTGTTCTGTGTGCACTTCTCTGTTGCTGCATGTTGCATGAACCTTATCTTAACAATCAGTGGGAGTGCCACACACACACACACACGCACGCACGGACGCACCAACGCAGCATTCCTTTGTGTAATAGGCTACGGGTAGAGTGCTGATTTTTAAACTCAAGTCATCTCACAGTGCTCTGTCTCAACAACTGGAGAGGCTTGAAAAGCTTGTTCAGGTCTGGAGCCAGTGGCTGCTTCTTCAAGAGTCCAAATTACACTGCAAAAGGCAGAAAAAAAAAATCAGCATTTTTAAACTTTATAGCTTCTGTGTTCAGTACCCAGTATTTCACAGAATAATCCTCTACTGCCCCACAGGCATTGAAGCTAATTTAACTTACAGGACAGTTGCAGACAAAGAAGCCACTTACAATGAAATAACCTAGAACAACTGTTACAGTATATCTTTGTTTTTTCCACTATGTCTTTCTGAGTCTCTCAGCTCAAGTGTTGCCAGCTGCAGTCACTCTCCTACTCTTAGATGTGTTCCTCTTGCAGTGTCTTTTGTCTGAGGTTTTGATGTTACAGCCTTTCATCTCAGAGACACAGTCCTGTCAGCATCATTGCATCTTGAACAGAAGATCTTAAGTTGACCCTTAAAACTGGAGGTTTTTGTTCTGTCAAAGTGAATACATGGCCATATTTTTTATTCTTTTTTTTTGTTGTTTTAAATCCATTAAACCAGGTACTGAACTTCTAAATTAGATTTAAAAAAAAAAAAAAAAAAGACCTCTGTTATGTTCTACTATAATAAAACATAGTGGCCATAGCCTAGCTGCAGGCTAGTGGATTTAATCTTACTATTGTCCCCTTGAGCCAGCAAGCTGTTAAAAGGCTAAAATTTTATACAGCGGATTAACATAATCCCTGAGATATAATGACCCAAGCATATAGCTGCACTACTTTGAGAATATCTACAGTGTAGACTGCAGTATTATGGCCACATTTCTTTTCATTGGCAATAATTGTCTGTGTGCAGTTCTGAGCAGCCACATTAGCCTCAAACACTGGGCGGCAGCTTTGTCTTAGCTGATGCTATGATAGAATTAGAGATCTATGGATGGATGGATGGATGGCTATATTAGTGAACCACAGCAGCAGAGGCAGCTTGTCCTTCCTCCTTCCCCAGGGTGCTTTACCCTCTCTAAAATAGGAAGGAAGTGCAATTCAGCAATTGCTTCTGTCATTCCCTCCACACCTGATAGAAAGCAATTAGAGCACATTTCTGTCTTCTACAATCTTACTCAGCTCCCTTGTAACTATATAAGGCTACCTAAAGCAGTATTTTCTAGTAAGCTATTGAGCTACTGTTTGTCTATTTTGCATTGTATCTATCAGGCTGTTATTGAGCTATTTAAATTTACTTGCTGTCGTATCAATGAATATTTAATGAACACTCAATTTGTTTGGCTGAGTCAAACAGAGTTAGGGCACTCATGCCTGTCTGTGTAGGTACACCTGTTTAAACTAGAAGAGGGTCTTGCAGTGTGGCTGCTTATTGTTGAGTAAACCATAAATTAAAATGTAGGCCAACAATTAGAACACTTTTCTGATATTTACTGTGCAGCACATCACAGTAGCTGTTTGTCTTTTTTTTTTTCCTTTCTTGCATGAAAAACTACTGTAATTTATGTAACACACACTGGTTTGTTGATAATGAAAAGTGACACAGGACCAATCATTTTCAGACATTAAAATGTCTTCAGGGTGAAAATGAGGTTTGGGAACATGTGTTCCCAAACCTCATTTTTTAATATTTTAAAATTCCCAAATCAACATGAAAATCGGCCACTTAGGTTTTGTTAATCTGATTGATTTTATGGTTATAGTTCATGCCACATGTGTACAGTATCATAAGGAATAAGCAGTGACCACATACTTTAGGTGGATGAAGGTCGGTAGCAAAGTGTTAAGCCATTTAGTTGGATGGTTGGAGTGAATATTGGTGGTCTTGGATCATCAGTTTTAGTGCTGCAGAGAACTGGCTTTTAGTGTGGGCATTGCCAACCTCCAAGACTGGATTCTCCTCCCATCAGCAGGTCTCTTTCACTTTCCATAACAGGGTCATTTGAACGTCTTTCATTTCTGGGAAGTTTTCATGATGTCAGCTGCTCATTCTGAATGATCTATGAATTTTTTTTTTTAAATCATTTGAAGGCCAAATATATATGGTAAGTGATTTTAGTTTGATTGTGCTTTTAGCATAATTGTTAAAAATATACTAAATAACAGTTGGGAAAATCCCCTTTTATTTTCCAGGGTAGTCTTCTGCCACAGAGGGTAGTCTTAGTCTGTCAGAAACACAGCTTTCTGTTTACAGCTTTCTCTACTCTATATTACTGACAGGCATGACTCACAGCTGATTCGCTCTATTCATGTGGATCTTTCATTTGCATCCCTATTGAATCCGCCTGTTGAGTCAGGTCCTCTGACTCAGGCCAGTGTCCGTTGATTCCACCTTCTCTGTGATAAAAACAAACCTCTGGTTGTATATGTTGCTTGGGAGATTTTCAGGGGAAACATGTCACCTGCCCACTCACTCAGTAAGCTTCATTTGAAGAAGAACAGGGGGATAAAGCCACTTATCCTAAGGTTGTTTTTGTGCAATATACCCCATAGTTAAACAGCAATCCAAATGCTTTTTTTTTTTTCTGCACCAGCTGGTCTACATGCTCACCTCCTTCAAGCTCTTTGTGCCTGTGACCCAGTTGACCTCATGTTCCCACCGTAGCCCCCGTAGGCATGGCTATCCACTGCAGCTCAGAATAGAAAAACCTGGCAGTGTAACCTGGAGGTTCTGGACATTTAAAACAATACTGCTCTTACAATTAGACCCTTTTCAGGTTATTCTGTCTGAAGGCATGACACTGTGCCAAAACTTGGGTTTGAAACAAAAACGTTAAATTGTCCAGCCATGCCCTAGAACACCTTTGTTTATTGCTGCCTTATCAAGTCCTATTGTGTGTTCAGATTACAGATTGGGGGCATATTCCATCACAAGCCTTAAGCTTCTCAAGGACTTATCTTTTTATGACTATACTTTGTGACTTTTTATGTTTATGTGATTGTATAGGTTTCATAATACTGCAGACATTGCAGATGCTTATTTTTAAATCATTTGGCTTTGGTATGACTCAGTCCTTCTTTCTTTAATTATATTGAGTCCTGGTGCCTATTATAGCAATAAATATGAGTAATAGCCCATATAAATATTGATTTGAAAGTTTATTTTAAAAGGTTGTAGGCAATATAGTAGCTGTCATATGACAGGACTGTCTGCATTTGGGATCCTTGCTGATAGACAGCTCAATTTTCTTTCAGTGTCAGTGTGTTTATTTTCTGCAGTAGCCGAAGGCTTACACATCCCCCCTTTATTATGGACGGCTTCACTGAGATTACCCATTTCTCTTTAGATTGCTGTAAACCAGTTTCGAGCAACTGTCAGTCGCACACTTGGATAAGAACCCAGCGGTCTGCTCATTCAGAGTGCTTGACTGGGTTTTTTTAGTGTGTGTATGTTGGGATGGAGAGATCTCTCACAGTGGTGACAGCACTAGTTAGTGGGATGAACTGGAATTTCAAGAGCTGCCCTCTGGTTTTTCTGTTGACACAGAGGTATGAGGCCTGGGACATCAGTATATGCTATCAGCAAAGTGCACACATTCTGTAGAAACAATGAACCACAGGGAAGCTGAACATCAGTTACAGAGAATATTTGTGTTTACTTCTGCTAACTCCACCAGTATCCTCTGTCTTGTGATCTTATTTAGTGTTCTCTATCTAATCTATCTGGTTATCTGTTTCTCTCTCTCCTGCTGTTCCAGATGTTCCTGACTGTATACCTCAGTAACAATGACCAGCATTTTACTGAGGTTCCTGTTACTCCGGAGACACTGTGCCGGGATGTGGTGGACTTGTGCAAAGAGCCGGGGGAAACGGACTGCCACCTGTCTGAGATGTGGCGTGGATCTGGTGAGTGACACTGCTGTTTTGTTTGTGAAGTATCTCAAGGAACCAGAGTCAGTATGTAGGCACATTTGGTCTTTATTTTATTTAGACAGATATTGCTTTTCTCAAGTCAACCATACACCAAGATTAACTTTGTGGTCATCTGTTTGGCAGCTTCTTTTTGAAGGGCTTGTCTCTTTTGAGTCTGCCATACAAATTAAGTAGAGCCCTAATCTCTGCATCAAACACAAGCACCTAAACATCCCCCACATCTCTCAGTTGGGAGGAGGGGAGTGGGGTTGAGATTTCATGCCTGCCTCATTTTCCCCATTTCTAAGAGCCGAGGAGTATTCAATATCAGAACTCAAGGAGCCAGGCTTCATAGCTGTTTCCATGGTGATACTGCCGTAATAGTGAAAAAGTGCTAATTATTGTGTTTGAGTACTTCCACGAGTGGTCTGAAAGGAGACTGATGAATACTGAAGAGATTGTCTCATTTTGCAGCCGTTCAATGCAGGTCACTTTTGAATCTCCTTGAAAACACAGCAGTGACATTTTAGATGTAAAGTTATAAATAATCTTTAGATTATTGTACTTAACTGCTTCATTTTGCAATCAGTTTCACTGACCTCTACTTGAGTGTAATGTGTCAGCCCATTTGTGTAATGAAAAGATCGAAGAAAATGTCTGAAGAACAGCTGATGAGCTCTGGGGCTCAGTGCCAGGCCGAATAATTGACAACACATTATTGTTGTTTCCCCTGAAGTCATTGCTTAGATCAGCTACATGCAAACTGTGTTGACGAAAGGAATTATCGAAAGGGTTAGAGACGGGACTCTATATTTATGTTGTCCTATGTTTTAACCTAAATATAGTTAAAATATTTCAATATTGAGTTCATGGGTGTGTTTTACACTCACACCTGAGGGCTAATATGTTTTGCTTTGACTGCAGAGAGACCTGTAGGTGAGGGGGAGAGGATGCTGGATGTGCTCCAACGATGGGGACAGCACAGATCAGAGGTGCGCTTCTTTCTGCGTCACAACCGAGCTCCTAGCAGGGAATCAGGTAAGCGGCTGTTTGCAGTACATAGCCCAACCAAATGCGCAGCAGATAATGAAATGGATGCTTTAATGTCTCTATGGATATTTCTCACACACAAGGGTCATGAGTAGATGACTGCCGTCTCAGAGATGATTGGAGTCTTTAAAATACACATCTTATACCTTTTATCCAGAAGACGGTTTTACATTAGCAGGCCTTAGATCCTTGAGCGTTATTTAGCCTTACCACTGGAGGCCAGGCTGGAATCAGAATGTTTGAGTCACATCATCATAAGTCTGTTATGTTTCAGTTTTCTTAGGAACACAGAAAAGTCTAGTCTTTGTTTCGTAGACTGTCCTCTCAGTCCCAAGTTGCATAACTAAGCCCTTTTACCTCTCACAGCTTCAGTCTGGCCCAGGGATTAGGTGGCTGATTTCCCTTTCTGTTATCTTAGCCTGCTCTTGTTTTCCCACACTGAGAGCTTAGCTCTGCTCACTATTTGCAACACAGTTCTGTATCATATTTTTCTGTTGCTGCATTTTTAATTAAAAACCGGTTTATTTGGTCCTGTTGCTCTGTTTATATTAGTTATGGTAGCATTGATGTACTCGGTCCTACCCTCACTTTGCACTCAGTTAAATGTTTATACTGTACCTCCCTGATTCTGTTCAAGCATGTTTTTCGTTTGTTTTTAATTCACGTTTGCTTTTTTTTCACGTCAGAGGATAAAATATCTGCATCATAACTGAATGAGCATCCTGCTCAATTTTCTGTAAAGGCTGTGATACTATTTGTACTTTTTACAAACATTTACTTTCAACATAGCATAAGTTTGAAATGCAGTCATTAACACACAAGATTCTCAAGTTACTTAAAAAAAACAAAACAAAAAAAACACGATTAGTTTGATGAATGCCCTAAACATCAACAGCCTATACATAATACTATTGTACTCGGCAGTTAGTGGCAAAGAACTAAACCTTTGGAAAGATGGCCGAAAAATCTACACCTTCAAAACGGTGGTTGTACTTCACTAGATTCAGTTCCAGTGTGACAATGGTCATTTCCATTTGTGAAACAAAATGCCCCCCCAAAAATCCTGAGTATCCCAGAGCTCTCTGGCATTGACATGGTCTGAAGAAAATGAACATAAAATTGATCAATGTGTGACTGTGAGAATGCTGTGAATTTCCATTTCACCAACTACAAATACAGATTAAAAAAAGAAGGTAATTGTCATTAGATGATTACCTCCGGTCTCAAGATTACATTCCATTGCTCCACGTTATCTGTTTGCTTGCATGCAGCCCTAGTTGTGGTTGGTCAATACTCTTTAAGCAGCAAATGGATTATGAATAGAATTCAAAAGCTTCCTGTACTACTAATACTGAATGACCAAAAAAAAAAAAACCTGCATATTGATTTGCAGACATCTGTTGATAGAGATTAGCTTGCATCTAACACGCATACTGTATGTCAGCAGCTATCTAAAACTATTATGGGTTTTCATCATGGGTTAATGCTTTAGGGATAGAACCCAGATTGTCAGACATGCATGTCAAATGCCAGTAAAATGGTTGAGTATACGTTTGCATTCCCAGACAAGAACACATGCATGCAGTAGTGGACTCACCCCCAAACGATTATGTATGAGGTTAAATTCCAAGAGATTATTGCAAGTTACAAATAACATTGATCCCAGTTGTTCCCCCACACAGCTAAGATCATTCAGGGCTAGCCTGTTTCTACTGTTGTATTCCCTCCTCTATAGCATGACAAGATGTATGTCTAAGTGTGTGTGATTGGTTGTTTTTTTAAATGTTGGTCTTTCTGATGTCTGATGAAATCTCAACTCATGTTGGTTACTTAGGAGGATCAAGAGGCTTGGACTCAAAGAAAAATGGAGTAAAGGGTCCCCCAGACAGAAGGATGGAGAATGGGGTGAGTTATTAACTATTTTTCTGATGCATGGTTGAAATATTTTACATTTCTTTAATTATTTTAATTTTTAAAGAAGATGAAAAACCATTCTGAGAATAAAAAACCATTCTCACTTAGAATGGTACCTCGTGAATAATTTGATATCTAGTTTTTCTTTATCATCATAATAAGGATCATATATTTAGTATGAGTATAAATTCTTCACCCAAACTGCTGTTTCTTTATACTTGACAAGTTCACTTAATTATGTGCTCAGGGATACTGATTAGTTCCATTCAGTTCACACACCCTGCAGTGTTTTTATGCAAAATTAATCAGTGCATCATAACTTGGACATAACTGCAAAATGATTATTCATCTGGGGATGTCACCATGGGGAATAAATATTGTACATGAATTCTGAAATCCCAAAACAGTTTAAACTGCTCCCCCTTTGAGGTTTATAAATGACAATAAAGGGATTCTGATGTTTCAGTAATCTCCCCATGTGTATTTTGCATTTTTGACTTTAGGGCTCCTCGTGTAGATTTGTGTTAGACTTGTATCGTGGGAAAAAAATGCACTTCGCTTGTATGAAAACATAAAACTGAATGTGAGTTGTTCCTTTCTGCACAGGTGGCAACACCCCGGATGGACATGACATTGGCTGAGCTACAAGAGATGGCTGCCAGACAGCAACAGCAGATAGAAGCCCAACAACAACTCCTTGCTTCCAAGGTGCATAAAGAAGTGCAGTAGAGGGATGGGTGCATGTAAAGATTAGGGGTTAAGTGAAGAGGCAGGGAGAGGAGAATAAATTCGACAAAGACAATGCTGGATTAAAAATGGGTTTATTATGAGAAAGTTGGTACATAAAACAACAGTACTGCAGCAGTTCTAGTGCACTTAGATACAGATATGAGGCAGATATGACAGAAAATAGGTGTGATATAATGAAATACTTAACTGAGCATTTTTTTTTCCTCTTAACAATGTTTTTTTTTGTTTGTTTTTTTTGGTTCCTAGTGAGGCACTTTAAACTGTTTCTGTTCTGCTCATTCACCCATGCAGTGTGTTCTGTTATGGTAACTTTAAAACCTTTTTGACTTTGTCTTTGTTTACCTCCTTAAATATGGTGCAGTTTAGGTATTGAGGCACTTAAGCGTTCAATTCCAAGCACTGTATATACCTGAGGACAATATAACAAGCCTGGGAACATGTCTTCCAAGTAGTCAAGTACAGTTATGCAAGTACAAGCATTACATGTACACTTGACTGCTTGGAGTAAACAGAGGCGTTATCGTCATCACCTGACCCGTTGCTGGGTTGTGTGCATTTTGGAACCTGTTGGGAGAGCTCTGTCATGTGTACAACATAACATGTCTTACCTCAAGAGTGATGATAGATTCTGAAACCAGCCAATATTTAAAAACACTGTTAACGTTTAAGCATTCTATAGTCAGATTTTGTTTGATCTTTGCTAGATTGAGTGGAAATAATGCATACTGAATGTCACGCCCTCAAATCATTCTCTGCCTCCTATCTTTTTTCCCCATTTGGCTTAGTTTTCAGTAGTTTATGCAGTTACACCACATTATTGCATCTACCATTTAGCTACCTGGGAACAGCTACCCATAGCTACCAGGAAAACAAATTACTTCCTGTTTTTGTTGCACAATCAAGCATGTATTTTCCCAGGAGATTTTGTACTTTTGGCAGGAATAAGTTTGTATTGAAGGTGAGGATTTTATGCAACCATCAGTGGCATAATTTTTTCAGTAGCCATTACATTGTGCAAACATCATAGAAGGAAAAGTGTATCCACTGTCGGTTCAGAGGAATAGGAACCAGGAAAAAACCTTCCTTAAAATCACTTATACTTGTAGCTCACAAACGTCTAAGCAGTGTACATAGTGCAGTCATGCCTGAGGAGGCAAATAAATAAAATAAATATATGTATTTGTTTTAACGATTGCTCTGCTTCCCCTTTCCTCTTTCTTGTCTCTAGGAACAGCGGCTACGCTACTTGAAGCAGCAGGAGCAGCGTCAGCAGCAACAGGCCTCTGAGCAAGAGAAGCTGCAGCGCCTCAGAGAGAACATTGAGAATCAGGAAGCTCGGCTCAAGAAGGTCCGGGCCCTCAAGGGCCAGGTGGAGCAGAAACGTCTCAGCAATGGCAAGCTGGGTGAGCTCTTTGACTGAATTCTTGAATGGAAGCCTGCTCATTGTGTGATTCGAACCATAGAAGTTTTAAATTTAATTGGATTAAGATTGTTTGTCTCTCTTTGCATCCTTTCATTTTAATTTACATTTTTATTTCATTCAATCAACATATAAATAATTCTTATAACAACCAAAAAAAAAGAAAAGAAAAGTCATGAGTGAAAAGGAGCAGCAAGAAGTATAAACTTATATCTGTCCCTCTTACACACACGCACACACGCACACACACACACACACACACACACACAAAATAGCTATTCAGCTTGGAAGACTGTTACTGGCATATTTCAAATACACAAAATTACAGTATATACAACAAAAACTACAAAACATTGACGTATTCAATACCATATCGCGTCATCATAATAATTTTCTTTTAAATATAGAAAGAATTTAGATTGCTTTATCTCACTGTCAAGATTGTTCCATAAATTGACACCTTTAACTAAAATACATCTTTCCATTGTCATCGTTATAAATCTTTTTTTTTTTTTTTTTTTTTAACAATCTCAGTTCCTTTTAAATTATATTTACTTTCTCTTTTAAAAAATCTATGTTGAATATTGATTGGTAATAATGCACTTTGTACATAAATTTTAACTAGTTCAGAAACTTCTCTATCAGAAGACCACACTGGCAGCTATGGAGACCACTGTTAACACTCCAACCACTCTCACATTTGCTGGAGAATCAGCGAAAGCGGCGGAGGGATCTATGGGGCCACATGGTTCAATTAATTAAATTTCAATAAATTTAGTTGTATAAATATTGGATTTGTATGATCTCTATATCCATAATTCTAACAGCTCTCTTCTGTAAAAGAAGAATCGGATCTATATATGTTTTACAAGTACTAACCCAAACTTCCACACAATATGTCAGATATGGAACACTCAGTGAGTTATACAAAATATACAAAGCTTTTTTTTATTTAATAGTACCTTTACCTTATTTAAGACAGCAATAGTTTTGGATATTTTAACTTTAATATAGCTTATATAAGTTTTCTATGACAAATGTTGATCTATAAGAATATAAATTCGTTTCCAACCACATCCAACACTTGTTTAATATTTTCTCCTGAATAAAATAAAGTTGTATCATCTGCAATTAAAATACACTTTAGAAATTTTGAAACCATAGTAATATAATTAATATACATGAGGAAAAGTATGGGTCCAAGGACCAGTCCTTGCAGTACTCCACAACTACGGCAATATTGTATACAGTAGATTTTCTATTATTAACTTCTGCAAACTGTTTTCTATCCTTCAAATAACTTCTAACCCATTCATGTGCCACTCCTTTCTTCTTATGTCTCTCATTATTGTACTCAATCTCTCTTTCCAGTGGAGGAGATAGAGCAAATGAATAACCTGTTCCAGCAGAAGCAAAAAGAACTCGTGATGGCTGCAACCAAGGTGGAGGAGCTCAGCCGACAGCTGGACTTGCTCAAAAATGGCAAAATGGACAACTTCCATGACAACCAGAGCTCGGTAGCGGAACTAGACCGTCTCTACAAAGAGCTACAGGTGCGCAGAAATGGATCAAAGCCCAGAGATGATAATTGTTTGAAATTAGGCCAGTTTTTTATTTTAGGTTGTGTTTTCTGTGTTGGCTGGTCAGCTGAGGAACAAGCTCAACCAGGATCAAAACTCAAAGTTGCAGCAGCAGAGAGAGAGTCTGAACAAGCGCAACCTGGAGGTGGCTGCTATGGACAAACGGATCAGTGAGCTCCGAGATCGGCTATGGAAGAAGAAGGCAGCTCTGCAGGCGAAAGAGAACTTGCCTGTAAGTATTATTGCCTCAAAACATAAAAAAAAACCCAAAACAAAACATAGCTTTAATTGTTACATGGCTCTGACAATTTGTCAGGGTACTAATATTCATTTCTGCTACTAATTGGTAGAAATGCTTTTGATCAAAACTCCCCCTAGTGGCCTCGTGATAAAGGGTGTTTGTATCTCGTTTTACTTCTCTTGAAATTTGGAGCTCGGGCTTCTCAGACTTGCTTTTCTCTGTGTGGGAAATTCACATTATCCCAACTCACTTAGGATCATTTCCTGTCTGTCTTTTTCTAGTCTTCAATCTTGGTGTGAAAGGAAGGTTGTTCTGATCATATGAAGGAGTTGCATCAGATTTTTTTTTCCCCTCTCCCATTTGTTCACTCAGTTGTGTTTTAAGTCTTATTTGGCAGAAACAAAGCGCAAAGATGAGAGAGGAGTAATATGGGCAGACTTGATATCACAGACATGCAGGAATGTCAGTGGAGATGCTATCTTTTTCTGTTTGGACTCATAAACAAGAAAAGTAGAGGAATTCAGTTTTCTTGAAGGAAAACAACCTTCTTATGGAAAAATGTTGCCTTTTTAAAATGCACTTTATGCTAAAAGCCAATAGTGAGATTCAACACAAATTAAAAATCAGAAGGCTGAATAAGCCAGTCTGTGATGTAGCCTTATTTCATGTTGAGGTTACAGTTCTGATCTCACTCCCTGGTGTCTCTCTTCTCCTCTCTACCCGTTCCAAAAGATATTTGGAGGTCACCATGGGACTGTAAATAAATCAACAGAGTTTTTTATGAAACAGACTGTGAGAACAAAAATTACCATTTTTTTACTGCTTGAAGTTAAACGCTTGTGTAGATAGAGCAGGGATGTGAGGGTGGACAAAAATAAAACGATCATCCTGATTGGTTGGTATTGTGTTTTCACCTTCTGAATTACACGAGTCACTGAACTCAGTCCTCTACGCACTTCTCAAATTATGTTCTCCTAATTGGGACTTTATTGGCTTCCGGCATTAACATTCTATTTCAACTCAACCAGTTGACCACAAATGTTGGTTTTATTTTTTATTAAATGCTTTTTAATGTTTTCTCAGTGTTTTAGATTCAAAATGCAGCCTCATGAATATTTAGTGTGCAGAGTTTACTTAAACAAAACAGTGTAGAAGCTCTAAAAGTTAGAGCATAAATTGTTAATGTTATAATAGCTATTTAACATTTCCTTCTAATTCTCTGTTGGAAGCGTTTTAGATAGTGAGCAACTTGTGAATTACTTTATAGCCCTCTGATTTCTCTTTTATGTCATATGTGATAAAGGAGAAGCAGTACATAGAACGGTGTTTACGTGTGCGTGTGTGTTTTAGAGAGGAAGGCCTGAATAGGGTCTAGTGAGAAGGTGATTTACCCACAGCCTGCCTAGAATCATAATGAGTGAGCCTTTTTCTCACCAGCACAAAGACACACTCCATCCAAGCTGCTCTCTCCTCCAACCAAACAGCAAGCGTCCGGCTGACATCACCCAGCAAACACGTCTGAACATATTGACTGAGAGGTAGTCTGAGAGCTGCCAGCTGAGAGTCACACCATCTTAGTCACGTACTTCAGGAAACAGTGAAAAGGACTAATGCTGGATAGGAAAAAGGGGATTATTTAGTATTTTGAACTTCTGTTGCATGTTTGTGCTTTTGTTTTCTCAAGAATGGCTATCCTGGTAAAGAGAGGGCTTCAAAAGAAACTCATCTTCAGGTAACTAAACTAGTATTGCAGCTATACATTTGTACCTGTTTGATTTCTAAATTGAGTGTGACTTGGCTCATCACACTTCATTAGTTTTTGCATTTATTTATTTGTTTTTGCGCCATTCATTTGATAGATTGGTCATTTTGTTTTAAAGGGACACCATGTAAGACAAGCTGTTGTTGAGTTATAAGAATTCAAGCCAAGTTGGAAGTGACCGTTGATCAGTTTTCTAGGTTTGGACAGTATAAAGACATGCACTGCATGGCTGTGTCTGTAGTGAAGGTGCTGCACTTTAACAAATTGAGAAACGGCATTTAAGAGGTTGTACTGTCTGTGGATTGCCTGTATCCCAGGTCTACTCTAGCTGCTCTGGAATCAGTGTCTTAAAATTGTTTTATTAAAAATAAACACTTTTCCTTTTCAATAAGTAAACATTGTAAATAAACTGCATTTTATGTGTGTGAGTGAGTGAGTGAGAGAGAGAGAAATACAATAAGTAGTATTCAGTAGTAACGACACAGTCATTACTGAGAAAGTAAGATATCTATGTGAGTACTATAAGGCCATACTCTGAAGATGGAGCTGGTTGTATAACACTTGGTTATTCTTGGGTTTCTGCCTTTTTAGTGGCATTTATCAACATTTATGCTTCTAAATGACGGATCCTAAATACTTGGACTCTTGCCCTGTCATCTTTAAGTTTAACTTAAGTCCCACCAGCTGGCATAAACATAAAGATTCCATATTTAAGTTCATAAGAGTATATTTCAGCAAACAAGAAATGACCATTCTGAAGAAAGTTGCTTTAAAAATCTTTGAACACTTTCTTGCTCACAAGAATAAATCCTTTTAAAAACATGGCCTGCTCTGGCACCACCCACAGGCCAAAGCTAACATTTTATCCACCCAGTTTCTCCTGGGTGGATAAAATCCAGCAATTTCTTTTTTAATTTATCAGGTTTGGTGGCTCAGCATGTTTTCTGTGTACTTATCTCAATAATTTAAAATCATTAATTACCCATCTGTCATTTATGTTTATTTGCGTAAATGGTGTGTTCCCATTCTGTTGTCTGCTGCAGTACAGCCTATTTTAAATTACTGTCACTGACCTGTCTTCTTTTTACTCTCCTACCCTTTCAATATACAGCTGCCCTCTGATGGCCAAGCCGGACAGCAGTCGGCTCCGTCTCGTGTGGCAGCGGTCGGTCCATACATTCAGTCGTCCACTATGCCGAGGGGCCCAGCGAGACATGATTTGCTTGTAAAACCAGCCTACCCAGACGGCACTGCCACCCTCCCAGCCCACGAGCCACAAAGCAAAGTGGGGACAGGTGAGCAAGCACACAGACACACACAGTCTGCAGGGTTTCCCCTCTTAACTTAAAGTTTTTCTTTTTCTGAGTTTGACTCAGATCAGTGTTGGTGTTGACTTGGCAGCAGCCCGTCACTTTGTCCATTCTTCCATTTTACATATATTTCAACAGCAAAATTAGACCTTTTATAGAAAAGTGCTATATAACACAGTTCATTAATCATTTACCATTTACAGCAGGAGGAGAGGAGTCTGGGACTTCTGCTGGTTGTGATGTCACTTTGAGCTCAGAAGGTAGCTAGTTTCTTCCTGGGTGCTGTGCTGTGACCTAGCATTGCTTAGCCTGAACATCAGTCTTTTATACCACTTCTCTGATTTTGAGTGAAGTAGTTTGAGTTTTTGTTTTGGCAAAGCATGTGTCTCATGTGGCCTCCTTAGTATAGGTACACGACACATTAGTAGGTGTACACGGGAGCTTATTTATACCACAATAAATTAACAGAAGTTTTAAGCGGTGCTCCTTATCTTTATATTAAGGCTTTAAAGTAGTCCGTAGTGTAGTCACTCCTGTGCTGCTTTAAATGCAGACTGTTTCTTATCTTGTTACATGGTAAACTGAGGATGGCACTAATGTGTGCTATGTGTTGGAGGTGAAAGTCTGGCCAAACCAATGAGAGACCAGAGCAACATGTAAATATGTTCTTTTTGCCATCACCCACACAGTAATTCCATCTCATGTGCGTCATCTCTGAGTTACTCTCTCATTCCTAAATTGGTCCCTCAGTAAGACTTTGTGCCAGCAGTATGCTTCAGCTTATTAAAAATGAATGATCCAACACAAAAATTAGTCATTACAAAACAACAACAGAAAGAATCGTCATCTCATGTTTTCCTATTTAAAGCAATTTCACATCCAAAAAGTGAATGGAATAGACTTCTCTCCAGTCTGTTGTGTTGTTGCATGCAATTATTTCTGCATGCTGAGTTGATTTGCAGTATGGAAAGAAGAGAGATAGGGATGGGCGGGGATGAGAAGGATTCTGCTCTTTTTCTATACACCCATTCCCATTTCCTCTCTAGCAGGGACGTTGTGCACAGTAACAGGCAGGCTCCTGGGGGTTGTGCTGCTGTCTGCATGGCCCCTTTGGGGGGGGGCCCAGACTGTGCCCATATAATGTTTAGAACCAGGGGCGATTTGGAGCTTTAAGGCTACTTTTGTTTTCTTGTTTTTCGAATGCATCTTCCTCAGAAGCCATGTTCTTGCTTAAGCCTCTGAAAGAGCTGCGGGCTAAAAGAAAAGGTACACACTTCTGTTTGTGTGTGTGTGTGCGCACGTATGTGCTTCTCAATATCTTTGCTTAGATGTTTTCATTTTTCATGACTTCAGAAAAGATAAAAAAAAAAAAAAAAAGATTAAAATTTTTTTTTTTTTCAACATTTTCTTGCTGGATCTTTGGTCCTGTTTGCTTGTTTTGCTGCTGTTTGTTAAAGCGTGCTTGTTGAGCTTCCTCCTCAGTTCTTTTTCTGCAGCTCTAAATGGGTCAGTTGGAACAAACACATAACCTTCACTTGAACTGACATCCTGGGTGGACTGTGACCAACCCAATCTGGTCTCGTCAAGAAAATATGTGTCGGTGTATTTATACATCCCCTCTTCAGATGGAGCATTTAACTCCAGTGTGTAGGCGCTGTGATGGAAATCCTGTTTTTACCCATCTATGATGTGATGCTACTTTTGATAGTTGTAAGATAAATGCTTTTGTCGCTTATCTGACTGTGGATTTCTGCATATATGCATGGCCATTGGCTGGGTCTTAGTCAGTGAACCAAAAAAAGCAAATGAAGAAGGAAGCAAAATGCCACAAAATCTTTTGTTGCTGTTGTTGTTGTCCAAAAAAATGTTTGTATGACACTGCACAGCACAAAGCTCTCTGAACTTTGTGTTTATAATGAGTGAATCTATGTGTTGGTGCTTTGTTCATTATTTCTTTAAAAATTCCCCATGCATCTCATTTTATACTTGCTTTGTCTTCTCTGCCCCTGCCCCCCCCACCCCCACCCCCACCCCGGTTGGCTCTCCAGGCCCACAACCAGGGAAACTAGCAGACTGGAGTTCTTCAGGTCCAGAGCCCAACACCAATGGTCATGGTCCTGCTTCAACACTGCCACGAATGACCTCTCACTCCAGCGCCAACACAGACCAAGGTAAGGACATGGACACATACAGCTCATCTGCAGAAATAACCTCTAATACCTTCCTGTTCCTGTGAAAACTGTAACTGCTGAAAAGGCTGAACAAAGGGTTCTAAAGGGGTGTTGTTTCTGCCTTTTTTTTTTTTTTTTTTTAATTTATTTAAAAACTGTGTTTCAATTCATTTCTACATGATTTTCTCAATGTATTCTGTGACTAGATGAGTCAGAGCTGAAGAGGGACAGGAAAGTGCGTCCATATTCCATGTTTGAACCAACAGAGGCTCCTGCTACCTCCCTCCGCAAAAACCAGAGCAGTGATGACCTTGTCAGGGATGCTCAGGTGAGGGGGAACAAAAACACACTCTTTATATCATCATAAAAAATAAAAATACTTGTCAGATTTGTTAGGGTGCATTTCTGGTGGTACTTATCATTTGCTGTGTTTCTTTTTCTTCAACTCCCAGTCGGCTCCTAAGCCTCCAGTCAAGGTGCCTCCTCCTGTCCCCAGCAAACCGAAAGGCCCTGTTCTTGTTCCCTATGGCAAACCAGGCCTCAACACAGGCACCTTTCCTAAAACCAAGCCCCACGGCCAGCAGTCGCTCACCGCCCAGAGCCGCAGCCCTCTCCCACCCTCACAGAGCCAGACACTCCCCCTACCCTCCAAGCAGGACACTCCACCTGCAGCTACAGTACGGCCCTTCACCCCAGACCTACCCTCCTCCAAAGAAGCCAGCCTGAGCAAACCACAAACTGTAGCTGCCAGCTCCATTTACTCCATGTACACACAGCAGTCCGGCTCAGGAAAGCCCTTCCAGCCTGGTGTGCAGGGTGCTCTCAACAGGGCTCAAAACCGCCCCAACGGATTCAACAGTGGTAAGTGTTAACTGATAGTAGAGTGTCCATATCGGCTATAAACTGTATATAATGAATTAAAATGAGTAATTCAAGCTGGTAATGGAAAAGACAAATGGGGGAAAAAAATGTTTTAATGAATGAATATCAAATGAATTTAAATGAATACAGAAGAAGTCCATTGTGATTATAATTGAGTCATTAAACAGTACTCTGAAATTACTGTTACTTTGAAATTTTATCATGACCAGTAGTTGGCACCATAGGCATGGACTTGACATCCATAACTGATGTACTGGTGAAGATTTACACCCAGAGATCACTTGAAGCAGTAATAAATATAAGATACAGAAATGTCATCCAGCAGCAGGTTTAAAAACTGCTACAAGCTACATTCTTTAGTCATAATAAAAAAATTTAGCATGATAAATTTAATTTTACTGTGACACGATGAAGTCTGCTGTAAAGAAGCTTCATTCTCTGACTGCCATGATCTTTGTGTTTTATCAGTGATAACCTGTAGTTTGTTGAGAAGTAGAGCAGAGAGGAGTGGTGAAATTTGGCCAAAAAAAGATGCGTATAACACACCTTTTTTTTTTTTTTTTTTTCTGCTGTCTTGAACACTTGTTTTTTGTTTTTGTTTATAGTGTATGGTAAACCAGTGATCTCCAGTGGAGGCTCCCAGCATCCAGAGAATCCATACTTAGAGCGCCGCTCCCCAGCACCAGAAACTGAAATTGACCACGCTGGAGCTAACAATGTGGGCCCCAGCTCATCTGAGGGCCAGCAGCCAGAGACGGAGCGCATCCCTCGGCCGCTCAGCCCTACCAAACTGCTTCCCTTTATTTCCAACCCCTACAGGCAGAGTGATGGTGACCTGGAAGCCCTGAGAAAGAAACTCTACAATGCCCCACGGCCTCTGAAGAAACGTAGCTCCATCACTGAACCAGAGGGCCCGGCAGGGCCCAACATTCAGAAACTTCTCTATCAGAAGACCACACTGGCAGCTATGGAGACCACTGTGAACACTCCAACCACTCCCACATTTGCTGGAGAATCGGCGAAAGCGGCGGAGGGATCTATGGGGCCATATGGTTCAAAACCTCTGACTGGCACAGAAAACCACCCATCCGAGACAGGACAAACTCAGGAATCCTCACAAATCCCAGGTACTAATACTCCAGTTCCAGCCTTTAATGAACAGACCAACCCACCTTCAGCCATCCCAGGGACTGAGGAAATTATCCCCCCTCCTCCACCATCCCACCCAGCCCCAAGGCCAGATGATGCTCTTTTCCCACCACCACCACCTGCTAGTTTGGAGGACATAACACCTAACCTGCCCCCTCCACCTCCAGAAGGCTTCCTGGAAGAGTTCCCCCCCTACCCACCACCCCCGTATCCTAGTGGAGCAGAGCAGGACAGCTTTGGAGAGGACACCTTTAACATGAAAGCACCTGAGGTCACTGGACAGGTCACTCTGCCACCGGTATGAATCTTAAACTGCAGAATCACAATTATAATGTGGCTTTCAGCTGTTTGCCTTTTAAAGAACGCTTAATATGTGATATAAAATGCACCAGTCACTACAGTCCACAGTAGACACTACCTGTGTTTGTGTTTGTGTTTGTGCTGTGTGTGTGTGTGTTTTGTAAATCTCCTCACATGTTTGTTAGGGGCAGATCATGAGTTTATAGTTGGACCTTATGAACAGAGGTGACCTGCTCTTGTGTTATATAACTGAATAATCACCATCAAGTACTGCTATTGTTTCTGGAGAAAATGGGCTTTATTCTGCTTCTCTGTAAGCGGATCCCCACCCCACTTTCCACCAGTTACGTATTCTATTAAAAATAAACACCAGTTTACCTTTTCTTGTTGCTGAGCTCTTAGTAAAACTCCTTAAGCGGTTTTGATCTTAAGGTTGCGGGTTTTAACACTGAGAAATCAGCGTTATGACCCATTTTCCTAACCAGCCCCTTTCTTTTGTAGCCTCCATTAAAAAGCTAAAGGAACCCCCCCCCCCCTCCCCCCTCCCCCAATCAGGTTGCATAATCAGGGTCTTAGAAGAATTAATTAGTTTTTTTCAGCTTGTGTTCATAAACTGGATTAACCAGCTGGAAAAACAAGTCCCTCCTTTGCCTTAAGTCCAGACTGAAGAGAGCGGACACCTCAGCAGGACTTCAGGAAGAAACTCCAGCAGCCGCTTCTCTGAGATTTGCTTTTCTCTTTTGTTTTTTTCAGGCTCATTTATGTGTTACACAGTTATGTTTGTGTCTTTAGGGAAAGAGGACCAATTTGCGCAAGCCTGGCTCTGAACGCATCGATCACAGCATGAGAGTCAAGTTCAACCCACTGGCTCTGCTGCTGGACTCTTCATTGGAGGGAGAGTATGATCTGGTCCAGAGAATCATCTATGAAGTAAGACATCATCTCCATAAGCTTGTATTGTATTGTTATTACTGTTGGTAATCTACCCTGTTATTATACTGGTTTTTAAAAGTTACCTGAATGCAGTCTCTGTATTTCACCTCTTGTAATTTTTGAATCACAGGTGGAGGATCCAAGTCAGCCCAATGATGAAGGCATCACTGCTCTACACAACGCCGTCTGTGCCGGGCATACAGAGATTGTGAAGTTCTTGGTTCAGTTTGGTGTCAATGTTAATGCCGCTGACAGTGATGGCTGGTAAGTTTATGCTCACTGCTGGGACTTTATTTTTTTTCCTTTGGACATTTTGAAAGTACTTTTAGCAATTTTTTTAATAAAAAAAAAAAAAAATCTCACACTTTTTCTCCTCTTCCTCTTTACTTTTAAATTTAGGACACCTCTTCATTGTGCTGCATCCTGCAACAATGTGCAAGTGTGCAAGTTCTTGGTGGAGTCTGGAGCAGCAGTTTTTGCTATGACTTACAGCGACATGCAAACGGCAGCTGATAAATGTGAAGAGATGGAGGAAGGCTACACCCAGTGCTCTCAGTTCCTTTATGGTGAGTGAAAGCTATTTTATCTCTTCATGTTTGTTTTCCTGTATTGTGCATGTTTTTTTTTTTTTTGTTGTTTTTTTTTCCCCTCTTTGGACAAAAACTCAGTGTTTTCAATGCCTTTGCTCTCAGGCGTGCAAGAGAAGATGGGCATCATGAACAGGGGTGTGGTCTACGCTCTGTGGGACTACACTGCTGAAAACCCAGACGAGCTCTCTTTCCACGAAGGAGACTGCATGACCATCATCCGCAGAGAAGACGACGATGAGATTGAGTGGTGGTGGGCACGCATGGGTGACACCGAGGGTTACATTCCCCGCAACCTCTTAGGGGTGAGTTATGTATCAGTGTAATATTAAGTGTGTGTATTCTAGGTACTTTGATGTGTATTGACATATTTGTCTTGTCATCTAACAGCTCTACCCCAGAATAAAACCAAGACAGAGGACGCTGGCATAAAACAGAGGAATCCCTGCACATTTCCAGCCTGGCAGAACTCTGAAACACACACACACACACACACACACACACACACACACACACACACACACACACACACAGGCTTTAATAGACTGGGGAAGAAAAGGACACTTGCTGAGATAAAGAGATGAGGAAAGACCAAACAATATGAAGGATCAAATGCTTCTGGCACTTTTCTGTATCAACAAAAGAGAGGGAGTCACCCTCTTTTCTTTTTTTTTTTTTTTTTTTTTTTTTCTTTCTTTTTCCCCCTGTTTCTTTCTTTCTTTCTTTTAAATACAGGTCACACTGTGTACCTAGGACACTAAAGGCTTTCTTTTCCTTTATTCCTCTGCTTTTGTATTAAGCGTCTAAAATTGCGTCTGAAGTGACAGTGGGATGTAAAAGGAACAAGCAGTATTTTTTAATTCCTAGAAAGTGATTTTTACACTTTGGAGTAGTCTTTCAACACGTATGTCTGGAATACTGGTTATTTTCTAACACTTTTGGGCACTGCATGAGGTGAATGAGTGGAGGACAATGGTGATGATGCTTTTGAAACACTCTGTTACTATGACAATCTTTTGGGGCATCTTTCTCATCATCTGCATTAAGTCACTGTACAGCTGCCCCAGAGGTGTAAAGTTTCAGCTGTGACAGCCACTGTTCTGGCTTAACAAATAGAAGAAGAAATAACTGCTGAAAAAAAAACAAAAAAAAAAATGGTGACGAAGCTTTTTGCGTTATCTCGTGCTGTTTGTTCTGTGGTCAATGACGCCTAGAAAGCCAGCCTGCTGTCTGCAGGGGCATGTGGTTGAGATGCCACAGATGCCATGTATACATGTATTTCTGTCATAAACGTTAGTGAAACGTGACTGTAGGAATTATATTATGAAAAATGACTTTCATAAGAGGCTGTCTGAGGATGCAGGAGATTTCATGCAGGATGAGTTTGATACAGCCATTCTGTGAAGGCAAAGCTATTACAAACCTTTTCCAAGTAAACTTCAAGTCCTAAAATAAAAACATAGGAATAAAAAAAAAAAAAAAAGAGGTGGAACTTGAGACATCTCAAAACTCAACACAATCAGTCAGTGCTGATGTATTTATTTTTGTTACTTTTTTCCCTTATCCCTTTTGTTAGAACTATAACCACATGTGTAGTGTAGTATTTCAAACATTTACAATAAAAACTTTGTACTGTTCCTCTGTGGGTTTTTTTTCTTGCATTCACAAGATATCAGAAACTGATTAAACTTAAACCAGACATTTCCTTTCACCACTTTATGGCATTTAAATTGCTTAAAATTTTATTTATTTATATATATATATATATATATATATATATATATATATATATATATATATATATATATATATATATATATATATATATATATATATATGTCAACCAAAGCAGTGTGTATTTTTTTCTTTTTTTCTTTTTTATGGCCTTGTTACAAAATATTCACTGCCATCTGCTGGACAGTAGTTGAAGCTACACAAGCACAAATTCAGCCTGTGTTGTGACATGTGTGGCGGTGTCACATCGCAGGCTCTGTAAAACTAAAAAGGTTTAAAACTGATGCAAATACAACACAAGTGATATAACTCTGTAGTGTTTGCAGTGCTAAATAGATGAATGACGTCATTTTTGGATTTGTATCTTTATGCGGTAATAATAATTGACGTTAGAAGTTGAGACTTTTTCATTGACTCTTTGTGGAGACAGCCAACAAGCAGCTATTTGTGTACATGTCCATCCTGCATCCATATCTACACTCATGGCCGCTTTGTTGGGTACACGTGTTCAACACAAGTATATAATCAGCCAGTCACATTTAATTAAAAAGAGTTGGCTCAACTCAGTGCATTTAGGCATGTAGACATGGTCAAAACAACGTACTGAAGTTTAAACTGAGCATTAGAAGGGTGAGCGGTGACTTGATGACTTGGGTTTGAGTATTTTACAAACCACTACTGGGATTTTTCCTCACAACCTTCTCTAGGGTTTACAGGTCCAAAAAAAGAGAAAATATCCAGTGAGTGGCAGTTTTCTAGGCACACAATCCTTTTTGATGCCACTTATTATATCCAAGGTATGCAGAGGAGCACACCTGAACACCAAAACACATTAAATTTTAAATCAGATGGGCTACAGCAGCAAAAGATCACACAGAGTTCCACTCCTGTCAGCTAAAGAACAGGAAACTGAGGCTACAATTCAAACAGGCTCACCAAAATCAAACAACAGAAGGTTCATCATGGATGTGCAGCCTCAGATGTAAAAGTGATGTTTTTACCATGCCAAACATGACCTGCAGCTATATCAAATATAAATACTGTATAACCTACTATATGAAAAAAAAAAATGCTTCATCAGTTATTTTCTGGCTATTTTTTGTCTAAAAGGCAGGCGTGTCATTAGCCTGTATTCAGTATTAGGACAAACAAGAGAACACCGTGTTCTACATCACATTAATTTTTCTACCGTGAAAGCTGGACAAACAAACATTATTACAGTAACAAGACATTAGGGACATCAAGTATGTTTCCTGTCATGTTTTACTTCAGTGTGTTGGTTAAAAAAAACTACTGAAGGATGCTGGATAATGACTTCATTTCCTTTTAATCACCTCTCACCAATGAGAGCGTACAGTATGGTCCCAGCAGAGTGGGCCAAGGAAAGAGCATCATAATTGGTGTACCAAGTGATGTATATGTGTGTTTCTTCTTCTTCTGCAGGGTGAGCACATAACAAGGCTGACATAATAATGGTGTTTATGAGGTAAACCTTAACACATAATGGTAAGCCTATAGTGTGCTGATACAAGATGCTGATGAGATGCTTACACCTGCTACAACCAGCTGATGGTGCCGTATGGAAAAAAATGAGCGTTTCTACGACTCAGCCTTAGATTGTTGTGATTACTTCAGTCTCAAGGATTTAAGCTGATGATGCTGTACTGTATTTCTTTCCAAATTCCACTTTTATTGCTAAAGGTTCAGAAATCTGCCACGGTCCATGTATAACTGCAACCGGTGAAGTCCACAAAGAGCAGAAAACCTCAAAGCCACAGCAGCAGCACATTTCAGCTGATCACACAGCCTGCCCACAAAGGATAGAAACAAGTGGTTGAGATAAATGACTGAATTCAGCAACAGCAGTGTCCTCTGAATATGACAAACTGCATCCATTCTTGATGCACGCATTCATAATAGAATAAATGCTCTGTATAAACAAGTCTAATATGACAGATAGCTGCTGTGGTTTTCTTTCACAGTTCAGCTCCAATTGATCTCTGCAGTCCTGCAGTCCCTGTGTTTTTTTTTTTATGTGAAGACCTGCTGGGCTTGTGCATTGGATTAAATATAGTCCTGTGTATATCCACTCTGGGGATAGCAGCAGGGGAGAGTGAAGGAAGCAGCTTTCCTTGCAGGCACCTTCATTAAGCGTTGAGCTGCTGTGTAGAAAACATTTGCATTTCATTCACATGAGAAGTGAGATCTGCCTCAACATGAGCCTTAGCTCATCTAAAAATGCTATTTTTACCCAGAGGTCTGTACGGGGGAGAGAGCTATAGGCAAAGAGATGGGGAGTCACAGGTGCAATTATATCTGCATGCCTGGATGTGAGTAATGTGACTCCCCTACTAGCACAGAAAAAAGTATTTATTAAAGATGACAACTGTAGCAAAGGCCACAGTGACATCTTTAGTTTGAAACATGCACTTTTCTCTGCAGAATGCAAATGCCTCTCTTGAGACAGACTGTGATGTCCTCACCTCGCAACTTATAAAGTTGGTGGTCCCACGCACCAACACTATACACAACATACACTACCCGGCCACTTCATTAGGTACAACTGTTTAACTGATCATGAATGCAATGATCTAATCAGCCAATCGCGTGGCAGTAATCGAATGCATTTAAGCATGTATACATGGTCGAGATCACCTAGAAGTTCAAACCAAGCATCAGAATGGGGAAGAAGGGTGATTTAAGTGACTCTGAATATGGCTTGGTCATTGGCGCCAAATGGGCTGGCCAGAAACTGCTGATCTGCTGGGATTTTCACACACAACCATCTCGAGGGTTTACAGAGAATGGTCTGAAAAAGAGAAAATCGTCTGAGCAGAAAACCACACCGGGTGCCACTCCTGTCATTATTTTTTCCCAATCTCCTGATTGGAAAAACATTGTCTGATGAGTCTCAATTTCAAAGTCAGACTTTGGCATTTATAGCATATTGCCTTCTATCAATGGTTCAGGCTGCTGCTGGTGGTGAAATGGCATGAGGGATATTTTGTTGGAACACTTTGGGCCCTTAGTGCTCTCTGAGCATAATTTAAACACCACAGTCCACCTGAGTGTTGTTGCTGACCATGTCCATTGCTTTATGACCACAGTGTACTCATTTTCTGATGGCTGCTTCCAGCGGCATGTCACAAACATTACAGCACAGGTAGCACTGCCTACTTGGCATCTCTAATCTGTTACAGATTTTTTGCTCCTTTAATCCTGGAGGATCTCAGAGTGGTGGAGGAGCGGTAGGGATGTCTCCCTACTATCCCTGCAGCTGGCCCAGGATACCTGCTTCCCCCACAACTTATCCTTCCAGAGCCAGAGCCAGAAGCTCTCCTGCTCTGCTTCCTGAGCCAGGTCTTTTATGGCTTTCTTCAGGTTGGTGCTTCTGATTCCTGGGGTCTTTAAGGCGTGCTGCATAGAGGTTCTGGTATAGCCTCTGCAGCCAACCCCCACTGGTGAATGCCCTCCATCCTGCTTGGGTACTTATTTTTGTACATTCTTTTCAAAGGAAGCCTTCAGTTTGTCCTCCCATGAGATGTTCAACTTGACCGTGATGACAGTCTTGGTCAAAAAAAGACCAGAGCACAATGTCAGGTTGCAAAGAGGTTATGGTGATCTGCTGTGGGAACCTGCATGGTCGAGATCCACTGCCAAGCTCCCCTCAGTTACCTTTGACATTAGGGATCATGTCCCGTGTGAACTGGCATGGGCCTGATCCACCTGGACAGCATAGGACAAATCCAATCCAAATAGGACAGGATCTGCCTCCTGTCCTATTTCCCTCCAGCCTCTGTGCCTTCAGGATTTCAGCCAGCTCATGCAGGACCCAGTTGTGTCGCCATCTATATGGGCCCTGCATTAATGCTGTCTTACATCCAGCTAAAATGTGCTGGAAGCTTGTGTTTCAGGAGCTGTTCGAGATGGCAGGTTTCCTCTGCGCCGTACCACAAGTGCAGGTTCTGAGGACTTGGAAGGGTGTCATATGTACCTCTGACCAGGAAGCTGAGGCAAGCCTGGGGTAGC
This sequence comes from Archocentrus centrarchus, assembly GCF_007364275.1. Lineage (NCBI taxonomy): Eukaryota > Metazoa > Chordata > Actinopteri > Cichliformes > Cichlidae > Archocentrus > Archocentrus centrarchus. The sequence continues at coordinate 16,715,961 of NC_044360.1, forward strand.
CTCTGCATGTCAGCCCAAATGACTGTTCCACTGAGACTGTAGTTTACTCTATCAATATTTTACTGGTGATCATTATTTTATTCATTATTTTGTAGCAAGTTATTAAATTATTTAGAATAATATTTAAGAACTATACTTCTATTTTTATTGCTTCCATTATCTTTGTTTGCCCTGTAATAGACTGGCAACCCTGAACTGGATATGCAGTTATGAAAATGGATGGGTGGATGGATTATGTTTGTGTATTTTTATTACTTATCATTAATTTCTGTAACTACCCACTTTATTGTTCAGCTTTGTTGTTTATGTTTTGCTTTAGTGTTGATGCTATAAGAACTTTGCATCTGATTTGTTTGAAAACTGTTTTATGTCACCTTCTGCTTTAGTTTGCTCTCATAGCTCCCACAGCATCCTTTACAGAAGAAGCAGGCAGCTGCCAAAATAACACAAAATAAGAGTTATCATCTGCCACGCCTGAATGACTAATTAATTAATGCAGTCCCCCCCCCCATATCTGTTAGATGTTTAACTGTTGGGCATGTTTGCCTGCTTATAATGTAATCACCTCTGATGGAAAAAAAAAAAAAATCTCTTGGATTAAATTTCAAATTTAAGAATTTATGACAATATTATAAGTAGGATAAAGATGAATCTAATAGACAGTGGTAGAATCTGTGCTGCAGGGAGCAGGACTGCTGCAATTTCTCATGAACAAACTCAAGGTCGACAGGCTAGGCTGTGTGTGTGTGTGTGTGTGTGTGTGTGTGTGTGTGTGTGTGTGTGTGTGTGTGTGTGTGTGTGTGTCTGTGTGTAAATGGCTGCTTCTTAACTGCTGGTCAAACTTTATTCGCATGACAAAAAGATACTCATAAAGTGATGTAATCTCTATTTTCTCACAAGAAATATTCAGAAATAGAGCCACAAAGGCATTTATGCATATGAGTGATAAAACATAAACAAACCCATATAACAAATCTTAAAGGCCACTTATTAAACTCGTAAAACAAAAGCGCTTGAACTCAAATATAAAACGTCAGTTAAGCTGTGTGTAGTTTTCTCCATGTACGCTAGGTGTCAGTGTGGGGCCACGGTGCAGCCTTGAATAGCGCAGGTTGATGTTTGGTGCCCACCTTTCTCGCACTTAACCTCTGTAACGCAATTCCAAGTAGAGGTGTGTAATAAGACCACGGGTGAAACAATGAACCAGGAAGCTTCTTATCTTCAGATAACACAAAGCTGGTGATGCAATAAAAACAAAGAAGTCGCCTGATTCAGAGTAAATAAAGAAAGTGAGCGTCGCGGGAGGGCGGGCCACCTGTGACGGAAACTGAGTGGAGGAGCTGCGAGTCTGTGCCTCTGTTAGTGCTGCGTGTGTCTTTCAGCGGGTGTTTGTATGTTTGCGAGTGTGTACAGGCGTTTAAAGTCCACTTGGATAATCTGAAGCTCGAGGAAACGAGCATATCCTTTTCTGCGCACAAATCCAGGTAAGACAACCTAAAAACTGCGCGACCTCTGCGGACATATATCTACTAAATATATGATTTAGGCTACTGTGATCTTTATATCGGTTCAGTACATCTTCAGTGGTCATATAGTAAGATTATTATGTGTCTCCAGAGTGATTATCTTTTTTAAAAAATTGATCCTTTCAGTTATTGTTACACAGCTGTCCTGTGATATTTCTATGTCTTCCTCTCTGGTGAAGAATATTTACATGAGTTGTTTACCTGCCTAATTCAGATAAGTGTCAGCTATCCGAGCATTTTCACTGACATTAAAATAAAGAATTATTTTTATTTTTTCTGTATTAAAATTAACGACTCTTGACGTGCCCAAAGTGCACACTGCATTATAACTTATGTGCGGTATTTACGAAATCTGTATTTCATATGGAAAACACAAATCCAGCTGAGCAACTCTGATCAGATCGGTGTGAACATACAGTGATGGTGTTTAAAGTGCTGATGCTTGAAAGGTGGTCATCTCCTGTCCAGTCGTGGTGATCTAATCAGAGGGCCTGCAGCGGAACCTGTTTGGATCCCATGAACCCGTTTATCTACCTGCCTGTTAAAAATCATGACTTGAGTGATAAGAGGACTGAAACTGTTGGAAGATGCATGCAAAGAAGTGTGCTATTGTTGTGCAGATAGTGTCCCTGATAGTCCCTTCTTGTTTTGCTCAAAGGATTCCTTAGCTGTTTTTGCTCCTGCACTATTAAAATGTTGATTTTTCTGCTTTTTACAATGCCTTCAGCAGTGATATAACTCAATATTTTGCTCTGATTGAGCTTTAACTCAGTCCAAAGGGGCAACCTTGATAAAGCTTCATGAAAACAGGAAGCCCAGAGTGAGGTCATCACCCTCTATTAATGAAAATTAATGAATTAGCCTCCTGGTTGTGTCTGCAGCAAACATTTTGTGTGTTCAGTCCACAATTGTGCTGTGTTTAAGTATTGTTATGCCTTTTTACTCGCAAGCCTGTCCATCCTGGAAAGTACAGAAATGGTTGTTGGCAGTACAGATTGGGATGCTCTCTGGGGAAAATCTGGAGATTTTTTTTTTAATCCCTAAATACTTTGGGAAAGATTTAAATGAGTTGTAAGGCTGCTGGTGAGTGGAAAGATCCTGATGAGTACCACAAACAAGGTACGCATTTATCAGTGATGGCAAACAAAATGTTAATAATACACGGACCATACAGAGCATTGGAGAATAACTCCAGTGTGTTAAAGGTGGGTTTAAAGGGCTCACTGTACCTCGATTGTACAAAGGGTAAATGCTACAGTCCTCTGAACAAATGTAGTTCAGTTCAGCTGGCTTCCTTTTGTCAGTCTGTGAAACAAGACCGTTTTAAAGCAGTCTGACTGCCACTTGAAGCATAGCTGAATGGCTTTGACTGTAATCTTTTCTGTCGTTTGTTACGCTCGCGCGCACACACACACACACACACACACACACACACAGCCAACTCAACAACAGAGAGTTTGGAGTCCTTTGGGACCAGTGTTGTCTGCCGATGGAGCTGTCACCGCTGAGCTCCAATATTTTCTATTCAAGCATGTTTATGGACACTTTAATTGTCTGATAAAATCCATTTCCGTGAATGGATGTCATGGGACAGAGAGCCGGCAGTGAGCACAGGAGGAAGGCAGATTAGGAAGGTCGCGAGTGGTGGAGCCACCTCGTCTCATTTTCAGCGTGTTCCTTTCAGCGTTTTCTCAACATTTTGATGGTGTGCTCAGTGGCCAATTAACAATTGAAAGCTTCTGCATTCAGGGGGTCTGAGGTACTGAGAGCAAGTCAGGAATAATTGATTTTAGATGACAGAGAATTGGGAATGTGACAATTACTGGATTTTTTCTCTGCACTGCTGGACTTTCTGGCAATATTTTACCACCTCGCTGCTTTCTCTCCCCTCTTTCATTTTTTCTTTATCTTCCTGTCACATTACTGTTTCATTTCCACATGAACAAACCCCTGTTCCTCTGAAGATTATTAGACCACATCAGGACCACTGTGGCTGGCTGACTGAAAAGACTTGCACCATGACAGGCCATTTGAGTGATTTTGTGTGCATGAGTCAGATGAATGACTTATTACGATCCCCTCCGTGCACCTCCTTCACCACCTTTTAAGAGCAGCTTAGACAAAAGTGGGAGCCGAGTTGACACACTTTCAGTATTTGACAGGCCCCATGAGAGGCAGCACATGCTCAGAGGGGACGCAACTGAAATAATTATCTTTTCCCAAAGCAAATTTACCATTCAGAGAGCAAGATAGAGCTGTGAAACCCTGTAAGAAAATTAAGGTTAGTTAAAGTGTAGCATTTCTCAAATGGATTGACTTCAGAAATTTATAAAATCTGATTTATACTAAGATTTAGAAGTCCATTTACAGTTCTTATTCACTGGTAATTGGTTAAATTTCACTCCAGCTCAGCAGAAATATCTTGAAATTTGTCACTTTTAGAGAGTATGTCATCTTTTTTGGAATCTTTTTTTTAATGCAGCCAAAACAAACAAACAAACAAAAATATGTTATGTTCCTTCAGTCGCTCGTCATTCTTTGTATGGAAGAAGCGGAGTTGCAGTGGTGTTAGTCACATGGCTTTCAGTCATGAGTCTTTCTTAAGATTCTTGTTGAATTACTGTTGACAACTTTGCGAGGAACTAAAAGAGCTTTGGTTGGGGTTCGAGAAAGATATGTTTGGTCTAAAACACACTTAACAATGTGAGCCCGATTTCAGGTTACTCTACTGGAAGGCATACGTGCACTTTTTCACATGACCACTAGAAATCTTCTATAGTATCAGGTTTGCTTCATGTTTACCACTGATTGGAGTGAATGCTCTTCTAGACTAGCAGGGAGCTTACTGTACAGGGTGGCTCCTACTATGGAAGTGATTACAGAGACATTCAATGGAATGACAACAGTCAAAACAAGTGCTCTGACAAACAACCCGTGACTCCAAAGTATTGCTTTTACAATGATTAAAGAAACAGGAAAGAACAATATATCTCCACATATGATAACTAATTACAAAGTCATGTCACTTTTTCCAGAATGTTCATGTGTGTTTATTGTTACACCTTCTTCTTCCTGACGGTAGAACTTTTCACCGCAAAACATTTTTGGCAGCTTGCCCACAGTTTGTTTCAGAAACAGTCCTGACTCAGAAGTGCAAGAAAAAAAAAGTCCAGTGTTATGTATTATTTGTTTAAACTTTCAAACTTTCAAACTCCTTAAATTTTGTTATCTCTCTGCTGAGTTAATATTGGCAGTTAATTTTGTTTTTATATATGTATATAAAAAATCCTGTGAGAATGTAAATACCCTTTAAAGTACACTGAAACTGAAGACACTATAGTTTTGTGGGGTTTTGTGTACATTTTTGTTCTTTTCAAACTGATAAAGAGGACTGGAGCAATGTTACTTTCTGTTGTACAAGTTCAGTCAGGCCCAATTTAGCCTAAAGAAGATTATAGTCATTTATAGAAATTTATATTTAGTGGTATTGCTCTTGTCTGAACATCAGCAAGGCCCCCACAGTACAGAGTACATGACTGATTATTATATAGAGTCATGTGAAAAAAGTTTTCACAGGTCTCTGTGAATTCCTGAAAGGAGGAGTTCATGGTTGACTCACTGACTGGAAGGTGCCCATGTCCTGTGGCTGCAAACCAAGCCCAACTCATCAGCCCTCCACCACCGTGCTCACAGTTGGTATGAGATGTTTATGCTGATATGCTGCATTTGGACATGGTTCCAGAAGTCTTGTGGTTTGTTCAGATGCAATTTTGCAACCCTAAGCTGTGCTGCTATGTTCTTGTCCTCCTGGCAGCCATTCCAAACAAGCCACACTTGTTCAGTCTGTTTGTAATTGTACTGTTATGAACTTTAAAAAGAAAAGTAGAGTCCACACACTAGCAAAAGCTTTGGAATGATTTTTAATACAATGCCATCATATATGTAAGATTTTGGGCATAGCTGCCCTTCCTCAGACATAAAAGACATTACAGGGAACATGCTAAATATTCACCATTAAGACTGGTTTGAACTTTAACTTTTAAGATACTGAGAGCTGTAGTCTGAGATGTGGCTCTTAGGTTTTTTTTTTTTTTTTTTGCAATTTCTCTGAGCATTTCGTAGTCTGATCTTTGGGTAAATTTGCTGGGATGTTCACTCCTGTGTTAACACCGACCCGAATGCTCCAGATGAGCAAACTGCCAAAACCTCTGCTTTTATAGTCATGCTCACACAAGTGCATTTGATTAGCAGCACTTGGCTGCTACTTACTCTTTTAATTCCTATGGACGTAGTAATGATATACTTCATTTATGCTTAACTATTGCATGGGCAACACTGGGACCTGAGGACAGAATTTCATTCGACTGCATGTAAATATGAATTGAATGACAATAAAGAATCCTTGAATTTTGCACAGGACTGCATAGAGTCCTGTGCAAACTTTCCTTTTCACCTGACTGTGTGTAAAGCAGCTTGTAGAAGCAGCAGTGGGAGCTCTAGACAAGCTAAAGCAACAGAAGTGGTGCACGTTATTTGAAATCTGCCAATTGGATGATCTACCTTTGTGGCTTTGTAGCCTACCTGAACTAACGCTGTACACAATTAGTTCATGAAAGTCTAGTATGTGTGTATGTGTTCCTACCTACTGTTGTAGTATCTCTTTTGTCCACACCTGCATGCTGCTGTGTTCATCTGTAATGTTATGCAACACCGAAGCCAGCTGTTGTCATGGTGTCAGCCTCGAGGGACTGCTGGGGCTTTCTGTGGGAGCGCACACACGTGGTAATGGCTTCACCTTTCTGCCTGTTTTTTGCCGCAGCCTTGGAAGTGTGTGTAAATAGATTTGTGCTGTGCATGTGTGTGCTCGTAATGTAAGAAACAAGCAGGCTCCCCGGAGAGTCATCTGTGTGTGGTGCTGGAGGCATGTTTTGTTTGATGGAAAGCGCTAAAGAGTGTGACTGTTTACATTTGGAACTGGGAAAGCGGTTGAAGAGGTTTTATTTGTGCGAGTGTTTAAGTGAGAACTGGGGAAAGGGAGTAAGGGAAAGAATGGTGTTACCATAAAATTGGATAATGTTGGTAATACTCCACAGAGTGTCTCTCAGGGTTTTCTCAGTGTTGGTGTGTGCACTGGTGCATGGTATAGAAACACACACCACCATCCCTCCCCTCTGCTCACCGTCACTCCTTTCACCCTCTGTAAGAGGGTCTGCCGGAACAACATTGGCATTCATATCACAACACACACACACACACACACACACACACACACACACACACACACACACACACACACACACACACACACACACACCTTTGAGATTATCATATTTCACAGTCTTTCCACTCATGCATTTGGATCCTGTCAGGTACGTCTGCTGTTTGAACTGGTTTCACACCTCATCGATCTGGATTGCTCCACATCGCAGTTTAATCTCCAAGTGTTTGCTCGTTATATCGGCACGTAGCTCTTGTTTGACAGGCGTTGTTTGGTTAATGATATTTCCAGCCCCGTGTTTGCATTCGACAGCTGCTGCTCACACACTGCACACTTTGCAACATGTAAAGCTAGACCGGTCTCACAGGGCGGCATTGATCTACAAAAGCCTCCAATATTTTATTGAACAAATGCACTTTGTATCTCTTTCATATCTCTGTCATCATCCTTGTGAAATCCTTCCACATCAGCTCATTTAATGTGTTTGAACTCTGCTGTTTAACTTCACCGGCTTTTCTTCTTTCTCAACTTCTCCTCTGACTTTTTGTGGTGTCACATTTTCAATCACAGATGACTAACACCGTTGGCTTTGTGTGTGTTCTTTTTTTTTTTTTTATTTCCAGGTTTCTTCAGCGTGGTGAAAGAAGTTGCCTGCTTTCCTGCGAGTGCTTCGGTGTGCTGTTTTATGTGTGTGGGTGTTTGTGTGCAGGGGTGCATGTGAGTCACTGAGGTGAATATGCCTGTGTGAATGCCTTGGTATACATATACATCCTGGTCGGAGAGCATTTGCCCCATGAGGTGCTCGGCGGAGATGCGGCGTGGTACGCCCTCTGTGGTGCAGCTGCTGCTGCTGCTGGACTGCTTGTGTGCTGCGGCGACTGGCTACCTGTTCAGAACACCCCTGGACCTGGATGTGACTCCACGTGTCACTGTGTTGAACAGCGGTAAGAACAGACATGAACACGCAGATGATTTTGTTGCAAAATCAGTGGAGGTGCTTTAAAATCATCAGACGTTTATTCTGCCCTTAATTATTGAATGCAAATTCATTTTCATCTAATCCAGAATTACAGACACAGTCTGACTAAACTCATAAAACACAAAAGTTGTCATTTTATGTTGTTTTTTTTTTTTTTTTAAACACATAATCACACACAGTACAGGCTGGAAAAATGAACTCTTGATGTAACTTCTGGAACCTCCATCAACCAGCTTATGAGGCTTCTGGAAGTTCATTAACATTTCTGGGATGTCTTGATTGACCAGGCCTGTTCAGATCTAAGTGGGGTTAAGGTCAGGTCTCTGCCTTTACAAAACATGATTTTTCTTCATTTTCAAGCATCTGTTCAATCTAGTGTTGATTTACTTGCACGCTTTGGTTCACTGCCTTCCAGCATCACCCAACCTCAGGCCAAGGGCCGCTGCCCTGACACCCCCCCTGAGAATTTTCTTCATTCGCTTTTGAATTCATTGTTCCATAAATTATTGCAGGGTATCCAGGCTCTGGGGTGGTGAGGCAAGCCCAAACTGCGATGCAATGATGATGTTTTGGTGTTAGCGTGCAGTGCTTTTTTGTTGTTTTTTTTTCCCTAACGTTGTGCAACAGGTCAACTTTATTTCTTCATCTCAGAAATGTTGTGGAACAACATTTAACCCAGGTTGTCTTTTGAAAACCTGATATATGCTGGAGAGTTTTTTTTTTCTTTTTATTTTGGAGAAAGAAAAAAATGCTTTCATTCAAAGCATTCTTACAGTGTTGTTGACACCTAAAGAAAGATTGTAGCAAGTCAAGATTTCTGTTTTGCTGTTACCCTCGGTGTTTTTTTTTTAAACCTCCTGGAGAATTGCACATTGTGTTCTTGGTGTAATCTTTGCAGGACGCCCACTCGTAGGGAGAGTAGCAACAGTCCTGGAGTTTCTTCATTTCTAGACAGTCTTTCTCATTGTGGACAGGTCATGAGAAATGCTTTTTGTAACCTTTTTAATCTCTCTAATGCTTCTTTGAAGGTCCTATGAAAAAATAATCTACAGGGCTGGCTGCCTTCCAGTTGATAAGTTGGAACCATATAGAGTTGCACCCCTCAATTATCATATCTAGTTTAAAAAAAATGACCCAAATACTCAACTCGATACTTGAAATAGAACTTTCCAAAACAGTGGGTGATGTGGCTTGGGTCAGGGGTTCACTTGCGTTGTTTGTCCTCGACTGTAGGTGATCAGCCATCATATTCAGTAAAGATATGAAAGTGTATCACTGACTGAGATGAAAATCAGACCACATTTTAATGACTAATCGTTGCAGAAATCCTGGGATTTCAAAGCGTTGCGCAAACATTTTCTTTGAACTCCGATAAATCGCTGAAGATGACTCATATCTCAGTATTTATCTCACTCGTTTCATGCAGTCATCAGTCATATTTTTATTAGAAAGCTGCAGATTGTTTTCTATAAGTAGACTTTAAAAAAAAAAAACTGTCACTGGTTCATTTTCTTTCTCTTTCTGTGCCCTTTTCTTGATCTAGTTTTCATTCTTCTCTTTTACCTCATTATCTCCTGAAACAATGCTTTTCTGTTTCCCTCCACTCTCTTCTAACCTCCTCTATACCTCATTGTGTGCACACTGAGTTTAATATAGCCTCACTTTCCTCTAACACCTGCTTCTTCTGTTAACCATGAGGATTTAAAACATTTTTTTTTTTTTTAAATTGGGCTGTGGTTATTATTTGCTTACTTCATGAGTGATGGCATGTAGCCTGAGGTGCTGCAGAGACAGAGGCAGATGAGTGTAGGGTTTACGCTGGGATCCCTGCGGAGCATCCAGGGAGCCTGACATCGCTGTAGGTAGTTGAGAAGCACCGTAACCATGACAACTGTTGTGGTATTGCACAAGTCGGTGGTATAGAGTATTTTTTTCTTTTTGTTCATGTGTGGCAAAGTATGCAGTGCTGTCTAATCACGGACTTTATTTGTTGGTGCACACGCGTGCGAAAGAAAATTTCTCACGTTTCCACATTGAATGGCACCCAGATTTTCTTCTTCTTCTTCTAGATATACTTGTAGAACAGTATCACTCCCCTTCTCGTCTTTTTTTTTTAAACAGTTGTATTTCTCACAGTACATCACCTAGCTACACTTAATACCCATCTTTTTACAATTCTTGATACGTTTATCTCAGTTTCTGTAAATCGTCAGTTAGAGCTCACTCTGGCCCACAGGTCCTCCTACACATCTCATCCCTCTCATACTCATCCTCTCTCCCACCTCTCCTCCTTGCTCTGCCTTTGCACTTAAGCTCTTTTACTCAATTTTTTCTTCATTATTTTGTACTTTTCATGGTTGCACTGCCCTCTTTTTCCATTTCTTTATCTAGCTTCACCCCTTTTTTCCTCTTTTATTGCACATCCCTCCTCCTGATGGGAAGGCTTCAATATGCAAACTTACCTCTAATCCTTTTAAACTCTGTGTTCCTTGGCAACCTAAAGTCAAAGCTACAAAAACCTAAGGGGGGCTGAGAAGTTACACATGCATCAACACTCACTTCCCGTCACTCATACGTGTGTTTAAACATTCCCTTTTCCCCCTTAAGCAAGGTTAAACCTTTCAGGTGCGTTAAAGATAATTAATTTGATGTCTTTCGGCACTCAGACAGTTTAGAGCAGCTGAAAGATTAAAAGCTGGCATGACAGTGAGGGGGCATGTTGTAGAAAAGACTGAAAATTGGCAGTACACGTAAATACATTTTTATTACACACACTGATTGAATTTATCGGGTATTTGGGGAATTTGCTTCCCCTTGGACACTCATATTTAGGAATCCTACCCACATTTCATTTGCACGTCGGAATACTCTGATCCATAAACAGGCCTAAAAGCCATAAAAAAGGCTTAAGTGTGAGTTTGTACGCAAGGCTGTCGCGTCACAGTCCAGTGCCTTGATGTACATTGAATGCGTGTGTGTGCGTGCTGGCCTTTGTATCCCTGAACACAGCATACTGTACAGACCAGCTAAGGTCCATCCAAGTGTTTGCTCAGTAAATGACAGTATCTGAGCTCACACCTTTTCCTTCTCTGCAGACTAACTCAAATGTGCCTTTTCTCACATGATCTTGTAAGCTGAGGCTAACCTGTGACTTGTGATGTTATTTCATTGTAATAAAGACCAGATAAACCCACCGTCTGCTGCTCTGTTTCGAGTCACCTGGCACGCCTGCCACACAAGCTTACACACACAGTTCATTGTATGCCCTAATGCCTGGATTACACTCTGGAAATTTAGGCATTGTCTTTCCTATATCTTATTGTATTTACTCACAATGAGGAACTCATATCACATAGGAAAGGTTGTTGCTCTGAAAATCCCATACCGATGATAGTCTTTCTCCTCCTGCTGAGAATAAGAGAGAAAAGCAGACACCTGATCACCTAGGAGCAGCTTGGGATGGCATCTGACTGTTGCTGCTGCTGCTGAACTGAGCAGAGTGGATTGTGTTTTGCAGCAGCTGATAGGAATCTTAATGACGGCTTACTTTGAGCTAACCGTGCAATCTTCAGGGGGAAGTGAATTGGCTGAGGATCCAGGAAGTCTGACGGTTTTAAATTTGTCTATTGTACTAGTGTACTTATTCTTTTTTTCTTGTTTCATGACCATCTTAAACCCTTCTGTGGTACATAGTAGAGATAAAATTTTGTGTCCAACCAGAGCAAGAAAACCAACAAATCTTTATGCCCATAATACTTAGTCTGTTGATCCGTGAAAACCTTGAATTTTCCTCAACTCCCCACTGAGAGGTGAATATTCATAGTATTAGAATGAAAGTATTAAATGCATTTATACTTTCACCAAGGAGGTTATGTTTGCATGTGTGTCATTCTGTCTGTAAAAAATGATGGCTCAAAAAGGTTTTGAATCAATTCTGATAAAAGTCTGTAGGGATGTAGAAGTGGGTTCATTTTATCTATTAAAACCTGATTTACATCCACCAAGGTCTTCAAGGACAACTTAATGATTTATTGGTTGAAAAATGACAAAAAGCCTTACAAATGTGGTGTGTATTGTCAACTTATAGAAAATACTGTAAAAAAATTTAAAATATCAAGTTGCATTTGACCTCTGATCTCATTTTTACATTGGCCTTTCTATCAAGTTGACCCCAAAATGTGTTATAACTTTAAAGAAAGTACTGTCAGGAGACGGAAGAAGCCTAGTTTAAAATTCCATCCATCCATCCTCTTCCTGTTCAGGGTCGCGGTGGGGGGTGGAGGTTGCCAGCCTGTTGCAGGGCTAACACAGAGAGGCAGACAACCTTTCACACTCACATACAACCGTATAATATTATATAATAAACTCAAATTATTCATGTCCAAAAATTGTTTCAATCAGCCATCTAAAGAGTTTTTTCTTAGCCACTACACCAATACAGAGAAATTTAATAGAAGTTTTCTCTACCTTACTTTAGAAAAAAAAATAATCTGAGGTTTTATAAGATGTCCCTCAAAATCAAAGAACAAGGTCTTCTTACCACTTTGCTCCAGTGTGTGAAAATCACACAGTGAAGAAATCCATCAAAGAAGATGAAATTCTGTTTCACCTTTTACCTCAAGCAGTCAGGTTTGATTGAAAACGCTATCACTCTTCAGCTTTTAATATGTCCTGCTGTGATGGCTCTGACTTTCTAAAGGCATTCAGGGACAGTGTGGATTCATTCATTATTTTTGCTTCAATTTATCACCTGAACATCCAAATGGCACTAGAAATTGCTTGAATTTTGACATGCAAATTACAGTAATCGATTCAGAAAATGCTACAGCAGATCATTTTGCCCATTGCTGGGAATTTAAGGAAATGTGACTGTGCACAGAAGATGGCTTTTTCTCTGAGAAGTGTACCTATAGTTGTTCCCATAGAGATGAACAGTGCTCATGCTGAGATATATCCAGTTGGTAATATGTAGGCATACAAAGAAGAATATGGCTGATTCAACCATCGTATTCACCAATATCACCCAGAAAAAATGCGGTTAAACTTACCACTGCTCTGCTGAATGGCAAATTATTCTTGGTATCAAATAGCTTTTCAGCCAGTAAAGAATATGTTTGACAAATTAATGTTTGTAAAGTATTTTTAAGGTCATTAGGAGCTGTTTTACATTTAAAAAAAAAAGTAGTGTCAAGGAGTTACAGAAGATTACATTTATTAACAGCCTCTCTCCTGTCCTCTTTCAGGTCTCCAGGGCTGCAGGCGTTTCCAGCCGTCTGCAGTCGGCTACAGCACCATGTTGCTGGAGGCTGACAGCGAGCGTCTGTACGTCGGGGCCCGCGGGGCCGTATTCGCTCTCAATGCCTCTGACATCTCAGCCAGCTCTGCGCTCACTGTGAGTTTGTTTGTTTTGTTTTGTTTTTTTCTATCTTGCTGCATGTTGTGCGCCTCAGCTGCCACATCTTTACCTCTGCCACAGCCTCATTTGCATTCAACATCGCAGGAACCTTTTGAGGCAGCAATATTTCCGTCTGAGGCAAAAGTATTTATTCCTCTGTCACCCATTGTGGTTTTGTATGTGTGTGTAGTTGTATTATTTTTAACACAATAACTCACAGGACTGGCTTGCTGCATAAATTAATACATTAATGAGAAGACAGCAAAGAATCAGCTGCTGTATCATCTCACTGTAATGTTAAATAGACGCAGAATTTATGGTGATACCATCTGCGTATGTTGACACAGAAATAGTTTCCTAATTCATGCAATCATTAGCATAATATATACCCCATTCCTGCGCTGCTTTTTACCATCAGACTTTAGAACTGTTCCACATGCAAAATTGTAAATATCCATCTCAACTCTGGAATCTTTCTTTAGACATAAATTGCTATTACAGCCCCAACAAATGGTCTTTTTGGACAAAGAAGCTCATTTAGATGCTAATTAATGTTATGGGCTAATATACTACAAGTTTGGTGATTGCAAGAGGTCATTTCCCTGTTTTTTTCCTTTCTATTGTCAACATCAAATTTCTAATTTTTTATCTGTAAGACCAAATTTTTTGGTATTATTTATGGCTGAAGTTTATTCCTCTGTTGTCATAAAGGTATCTACATCTTAGTTAAATTGCTTTTACTTTTCAGCTATGGTGCATCCCATTGCTTTGCTGCTTTGAAATGGTGTGAACATGCACATGGCATTTTCAGGAAATGATGGAATTTTGTTCATGTGTTAAGCAATATTTAAAAGCAGCAGGAAATGTATCTGGTTTCATGCTGGTATAGCTGCAGGGTCCTGATGGGGTCCCAGGCAGAGTTCTTAGAGACTGTGCACACCAGCTATCTGAGGTCCTGACAGACATATTTAACACCTTGCTGTCCCAAGCCAGAGTCCCATCATGCCTTAAGACATCAGCTGTGCCAAAAACCTCTGCAACATCATTCCTCAATGACTACCACCCCATTGCACTCACCCCTGTCACCATGAAGGGCTTTGAGAGGTTAGTGATGAGGCATCTGAGGCAGACCACCGATGTGGCAGAGGACACCCACCGGTACACGAACAGGTGAAACCGGTCCACAGCCGACGCCATTGCGGCTGTGACCTACCAGCTTCTCACTCACCTGGAGAACAAGAACTCCTATGTGAGGCTGCTATTCCTGGACTTCAGTTCTGCATTTAACACCAACATCCCGCAGAAACTGGTGTCCAGGCTGGCAGCACTGGGAAATTCCTCATCCTTATGCAACTGGATCCTAGACTTCCTGACCTCCAGGCCACAGAGGGTGAAAATGAGCAACAACACATCCTCTGCCATCATCCTGAACACTGGCTTCCTGCAGGGCTGTGTGCTCAGCCCACTGCTTTACACACTAATGACCCACGACTGCAGAGTTCACTACGAAAACAGCTATGTAGTGAAGTTTGCAGACGACATCAGCCACAGGGACGAGTCATTGTACAGGCGGAAAGTAGAAGACCTGACACGATGATGCAAAGACAACAACCTCATCCTACATGTCCATAAGACCAAAGAGATGGTGATGGATTTTCATAGGACTGGCACAGCACCCCCTGCTCTCTACATTGAGGCAATAGCGGTAGAAATGGTCCCTTCCATCAAGTACCTCGGTGTACACCTCACCAACACACTCTCCTGGCACACCAACACCACAGCTGTAGTAAAGAAAGCCCACCAACGCTTTTACTTCCTGAGGAAGTTAAAGAGGGCGGGGCTAAAGACAGAAATCCTCAGGTCCTTCTACAGCTGTGTGGTGGAGAGTGTCATCACCACCTGCCTCACTGTGTGGTACGCTGGGTGCAGGGTGGCGGAGAAGGAGGCACTGATGAGAGTGGTTAAGTCTGTACAGAGAACCATCGGGTGCAGCTTACCACTGATCAAGGACATCTACACCACCACATGTAGGGAAAGAGCTACCTGCATTCTCCGAGATTATACCCACCCCGCACACGGGCTTTCCACCCCTCTCCCGTCTGGAAGGAGGCTGCGCTGCATCCGAGCAAAAAGATCTAGGCTGAAAAATAGCACCCCCCCATACACTGACTAGGCACCCCACACACTACACATCTCAAACAGCATCACTACTGCACCTTAAACCATTTCAAGTTGCTGCTGCTATAGTAGAATGCTGCTATACCTGTTTTTAGTTTTAGTTTTAGTTTAGTGTATTCTTATTCTATTTTTACTTATCCTAGTTTAGCTACTTATTTATTATTTATTTTTCTATACTTATTTAAATTCTATTTCTTTTTATTTATAACTCTAATCCTGTGTTTGACTTACACCGATACCTGAGAATCTATATTTCGTTCACACTATGTCTCATAGTCTGAACGACAGTAACGACAGTAAAGCTGAGTCTAGTTCATAAAGAAGGCATCAAATTTTGATCATCGTCTCTTTTGTATTTCTGACAGGGCTTGCTGGAGCAAGCATATAACTCTGTAACTAACCTGTATTTGATAAAATAGTTTTAGCATCTCTTGTTGACTTGACTTTGGAAGAGTTCTGGAAACTTGAATTGTATTGTTCAGCTATTTATATTATTCCTGTGAGGTTAACAGTAAAATTCTAGCTTCACTGGCATGTGTTGATACCTTAAAAAACATATAAATTCCTGTTGAGTAAACAGAATTCCAGTGTCAGTAAGATGAATCTTTGTCTTTGCAATTTCCCAACTCCTCCTCCATTTCCAGCAGCACACTGACCTGCACATTTGGTTTGGCACAAATTTTTGCCCCAGATGCAACCCTTTCATTTATCTATCATGGGTTGTACACTAGGTTGTGACACCCTGCATGAAGTTGGCTTTGTGTTTCTTGGCAGTTGTGAATGATGAACATTTCACTTCAGAGGTGAATGTGCTAACCCCAAACACTATGGAAACACACGATGTTTCATCTGACTTTCAGCAGTGTCCTCTTCACTTTACTTATTCAGCATTCCTTAGATACAATTATAGCAATATAAATATCCTTGGAAGGTTAATGTAGTGTGATACTGTAGGGGTTAGCACGCGTGCTTAATGCGTGAAACGTCCCCACTTCACAACTTGGAGGAAACACAAATCCAGCTTCATGTGTGGAAATCATAAGCTAGCGTTCTCTTCCTGCCAGTCTGGATAAAAGGGAAGGGTGTCTGGTGTAAAAATCTGTGCCATGCCAAAAATGTTATTAACCTCAGAGGCATACAGTGTACAGGGCAATAAAGACCCTGGGTATAATGACAACTTCAATG
The DNA here is from genome assembly GCF_007364275.1 of Archocentrus centrarchus. Classification (NCBI taxonomy): domain Eukaryota; kingdom Metazoa; phylum Chordata; class Actinopteri; order Cichliformes; family Cichlidae; genus Archocentrus; species Archocentrus centrarchus. Next base: position 16,732,442 of record NC_044360.1, read on the forward strand.
CATTTATATTGTCTGTGATTGATGCTAATGTGTGTTGCTTTTGATTTTGCCATTGGTGTAAAACCACAAGTGGAAAGTTCTTATCGGTGGATCACCCCTAGCAAAGACTCCCCGATGAGGGCTTGTATGCTTTTGGAGTTTTTTAGGTTAAACACGAACATGCTATGAAGATAAAAGTACTTTAAATTTGATTTAAACAGAAAGTGCTTTGGAGTTCTTTTGATGTTTTAGCTGTCGTGCTGCTTTGTTTGCTATCTGGTGACAACCTGACATTAAGCTGTTTTGCTAATTATGTTAATACAGCAGCAGTTTGTTGCAAGGTATAGTTGCAGGCGTGTGCGTGTTGCACTCTTTTGCAGCCACTGCTGTCCTCTTCTCCTCTGTAAGAATTTACTTTGATTGTTTCATAAAAAAACAAAACAAACTTGCAGATGTTCAAGAACACACTAAATTCAGATGTGACGATAACATTCTTAACGCATGAACTGGTGAAGCAAAAAAAGATATTATCATGAGTTTATCTGTCACATCTGTGGCACAATGCCAAGGTCTTATTTAGGTCAGTGACATGAACTCGTCCACCTTTTAGTGTTCTCTTTCTCTCTTACTGTATGTTATCTGATGTGTTATAGATTGAGTGGGAGGCCTCCCCCGAGCAAAAACGTCAGTGCCTGCTCAAGGGAAAAGACAATAAGGTAGGCATGTACAGTTGTTGTTCTCTCACCCTCAGCCCTTTATTATTGTTTTTTTTTTTTTCTGTATTTGGCTCTATCTTATGTGTTGATATTAGCTTGCTCTCTGCAATAAATTTTTTCCATCTTCTTCCAGACGGAGTGTTTTAATCACATCCGCCTTCTTCAGAGGTTTAACTCAACTCATCTCTACATGTGTGGTACTCATGCCTACAGACCCCTCTGTGCATACATAGTATGTACATATATGCATTTGTTTCTATAGCAGTGCAAATAAAGCATGTTTACACATTGTATTTCTTGCTCTATAGGTGTGAGTTTCTTTCTGTTATTTTTCCAGTATTTCTTTTGTGATTTTCCTGTGATTTAAAGAAACCTTTGTATGTGGAGTTTCAAGATGAAACCACATCTCCATATCCAAATGTTTGCTCCTGTACAGGATGTGGAGAGATTTGCAATTTCATCTCAGCCCGAAGAAGGCAGAGATAAATGCCCCTATGGCCCCACAACAGGTTACGCTGCCCTCATTATAGGTAAGCCATTTAAAACACTACACAGTCTCGCTTAGATTTCCGGTCATCAGCTGTATGAACTGATTACATTTTTTTTTCTTCTCCAGATCAGCAGATATATACAGCTTCCCAGTATGAGTTTAGGAGCTTTCCAGATATCCGCCGCAATTCCCCGACTCCCACGCTGAAGACAGAAGATGCTCCCACACGCTGGCTGAATGGTGAGTTAATCTCCTGGCACCATAAAAGCTCCTTTAGCGTGTTTGAGTGGCAGGATGGTGCTAGTGGACAGAGGTTTGAGCAAACAGCCAGCTAACATCATGTTAAACCTCCACATGACCTTCACTGCTGGAATATCCTTAGTGACTCAAATACTGATTCAACTTCAGTGGATCAGTTATGCAATACTTAACTTTACTACTGCTAATCCAAGTCTGTAAATCTAACACTTTGGTCCAGGCTCAAATATCTCAACAATTGTCATAAAGTAAACCTTCATGTTACTGTCAGGATTAATCCTTAATGATAATTATTATAATAATGATAATTTATTAAAATTCCAGTCTTGTCCAGTGTTGGTTTTTGTTCAAACACTTGCAAATCTATAAAGTTACTTTGTAAAAATAGCTGATATTGACAGATATATTCAACACTGTAAGCAACACACCTGATAAACACCTGGTTCTTGAGCTTGGGAGGCAGAGTGGGTCACCCAGCAGTCAGAAAGTCAGTGGTTCAACCCCAGGTTGCCCCTGATGTGCCCATCAGAGCATGAGTGTATGCTTGACAGTTGGTGCTGAGTTAAAGTAGAAAAGCACTATATAAGTACCAGCTGACATTGTGTGCATGTTAGCATTTAGCTTGACACTAGATTAGCTTCACAGAGCAATTAGCAAGACTTTAGGCTCTTAAGCTGCTTCCACACACGCACTGCAGCCCTGAACTTTTCTAGATATGTCCTGACACAGAGCTGCCTCTTTGAATGCAAATTAATGTCAGTTAATTGGACATTAAAAGGGATTTTAACCTGCCAGTTCCCTAGTATAAAGTCCATGTGTGGTTCACTTGCTGTAATTGTGTCCCGCCCCCTGCATGCTCTACCTAAGCAGCTTCCAATAGTGATAACAGATTTATTACAGTCTCCTGTTGTATGCTGCATATGTTGGAGAAAGAACAATTCTGGACAATACCCTGACTTGATTCTTCTTCTGCGTATGGGTTTATCCAGAGGAAGCAAGACAGGATTATTGATCTGAGCAGATGTAAGGCAGTATCTTAAGGTGCTTAGTCCTTTCAGTAATTGGGGAGCGATAGGTAGTTATTGCCAGGTTGGACAAACAGGAGAAGTGGGGAGCCAGAGCCAAAGGATCTAGAGAAACAGGTGGTTCAGGGTGGCCTGCAGAAGAAGTAATCACCAAGACTCCTTTGAAGCTGGAGTGGTTCAGTGGTGCTGATCAGGCAGGCCAAAAACTGGAACAGGAAGGAAGCGAGGCAGTGTAAGATGATAAGGGTAAATATGTAGTGAAATTTAAAAAAGGCAAGAACTAGATTTACTCACTAGAGTAGCAGTGTCTACAATTGGGAATTGTGGTGAACTTGAGAACAGATATGAGTTTGCAGTAATGGATTGTGATTGGGTGATACCATGCCTGACCCACTGGAACACCTGAAACTACTCCAGAAATCAGGCAAAGAGAAAGTGTGTGGCAGGGAGAGAGAGAGCTCCTACATATGGAGGAGAGGCTGGAGCAGCAGGGCTGACAGAAAACAGATACAGCCTTGCTTACAGATTCCTCTAAAAATGTGACTTTTAGGTCAAATATTTTGGTTCTTTCTGATGTTTAGCTGGTTACTAATTCATCTATGCATCTTCTGATTTTATCTTATGCTTTCTTCTGCTTGGTACAAAATATTTAGTCTGAGCTGTATTTTTTAGCACTTTATTTTGCACCTTAGCAAGATGCTACAGATGAACAGGTGGAATTTTGTTGAACAGGGATTCACCTGGAACTACCCATCTTCAAGATCTAAAAGTTTAAAACCAAAAGATAGAAGATTGAAAGGGACATGCATGCAAACTGATTAGTAAATTGCTTCACATAATATGCAATGGGTTTGTGGTTTCACCAAACATGGAAACACATTAAGAACCCGTGCATCTCTTTCTCCTCCTTTGCAGAGGCAGACTTTGTGAGTTCAGCACTTGTGAGGGAGAGTGTGGGCAGCAGTATCGGCGATGACGACAAGATCTACTTCTTCTTTACTGAAATCAGCCAGGAACAGACAGCAACCTACAGCCACAGCCGGGTGGCACGAGTTGCTCGGGTTTGTAAGGTGAGTGCAGATTCAAAAGAGATGCAGGAGATATTTATCATGTGGGAGTGAAAGATTGCATCAGGCTAACTTGAGTGAAGCCTTAGCTGATGATAGCAGAGAGGACTGTAATAGATGAGGGGCTGGATAAAGAATGCATTTGGAACAAGGCCCCAGTGTAATTAGAGGAGCAGACTGCGTAGCTGATGAATTGGTTATAGAGGCAGTGAAACTAGGAGTGAGACGGATGGATGGCTACAGGTGAGACAGAGACTATTTAGCATCCTCTGCTGCTTAAATTGATAACGTCTTACATTTCCTGCTGCCCAGTAAGGAGTTAGAAATGGCAAGAGCCAGCTATACTGTTATAACCTTGTTTTCTCCTTTGGCACCTTAAAATAAAGACAGCTCACAAATTCTCTCCTTGAAAGGGAGGGCAACGTATTCATCCTAATAAGAGTGCCTTGTGGCGACATGTGTGACATTTTCAATTTGCCCCAGGCTGAATACACTTTAAGGTTAAAATCAAAAAGCAAGATGATGCCATTTGCTGGATTTCCAAAAGAATCGCAGCCTTGAGTGAAGCTTTTTACATCATGAATAGGTGTTGAGATGTGTGTGTGTATGTGTGTGGCTGTCACAGCCAATTAGAAACTCACTCCACTGTGAGTGCTTTCAACCTGCACAGGATAAACACACACACACACACACACACACACACACACACACACACACACACACACACTCAAATCTGTGAATTACAGTGGCGAGTCTTACCTATGGGAAGCCATAACCCTATTGAATATATTGTTATTGCTTTCCCTTACCATCTGTTGTGCTCATCAGGAGTTTCATATGCTCTTGTGTACAACCTTGAGTTGTGTTCAGTCTATTTTTTTTTTAATCTCATATCAACCTCTGTTCTTCCTCTTCCCTCTATATTTCTCCTTCCTCTTCCCACAGGGAGACCGCGGAGGCCATTTAACTCTCCAGAAACGGTGGACGTCCTTCCTCAAGACTCGGTTGACTTGTTCTCTCCCTGAATATGATTTCCACTTCAACATGCTGCGCAGCGTGTTCGTTCTGCCTGGCCAAATGCCGCAGGACACGCTCTTCTACGGCATCTTCGGCCTGGAGTGGTGAGTGAGAATTTGTGTGCTGTCAAGGTCTCTGACTGACAGGGTCTTTGAGGATGCAAATGCAAACAAGTGAGACAAAGATGAAAGGCAGCAGTCAATAGACTGAGACAGTCAAAGAAGACAGGAGGGGACAGGATGAAAGAGGAGAGAAAATGAAGCCTAAAGAACTTCTTTATCCAAGCGATGCAAAAAGAAGCTGATGGTAAGAGTTTAACAGCAGTTTTAGGAAAGATATTGATTAAAAAAATGCAAATTTACAGGAGGTTATAAAGGCTGTAATCAAAATTTAACTTTTTCATTTAGTGATACTTTTAGTGGTACTACAACTGTCTATTGTACTGTCCATGGTTGGGATGCTGCTGACTCCTCTCCAGCTCCACCTCCCCTCTTACCTCAGCTGCTACTACACTTCTCTGAAACCGTTTACTTCTCTTCTCCTTCTCTTTTATTCTTCCCAGACACATTTAACTTTTAATCAGCTTCATACCATCTTTTGCAGTGTTCGTCCCCCTCTCCCTCCCTCCTTTGTGCTTTCATCCCATTTATCTCTTTCTATCGTTTCATCGAGGTGACTCACTGATCTACTGTACTTCTACTGCTGTCACTATGGAAACCCTGGGTTTGCTGCTGTTATTGTTCGTGGCTTGCTCTCTGGTTTTTCTCATTGTGTGAGTTGATGTCTTTAGGAAAAGTGTGAAGGCGTCTGCAGTGTGTCGGTTCTCTCTGTCTGAAGTCCAAGAGGCCTTTCGAGGACCTTACATGGAGAACCAGGACTCTGGTTCTAGCTGGAAGGAATACACTGGAAAGATCCCCGACCCGCGACCTGGAATGGTAAATGCAAACACTGCCTGTTGTTATGAAATATAGTATGAACCACACAAATAATGTCCCCCTAACAGAAAGCAGATGAAACCGATGTAAAGCGAAGATTCATAAAGAGAGGACAGGAATAGAAAATAATTGAGAGAATGAGTGGCAGCCTCAAGGATGAAGCTCAAAACACAACCAGCTTATGTCACTGAAACCCATTTCCATGGCGATTAACTGCAGCACGTAGCTTTGGCGAAAATGGCTTAGTGCGGCAGCCGGGGCCGTGGCATCACTAGCAGACATCATCCACTGCAGTGTCACTTCAACACTTTGTGGGACTTAATTTTAACTTTGCTTTTAAATGGGAAGGAGAAACGGTCAAGGGTTTTAACTTGGGAGCGTGAAAGCCTCTTAGAGGAGTTGGCTGAAATAATTTGAAGGGGACAAGAGAAAAGGAAAGTCGGGCCCTTAGTCAGGTACAGAGGAAGCTGATTTGCCTGCATGTCAGCACAAGCCAGTTGCTGCACCCACGCAGGCTCATTGTAATCTATGTAAAAAGTCACATTTTCCCCAGACACAGTCTTCCACAGGCTCACATTTTCTTCTTGATCCCCTGATTTTCCCAGTAGACCATCTCTAAGCTCTTTGACACCCTCTCTGCCTTCCAGTATTGGCCTCTATTACAAATGAGCCAAAAATACCTCTGTTCCCTACAGCCCACATCATGCCTTGTTACTTGCTCATCATCTCTTCTCTTGTTGCTCTCTTTGGCTTATTTTCCTACAGTGTATAACTGATCCTCTGAGGGCCAGGAACATAAACTTCTCCACTTCCCTGCCTGATGATGTGCTGGATTTTGTCAGGAGGCATCCTCTGATGTCCCAGCAAGTCCAGCCTAAAGACAGACGCCCCCTTTTGTTTAGGAGGACCACAGACTACACACACATGGCTGTACATATGACCCAGGGATTAGATGGACAAACTTACCATGTATTATACATGGGCACAGGTGTGTATGCATTGAGATTAATTATTAACTTTGCAACTTTGCAGTTAAATGATACGTTTACCTGTACTGTTGTTAAAATAACAAACTTAGCTTAGTGTAAAGACTGAAAACATGGCGCTTGGTTTGTTGGAGAGGTAATGAAGTCTTTGTGGTTTATGTGGAGGTCGAGAACCCTTGTAGTTGCTGGGACCGGTCCAGCTGCATATCATTTTAGACTTCCTGTAGTTCTCGCTCAGCCAGCTTTTTTTTTTTTTTTTCTTTTTCATTGTTTTTTTTGTTTTTTTCAGCTCATAAGAAACAAACAAAAGTAGCAAATTATCATTTCACTGTACCCCCCCATGTTTGACATTGTGAGGCACTTTTGTCTTTAAAGTAGTACACACAAGTTTTAAAGCAGTTAATTTTTTTTTTTGTATTCATAATGTACAAAATCACAATAGTCTTCATATTCCAAAGCCCTTCATCATTGTAGATGGGAAACCAGTGATCCCATATGAACAAGCAGTTGAGCAAATTTTGACTGAAATAAAAAACAAAACAAAAACAAAGCACTTAAATCCACACTCACAATTTGATGAGGCAGCTTTAAGGCTGCAGTGATTAGAGAGTCACATGTCATCCTTGTCCGCTGCCAGCTTGATGATGTAATTCTACTTGCATTATAACTACACATTGTTTCATAGTATGACACACTCTTATGTAGTCAGTATCAGAATGTTTACACACACTACAGTACAGTTTTTTTTTTTTTTTACTTTCAGACATCAAAAACTGACTTACAGCACAGTCGCCTGTCATAAATAAAAGTACTGGGCCACCCACACATTACGCCAACAGGAGCTGCGTGGCTTTCGAAATCTGTGCAGTGAAGCTCCCAGCACACCATTTTTATGCTGATGTTAATGCCAGAGGATGGTTGGAACTCTGCAGTTATTGAGTCAGCAGAGCGTTGTTGACCGACTATGCTCCTCAACACTTGGCAAACCCGCTCTGCAACATTATGTGGTCTGCAACTTTGTGACTGAGTTGCTGTGGTTTCTAAATGCCTCCATTTTGCAATACCACTTACAGCTGATCGTGGAATATCTAGGAGGAAAGAAATTTCACAAACTGACTTATTGCAACGTGGCATCCTATTGCTATCACAGACTATGTGGCTCAGTACTTTTGTCCGTATAGTGTTTGTATACCTGTATTCTAGCACCTATTAATGTCCACAAAAACATTCATTAGTTCAGTTTTAACTGATGATCAGTAATACTGATACAACAATAACAAATAAAGGCAAAGAAGGATTGCTTTCAGTTATTTTGAAGTGTTTGCAATACTACATGGTGAAATGTATATTAATCAATGGATTCCTAACAAGTAGGAAATCTACCTAAAACTCAGTGTCTGACAGATGTGAACATTTAATTCAGTTAGTAGTACACTGTATTTTATGTTATAGTGCTTTATTTCTAATGCTTCCCCTTTCTACGTCTCCCCCAGATGAAGGCTGGTTACACAAAGCTGTAGACATCAAAGGTCAGCTGCACATTATTGAGGAGCTTCAACTGTTTGAAGAGCCACAGCCTGTTAACAATCTACTGATATCTGCCAAACAGGTAGTGACACATGCACAGACACCCACATGTATTAGATCTAATTTCTGCTTTAAACAAAGTCATCTGTGTCCTGCATGTCCTATATGATGTATAACTCTTGTGTCTTCCCCAGTGGAGTGTGTACGTGAGCTCTCCATCAGGCGTGGTTCAGCTGCCGCTCTCTAGCTGTCGTAGATATACTTCCTGCTATGACTGTGTCTTTGCCAGGGACCCACACTGTGCCTGGAATGGAGCTGAGTGCGTGGACGTCATGATGCAATCAGACAGGTCAGTTTGGAAGGTTGCGTGCGTGCGTGTGTGTGTGTGTGTGGTTGGATCAGGTGATTAAAGAGCCCTTTTGTATGTTTGATTTGAGTAAAGTTAAAGTATCATTATGTCCTATCATGCTGCCAGCTTTTTTGTACGTCAGTGCTGGCAGAAAGCAGATACTGGCTGGTATAGTAAATATACTGATTATTCAGGAAAGATGTGCTTCCTCTGTAGAAAGCAGATATCCAAGCAATAAATAGCTGACAATTTTGTGTTAAAGTGACTGTTTATTCCTTGCACTAATGTACCTATTGTTATGATTTATCCCTCTTCACAGATCCACATTAATCCAGGATATCCAGCATGGCACCAAGGGATGTGAGAATGCACAAGGTGGTACGCAAAAATCTCATCTGCTGCTTGGTGCTGCTGCTCAAAAAGAAAAAAGAAAAAAAAAACCCCAAACTTTTAACGCTTGAAAGGGAGATTAAAAATAGTGAATGCTACGAAGGACTCGAAAGACACATAGTTGTCATCAGATGGCATGAAGGCCTCTTTGAAAGTTGATTATGCGCTCTGTGTTGGCAAAATCCTCTCCTCCCTTCTTTAATCACATTTTTGCCATCTCTGGAGAGAAATCTGTTTGATATTCAAGGCAGGCAAAGTCCTTCTCTCACTCCTCAATTTCAATCTGATAAAGTGTAGCTTCTTCTGCCCCCTCATTCTTTCACTCTGTGCAAGGTAATGTGAGGGCAGGAATTAAAAGATTTGTAATTGGAGTTCATGCCTCAATAACTTTGGATGGCCTTTGATAAGTGCAGTAGATGTAAAGCAGTGGATATATCTATCGTGTCTGTGGTTGATTTGTCGGTTTTCTTGTGAAATCTGACATTCTTGTGGGTTTGCTTGTGTTTCAGATGTTGTTCATCGGAGCCGCTCTGTGCGGGTGGGTGATGACGTGCTGCTGCAGTGCGAGCTCAGCTCCAACCTGGCGACGCCCCTCTGGAGTCTGGATGGCAGACAGGTGCAGGGCTACGACCTCAACTCTGGTTTTCGAACCGGCACGGATGGCCTGCTGATCATTGAGGCCCGGCAGGACCAGAGTGGCCTGTACACTTGTTACAGCGTTGAAAACGGTGTAAAGGTTGCTGTAATTACCTACAATGTTACCATCCACTTGGACCTACCCCCTCCCCCACCTGTTGATCCAACTCATGACATTTACTTTGCCACTATCAAAGCTCCCACTGAGCGCCCCTCCTCAGAGAAGACCAAGCCACCATCGTTGGGCCCTCTCCTCCCACACTCAGACCTGCTCTCCCCCAGGAACATGGAGGCCATGTACCTGTCCCTCATCACTGTACTTGGAGGCCTGTGTGTGGTCCTCACAGTGGTTCTCATCTACTTGGGTTTCTGTTTGCGAGTAGGCCACAGAGGAAAGTACTCAATACGTGCTGCGGCTGCAGCCCACCAGAACAGTAAGAAGCACCACAGGAACAGGAAACAGCACAGAAACTCCACCACCATGGAGCTGAAGACCATCTCAAGTCACTGTAATGGCAACGGCATTTGCAACGGAGGTTCAAAAATGCATAATGGGAACATCCAGGATGGAGGCTTCCTACAGATTGTCCCTGGCGAGGGTCACGCTTCATCCAATAATGAAACTCCTCCCCCAGCCCCACCTCTCCCTCCCACACCTCAACTTACCTCTCCAGGGTGTGACTTTTCCAGCGGGCTGTCGGCTACGCTGCCCAGCGTCCTGAGGAGGATAAATGGAAACAGCTATGTGCTGCTACGGCAGAGTGACTCTGAAAACATGTCACCACCTGGTTATTCTTTTGCTGAGGAGCTCAACAAGATCTTAGAGAAGAGGAAACACACTCAGCTGCTGCCCAGGCCGGATGAGAGCTCTGTGTAGAGCGACGTAGCTCCCTCTATAGTGGGTGTACTTAGCCTGGTGCCTGTCACATGACTCATTAATGTTGTGGACTAAAGCAATGAAAGAGTCTAAAACTGAGACTATTTCTATTTTTGAACCATTGAACTGCTTGTCAACCTTAATTCCCCGCAATTTCCCAACACATAACAAATGAGAATCTAAATCCCAGTGAAAGGGCCGAGCATGAAACAAAAAAAAAGAGCAATCTACCTCACCTCAATACTGCCCATGAGGACAAGTGCAGTCAGACTACAGTCTGATCCAAGTATCATGTCTGAGCCCTCTGATCCACTAAGCAGGATGCACAGGCTCCAACAAGTCAATGTGAAGAGTCGATTCAGACTGGAGGGCAGCTAGCCAGAGTTTGTTTGTGCACAGATGGCCTATGCATTTTTTAAACATATGAAAAGAGAGGGGCAAGGGAGCGAGGGGATGTGGCATGCAATGTTTTTGCTTTTAACTAATTACAACGACCAACGCAAAATATTATACAGTAATATAAATCTAGATGGCACATAACACTTTACACCAGCCATCAATGCAAACACTGGTGAACTAATCATTATTTAATATTAATCCTGTTTAACCAAATATTTCTTAATTTATGTTTTATGTGATTACTAAAGACAATGTACCACATTTAATTCTAAAATAATTATCATATTAATCATTTATATAAGCATTTATATGTACTGTTAAAATTGGTAAAAAGTTTCATTATATTAATTTGTTGATAATGCGAGGATTACTCCAGATGATCCACTTAATGCATCATGAATGGTTAAAACTTGCCTAGTGCTGAAGCAGTGGGTTGGCCTTTAACTAATTCCTACAAGCAGGCATTAGGGTCCACATTATGTATGAAATTCATGAGGGATTTAACTTATTAAACCTTTAGATATTTGAAAATGTATTAAATGCATTAAATAGTGATTATTTCACCAAGTACTGATGGACATCCCGGGATATATTTGACAGTATTACTAATTTTAGTGCACTTTAAATTCCAGTAGTTTTAAAGTCATTGTTATTAACCCTGCAACCAGCGAGCCAGAGGAAGTTTTTTTTTTTTTTTTTTACACCCTGTTTCTCAGTGTGAGGAGTTGCGACTGTGGAGACCACAGCTGTATCTGCTGGACCTTCTTTGACACAGTGGGTCAGAAGAAAAACACTGACCGAGCCTGAATCTACTGCTGAGTGACACCTTGCATGAGGGCATCACACAGAATGACAGACTGTCTGAAACAGCGTTCACCAAAAGCATCCAAGGTTAATAGTCTTTATATCGCACCGATACATCTTCTACACAGGCTTTTAGCCAAACAGGCACTTAAGGCTGTGTATCATAGCCTTAAGTGCGTACATATAGTACTGTGCAATAATCTTAAGCCACCCCTCATTTCTTTATATTTTGCTTCCAAGGAGCCAGACTTTCTTGTAATGTTTTAAAGTGGTCTTGAGCAATAGTTCTTCAGGTTTTCTGAAGGTCTTTTAATGTTTTTCTTTGGAAATTTGTCTCCTTTTCCACTCATTTTCAGGCCAGTCCTTGTACCTGACCATTTTCAGAGACGTGCCTTTTCTTTTGTTTAAGACACTTACCACTGACCTATGAATCATTCAAGCAAAAAAACTCAAAAGACGATCCGGTGTTGTGCCTACACATAACAGACAGAAATTTGACAGAAATAAAATAGTATTTTTGCAGCAGCAAGGTAATTCCTGAAGTGTTGTTACCGAAAGCTTGGCATATCTCGGCATGGTGTTTACAGTGTGTTTTAAAAAAACGAGGAAGCTGAACTGGAGAACAAAAGAAAAAGTGGCAGGCCTAAAAATAACATCTACAGCTCATGAGTAGTGTCTGAAAGCCATTAGGTCCTTAAGAAACAGGAAAGCAGAGACCTGACACAGGACCTGATGGATGCACCTGACCCTTCATTTACTGTTCACCAAAGTAGTAGTCTCAGTGGAAAGGTAGTAGTCAAGAAGCCATTCTTAAGGAAAGGAAATGGGGAGAAAAGGCTGAGGTATGATTAATTACAGAAGAACTCAACTGAAAATCAGTGGCAACAAATATGAATTTTCTTTTTTTTCTTTTTTTGGTTCAAACATCAATATGTACAGAGGAGAACACTGAATTGCTACAGCTGTCTATAAAACACAGTGGAGGCTCTGTCATGGTTTGGTGCTGAATTTGTTGGGGATCTTGTCAAAATTAGTGGAATTGTGAATGCAGAAAGTAAAAGAGCCAACATCCACAGAAGAGCTTTGAATGTCCTTTAAGAAGCCTGGAGAACTGTTCCTGAAGACTACTTCAAGAAATTACAAGAAAGCTGCCTGAGAGAGTTCAGGCTGTGTTGAAGAATAAATGTGGTCATACCAAATATTGACTTCTAAATTCATAAATCATACAAACTCTGTTTTTGCTTTATATACTGTATTTCCATGTATGTTTGCACGTTTCAATAAACCACTACACCTATTTCCCATTTTTCTAGCAAGGTTTAAAGAAATGAGTGTTGGCTCAGGACTTTTGCACAGTGCTGGACATACTGGACACTGAAAGCTGCTGAGGTTCTGTCCACCTGTTTGCTAACAGCTTCTTGATTGGATTGGCTTGATTATTTATAATTTGTGAAGAAGTGTAAGCTCAGAGATTCCCAATTGAAAGTATGTGCTGTAAACCCATTCACAGCTGCATTGTCTTATCTCAGACAAATTTACACTCTGACAGGCTAATTCATTTATGAGAATAACCCAGCCATGCATGAAATTAAAACAAATTTCTGTTGCATCAATGATTAATGTTTAGACTGATTTGGCCATTATCTTGCTCAGTCTCACTCTGTCCTTTTTATTTTCCTAATCAATCTTCTCTTGCTGGATCTTTTTGTTGTTCCCATGTCTGAGCACAGCATTAATGAAACAGTCGTCTTATGACGAGGATGGAGAAGTGTAAGTGAGAAGTCTCCCCAGACATTTACATTACGTAACAGTCTCAGGGTTCTAATTATTTTCTCATAGCTCCGGGCGGAGGGTGTGGTTTTATGTTTTATTACTGTACGTCAAGAGTGTGAAAGCAAATGTAACTCAAGTATACGCCACATTATTATGAACATATGAATGACAATCATGTATTGCAATAGACAGCCCAATGCAGTTGTACATTTGATTTGAACACAGCCGTGATGTCAAGAAGGCAGTGAGACAGTGAGATGCCGTATGTGCAGCTGTGGCTTGAAGAGCTCAGCTTTCCCGTCTGTGTCACTGATCAAAGACAAAAGGAGAAGGATGTAGCTGCACTCTTCACACATTATAAGCCTTAATTAAAACCCTTTGACCTCGATTCAAAGCACAACTCAAGGTGAAAACAACCACGGGGGTTTTATGTGATTTGCAGTTTTATTCACCGTAGTGGAAACGCATTGCTGAAGCTTATGCCTGAATATTTTGCCTTTTCCTCTCATTTGCAGGTGTGATGAGTGCAGGTCAGTCTGAATCCCACTTAATTTTATTCCTGAGGATACCATCTCCCAACCGGTGTCAGATGGCAAAACTGGCTGCAAAGATGTTCTTTGTTGAGTGCTGAAATCAAATTTTGTCGTTAGTGGACGGTGGAGCCTGAAGCGAGGCTGGATAAGGGCTACAGCATGAGAGTCTCTGCACCACCAGCTCTGCCTCACAATAACTGGAAAGGAAATTGTTGGCTCCTGTGTCTTACTGAGCAGCATTTCTTCTTCAGAAAGCAGATGTGTGTTTGTGTGTGAGTGTGAGAGAGCGTGTGTGGAGTGACCTTCCCTCTGTTTCATGCAAACTTAACATGTAATCTTTTTTTTTCCTCACTTGCTGCATGAATTATGTTTCAACACTGTTTCTCTTTAAGTCAAGAAAAGAACAAGGAAAACTCATTTTAATATTAATCAAAAGTGCCAAGTTGTTGTTTAAAAACTACTTTGTGGGCCTATTTTATCCCTCAATGAGACAAAAAGGGATTTAAAAAAAAAAAAGTTGCATATCTATTTTGTAATTTGTACATTGTATGTTTTGGAATTTGCTGTCAATGTTGATGTTAATCTGCCACTTGTGAAACACCTGCCTGACAAAAAGGAGGATCACAGTTTGCCTGTGTTGCACAAAATGTAATAAATAGAAGCACGGTAGACAAAAGCATGCAGAAGCCGTACCAACACCACAGAAGTGAATATTTATAACCTACTATGGGAAGGGAAAATGCACCAAATTCTATATAGTCATCACTGGATTCCTAATGTCTTAATTAGGGATTGTTAAGCTTTTTTGTCACTGTAATTGTTTTGTTCTCTGTTTGCATGCTCGTGCACACAGCACATTCAATCCTTTTATTAAGTTAACACAAAGAATAAAAGGGAAAGTGGGTTCCTTCACATTTCAGTCATGTTGAATTTCAATAAAACTTTGTACTTCAAAGTCGTATTAATTTTTGCTCATGTAGATACAAACTGTATTGCCAAAAGTATTTGCTCATCTGCTTTCACGCGCATCCCAAAGGTGTTCTGTCAGGTTGAGGTCAGGACTCTGTTCAGGCTAGTCAAGTTCTTCCACACCAAACTCGCTCATCCATGTCTTTATGGACTTTACTTTGTGCACTGGTGTGCATTCATGTTGGAGCAGGAAGGGGCCATCCCCAAACTGTTCCCACAAAGTTGGGAGCATGAAATTGTCCAAAATATCTTGGTATGCTGAAGCATTAAGAGTTTCTTTCACTGGAACTAAGGGGCCAAGCCCAACTCCTGAAAAACAACCCCACACCATAATCCCCCCTCCACCAAACTTGACACTTGGCACAGTGCAGTCACACAAGTGCCGTTCTCCTGGCAACTGCCAAACCCAGACTCGTCTCTCAGATTGCCATTTGGAGAAGCGTGATTGCACTTGGTGATGTAAGGCTTGGATGCAGCTGCTCCGCTATGAAAATCTATTCCATGAGTGCTCTATGCTCTGTTCTTGAGCTAATCTGAAGGCGACATGAAGTTTGGAGATATGTAGCGACTGACTGCAGAAGTTTGGTGACCTCTGCGCACTATGCACCTCAGCATCTTCTGTGATATTATATGGCCTACCACTTTGTGGCTGAGTTGCTGTCATTCCCAATTGCTTCCACTTTGTTATAATACTTCTAACAGTTGACTGTGGAAGTACTGAGAAAATTTTACGATTGGACTTGATGCACAGGTGTCATACTATCACGGTACCACGCTGGAATTCACTGAGCTGCTGAGAGCAACCCATTCTTTCATAGCTGTTTGTAGAAGCAGTCTGCATGCCTAGGTGCTTGATTTTATGCACCTGTGGCCATGGAATTGATTGGAACACCTGAAGTGAAAGATTTGGATGGGTGAGGGAAGACTTTTGGCAATGAAAGAAATCCAGGCCTCATCAAAGCTTTTGCGTGTTAAATGTAAGAGAAGGCAGAGCAAACTATGTCAGCCTGCAGAGGCATCTGCTTCATAACTGGAAGCAGGCACAGCAAGCACAGACTGGTATGGAAAATTTTTCTGTGAGGCTGATACCCCAGGACTGGTTCATAGCCAGCAGGACAGTGCTGCTGATCAAAACCAAATGTACAGTGTGTGTCCTGTGTCCTGCAAAGGAATTAAAGGAAAACCTCCATTGTTGCAGCTTTTATTAATGAGCAACAAGTCTTACATTCACGGTGTGCCTTTTGAACTTACTCAGTGAGAAATGCCACAGTGCATAACTACCCCGACAGATTTCTCCATCATCCATAAGACCTTTTCTTGTGTTCCTGGGGCAATGGGGACAACACCCAGTGTTCACATAATCCACTGTTGTAACACATTACCAACAACAAAACAAAACACCCATAAATAGGACAGCCGTGTCGTGTGCTCGCATAACACACCCATGAAGGGATTTGTAAGAGGGCCAGGTACCTGCAGTGCGTATAGCTTGACGTGTGATTAACAAACTGTCATGGTTGGTGTGTTATTTGCGTAATACACCCGTGGTTAATCAGAGTCAACAGGAGGAGCTTGTTCTCCCAAGTGGCATATTGGAAGAGTCATATTTACAGGTTAAATTAAAAATGCTTACTCTGCTGAATTGTGGCATGACACAAAGTTTGGTTTTATTTTAAATGACAGCTTGTGAAAACTGCAGGTTTAGGGCAGCTTTTGGAGCTTTTTGTTGTTGTTGTTGTTGACACAGCGTACACAGGGCAAACAGAAGAGCTGGTACCTAACCTTTTGGTCAATCGAGAGATCACTCTACAAGAAAGAAGCAAATTGAAAGTTTTATCATGCTTTTCACTAATACTTCTTCTTTACCTTCTCTACTGGTAGCTAGAGAAGGCAACTCTGATAGGCAGTGATAGTCCATACAATGTGATGGACATAAGCCACCATGACTGGTTTCTAGACTACACACTTTGAAGCCTCAACATTAGTGAGTGCTCATCTGGAGCCTTCAGAATGGTACTTCACAAAGTGACATTAAGGTAGCTATGTTCATATTCTACACTTCATTTGGGTTCTCTCTCCTTCCACACCTGACAGAAACATTTAAATAAAGGTTTAAGTATCTTTAAACGCAACACAATTAAAGCGAACATAGCTGTACACACTATAAACATACGCACAATGACTGACATGCCTCCTCTTTGTAAGATTTAAACTGGGTTGTTGTTCATACTCATCTGTTTGTGCTCTCTGTAAAACGCTCACTCCCGTAGAAAGAACCTGACAGGTAACTTAATCTGAGATTAAAACACTGATTCTATTCATAGACTCGATTTGCATCTCAGGGAAAAATGATTTCCACATCTACAACTTTGATGGCGAATCAAAGCAGTAGATATTTGATAAATATCATCCAAGGAGAGACAGATGAAAGGGATTTCAGTGACACATGAGGATAAAAAATAGATTTTAGCTTGAAGACATCAGTCTTCCAATATATCAAGGTAACCTTCAGAGCAGAATGCGTAGAGAGGTGAAGGAATTGTCTAGCTGTGGTTGATAATTCCCACTCCTCTTGTTCTTCCCTTTCGTTTCTGCTGGCTCTGTTATCTCTGCTCTTCTTTGTCTTGTTTATTCATTGCTCTAAATTCTGCGCTAGACACGAGTAGCCCTGCTTTTGTGTTTGACAAAGAGGTGTGTGTCTCAGTATATATTAAATCACTGAGCCAGCTGGGAAAAGGACAAATAGCTTTTACGTGACTATCTACTGATTATTACTGTTTTGTAATTAGAATAAAATACAACAATGATATGAGAAAAAAAAATACTGATGTTAGCTGCATGGTATAGTGGTTTACACAGACACCTAACAAATAAAAGATGACTGTTTGATCCCAGGAAGAGACATAAATCCCTTAGGGGCTGTGTCAGGAAGGTCATCCTGGTGTACAAATCTGCAAAATATGTTTTTGTGTGACGACCCCTTGCGACTAAGGGAGCAGCTGAAAGTAGCATTTGCTGAGGTTACTTTAAAGTTTGGTGTCTAAAGGTTCCTTCCTCCCATCAATCCTCCTCATACCTGCTCAACTGTCCATTTGAGGCCTCAGACGTTGCTGCCTGTGATATTGAAAATGTCAGTCAGACAGACGGAGATGGGAGGGAGTTTTGATGGTTAGGATAAATTTAGAGGATCTAGCCTCACACACACACACACCACACACACACACACACACACACACACAAAAACACAGTAGAGACAATGCTGCTGGGACTGTGTCATCTTTAACTCCTTCACTGTAGTCCAGATAAAATGACAAAACAAAAGAGAACCAAATGTTAAGTCTCTTCATTGTGATGCCGCTCAGAATGCTCTGTTGTTTCTTTGTCCAGCCACTGTATAGCAAACAATACTACACATGACCATCCTAATGAAATGTTTCCACTCTGAAGAACCAATTTGGATGTCACCATTACAGAAAGCCTATGTATTGAACTGACAAAAGGGAAGCGTGACACACTGCACTCTTCTTCCCCCAGACAAACAGATACTGTTGCTTGTGCACGCCAGCAGCTCCCCTGACTCCTCCCGGACTGGTTTGACGCCAGAAAAGCCACACGTCTATGCTGTCACACCCTTAACTCTCGCATATCAATCAACTCTTTATCTGCTTCCTCCGCTTGGCCCAACTGGCTGTGACAGTTTCTTCAGAAAGCGAGAGACATATGTCTGTCAAAGTCAGAGAGGCCAGATGAACCTGCAGAGAGCATTTGCTCTAAATACCTCTTGAGATGATCATAGGAGATTAAATGATTGGTTGAATTACCCAGCTGGCCTTTAAAGCCTATTGCTGGCTATGCTGTAATGTGAGGTAGGCTGAATAAACCACTGTTGGCGCATGTCACAGTTAAAAAGCAGCCAATTTTCTGATTTTTCTTGACAGCAGCCAATAAAATCAATACAAAGGCATCTTTTCTCAAAACAAATGGATCAAAACACGCTCCAGGGTTCTCTGTTCATGCAGTGGGAGTGGAGAAACAGGAGATGGAAATTCAAGTTGTAGCTGCCACAGACACGCCTAGGTGACTGCGTCCTAGTGACACATCACAATACATTCTCACTTACAAACACGTGTTGAAGTGGACTACATTTTCACTCAGAGAGATGTTTTGATTGCAGCTCCCTCGAGTTTCACCTGAAACTCTGAGTAATATGAATAAACCTGGTTAACATGTGATGTTGTTTATCTTTTCATTATAACAGTTTCAGATTTAAGCAAACAGACTTGCATTCAGGTGTTGTGTATTTATGTTCATGTAAGAGGGGATTCATACTGACATGCAGCTGATGAGACAAATATCCTGGAGAAACGGACACTAAATGTCTAATCATTGACCTTTGGACTTTTGAAATATTGACAGAGTGTAATCCTGCTCGGCACATGCAGTCTGTTTGTCTTGGATCTGATATGTAAAAGGTAACTAGCGAAAGGGGGGGTTTTAAACTGGAAATACATTTCATGGCTGTGCACTCACTGTGTTTGTCTCAGTAATCAGTGTGATCTCCTCTCTCTCTCACTCTTTCTGTGTGTGTGTGTGTGTGTGTGTGTGTGTGTGTGGTTGGCCTATAGGAACCAGCTTACCCTTTGGACCATGGGCTCACACCCTGTCACATTTCATTTTCACTCATGTGGCGCCATCTAGTGATTTTCTCTTCTCATTAATGTCAAATGCACTGTGCGAGGTTTACCACTGGAGGTCATTGACAGCCTACTCATA
Source organism: Archocentrus centrarchus (assembly GCF_007364275.1). NCBI lineage: Eukaryota > Metazoa > Chordata > Actinopteri > Cichliformes > Cichlidae > Archocentrus > Archocentrus centrarchus. Next base: position 16,751,945 of record NC_044360.1, read on the forward strand.
GAGTGAACTCATGTCACTGTGAGCCACCTCTGCCAGTGAAAAGGTCTTATATGTTATGTTATTTCAGTGGTCTGTAAAGCTTGTACTAATGCAGAAGCTGCATCACTTCTTTCTATATGCTTAATGCAATGTATACTGTAAGCTGTAAAAGTCTTTGTTTTAACCTTACTTAATAGCTAAAGTGTGGCAGTTATGTCTGAAGTGATTTCCTCTGGTTGTCATGAAAAAAGCAGAGCTGTGTGTTGGGATAATGAGTAGTAGACTGACTGTAGTGGTGTTTCTTCAGCTCTTTCCATGCCACTTCTGAGCTGCTTGCACAGTAACTCAATCCTGACACATATGACAGTAGGTATACTGTAGTTCAGATCTCTAACGTTTATTTTGGAATCATCACAACATAGTCACACGGTAGAAAAACTTTATGCTCCCATTGCTCACGCAGCCCTCCATGCTTTCATGCACCTGACGTCACTCGATATATTAAAAGGAACATTAACAACCACATTCACAAATCTTTATACATCGTGCTTTAATTATGCAAGAGCTAGAAATGAATAATAAAGTTTGTCCAAACTTTAGATTAAACTTCTTATAAAGTGGCTCTTACACTGACCTTGACCCATAAAACCTGCCATCAGTCCTTCATGTCTGCAAGCATCATGAATGTGTCACTGAACGAGGGTGAAACAGAACCTCTGCCAGCCCCGGAGTCCCAAAGGTGGCTGTGACCTCCAACCTTCCTGTGCAAAAAACACAGGGGGGTGGGTGGGGGTGGGGGGGGGGCGGGGGTAAAGAATCAGCATAATGTGTCACCTGAAAGGTTTGCTGTTTGAAAACTCCTACTACTCGAAACAAGGAATTTCCTTAATTTATTATGGACTATGCAAGCCAGCAGCTAAGGTTTGGGCAATATAAATGAAAGTACAGCCGAAATACTTAGCAGCTGAATCTCTGGGCTTTTGTTGAGGTGCAACCAGCAGGGCCACAAGTGACAATTATGGTGGAAAGGGTACTCAGACTCTGTTTGTTTTTTAACTACCTCAATACTGTAAGTAAAAGCCCTGCATTAATGAAGTTAAGTATTAATACAGGCCCAAATCCAGAAACGTTGGGACACTGTGTAAAATTATTCTAAAATTGTTCCACAATTTGTAGATACAGTGGTATATGACCTTACAATATACTGTAAAAAATTTGAATCTGCAGTGAACTACAGCTGCCAAACAAATGTCGCAAAAGATACGTTTTTTCCTTTAAAACATAGTGAGGTAGAAAAAATACTCAAGTATCTTGAGTATCACTCTTTTCTCCACTAAGAAGCATAAGTGAACTCAGCAAACTAAGTAGTTTTGTAAACAATATCTATTAAAAAAAAAGGTTTTTAAATTCAGCATGAGCAGAATGTGTAAGAATGTGGTGTCAATCTAACTTGTAAGAGGAAGAATGTGTTTTTATTTATTTATTTATGTATTTTTTTGGCTATGAAAATCTGGTGTCTATAGAGTGAGAACACAAAAAATGATGGCTGCTGGGAAAAGAAGGCGTGACTGTTAGTAAGGAAGCAGTGTTGTAGACAAATTAATTTGCAGTAAAGTTATTCGCAGCCTTGCACAGCCACAGCCACAGCCATACCATGCTAAGAGGAGGGAAATTAGACTGCTGGCTGGTTAACTAACCAGAGCACTCTCCTGTTGAACCTCCATTCATAAATACAGTCTCACAGCCTGAATATCAAATCTAGGAAACTGGTGTGAGTGCAGCACTAATGAATAAAACTAGACATAGACACACATCCACATTGAAGCTGTTTCAGGGTCCTGGCTCTTGTTCCACTGAGTGTGAAACACAATCAACAGCAGGAGGGAAAAGGCAATTTCAAGCTTCGGTGACAAGAACACTTGTCTGTATTTCAGTGTCATTCTCATTTAGAGAAGTCAGACGCAGTGTGTGTTTGCGTGCTCGCGCGTGTGTATGAACGTCTCATTTCTGCTGACTTACACCACTTCCTACCTCTTTCCATCATTTTGTGTGACCATTTATTGGAAGACACATGTTGCCAGCACTGTCAAATTATTTCACTGGAGCAATCCTTGTCCCTGACAGTCACTGTCTGTTTGCATAACACTTATAGTCGATGGTAAGCACACTGACCTAGTAGTCAGAGGGTTTCTTCCCTATGGTACATTCACATTAAATCACAAATGTTCATTCATTTACTTTTTTCAGTGCAGCAACCTAAAGGTTTTTATGGTAACTTTAATGTGAACAAATGCATTGCACCGTGCAACCAAAATGCCTCAATGAAAACAAGAAGCTATACAATTATTTTTCACAGTGCATCTCTACAAGGGTGGGCCTCAAGATGTGATAATTTTGCTTTATCGTTTAAGTTTCTAACATGGTGTCGAAGTCAGTTTTTCCACGCAGTAAATGGTTGTTTCAGTCATACAGTATTTCAGTATTTACTTGTAATCAAAACTGAACCCCCCCTTTTTTTGATCCCCTTGGTTGTACTCACAAAGGATCTCATTTCACTACTAGGAGGAGTGCTAAAAGAGGGCCCTAAAAGGTCTAAACTATAAGTTCCTTCTTAAGAACTTTATATAAAGCTGCTAAACACAACTCTTAGTAAGAAACTCCAAAGCTTAGAGATGGGCAGTGTTGACTCCATCAGCTATGGATAACATTATATTACAGTCACTCAGAGCTCTTTGCAGTCCTGTGAAAAACTAAGTACACCCCACGATTCATTAACCTGTAAACCCACCTTTGGGTCTACTTGAAGTAACTGTTTTCTGTACAACTTTATCCATCTCTCACATCATTGGAGGAATTTTGTCCCTTTCTTCTTTACAATGTTTCTGCAGTTCATTGAGGTTTGAAGGCATTTATTTATGCACAGCTTTCTTGAGACACTGTCACAGCATTTCAGTTGGGTTGAAGTCTGGACTTTGGACCATTGCAACACTGATTCATTTTTCAGGAATTCTGTTGTGGATTTGCTGCTGTGCTTGCGATGATTGTTCTGCTGTATGACCCAGTTTCAATCAAGCTTTAGTTGTCAAGACAGATGGCTGCACATTTGACTCTAGAATACTCTAGTATACAGAGTTTTCATAGTTGACTCAGTGACTGTAAGGTGCTCTGACACTGTGGTTGCAAAACAAGTCCAAATCATCACCCCTCTACCAGTGTGCTTGACTGTTGGTATGAGGTGTTTGTGCTGATATGTTGTGTTTGGTTGTCTCCAAAGGATATTGGTTCCAGAAGTCTTGTGGTTTGTTCAGATGCAACTTTGCAAATCTAAACTGTGCTGTTATGTTCTTTTTAAAGAGGCTGAGTGGCTTTGTCCCGGCAACACTTCCAAATAAGCCATATTTGTTCAGTTGTGCTGTCATGACCTTTAACACTTACTGAGGCCTTACCAACCCTTCTGTCTTTATAGCGATGCTCACGCCTCTATAAAATTGTTCAGTTGATGAAGTGAATTTGATTATGACCACCTGGCTGATTCTTACCCTCTTAATTCCTATTGTACAAAAAAAACCCAAAAAACTTTTTTTCACGTGACAGTATATTAATATGCTTATTGTGCTTAAACCTGCATATTGGTTGACAGCTGAATGGTCTATGTGAGTGAATTATTTTCAACAACATTCACCACATTAACTTCAAATTCATAATGTCATGGAATTCATCTCATCATGGTGCTTTAAGAAAGTAAGAAAGTGTGCAGGAGGAGCAGAGTACAAATAACTGCTGCTGTAATTCAACAAGGAACTGGTATACCAACCTATTTGGCATTCAGTCTGCTGGTGCTAAAACTAAAAGTACAGAAACCTTCTGCTTCCCATGAAGTAGGACCCACTGCAGACTGAACCAGATATGCCGAAAAAAAACTTTAACATGGTCTGTTGTAAAAGGTACAAAAAATGTATACAGAATCCAAATACAATCTAACAAAGGAATATAGTCTGAAAGCAGGACTATATACAGAGGGTGACTGAGGAAATTGGAACTAGCTGAGTGTGGCAAGGACACGACTGAAAGCAGAATGGAAGTCTTAGGACATCTGGTGGGAGGAATCTGTGTTACAAAAAGGAAATGAGTTGAACTGTGTCATAACAGCTTCATCCTGTCTGTTAATATATATGATATACACCACGCAAAAAACAAACAAACAAAAAATTAAAGGAACACCTTGAAGACACATCAGATCTCAATGGGAAAACAATCATGCTGGATATCTATACTGATGTGGACTGGGTAATGTGTCAGGGACAAAAAGATTACACATCGTTTGGTGGAAATGAATATGATCAACCTACTGAAGGCTGAATTCAGACGCCCCAAAAATCAAAGTGAAAAAAATTATGTGACAGGTTGTACAGCACTTTGGCCAACTGCATTTGATTTTAAAGTGCTTTATAAATAAATTGATTGATTGATTGATAGTCCATTTTGCTGAGATTTCATTACAGTAACTCAAATTGGTACTCAGTAGTTTGTATGGCCCCCAACATGCTTGTATGGATGCCTGACAACATTGGGGCATGCTCCTAATGAGATGATGGATGGTGTCCTGGGGGATCTCCTCCCAGATCCTCCATGGTGTGGGCAGTTAGAACATTTGGTCATCAGGCCACCCTCAAGAAGTCTGTTTCGGATTGTTTGGTCAGAGACATTCATACCAGTGACCTGTTAGAGGTTATTTTGTAGGGCTATGGCAGTGCTCATACCGTTCCTCCTTGCACAAAGGAGCTGATACCGGTCCTGCTGATGGGTTAAGGGCCTTCTACAGCCCTGTCCAGCTCTCCTAGAGTAACTGTCTGTCTCCTGGAATCGCCTCAATGATCTTGAGACTGTGCAGCAAACCTTCTGGTAATGGTATGTATTGATGTGCCATCATTGAGGAGTTGGACTACCTGTGCAACCTCTGTAGGATCCAGGTATTGCCCCATGCTACCAGTAGTGACACTGACCCTAAGTAGTGAAAAAATAGAAAGAAAAGATGAGGAGGGAAAAAATGTCAGTGACCTCCACCTGTAAAAGCATTCCTGTTCTAGGGGTTGTCTCATTGTTGACCTTCTAGTGCACTTGCTGTTAATTTCATTAACACCAAAGCAGCTGAAAATGGTCAACAACCCCCTCTGCTACTTAACTGACCAGATCAATATCCCAGTAGCATAACTGACCGAATGCTATACTCTGATTAAAAGTGTTGCTTTAATTTTTTGACAAGGCCAATTTTCTTTTTAACTGATGGAATAAAAAATGGGAATTTAGTTGAGATAAAGTCAGTGCAGCACTATGAATTCTGTTGTACCGGTATTTCAAATGTAACATTAAGAATTCACTGGTGATATTCAATTGTTGTCAAAAGTGAGAAACCTTAAAAATAATGAAAGATCACAACATCTATAGTCTGCTGATGAAAGCCATATAATATGGTTAAGGGCCACAGTATAAGCAATGAGTTGAAATAGACTCACTGACTCTGTGTGTGCAGGTGAGTGTACATACTATATAAATTATGTTACGAGGACATAGGTCTGTCTACACAGTTACATATGGGGGCCTGCCTCTGATTTGGGGACAAAAAGCATAAATACATGCATAAATTACTCAAATTTACCATGAAAATGGTCATGGTTATGGGTACAGTATCTTCAAGGAATTATTCTAAGTCATCTAAAGTGAACATGAAAGGATAAGCTGGGGCGATGGTAATGTTAATTTAGGTGCATATATGTGTGTGTTTGTGTGTCCTATAAGACACAGATGTTTAATTGAGTTAGAGGATCCAGCTTCAATTCTGGATTAATGTCTCAGTGGACTGTCTGAGAGGCAACAGAAGGGTTTGACCCAGTTTCACGCACGCACGCGTGCACAACACAGCAGCACACAGACAAAAGCACACAAAACTGCGGCATAAAATGATGAATAAATGTGGGTGGGTGTTACTGCTCTGGTGATTGATTATCAGAAACAACACTACCAGGTGCCCAGTCAGCAGGGAGCAATTAATGACTTTGTGTGTATGTGTGTGTGTGTGTGTGTGTGTGTGTGTGTGTGTGTGTGTTGGGGGGGGGGGGGGGGGGGGGGGGGTCCATAGGACCGGGAAGAAAAAGGACGACTTGGAAGAAGAAGTGGGCACCCCCAGATGGCGTCTGCTGCTCTTTATCAGGGTTTTCCCCTCTAAGAGTTGCTGGAGAATGTGTGCCAGCTGCTTACGGAAAACCCTCCATACTTCCAGAAAACTGTAAGAACATAAACAAGAAAAACTGCTCCGGGAGGCAAGGGTGGCTTTTCAGGCTATTTTATATGTTGGGCTTTAAAGAGGGAATACATTTTCATGCAGCCTTTCTCTGATTAGGAATCTTTTTGGCTCTATCATGGAGCCTCCCTTCAAAAAAAAAAAAAAAAAAAATAGCAAGTAAAAGAATTAACAACTAAATATTAAAAAAATACAGTTTAAATTATATTTTTCTAATAAAAATAAATTTTCCCTGTTTTCCGGGACACATTTGAATTATTATTATGATCCTGAATAGGGCTTCAACTATCAATTATTTTAGTAATCAAGTATTCTATCCATTATTCCATTGATTAATCGCGTAATCGGAAAAGAAATACTTTTTTCGTATTAACAATTCATCTTTATATTTTAAATTCCATACTGCGGTTTTTTTGCATGTGTGAAACAAACAGTGGTGGATGGAGCAGCTACAAAGTTCTCTGATCAGGTGGTTGATGAAGGACCTCCAACTGTTTCCAAGTAAAGATTTAATGGTGGTTACAGGAAAAAGCGCTGCTGTTTTAGACGATAGGAAAACATTTCCTTTCACTCCACCTGAGCTCACCATACTTGTCCAAATTCAGGGGCTGCATCCTTCGAAGGCCGCATTTGTAGGCCTATTACATCATAGCGAGGCGACGAAGGCAAATTTGAAGGCTCCTCCAAATGCGGTCGACGAATGTGTCCTTCTTTTCCCCGAATTTGAAGGATGGGTCCGGTGTATCCTTCGTGGTCTACCATATCCCATTATTCATTGTGCATCAAAACACATACACACAATGGCGGAGAACAGCGGCCAAAAAGTTTGAAATATGACAGTTTCTGTGACACACAAAATAAACTTTTAAGATGTTTTAGGCAAGAATGTAAACATGTAAACCTCAAATATCAGCTCGTTTTATCAAGATATCAGCCAGAAATCTCCCTTGAATGGGGTGATCAGCCAGAAATCCGACTTGACACTGACGCCGACCTCCTTGACTGCGGTGATCAGCCAGAAGTCCCACTTGACACTGAATCCCTCAGAAGTGCATCTGATCACAGTATGCAGGAGGAGAAAAGTCACCTGGAGGAGACAAACAGAGAGATGGAGGCCCAAAATGAGCCACCAGGAAAAATCTGCAATGAACTTCTAATGAACACACAAGACCAAGAAGTTCAAAATATGCAGTACCAGCCCAATGTGCAGATCTCAAATGAACATTACTGGCAATTAATGGTTCATCAAGCACAGCACCACAGTGCATACTTGACACAACATTACAATGCTATATTCAATGATATGTGCTGCAAGTGCCAAGTCGCGGAGAAAAAAAATCAAGGGCTTTAAGTAATGTTTAATGAAGCACTGCAGAGAAATACAGACATGCTTAAAGAAAAGGAACAGGATGTGATACGCACAGAGTGGGAATCCAAGCTCCAAGACATGGAGAAAAAAATGAAGGCTTACAAATAATATTTAATAAAGCCCTGAAAAGAAATACAGACATGCTTAAAGAGAAGGAAAAATAGGATAAGATATGGACAAAGTTGGAAGCCAAGCCAAGCTGAAAGAGAATAAAGAATTGAAAATTAAACACAGAGAAGTCACATCAAAATTTAAAGACATGGAAATGATGCACATGGTAGTGCAGGTCAAGCTGGAAGACATGGAGAAAAAAAATGAAAGCTTACAAGGAATGCTTGATAAAGCCCAGCAAAGAAATGCACAACCGGATGAATCGCAGAAAGAGTTGCAAGATGTTCTCCAAGACTTTAAAAAGAGAAACAGAGACCTGTGAGTATTTTGTAACAAACTCACAGACAAAAGCAAAAAAAATGGAGGACTACAAGGAAGATTTGGAGAAAATGTGTGCAGAGATGCAGGGCAGGATCCAAGATATGGTGAGAAAAAATACAAAACTGCAAGATCTCTATAAGAATGTCCAGTACAGAATGACTGAAATGCACATGGAGAAGTGACAACAGGAGAAAATGCATAAAGACATACAGAGTACACTTCAAGAAGTGCAGAGGAGAAGTCAGGAATTACAAGATATACATGGCCAAGTACAGCAGCGCAATAAAGACATGCACGAGTCACTGAAAATACAGGAAAATAAATATAAAGAACTGGAAGAAACACTTGAAGAAAAGCACAAAAGTACTGAAGAATTTGAGAAAAGGTGCAAGAAACTTGAGGAGCAGAATGCAGAAAGTATTAGTCATCTGCAAAACAGATGACTAAACCGGTCTCAGCAGATAGCTGCCCCTCCCTAAGCCTGTTTCTGCCGGAGGTTTCTTCCTCTTTAAAGGGAGTTTTTCCTCCCTGCTGTCACCTAGTGCTTGCTCACGGGGGATTGTTGTGGGTTTCTTTCTTCTTTTTTTTTTTTTTATTATTTTATTATTTTAATTTTATTTTATTTTATTTTCTCCTCTCTATCTCTTTCCTCTTCTCTATCCCTTCCCTACCCTTCTCTCTTTCCTTTACTCTCTCTCCCTTTCCCTTATCACCCCCAACCTGTTTCTTCACCCTTGAGAACACAGACTAAGGAGATATGATGATAATAAAGGCAATCATATGCCATCTAAAATTACTTTTGTTTGTGGATGTCCTCCTGTACCGTAGTTTGGACACCCCTGATCTAAGGTGGCTAATCTGCCAGAAAAGTGCAGCTCAGCCCTAAACTCTACTCAACTGGCTCTTTTATGCAATTCAAATGATGTATGGCAATTTGGATATGCGGAAAATTTTTGCCCCTCTCTTGAGTGATCTAAAAACTCTTGAAGAAGTGGGGGTCTACCAGTATTGGTGAATCCACCTGTTACCTTCACTTTAGGCTCAGTGACTGCATGTTCCTGTGGGATCTGCATTGCAGCAGTTGTGTCCATCTCATCACCATCTCAGTACTTGGTTGAATAACTGACGATGCAGTTAGTCAACTGGCTAATGGGAACAAGCCCCGTGCTTCACTAGAGATCCATCTATTTTTATGAGGGAGCGAAAAGCCATCAACTTTAATCACCGAGATCTGTGGGGAGGTCTCACATTAAATTGCTCACACTACAAAGAAATAGGAAGAATGTAGAGAAAGGTGCAAACCAGCAGAGAACCTGAACGTGCCAAATAATGTTAGGATGTTCCTCCAAAAGTCAGTTCTGAAAGACTCAGCTTGATGCTGCTTGCTATGCTTTACTGTTTGTTGCTCTGAAAGTGAAGGTCAGACAGCGAGGATATTAATGTCTTTCTATACTTTACAGCACCACTCTCTTCTTTCCTTTCTCTCTGATTAGGGCTGTGTTTAAATGGTGTTGCAGTAGTGTCTGTTATGAGCCCAGGGTCAACCCTGAGGCTCCAGTAAAAACATGAGTATCTTCTTTGTACATTCCCATTCCTTCTCTTGTGATTGCTGCATGAAATATGAAACGCCATATGAAGATGAAATGATGCAGTCATCTAGAGGAGCCATTTGGAGAATTCAGTAGAGGAAAATAGTTGCAGGGTTCAGCGGAGGACATGGGAGGAGCGTGACAAGCATGCTTTCAGCAAATTCTTCTCCTTTGGAGGAATTAGAGGAAACATCCAGAATTCCACATGAAGGCAGATTTTTATTATTTTTTTTAAACAAAGCAGAAAGGAAGGGGCTGGATTCCAACAGCTATTAAATAATCCTCAAATTATTGAATGACATTCAGTGATTGAGGCTGATCGACCTTTAATTATTCCCAGATTTCCTTTCTACTGGATGAAAATGAGAAATGAATGAGGACAGATGACTAAAACCTCCCCTCATTTCTTTCCAATCCTTGTTTCCCCATCCAAACCGCCCAACTCCTTCCTTTGCAAACACTAATCTCTTACGTAATAACAGTTCACACACATACATAGGCACATGCTTTGAATTATTTCTTAGGCCTTGACTCTAATAACAATTCAATATTTTTATAGCCTCCTGTTATTGAATAGAACAGCCCAGAGTGACCCTAAAATATCGAAATACAACTGCAGACTCACTGTCTCCACTCGCTGTTATCCAACTCCTGTGGGAGAAACTCCTGGTCTTTGCTTTCTGGTGGTGAAAATAGGGCTGTTTAGAGCTCACTGTGGTGTGGACACAAACAGGAAAAAAAAGGTTCTGGGAAAGAGATGTTGTAGAAAAGAGAAGGCTGAATGGAGGGCTAATAGACTCTAAAAGCAGATGCTCCCTTGACTAGTCCTATCTCCCCACATTAGTGCAGTGTACCCTCTTCTCTCTCCTTCTGTACCATCCCTCCATCCTCTGGCCTTTTCCCTATTTCACCCATGTACCTCTTACCTCCTGGTATAAAAGCTATACCTCACTCTCTCCACCCCACTTAAACCTTAAAACTCTTCACAGCAATGTGTTTCAGTTTACTAGCTGTTAATTCACTGACACAGACAGAATACATGCAACTAATTAAAGTCAACTTCCTGTTTCAGGAGTCCAAATCCATCTGGGGGTCCAAGGGAGTCCCAGCCCTGCAATATAACTGTTAAAATGTAGATTTACAGTCAGTTTAAACATGAGGACAGAGTGGAACTCTCGCATCAGCTACAAAAGTGACATCAGGGCAGCAAAAAAGCACCCAAGAGACTGCAGAGAGATTGTATAACAATCCATCAATCACAACAAATCCACAAAATAGAACAACTGACAAATTAAATAGAAACAAGTTTTATTCATAGCTACAAGCTTGAAAGTTTAATTTTTGCTACCCAGTTAACCTCAGGCACAGCCCAACGCATCTGTTGTTTCCCTACCTGCAGGTTGCTAGCCTCACTCAGCTACCTCTTTCATTCATCTGGTCAGAGAAAGTGGGCAAAACTTACCACCATAGCCCACCAAATTGCCTTCACATTTTTTGTCAAAATTACAACATTACAGGCACCAGGCACAGGAAACAAGTTGTGAGAATAGCAAGGAAGAAGTGTTAAATCTGCCAGCAAGTTGCATGGTAAAACACATTTTTGTTAATTGCAGCACTCCCTCAAAGGTTTAATGACACCAAATTCCTTGTGCATCCTCGGGGAGGGGTCCAAAAGCCTAATGCAAAGTTTGATCTTGATAAGCCAAAGCATTGCCGAGATATGAGCTCAGCTCCTGTTTGGCGATTTTGATTGGCTCTGACAAGCAAATCAAAGATCCATCCAATAACTTCTGTGAGGCTTGACCTGAAGTTGATTTGAGTCAATTTTGGTGAAAACTGGGCAGACTTTGTGAACTGTGGAAACTTTCAAAGGATTTCCATGAAATCCAATATGGTGAAAAAGTGACATCATAGGGTGCCTTGAACTTGGCTAGATCCAAGAATTCCAATGGAATCTCGATTTCCAAAATCGACCACAAGGGTCGCAAGTTATGGTCGCAAGTTATGGTCGCAAATGCAAGTCTAACTTTGCCCCAGTGGTGGCGGTAGAGTGCTCACGGTAGTGGCACACAACTTGGTAAAAATGATAACGAGACTGTCCTGAGGAAATGGACCAAATTTCACAACTGTTGACCACATGGTTCTGGGGGCTGCCATAGACTCCCATTAGAGAGGGAAAAAAAACTGATGATGATATAATAAGAAAACCTAGAATCGCTATGGGTGCCTGCAGCCTCACTGCTTGGCCCCTAATAATAAAAAACATTACTTTAGGGGAGACTGATATAAGATGATCCATGGGGCAATATGAACCGAGACTGCTAATTGTCTCCTTCCAAAAAAATAATAGTTGCTGGTGTCACCTATTTATGACCCTTGACTCGGTTTACTTACCATGTGATTTACAGCTTTTGCTTCTGAAGCGTTTAGCTGCAACTGCAGAACAAAACATACCCCAGGAGTGGATTTAGCCTGACAAGGTTTTCACAGATGTTCAGCATCGATAGCATCATACTTAAAATTTCTACAGCTTAAAATGAAGTCAAGGATTTTTTTTTCTCAAAATGTTTGACCTACAGTGCGAAATGGGTCACTACAGGTGGGGGTTTTACACCATTGTTCAAGTGTCCCATTATTCAGATGGGTCATTCGCTAATGATTTATTGCCTTTTGAACATACTTAACTATAAATATATCAGCTGCAAGAACAACATATATAAAGTGATTGTTTTATTCTTTTAGAGAAAGTTGTGGCTTTCTTTATCAAAATTTGAACCTTTTGTACAACTACAAATGCAAAACCATGTAAGGGAGCACATCAGCTGGAACGTGCTACACAATAAGTGGAGAGAGGGTGAACAGGACAGTTGCCAGAGGTCAGTATTGACTGCAATAAGCTACAGAGCAGTCACTCAGAGCAAAGCTGTGTTTCCCAAGGAAATGGAAAGAGATCTGAAACACACAAATGACTCTGACAGACAAGTTTCACAGCCTCTTTGCCCAAATGCTGCATTCTAGCCTATGAGTTTGCATCATCAGACCAACAAGCAATACCAGCAAACTGGATAAAAATGGCAGAATTGGGAATGACTAGGCTGGACTTTAAGAATATACACCCGGTGGCAGTAAGAAATCCAGAGGCGACATCATTTCCAAGATATTGTCTTTATTTTTATATTAAATTCACAGAACATTATGAATTTCTGATCTAAATGTGCTCTAAATTATACAAGCCTACAATAAAGCATATATCTTCACTTTAAGTAGTGTTGAGTAGAAATATTTGGACCAAAAAATGTCTCAGATTATCTCAGTTTCCTTGAAATATGTATTCCATTTCATATTCAAGAGAAGGGATTGTGCTTGAATGTAGACTTGAAATACCATCTCCATTCCCTATAAACACACACACACACACACACACTGCTCATCCTTTTACTGTGACAAAGAAACTGTGCATGACTCACAAGGTACTCCTCAGAGTTCAAGGATCTGCAACAACATTTATGGCTCCCATTCTGACATACTGTAGCATATGGGAAGACACTATAGATGGATGTCTGTGTGTGTTCATGCACATCTCCAGAGTGTCTGGGAACTGTCACACTGTTTTGATCACCTCGGCCGACACAAATATTTCCACAGCTGCTGTTCGAAACTAAAATGCCACATTCTGTTTTTCACACAGACCCACATCTGTTCTCATGGAGAAATAGTCACAATATATTATGTGATTTTTTTTTTCAGTCAGTAGACCTGCAAACAATGCTCACACACATTGTGTAAATGTGTGTTGCTAATTTAAGAGTAAAGTGCTCCTGCAGCAAAGTCCTTGACCCTCACCGTAGTGGCAAGAAAGCAATAAGTCACCCGCCATCAATGCATCATCAGCCATCAACACATCCAGTTTTGTGAACAGGCACACATCCTATAAAAGTCTGAAGACAAATGCTTTCGGTTCTTACTCAGACATTTTAAAGGTCAGTAAACTTTGAATCCACCAAGGTCACTGAGGCAAAAAATGTAATTATTCATGAAGTGCTGATGGCAATGAACAGAAACTTATTGCAAGGCTCGCAGAATCTAAAATCACAACTGCTCGGCTGACTGTTACATCATTTTAGCTTTCTTCTCCACTCTTCTCATTCATCAGTTCCCCAAATGTGCAGTTATCTCATCATTAACCTGGAGGTATGGACCATTTTCCTGCCACCAGATTTACACAACATGACAGCGTGCGGCCTGGAGCCTTTGTCTGACTAAAATAACCATCTGCACTCTGTTTTCTGGGACACGTGCAGCATAATTCACTTGCACTCTTACTACTAACTACTAACACGGACACATGCATGCATGCGCTAATCTGGGTCAGAATGGTTACTGTGTGAGCACATTATTTCATTACTAACTACAACTATTGTGTATGAGCTCATTTCTGCAGCAAGCATGTGTGCACATCATTGTGGGTGCACGCATCTATGCTTGTGTTTGAGTACTCATGATACCAGTGACATTTATGAAGACACCATCAGGAAAAGTTGGGTCAGTTATTTTCTGTGTCTGTTATTTGTTATGCGTTCCTCAGCTATGGACCCTGTATACAATTGTATACAATTCAGTGTTACTGTATGTGTCTATAAAGACACAACGCATGCAAAAGTGTGGGAGGAGAATACATTTTGCATTTGAGATTAGGATGCTGTTTTGTGAGACTCAAATATTTACATTCCTCTTTAACATATTGCAAGTGAAGGTGTTTGGCTCTGTATGTTTATGCAAGCGTGTCTCGTGTATTTGAACAGAGGGTAAAATTAACTTTACTCAACCTGCAATATAATTTTTTTATATGAAAGAATTTAAACCTCAAACCTAAAAGCACTTTGTATGTGCTCACGTTCTGCATGTCCTTGCATATCTGTGGCACTTCCTTTTCTAGTTACTATGACATTTACGCACTCGTTTTCCCATATCAATAATGCAGGATTATAATTGCTCTCCTTTGAAGTGGCTGTTTAAATAATCCAGGGAGGATTGCTCTTGGCATCCCATTTTTAGCTCAGTGGGGAAAAAAAAAATCCTGAATTTAGTGGTTGAGGCTGAGAAGAAGTGTTGGCTACTGGAGGTAGTTAGCTTTAATCTTGCTGAGTGGAAATCTGCTCTGCTGTGATTAGTGTCTACAGTGTGTTCACATCACAAGGAAATGCAGAAAAGGGAGGAATTCTGATGGAGCATTACATTAAAAATGAAAACGTTAGCTCGTTGATCTGCAATGCTCTGCACTCTCTGGGAGTAGAACGCTGCTTTATTGCAGTCCAAGTTATGCACCATCTCTCAGTCTTAGATTGTGGCATTTAAACCACTGTTTAAATCACACCTATGTTGCATCTTGGTCTATAGATGTTGTTGTTCACAAAGAAAATAGAGTTAGATTTGAAAGAAATCCACATATGTTGATTCTAATGCACAAGAATGACAGCGAGCCCTGACCTCTTCTGTTTCCAGACCACTCTGTGCTGTACTCTGTACTCTGTGCTGCCCTTGAACTTCAGCATTAGTTCACATCATTTATAGTTAGTCATCCAGAAAAATGCAACACCGAACTGCAAAACAGGTCTTCAGCCATTCAAGGTACTCCAGCAATAATTTTTTTAATAGATTTTGAAAATGGATTTTGTTAATAAGGAGAGATGTGACATTTCATTATTAGTCTGCTGCTTTGAAGTTGAATTTTCTGCTTCATTTGTTTATTTAAAAAAACATTTCTTAAAAATACATATTAAACTAGACCTACATTTTGAGCTAGAAATAATGTTGCTTTTGTAAACTAAGCTTTGTTTCAGGATATAACAGTTATTTATTTTATAGGACACAGACTTGAACAATGAAAATAACATGCGGGCATGCAGGCATACATAAATTCATCGCACACAAATAAAAAAAAAAAAAAGCTTTTCCTTGATTTCAAACTGTCATTCTTGATTGATGGTAAATATTTAATGTGTATTTGTCACAATGATATCTTTACCATATACAGGGGTTTTGCTGAGGTCAGAGTTCAGTTACAGTGCCAGTGCAGAGGGAGATGAATAAGCATATGGGACAGCAATTAAAATGCATGAAAGTGCATCAGGATGGTGAATAAAATGAACATCAAAGTGGTTGCTGGTGAGTGAATAAATTATCTATGTGGGATTTTTTTTTTCTTTGCACAGACGTGCTCCTAATGAGCATAGTAGAATAGTAGAATAATAGTATTAAATTATCATCTTCAGAGTGTGGTCTGAGTGAGTTTTCCTTGCCAAGACCCTCACTGGAGCACAGAATTAAACAGAAACTGAGCTGTCACACTGGTTTACAATACCAACCTTGACAACAAAGAGATGAGAGGCTCTGAACAGACAGCGGTATCAAAACAGAGATGAATCTGTTTTCTGCCCCAGTTCTCTGCTTCCCAGCCACACTGATTCAGCTTGTAGACAAAGAGTTCAATATTGGATGAGCTTGCAGACACAGACCAGAGCAGGAATCTGAGGGAATAAAGTGTTTCATGCTATGCTGCACTCTCCTGATTTGACCATTATAGAAATATGTAAATAAACCTCAGCAGAGTGCCAGCCGTGCAGGAGAGCTCTAATTGGGAACATGACAGAGATGTCATAGGTCTTGATGAATTTTTTAACGGCCAAGACAAAGATAATGGCATTATTCAAATTCCCACGCTGTTGCTGTTTTTGTTTGGCAGATTCATCCTGGATGCACTTTGAGCTTCATTTCTTATTGAGCAGCTAAAATTCATACACTTGGCAAATGAGCCATAAACAATTCATGAGTCATTAAACTCAAAGGTTGGACAAGTTAACGGCACTTTATGTTGAAACAGAAGCAAACAGAAATGCTCGTGAGGAATGTAGTCAGGTTCATGCGAATAATTTTAGAAGCGCTGCTGGGAGCGCTTTGATATCTTGGAATCATGTTGCAGCTGAGGGTCGAATTTTGGTCAGGTGTCTGGCAGTGGATGAAGACCCTGAGGGGACAGAGCATGTGAGTCATATGATCCAGGCTTCACACAGACAACTACAGATAGACCAAAGCATAGTGGAAACAAAGACCTGCAGTGTAGTATTTCTGCTGTGGCATGGCAGCAAGGAGTTCTCCATTAATCTGTTTTATAAAGCAGTTTCACCAAATTGTGTCAGTACAGTCGTTTGTCAGAGCCCCCTCCCCCTCTGGGTGCCCCATGCCTGTGTTCACAGTATAAGAGTATAAGAGGGGCTGCAGAGGCACATGTATGCTTGAGTCACACAGCACGCACACTGCAGGACACCTACAGCTGCAGAACAATTAGAAGAAAACACAGATTTTTGACTGTTTGTGTAGAAACTTAAAGTTGGGGTAGATGTAAATAAATAAACAAACAAATAAAAAAAAAGACCCATAATAACTTTTTAAGCACGCTGCAGTTCATGTGGTCTAAGAAAGAAGTGAACTAGTGCACTGCTTCATAGGTGATGTTGGCCAATCACAGGTGATTTGAGAGCAGTCATTTCACCTGGGAGACTGGGGTTCAAATTCTGTATCAAGTCAAATTTATTACTGAGTTTGGAGCCATATTAAGCATTTATATTCAACTGTGAATGTCTGTTGTTCCTGTTTTTTCCCCCCGCCTTGTCCACATTTCTGCTCACTGCAGCATTAGCATCTGCACTGCTTAATCATTGTTTGAAAGAGCTTAATGCCCACTTAAACAGACAGTTGGTCTTAACAAGACTGAAGATTTTAGAGTCTACATTCATGCTTGTACCTGGGATGCTAAACTTAAGCTACTGCCAGCAGGGGAAGATCAAAACAATAATTCAAGGTGGGAGTCTGACTTCACTCCAGGTCACTCTGTTCAAGGAAAAACCATCTATCAGCACTATTCTATGTGTTGATTAGGGCTATCAGATTTTCACTATATGACTCAAAGGTTTCACTTTAATGCTATTATTGGAATTGTTACAGTTTACACATATTGACCAGGCAATAATTTTTCTCCGGATGCCCTCCTAGATGCAATGCTCCTCTTTAAGGCCGGGTGGTCATCTACGATATTGGTTGGTGGTTTGATTCCTGACTCCCCCAGTATCTTTGGGCAAGATACTGAACCCCAAGTTCCCTCGATGTATCCACTGGAGAGTGAGTGTGTGTGTGTGTGTGTGTGTGAATGGGTGAATGAGACTTGCAGCTGAGTGTATTGAGTGCTCAGAGTAGAAAGGGGCTGTATAAGTACCAGTCCATTTGCACTGGCTTGTGCCTCTCCTCCCCATCCTTAATAGATGATTTCCTTTTTCAAAGGCCAGAAAATAACAGCCCTGTGCTTTATGGAAGCTAATTATACTTAAGCTATGTATGTAGTCACTGCCACAAAAGTCCATTCAAAAAAAAAAAAAAATTGAAACCATAGGCCCTTCTTTTGGTGGAGCTACAAGAAAACTTATCCTCTAGTATTTATCCTCTGGAGACCATCCGAGCACTTCAATATTAATTTCAATGAGCATCTTTAAAGACACTTGAAAAACAATATGTGATGCTCTTAAAAGCGAGGATGAGCATTGCTGCAGTCTTGACCAATCAAAAATCCGCTGGGAGACATGAATATTTAAATCACATTTTTATGGCAACAATGACACAAACAAGGATGTGGTGGACCCACCACAATCCCTATAAGCATACTGAAAACATTTTTTTCCAAAACATGAGAACAATAGCATGAGCAGGACTTTTGCTTTCTGTCTTTGCACAGGCAGCAAACGCCTCCCTCTGATTATGAAATAAACAGTCTTGTCGTGTACAAACCTCACTGCCTGCCGAGGGCAAGGACTTTTTTTAGAAAACACTTTTGGGCACACAGAGATCTGCACAAACATACTGCTGCAGCGACACACACACACACACACACACACACACACACACACACACACACACACACACACACACACACACACACACACACACACACACACACACACACACACACAGATTCTTTGCATACTGTAGAAGACAATAAACTAACAGGGATTTTGGGATGCTGGAAATATAAGAGATACTCCACCTACAAACATCAAGCCTAGAAAAATGCCCACTTTAATCCTCCGCAGTTCAAAAAAGAAAAATAATAATAATAAAAAAACACCTCCACCCACTCCAGTCAAATGAAGTGGATTTGAATGGGAACCCACTGGGGATAAGGAGAGGCTACAGCACATTTGCACGTTTCATTTCAGCTGGAAATCATATTAGCATTGCAGATTACCAAAGCCTGAAGCTGAACTGAACCATGGCGATGATTTAAAGGACAAAGGGGTTGAAAAAAGGTAAATGTGGTATTTCTATAGGCCTACTGTGGTGATACAACAGGAGATGATGGTGGGCAGTTGTAAGGAGTGGTATTGGGCAGTTGAAAAGAAACAGAGGTGCTTGAAAGTCTGAAGGCAGATGAGCAGGAGAGGTGGGGGTTATGTACTTGGCATTGGAACAGAAAATAAATTGGTATGTTGTTCGCAGAGGAGAGAGGTTAGCTGGAGTTCAGCAGTGACAGGACTCCTGAATATCTTTCTCCTCTGGCAGGAGAGCTGGGTGGACATCAGCAACACAGGTTGAGGCTGTTGAAGCTGGAATGTTATAAAGAACATCACAAATAAAGTTTTCCTTGATAAAATGAAAATTGTGAGGTTTCTTGTCTTCACTTCTTTCATTTAAGTGCATTTTAACCATGATAGCGTAGATACCTGTAGATACATGTGACATAAAATATAACCACAAGTAGAAGTTGTAGTGGTTTATTTTTTGCTGTTAATTTTCATCACAAGAAATGAAATGACAAATCGAAAGGGTGTAGCTAACATCTCCCCTGTAACAGCAATCAGTGCATAAGGAAAATTACATCAACTACATCTACATCAACATGGTAATTTGGTTACTTAAAATTAGCGGAAAATGTGTTACAGGCACAATTTATATTAGAAAAGGCGTCTTAGTGATTTTGGAGACATGATTTTTTTTTCTCGCACCTTCTCGTAAGTTTTCCATTAAATGTAGAAAACTGGGTGCTAACCTGATTTCAGATAGTTGAGCAGTGATGCGGATGAATGATTAATCGAAAAGCAGAACGACTGTGGAAATCCACAGGTTTATTTGTCCATTGTGAATACTTCAAAGAGCTCCTTCACTCTCCTAATGAGGCAGTGAAAGAGGCTAGATCCTTTTATTTCAATAATCTCATAAATAATAATAATAATAATCCCAGGGTATTATTTCATACTATCAACAGTATTGTTTCTCCTCCACCTGAGCGTGCTCTGATACTTTCTGATGATGACTATAACATATTTCTCAATCACTTTGTAAATAAAGGGATGGACTTGAGATCTCCCCTTATGAACATAGTCATTAGTGCCCTGAGTCATTTACCTCATTCTCTCCTATCACACTGACTTAATAAATGACTTAGTTAGAATAATAGGCATGATGAAACCCTCATCATGCTCCTTTGAGATATTATCTCCTTCTGTCCTGTTTGGGACTCTCACCAGCATTCATCCTTCATTATTATCTATCATTAACAGCTCACTGAGGCAATATCCTGTTTTAAACATGCTGAGGTAACTCCTCTACTAAAGAAACCTAATCTTGATGCCAGCTCTGTTGCTAATTATGTATTATTTTGAAAATACCATTTGTTAGTAAATTACTAGAAAAAATTGTAGAAAGCCAGTTAAAATCTTTACTATGCAAATGACAGATTTTTGCCCCCTTTCAGCCTGGTTTTCAAAGGCAGCACTCCACTGAGACCGCTCTTTTGAAGGTCCATAAGGATATTTTAATGGCTTCTGATGCAGAGAATTGTTCTGTGATCATTTTACTTGATCTCAGTGCAGTCTTTGATACACTGACCCTAACATTTTACTTAACAGGCTTAAGGTTTTGGCTGGCATATCTGGCTCTGTGTTAGGTTGGTTTTCTTCTTACTTATCTGATAGGAACCTTCTCTGTTAGGATGAGTAAGTTCAGCTCTAACATTGCCTCCCTGACCTGTGGGGTTCTACAAGGTTCAGTTCTGGGTCCATTATTATTTTCTTTCTACATGCTTCCTTTAGCTGGCAACATTCAATCATTTAATTACATTAATTATGACAACAGATGAAAAATAGCCTTTTGGCTAATTCTGGTGCATTTACAGATTGTTCACTAATGTGCATTGTCCCTACCAAATAAATAAATTCAAAATTCAAAAATTCAAATTATCATTTCTATGCCGATGACATCCAGCTGTATATGTCTTTTAAGCCTCACCAGCTGGATAGGCTATCTACCCTAGTCCATTATTTAACTCAGATTAATGACTGGCTCTCTGTCAATTATCTTGTTTTCTTACCAGCAAGACTGAGACCCTAATTATAGCTCCTCCTGAACTATATCCTAAAATCAGTCAGGCTCTTTCTCTTTTTTGTTCAACTACTATGTCCAGAATTTGAAATCTTGGAGTAATATTTGATTCTTCTCTGGGCTTCAACTCAGGATGCGCAGGACATTCACACAGTGCTTTGCGACTGTGAAAAGTGCTTACAAAATAAAATAACTAAATAATATTAATTCCCTGCAAAGCTTTTTTCAGACTATTAAAAAAACATAAACTTACTTATTACAGTGCAACAAATGGGCTTAGTGACTCAAGTTTTAGGGTCTCAGTATTGGTGGAAGCTACATGTTCACAAGTCTTTGGTTTTTGCTGTACAAACATTATTAGTGGTGCTTTAATATAATACTGCACTATGGCTGGATGGACCTTACTGAGTTATTTAATCACAGTGAGCTAAAGAAATCCAAGAAGGAGCAAAAGAAATCACAGACAACCTCACAAACCAAGTATTTTAACATTTTATAAGTTCATAAGTAAATCAGCAGAAAATGAGGATATATTGAGAGCCAGGGTCACACTTCACAGTTGTTACATTAATAATTATAAGACTCTTTTCTTGAAAACTGTGTGTGGGGAAAATTGGTTATGCTTGCTTTCTTTTAAGTTTTAATGCTATAGACCAGATGTTCCAACTAAAGGAAACTTACCTTGTTACCTGCAGTAAATCAGTGAACATTACACCACGACAGCTGCTCCTTTTGACTGGCACTGAATTCGGCACCTTAAGATTTGGTGGAAATCAATCCATGCATTCCTCTTACAAATTCGGATATTCAGGCGTTCCTACAGCTCCTCTTTCATGAATGAATCAGGCAGGTGGTCTATTGTGATGAAAAGAGGAGACCCTATATTGTGTATTGTGTTTCCTGGGCATATGATGAGAACAGGAGGAAAGAGGCGGGAGGCTCAATTAAAGAGAATTCAAAGCAGGGGCTTGCCTGTGGACAACCTGGCTCACATGTTTTAGACACATGTTTAACATGTAAGCTATCTGTTCATTATTTTTTATATCAAATATTCTTTTACTGCACTTATTCTCAGACGACTGGCAGTTGAATGAGTGTAACTAACAAAGTGGGTGGAGAGTGTATGTAAAAAACTGTAAACTATCCAAAAAAAAAAGATAAAAATAGCTATAGTCTGCAGAAAGAGAGAGAGAAAGAGCTGTCTTGCTTTTTTGTTTTGGTTGATTTTGGCTTTCTGAATTTTACATGCTATTCAGTATATGAATGGAATGGGCATGCACATTTGCATGTTAGAAAAACTACTAATAAAGAATTTTGTTATGAAAACTGATCACTGAAAAAAAAAACAACAAAAACAAATAATAAAAAACATGTCAACGAACAGCAACTAATCTTTTAAACTGATCTGTATAATTTAGAACAATATTCTAGTTGGCAAAACAGAAAAGTAGTTCTACAGTTATTATGATTTTCTTACTAAAATCAGCATTAAACTAAAAATGTGCAGTTTGCTGAATAGTTGTTTATCTTCTGTTGAGCTCTAGTTTAGTTTAGTTTAGTTTACTCGGTTCATCATGCAAGAACACTTAAAAAAAAAAAAAACATAACTCGGCATAAGAAACCAGGATTGCACAATAAAGTGTAAACACTTATTTCCATTGTGGTCCCAGAAAGCAACTGGCAACAACAATGAGGAAACACATAAAACATACAGAGTTACAAAAACTAAAACTAAATAAAAAGATCTCGCTCTTGACACGACAACTTATTCAAAAAGTACCTTTTTATAGGTTTCTTAAAAAGAGTCAGATCACTTATAAAATGCAACTCTGAAGGAAGACTATTCCATGCCAGAATGCCAGTATGTGTATATATATATATATTCAAAATTTTAAAAACAAGATTAAGCTTCAACTGAGCAACCTGCATACTAACTGGTAACATACCCGCCTGACAAAATTCAGTAGCACCAATGTGCCTTTTGGCTGGTGCATTCAAGATATACCTAATTAATTTATTCTGAGATACCTGCAGTATGTTTTGAAGCTTTTTTGATATCTAAAATTTTCACTCCACTGCATCCACCTCTGCTGTGTGTTTTACTGTGACAACAACAAAATACACAATATGGATAGTGTTTTTATGTTTGAAATAAGGTAGTATATCACAATATCAACCCACTAAAGGAGCAAATGGCTTGAACACGAGGTGTAAAAGTTAACGCGCTCTCAGCTGGAGAGAAATCCCCACCGGACGTCGCGGCCCCCCCTCGCGCAGCCCCTGCCTTTCCCGTCTCTGTCCTGAACCTTTACTGTTGTGGATCATTTGTCGAGCCCCTGCTGGAGCGCAGAGGGAACCCGCCTCGCGGAGCGTTAGATCGGGCTGTGCCGGTGACAGTACCAAACACTTTCAACCTGAGCAGTAGCCGTGGATCGGCAGCAGATCCACGGAACCGCTGTGGACTGGACGGCTTTGGGAAAAGAGGTAGACTCTAACTACAGGGAAAGAACAGAAGAGTCGATTTTTGTTGTCGCGTTGGTGCACTCTGAAAAGTTGTATCTGCTCAGCAAAGGCGACCGGATACACGCGCAGGACATTCACTACTGAAGGAAATAAACACTGCACGGGCTGGTTGTAAAGAACATCTTGTTTAAGGTGAGTAGCGGCAACAGTGATTGCGTAGGTGTTGTGTTTGGGTGTTGTATTTTAACAGGAGGGTGAAGTACTCAAACTGCTTTATACATGCATACAAAAATAGGAGTACTCGAAGTTTATTCGTGATTTTGTGGCAAAAATAGCAATTTTATCAAGACATGGGTGGATATTTATGTAAAAATTGACTTATAATCTGATTATGCAGAGTTGCGTGGTTAAAGTATGTATGCCTTATGGTCTAGCTGCATGATCAATTGGTTTATTGATAGTTTGAGCTGAGTACTTGTGCATAATCTGCAGTTAATCCACTTGCAGTGATTTGGTTTTACACCGGTTAGCCAGTTTCCTCAGTGTTTCTTCCTCAAGTGCTTGTGTGTGTGTGTTTGTGTGTGTGCATGCGTGCGCGCGCGTGTGTGTGTGAGAGAGAGAGGGAGAGAGAGGTAATAAGGGAGAGAAACTAGAGGATAAGCTTTGCTGTTATCTCCATCCAGCTGTGTCAGTGAATGGGGGCTGCCCCTTGGAAATGGCACACATACACACACTTATTCCTGCAAACCACTTTTCTTGTTATGGTCGTTTTCCCTCTCAAAATGCACAGTCAGTTTTGTTTGTATGATAAAGACAGAAGTGGATGGGAGAGAATGAAGGGAAAATGATGAAAAGGAAAGGTCAGACAAAGAGAGAGAGAGCACTCAGGGCCATTTGTTTTATGCTCTCAAGGCCTGCTTTAATTTATGGATTGGGTTTGAGTTGAATTGGAAACACCCAGGGTCTGATTGGACCATAAATAATCCCCACTGGAGTAGATATAAATGCTGAAGGAGCAGCATGCCTGAGATTCTCTCCATCTCTTTCTCATCTGCGGTGAACCCTTGCAGATGATTGATGGGTTGGGTGTCCTGTTGTCACAGCTATACGACTTTAGCAGAATGCAAACATGAGGACAACCTCGCATGAATGAATGCATGCAAGGTGCAAATGTGAATTTGTGAATGCTCTGCACGCGCATATTTCATCCTCTCCTGCACAGACTGTAGCATCAGAGCTCCTGGTACGCTCAAGCATCATGCTACCTCACTGGGAAACCGTGTATCATGCTACTCTGTCACTGCAACGCAACACAAATTAAAGAGAAGGGGGAGAGGAGGTTTGGTAGTACTGGGAGGTGATAACTAAGCTGTCAGGCCATTAGGATTGGAGTAGCTAAAGAGGCAAACAGAAGGCAGGTAGGGAGGAGGATGCAATGGTGGGGGTTCATTTTAATTCACATGTTCCCTTTACAACAAGTGAAACCATTGGGGGGACGTGGGTCGACATGTGAGGCAGCTAAGTGACAGCATTACCAAAGTCATGGCTACTTTTACAGCATGTAGTCCTAAAACTGTTTTCCTCGTCTCCTTTCCTCCCCCCCGTTTTCTCTTTTTAACAAGATTATGAAAACCTCTCTGCGGTCAAATAAACGGACCTCCCATCTTCTTTATTAAGTTAACAATTAAGTGTGAAAAAACAGATCACAGCCGGAGGCGCAATCACAGCTGATGCACATCTGCCAGTACTTGAGGATGATGAAACATTAAAGACACACCTACTGTTCAAAATGTAGCTCCAGCTTCAGCAGCTTAATTTGCCCATTAAATTATCTCAGCTGAAAATTACGCTTACATGAACGTATACACACGCACACACACACACACACATGGGGACACATCGGTACACACACAGGGACACATCGGTGCACACAGGGGCACAGATGCATAACAAGTAAAGGAGAATCATTTGTGAAGCAGGAAACATTGTTATCCCACACTGATTAGCCACAACGTTCAAACCACTCACAGGTGAAGTGAAGTGTTCTGCTGTGGATTTTGGCTCCTTGCATTCATGTGGATCATACTTTGATACAAACTACCGATCTAAAGATTGTTCCTGACTCAGAGTCCCTCCCAAACACCTTGTTCTACAGCAGTGACCCCCAGCCTTTTAAACCGTGAACAAGCCAGAACACACTTGATCCATGAGACACCAACACACAGGCCCCACCAACCTAAAGGTACCAGATGCCACAGGATACCTCCTGAGGTCCTGTCCTGATGGTCTCTGATGGGTCAGAAATACTGATGGGTACCTACACAATATTAGATCAGTGGTTTTATTGTTAAGGATAATTGATGTATAAATAGAGCACAATCTGATCCACCTGTGGTGCTCAATTAGAAAACTGCCACTCTGCAGTGACGACGACGATGATGTAATTAAAAGCGTGCAAACAGTGTGACAGCGCTGTCATCCGTTTCAGCGTAACACCGACTGTAAAAGCCTTACACAACAGAGACCTCAAACTACCACATATTGCTCTTATTTCACAAACACTGCAAGTGCATTTGAAAGAAAACAGGAAGTGTCTTCTCTTTCTAACATGTAAAGTGTGGAAGCACCGCAGGAGCCTTGAATTCCTTTGAGGGAATCGAGCGCACTCAAAGGAGCTCCTCAGATACCCTTTCTCCATCTGTTCTTTTGTCTCTCCCTGTGCCCCCATTTCATGTCTTGAATTGCATGTGAGAGAAGACACTCTGTTTGATTTGTATGCAGTAGTTCACTGTCTAATGTGCATTTTTTTTTTTTTTTTTGAGCGTGTTGGTTCCAAGATTCAGTTTCCCTTCAGCTGTGATTTTTCTAGCAGTGCGTCACTGAGATTTCCGTCACAGTCTCTTGCTGTCAGCCTATTAAAACAGGACAAGAGCAGGAGCGCAGCAGGGGAGAGACAAGCTGTCAGTCAGACCCACAGACGCACACATGCGTGCACAAAGACTGCCCTTGTATGTGAGACTGTAATTAGTAGCTGCTTGGGTTTGCAGTGACCTTTCTTTTCCTTTTTAAAAAGGCCCATTCAGGACCATAAATGTTGCAACACCACTAATGACTTTGCTTTACAGTGTCTTCATGGAGTTTTCATTTTTAAAGTCACTTGAGGTATTATACTGTAGATCAGGTTAATTATTTAGACACACTCTGAAGTTATCTGATGTATCAATCGCTCAGGATAGGCCAGCAAACTCCTGAAGTTGACAGCAAGTTTTAAATGAAGCATTCATATATGGTTACTTTTAAAAAGCATTTCTTCAACTTGCAGTCATTATTAGGGCCCGAGCACGAACTGTGCGAAGGCCCTATTGTAATTGCTTCGTTTATTATTATTTTTTTTTTTTTTTTTTTTTTTTTTTTTTTTTTTTTTTTTTTTTTTTATTATTATTCAGGCAAATGAATTGGCTTTTTGGGGGCTTTATCATATTCAAAAACTCATGAAACTTTGCACATGTGTCACACCTGGTGAAAATTTAAGTATTTTAATGGGCTCGGGCAAGGGCGCGCCCAAATGGCTCGCTAGCGCCCCCTAAACTGGAGCCCCACCGCTGTGTTTCACGTACATGAATGAAACTTCATACACATGTATATCATGTCCACGCGCACAAAAAATCCTCTGGGAGCCATGCCCTAAACTCAACAGGAACTCCGCCATTTTGAATTAATTATGCAAATTTGGCGATTTGCAGCCCTCACACTTTTTCTAATAACTCAGACGTTTTTGACGTTATCATCTTCATATTTGGTTTGTGTAACCTACACCCCCAGGGGAATCTAAATCTCGAAAATGGTGAGTTTTTGCCAAGGGGGAGGGGTCCTTATGCCCCTTTGAACTTTGATCATTCGCCATGAAATTTTGATTGCCTCTCATTCATACCTACATGATCCAATGTGCATCAAACTTCTCCAGTAGGATGAGGGTGCCCCCCTGAACACATACATATGACAATATTTAATATCAGTCGCAGCGCCACCTAGTGGGAACAGGAAATGTCATATTTTACACTTGGAGGTCCAGCTCCAAGGTGGTTTAGCAGAACCATCTCAAATTTCACCTGGAAAGCCTTAAGAAGTTGGACTTACTGTGTTTTCAAAACTGTGAGTTTTTGACAAAAGGGCGTGACCCTTATGGGACGGCAAAGTTCGATGATTCGCCATGAACACAAAAATGGCTGTAACTCAAACCCAACTTGCCCAATCTGGCTCAAACTTCAGTGGTGTGATAAGCACCCTGTCCTGAACACACTCATATGCATAAAGTCCATAAACGGTAGAGCGCCGCCTAGTGGCAGCTCGGAATATCTTAAAATAGCAAGTTTTTTGAGTAGCCCCGGAGCTACGTTTTATCTACATGTATGAAAATGTACAGGCTCATGTAACATACTAAGACGTACAAAAAAGTCTCTTGGACCCATACCCCAAACCCTACAGGAAGTCGGCCATCTTCAATTGAAGGTGTCAATTTTTGCGATTTCCACGCCTGCTATTTGAACGAACTCGTCCTAGGGCATTTCACCCACTGACACCAAATTGGCTCCAGATCATCTACACAAGTAGCCCATCAAATATTGTGGAAATCTTTACAAAATATTAAACGGCCTTGTCACACCAGGCCATTAAATTTGGCCTTTGTTTTTCTCCCTCACCACCAAAATTGTTTGTGCACTTGTTCGCACATGCTTTGTCTGATCAGGCTGAAAATTTAATCACTCATGTACACACCCAGGCTGAATCCATAACTACAGATTCAAGACTGTAGGCGCAATAGCGCCCCCTACAGAAGCAAATGAAAATTTGTATGACCGTCCACAGAATTAGTTTTGCTCTGAAATACATGAAATATCTTTCACCATTCCTTACAAAATCCTCATCTATTTGATAAGCCTCCTGCCCTGAACACATTGATATGCATAAAGTCCATAAACGTTAGAGCGCCCCCTACTGGCAGCTTTAAATATCATAATATACCATGTTTTTTAGCTAGCCCCTGAGTTACATTTTATCTACAGCTCTGAAATTTTGCACACTCATGTAACATCCTAAGACATACAAAAAAGTCTCTTGGAGCCATACTCCAAACCCTACAGGAAGTCCAGCATCTTCAATTGAAAGTGTCAATTTTTGCCATTTTCAGGCCTGCTATTTGAATGAACTCCTCCTAGGGCATTTCACCCAGTGAGACCAAATTGGCTCCACATCATCTAGACAAACAGCCCATCAAAAAAGTCAATCAGACCCATGCCCTATTTTG
This sequence comes from Archocentrus centrarchus, assembly GCF_007364275.1. Taxonomy (NCBI): domain Eukaryota; kingdom Metazoa; phylum Chordata; class Actinopteri; order Cichliformes; family Cichlidae; genus Archocentrus; species Archocentrus centrarchus. The sequence continues at coordinate 16,780,804 of NC_044360.1, forward strand.
CATGCTGGAGCCGTGACCACACCCCCAAATATTCCATTGCGTCTATGCCGAGAGCAAAAGATACCTTTTCCTATAAAAGAATTCAACTTTCTAGAGACCCATCACGATCACAAAACCTCCGAGTGCGGCACGGGTCGACGAGCGCCACAGGTCGACGCGCGCGGAGTGCGAGGGCCCGATATCACCGCTTGCGGTTTTAATTTTACTTGTGGACATAACTAAGCAAAGCAACGCGGGCCATCCGTTCTTTTAGAAAAGCGTCATCAAGGAGACAGTTCTTCCTCTGTTTGCTATTGATAATTTCCAGTGATCGATCATCTGTCATGCGGATTACTTTTGGATTTTAGCATAAAGAAATAATTTAGAGTACGTAATATCCATACTGTTAAAGGAGAGATTAAACCGTTGCTACACTGATTGTTGACACTTAAACATTTCTAAGCTTCCTGCAGACATATGTCTCATTGCTTTACACATTATGGACTCCAGGAGAAATTAAGCTGCATTCATTTTAAATTTGATTTTCAGTATTTGATTGCTTTACCCAGAGTTAAATTGCAGAATAAAATTGACAACCTAAGTCATCATTTGAGTTAGTTCTGGTTCACATAATGAGGGCTGCATTTTTCTGCTCTGAACACTGAAATGAAATTCTAGATTGTAGAACTTTTTAAGAAGCCTAACTGTGGCAAATCTTTATCATTTCCTTGTTAAATATTAAAGGACATCAGAAGGTCTTTCCATAGTTTAACAAGTTTAATTTGATTTCGTGAACTCTTGAGTTCTTGATAGATTCCCTCACAGTAAAATAGTAGGATTCTTGCAATAGCGGTGTCCTGTGAAATGCTGCAATCAGCAAGCAAAATTCTTATCAACAAGTGTCACTGGATCAGAATATCACGTGGGACTGTTTCCTGTAAACACTGCTGTGAGAAGGCCCTCATCATTTTTTTTCTTAATCCTTTCTACTGCATAGTTTCAAAGCATTTTGTTTTTGTCTTTTGAAGCCATTAGAAAAATGAAAGCAGGGGTTCTTTTGTATTTCTGACCCTGTAATGCTGACAAGTAAGGTGGTATTTTGGGTTTACGAGGCTTTTTACTAAATGAATCAAATCTTTGAATCTCATACGTTACATCTATTCAGAGGAAAACAAGAGAGAGAAGTAAATGTGTACACATGAGGTGCATTTGGTCTTCAAATTAAAGTCGGATTCGGCTCTTCTGACTGCAACACTCCAAATAACCCACATTTGTCAAGTCATCTATACGTGCAGTAGGCTTATCCATCAAGCTGCAGGAGATCAGGTCAGATCTGTGGCATGAGGCAGGGGTAGGTGGGGGTAAACAGTAGTTTTATACATCTTCTTTTCTATTAAAGAATTGAGGAGTGAATTAGACACTTCCTTCCTCCTTCCCTCTTTCCAACTCTTTTTGCTAGACCCGTTCTGCCCTGTAGATGCCAAAGTCTAAAACTCAGTCCAAGATAACCATGATGACATTACCCAGAATAGTTTTTGGAGCTTAGACAGTTCTCTTCACAGACACAGAAGACAACTCTTTTTTGCAGGCTAAGTGAGTAAACTGACCTTTTGCCCGATTAAGTTTGAAGGTATGACTGTAAGAGCTCACAGAGACATATGTGTCTGTGCAGACTGAGGTGGACCACTTCTGCTTTTGGCCTCTTATTGTCAAGCAGCCCACAGGCTCAGCCTGTCATTACCTCCTTTTGATTTTTTTTTTTTTAACAAAAGAAAAGCATCTGTGAGATGCCCCGTGAACATGTACGCGGCAGGTCAATTATCACGCTCTTACAGAACCCTTTCAGCACCAAAAGATACTCAAAATATGTGGTTTTTTTTTTTCTTTGCGTAAGTAGATTGCAGTTCAATTAAATTGCCGTTGCAATCTGATAACTAGATGGCAGGCGGAGATGGGCTCTGAAAGCCCTCGCAGTCTGTAAGAAGAGCCGAAATCAATGCAGAGTGGAGTAAGTCTGGGTATAATGGACATTAGTGGGCAGTGCTTTGGCACAGATCACATTAGAACCAGCACTGCTGAAGTCTGCCAGGTGCTCCAAACATCCATTACTAGACCAATCAAACAGTATTTGCTCAACATTTATGTATTTGTTCACAGTGCCCCAAAGATCCTGAAGAGAAGCTTCTAAGAGTCATTGAAATAAAAGTTTGGAGCATTAAAAATCTGTTATTATGTGCGCAGCCTTAGCAGTGCACAAATCGGTTGGCTGTCCTGTTAGGAAAGTGCCGTCATCACATATGGAAACGGTTTTAATTTATCGGGGAATGGCGCTGCCTCTCTAACCCTTCCTTTCTTTTTCTGAAGAGAAGGTAAAGTGGCATCATATGTCACTAAGCATCACTTCACTGCTGTCAGGAGGTTGATGTATGAGGACCGAAATTGCCAGTGCTGAAACAGCAGACCACACACACACGCACACACAGATACACACAAACACAAGATTGATGGATGACACAAGTATTAGGTCCAGAATTGAGGCTCATTGCATGGTGGCAGATGAATGATTTTAAGAGGTGGGGACGTGATGACCTGCAGCTGCAACAATTAGTTTTTATTGGTAGCAGTCTTGTTTTTATGAGGAAACTCATTCGGGTCTTTTTTAAATTGTTGAGTCAAGAGACATTTTTTTCTTCTAGCTAGTAAAGAAATCATTTGTTGGTGCAGAGTTCCTAACTTGACTAACAGAGGCCTGCTTCCATTTAAGCGTGAAAGTCATTGATTAAGCTGTTGGTTGATTTGGCTTTATTGGAAACCTGATTTGTGCCAGCAAGGGAAACAAAGCATGAGTTATTGATCCGGTGGAAAAGCTCATTGGCGCCTGCCGGTGTGGAGCTTTAGAGGAGTATCCCAGATAGGAAAACACTGCATATTTGTTCTTAGTCCTGCCAAACCTCAATCGAATTGAATCAGTGAGTTTTTCAGTTTACAACTTACAGTGCGACACCTCTGAGCTAATAACATAAGCAAAGATCTCCTGACACCCAGTTGTTTGGACATGTGTTGGATTTATAGATTAGATTTCCTCCACCCTCTTGGCTAGCCCTCTTCCTCAGTGTGTACTCGACGGAGTGAAGCCAGCCCGGAGGATGCATCTGCCAGATGACCCCTCTGCAGAATGCGTACCATGCAGCACCCCACTCCCCCCTTCCCGCATCAGCTGACTAGCTTGGGTAAACTGTGGTTGGCTTGTCTGTGGAAGCGGAGAGGGGAAGGAGACTGGGGGCTGGGAATTATTAACCATGAGAAAAATGTTTACATCATGACTCTAGAGTATTGCTGCATACTGTATCTCTGTGGTGTAACCTTGGGACCAGTCCCGCCTTTTTAATTGGCGACAGATGCCTCCTCTCTCATCATCTGTGCCTCAATCGCTTTCTTTCTCATACACACATGCAAGGCTCTGATGTTCCCAGAATTCTTCCGGGAACCTCTGGGATCCCGTCCCAAATCTTGGTAACATAACTCCCACCACTCTCTCGTCCGAGCCAACACTTCATCCTTCAGTTTATGAAGTGGTCCCGTCGCAAGTGGATTGCCAGGACTCAGCTGGCCTGGAAGCTGTCCCACGCTTATGAAACATTTGGCAGATTTTAAACTTACTTGCAGTTTATGGAGTGATGCTGTTACTTGGTTTCTGCTTAGTTTCAGTGAGGCTTGGGCTCAGACTGACAGAGCTGAATCCTGGAGGTGTTGTCTGCTTCTGTGTCATGGTGTCTTTGTGTGCTTGGCATTATCCTGCAGAGGATTGTGTCCATCTGGTAAATGAGATTTCTTGGAAATGAAAGGCACAGAAAGGATAAAAAGAAGAAAGACGGGGCTTGTCTTATGGCTGATCAGTGGAAAAAATAAAATCAAGTCCCTCAGCGTGTGTCTGTGAGTGTGTGCCCAGCTAAAATTTAAAGGTACAGTGTTAAACAATGAGTTCAGTCTTTCTTTCCTTATTTTACATTCATGTGTCCTCAAGCCTCCCTCAGCTTCACTCTGCCCGTCAAAAGAGGTATTGTCCAAACAAGCCTTTGATATTCTTCTTTTTATTATTATTAACAGGCTGGATCAGCATGAAACTTGCTGTGTTTGGGGCCTTGGTGCACCCCCCCAGACTGATGGCAGACAGAAGTAGGTCAAAGTTCAGTGGAGCGTCCTGTCTGGGCAAGAGGATTGGAGAGCTGGAGGGGGGATTAAAGGGCATTGTTGGTGCCAGGGATCACCTTCCTACATGATGAGGGCTTCTATTTTTTTATAGAAAAAACTGAAAAGTTTTACAAAGTTCAAAAAGAGGCGGGCTGTCATTTTATCTGTTTAAAACATGCAGCCGTAGTACTTACAAAATTACCTGGTACTGATCCTAAAACAGCTTACAAATACACTACAGATCACAGACTGTATAAAAGTAAAATCACAAATTGGCTCACTGTGGTTATTATTGGGTGATTTTAGGCTAATCAGATGTATAAATAATCCAATCACTAACAAGAAATTACATATATGTTGATGGTAATTTATAAAAGTGTCCCTACATATGAATAAATGTAAATGCCTTATAGTATATACTTCTTTTCTTAAGTTTAGATTTTTCTCTCAGATTAGGGAATTTTATTTTATTTTTTAAATCATGATGTTTAAAAGGGTACTTTAACAACCTCTGAAAATCAGTTTTGGCAGACCTCTAGTGACTGATGTGCTCACCTTGCTGTGGGGATGAAGAAAAGTTCCCCAGCATGTGTCACTGTGACAGTGTTGGGTGGGGTTACAGGTCTAAGCTGGGTGCAGGGTTAAAAGGGATTTATGCTTCTGTATTAAATCTGCACTGTGGGTGCGCTATAACCACAAACCCTGCTGAAACCCTACACCGTAACCTATGCAATAACCTGATGTGCACCTCCCTGGAAATGTAACTGAAAATTACAACTACGACTAAGATGCCATGCTAGTGGCATTGTGCAGCTGTGTGTATGTGCAGTGGCCCTTAATGTGTTCATGTGAACATAGACTATATTAAAGATGGATGTAGCCACCAGGTCTGAAACAGGGGCCCAAAAGAAGTCGGGTTTTGTAGACATTTTTGAGAAAAATCCCCCTATTTTTCAGTCAGGTGCACCCCTCTCATCTTAAGTGTTTGGTTCTTCTAAGAGAGCCTCTAAAGCAGTCGGCTACTCTGTTTTTCTGGTAAGACATTTTTGTTTAGAGCCTGTTCTTTTTTAGCCAAAATTAGTATCACAATGGATATCACAGAAGCATCCTGCTCACCAGCTAGCCAATTAATTGGCACAATTGTTAGCTGATCTTCTTATCTAAATATGAGGACGTCTGGTTTCAAAATGAAGAGCTCTTGATCACAGGGCAAGAGGCAGGGAGAGACAGAGAGACAGACAACCATTCACACACACCTATTGGCAATTTAGAATCACCAATCAACCTAACCCCAGTGGCCCAGGATTAATAACATGTTTAAGATGATCACGTTGACCTTTGTGAAGCATACTTTTACAGATTAGGATGTCTGGATTGAGGAAGGGTCAGACACATGATCATGATCTTTGACATTTTCTCACTGGTGCTCTAAAAACTAAAACAGGGGATCTGAAGAATTTTTTATTCCTTTCTCACTGTCCTGCACTGGCCTGTGTTATGTAAGAAGGCTTTCAAAAATCTGATGTTATCTTTGATATCAGGGTGAAAGGAAGGGAGGAAGGGATGCCGTTTTTTTTTTTTTTCCTGCTGTTTTTCTGGGAGCATCTTTCCAATTAAACCTCGAAATATATTGTATAATAGCTCATCTGCTGTATATCAGACTTTCAACATTGCAGAATTTGCTGGTGTGCAGAGTTTAAAATTAAGCCCTAGTTTGCTGTCAAAGATCAAACAGACAGATTAAGGTAGAGACGGAGTGGTTTGGAGGGGTAGTGGCGGCAGATGCAGGGATGAACGGATCAAATGAGGCCAGTGTCATCCTGTCTCATTTATTATGCAGGGTTGGGAGGGGATTAGCCTCACTTACATAACTCCATCTCCCCGCTTAACTAGCATATCTCCCCCTTTTCCCCACCTTCCCCAAACTCTCTTCCTCTCTTCTGAGCCCATAAGATTGTGTTGGCCTCTTTGTTATTCCAGCATTTTGTTGTTTTGTTGTTTTTTTTTCTCCTTTCCTCTTCAGGAAAAAAATGTGAAGAGACAGGAGACAGCAGGAGACTGAAAATGGAGGGACAACAGGGAGAGGAGATGATGGAGAGAGACAAACATCAGGAATAGAAGGAAATGGAAGACAAAATCTTTATTACCAGCGATGGTAATAAAGATCTGAGGATAAAGCAAAAGGAAAAGAGGAAACAGGAAGAAAAGGGGTGAACGGGGGAGCTTTGGGGGTGGATGAGAGAGTCTATTTATAGTTTATCCCTGCTGTTGGGTTAGACCGCATGGCCCAGTGCAGCACAGCTCAGTGTCCATGTCAGCCTTCACGTCAGTCTCCATTAGCTCCACGCACAAACACACACGCACTATATATATAGGTTCTGTATATACCCTGAGGATGTAAACACATGCTGTCACGAAAACATGGGTACACTGACCTGCCACTGAAGTATAAGTAAAAGAAAATTACACACCGATCTCAGCGTGTGTGTGTGTGTGTTTGAGGCACTGGGGTGCTGGACATATTCATTAAATGGTGTGTGACATAAACACAGGTGAAAGTGCACGCCACTGAGCTGAACTTTTCGACAAAGGCTGCAGTTCTGAGAGGGTTGGACTCAATTCAAAACACACGCAGATTTTTTTTTTTCCTCCAAAATTTCCTTCCTGCCTTCACTCCTTAATCTTGGGAATAAGTTAATCGCACCATCTCCCATCTCCCATGTCCTTCAAGCTCCTTTTTGTTCTCAGATCACATTTGCATATCTTTTTGCTTCCTTCCTCTCGTGCTCTCTCGTACGTACAGCTATAGGTACACGTGCAGGTGAACGCATGTGTTTCAGAGGGAGAAGCGTGTTCACCTGACTCAGTCTAACTGTGGTCTGACTTGATGATGTCACTCCTGCTGCAGACAAATGCACACACACACACACACACGCAAATGCATATTATTTTAAATTGAATGCAGGAGTGCCGTGTTTCTGCAGAAAACATGCTTTTATTTATGTTGGTTTATTTCCAGTAGTACTGCTGACTTGAGGTACTCTTGGTTTTATTTTCTTGATTTTTTGGCTCTAGTGCAAAAAATTATTATATTACATTAAGTCAGTAATGTATATTTTGAGCACCTGCCCTTTATCTGTTTTTGAAGAGCATATACGTAAAACAAAGTAGATTCTATTTTATTAATCAGCCTACTGTGTTGCATAGGAAGTTATTAACTATGAGCTGAATGCTGTGAGGACTGGCCAGCTACTATACAAGTTCCTGGATGATTCATGGAACAGTCTTGGGGTTGCACAGGACCTCGTTTGTTTCTGCTGTTTCTGCCCCCGGCTCACCCCACTCCAATAACACACTTACTGTGACTGTGACAGAGGGCACACATTCATGAACATACATAAACTGAGCATTCACTACGTGCACATGTGCAGCCTTCTGCAAAAAGTGGGATCATATGCTTTCACTCTCACATTTTCACTCCTGCAAAGGACTGTAGCATAGAGTGGAAGAACTTTTCAAGAGAAATCACCTCTTGACTTGAGAGAAATAACAGCATTTATTGTTTCTTGATTCTTGGATGCTCGAACATTTGAAGCAGCGGCTCTCAGGCTGTACCATTTTAGTAGGTGCAGTCAGATGCTGACAGGTGCTTGAGTGTGTTTCTGAGAAATGCGTGCAGATCACTTGTTTAGCATCGCCCTGCCCTGCACCAGCTTCACCATGCCCATAATGTTCCCCCTTCTTTGAGCTACGAAAGGTGGACTCTGTGTGGAGAAATGTGTTTGAAATAATGGAAGAAAAGCTAAAGATAGGGAGGATGGGAATAATAAGAGAGGAGAAAAAGAGTGTGAATGAAAAGCGATCATCCGTATCCTCCAGACAGACAAATTGCTGCAACAACAGTGGCGAGCTGATAGAGCTGGAAACAGACAAAAGCAAGACAAAGCCTTTAGCTCTGGCTGCGATTTAAGCACTGAAAAGGGAAAATGAAGTTTTTACTGCAGTCATTGTTTCTCATTTGTTAATTTTCCCCTACGCACTTAATTTCCTCAGTGTGGTCACCTTTTGCTCATCCTGCCCATGTTGCATTGTTTCCGCACAGAAGACCCTCATTAGTCATCAGCTGTCTACGAACATGCAAACTCATCATTTGTTCTGCCAAGATTTTCATAAGAGGTTGACTGTGTGCAGCTGTGGCTGAGCATCAGCTGCTGCTCTTAAGCTTGGTTACAGAGACAAACTTTACTCATTGCTGCTGTCGCTGCTGCTGCGGCCATCCCCTCCAAACTCATGTCATCTCATCTAATCTGGCCACCAAGGAGGACGACTTAAGATCTTAGGAACATTACACGGTGGAGATAGGGGTCAAAGAGTTGGCTGTTTCACTCTCCTCTGACATAATTAAATATTCTCACTCAAATACTGCATATGCTAATTTGAGCATTTTCTTCTACTCACAGATTTTAGATTTTAAATAAATACCCTGCCTGATTTGGTTTCACAAAAGTGTAGTGCCTAGTTGGATTTCATAGCAACATAACAAATGTCTAAGAGTGATTTCACTTCTGAACTTGTCATATACTTACTGATCACTTTATTAGGTATACATTGGAAACATTCCCCAAAGATTTAGCATCCAAAAGCTGCTGCAGATCTGCTAGCTGCACATCCATGATGTCTCTTGTTCCACAACAACACAAAGGTGCTCTATTGGATTGAGATCTGGAGACTGTGGAAGTCATTTGAGTGCAGTGAACTCACTGTCATGTTCATGAAACCAGTTTGGGATGATGGGAGCTTGGTGACATGGTGTGTTATGCTGCTGGAAGCAGAAGATGGGTACACTGTGGTTATAAAGGTCATAAAGACACAGTCAGTAACAATACTCATGTAGGCTGTGGCATTTAAACAATTCTCAGTTGTCACTAAGGAGCCCAAAATGTGCCACACACCATTATATAATCACTACCATCCTAAAGATTGATACAAGGCAGGATGGATCAATGCCTCATGTTGTGTACGATAAATTCAGACCCCAACATCTGAATGTTGCAGCAGAAATCAAGACTCAGACCAGGAAATCTTTTTCCAGTGTTCTCTTGTCCAGTTGTGGCGAGTCAGTTTCCTGTTCTTAGCTGACAGGAGTGGCACATACTGTGGTCTTCTCCTGATGTGGCCAATCAGGTTCAACATGTTGCATGTTCAGAGAAGCTCTTCTGCATACCTTGGTTGTAACAAGTGGTTATATGAGTTACTGGAAAATCTGACCTCTAGCATCAAGAATGCATTTTCACCCAAAGAACTGCTACTCATTGGATATTTTGTCTCTTTCTCTGTAAACCTTGAGATGTTGTGTGGGGAAAAAAAAAAATCCTAGTAGATCAGCAGTTTCTGAAATACTCAGACCAGCCCATCTGGCACCAACAAATTTGCCATGTTCAAAATAATTTAAATCACCTTTCTCCCTCATTCTCATGCTCGGTTTGAATTTCAGCAGGTCGTCTTGACCATGTCTACATGCCTAAATGCACTGAATTCCTGCCATGTGATTGGCTTATTAGATATTCATGTTAATGAGCAGCTGAACAGGTTTAACAATTTTTTTTACCTGAATAGCTTATTTTTAACACCCAGAGAGGTGCAATTAAGCATTATTTTACTGTAAAAGCAAAGATTATGGAAAGGTCTAATAAACCAATTATTTATTTTAGCAGATTTTTGCATTGATCTAATCACCCTCATCATCCTTGTGCACCAGTAGAGGGGTCCAATCCTATGTATGGCAGCTTAGATAGATGGATAAATGGGTGGATTTCTGTGTTAGAAATTGAAAAAACAAATATAAGAAAGTAAAAGTGGATCAATGGAATGAAGTAGTTCAATAATAATGATAAATATCTGAATAAGTAGGTAAATATACTAAAACAACTTAATCAGTTCCAGCCGGAGACACAAGTCCCCTTGTCAGGACGGGTACCCGGCATAAAAATGTGCCAAATCAAACATGTGGAGGTAACCGCTGTGGTGAACCCTCGTGACAAGGGAACAGCTGAAAGTAGCTTCCAATAGAGAAATAGTTCAATAAATAAAATAATAATAAAAAGAAAATGTTATGAAGTGAAATCACTTCATATACTTCTCAAATATTTTAATTTAAAAGCTCTTTTAACATCCTCAGAGCTACAAATGGCAATTATCTCACAGGAGGAGGAAGGATTGGAGGCAATACCAAAGACTCAGTTTCTTCTTCAATAAGTTTAATATTTCCATAAAATAAGACGTCTCATTGGAAAAGGAAGAGGTCAATAAAATAAGACACAAATTAAAAACAAAAATACAACACAACAAAGTGACTCACTAAAATGGAATAAAATGGCCCTGTGTACATTGTGTGGGTAATGCACACAGTATGCAGTGTATAAGAAAAGTGACCAGTCACAAATTATTCAATTTAAGCATCTTAAGTGCTTCTTCAGGTCTCCTTTCATGCTTTTCTTCAAGGTGTCCATGGCTGGATGAAGGTGAAAATTATTATTTAAAACCCAAGTTTTGCACAGTAGGTAATAAAATAAGATTATTCATTATTTCTTGTTGTTTCTTTGTTGCAACAAACAAATTTCACTGAGGCCTTGAGTGTGAGTTTTATTGAGAGCAGCCATTATTCCAGTTGCCAGATTTCACATCATTACAGGCTGCCCTCTAGTGAACAGTGTTGGATCTACACTGATCCTGAATGAGCTCCTTGAGCTCGGAAGTAAGTGCAAACTCACAGGACTGGAGCTCGAGAGAGCATCACGGGCAAACACAGTCCCTGCTGGGTTTTTTTCTTAACCTGTAAGATGAATGGGCCTCATTAATCATGACCATTTGTCTTTAGTTGTAAGTCTAGAGGTCAGTGATTAAACCTTGTTCTTTGTAACGTAGCCAACTCTCTCTCTCCCTCTCCCTCTTTCCTTCCTCGCTCAGAGGATCAGAGGGAGAGTTGCATTTCGTTGCTGCTCCGCTCTGCTTTTCATGGCTCTGATGTTGTCTGCCACCAAATCCCAGCTGAATAAAAGTCAGAAATTGAAGCAGCAAATCATGTTTTATGTATGTGTGCTTACACAATGAAAGCAAGCTGGAAAGTGGGCCAAGCATCACACAGGGCATATTATGGCAACAAAGCAGCTTTCCACTTTCTTGGGAAAACGGCAGCCGCCAGAGTGCCGGGCATGGAGCACAATATGGCTAATGACAGAGAAAATAGAAAGAGAGATACATAGAAACTGCATTACCTGACTGCTCTTTTCCTGGGAAGTGTTTTATGATTCCCACTGATTCTATTCTGGTGCAGAAATTGTGCTGTTGACTTGCCAGTTCCGTTACTCAATACAAGCATCTGAGGATGAGCAATGTGACAATGGATGCTGCAAGATGTTTGAAACTATCCTGTTTTTCAGATTATGCAGAAGTAGTTTACGCTTTAATGTCTTCATGTATCTGAAGTGGCAGCTTTCATTATCAGCTGGTGTTTATTTCCTTGGATATTGATGAATGAATTGTCATAAAATTTCAGAAAATAGTGTAAAGATGAAATTTTAAAAATTATTTTTTTTTTTTTCAGATCCACTTTTTTTGTCTGAGCAACAGCCCAAACCATAAAATATTCAGTTTACAAAGATACTGAGAAAATGATTTGGAAAGGCTGTCACTAGCCGTTTATTAGTTTATTGATTAAAATCGTCTTTTATGTACATGTACTTGGTTATCATGAATGAGCAGTAGCACAACAATGTGAAGATGAGCTTTGTGGTATCGGAGTGGTGTGTAATTTGCTTGTTATTGCAAATGTTATATGTGAGGGTTTTGGACATAGAAGTTCAATGATGCCATGATGACCATCACCCACTGGTTTCTGGACTCCCATTTTGAAGCCTTGAATTCAGCATTTCAGACATCAGAGAGGTAACTGAGAAACTAGGACCCTGAGTGCAAACTGTTAATCACAAGGTAGCACTGGCCTAAATTGCACCCTCATTTACTGTCTATTTTTGCTCTAAATGGGAGGATAATTAACATAATGATTATTATGCTGTAAAAATAAATAGATAAATATAACGGGCAGCATGGTGGTGTGGTGATCAGCACTGTCTCCTCACAGCAAGAAGGCTTTGAGTTTGAAACAATCAGTCGGCCAGGGCTTCTCTGTGTGCAGTTTGCATGTTCTCCTGTACCTGTGTGTTCTCCTGTACAGTCCAAATACATGTTTATGAGGTTATTTAGTGATTGTAAATTGGCCGTAGGTGTGAATGTGACCATGAATGGTTGTCTATCTCTCTGTGTTAACCCTGCGATGAACTGGCACCCTGTCTAGGGTGTACCCTACCTCTCGCCCGACTATAGCTTGAATACGCTCGAGCCTCCCCCTTGCAACCGAGAATTGGATAAGCAGAAGAAAATGGATGAAAGTAACAATTCAAATCCTAAATTCATCAGGAAAGTGTTTACTGAACTATTAAATCAGGTGAGAAGTTTGGTGATTTTTTCTCATAAGCTGTTTTCACACTCGAATGAATGAGAGTCAGGTTGGGTTGTCTGAGGTTGTCCTTTCTCATAGGTAGAACACAGTTAGTCATGCTGATGCTCAGTTTAGGTGAGGATGCTTTCTGAGTAGACTGTGCAGGATAACCACTCATGATCTGTGAATTCAGCAGATTGTTACCTGAGATGTGCAAATCGGTGTGTTTGGGGTGGGGGTGGGGCACAACTTTTTAACAGGGAGCTGGCAGCTAGCATCCATAAATTGATGTTCTCGCTGCTCTGCACCTCTGTCAGGTAATGTCTAGAAAAGTTAAGGGCTATACACCTACAGTTTACCATTTGACTTACAAGTTGGCTTCCTTTTGCTATCAGAGGATTTCTCATTCACATGCTTGTTTTTGTCATTCTGTTATTTCTGGTGTGGTTTCTTGATCTTGATGCCATGATGATGTGTTTGAAGAAATTCTTGGTCAACACAGTCTTTATAGAATAACATAAGATTTATTATAAAAAGACAATGTCAAAACAGACGCTCGAGACATCTGGGTGAGAAGGGAGGCCAGTGATCTTCTGCAAACCTACAGCCTTATATAGGCTTTAACATCTGATAAACATGTCACACCTAGACTGGTTTCAACCAGTTTTTGGAGGGACTCAGAGACCCCCAATCAATACCTTTCCTTTTTTGGTAAAGATAAGTAATGCAGATGAGCTCCCAAACTGAGATGCCCCTTACTGGAATTTTCTACACCTTTAGGAGACAACATGCATGCAGTTTCACATAGGCATTTCAGACACTACACTGGCACTTAAAAACACCACTGCAGCGTGTTCATGGATAGAGCCTGCTCAATGCTCTGCATATGGCTTATTTAGCCAGTCACAAATACACAACTTTGGCTGTATAGTTTACAGGTTTTACAGTTTGACAACAGTTTACATGCACTGCTGCCACCTTTGATTGTGAAGTTGGGATTGGTGGAGCTGCCCTGACTTTCTGATTTAGAAGTCTGACTTGAGGGGGGTGTTCCAGCTGAAAATGCACCTTAAGGCCCCTTTATAAACAGTCTTGTCTTGGGCTGCTGGTCAGACTCTTAAAGATGTCACCTTTAAGTCAGTAAACTGATGATGGTCAGTTTTTTACAATTGTCCAAGTCTTTATAAAACAAACAGTCTAGAGAATAATTTCTGATATTGTGACATACAGTGACATAAACAGTGACATTCCTGAAAATTTTCTCCCATTACCACACTTAAATACATCCATTACATGTATTTATGGACTGAACTGAATACTTCTCTCTCTCTCTCGCTCTCTTGCTTCATTCTGCAAGAGTCACCTTGGCACAGATTTAGCCGCATCTTCTGGGTGACGGCAGCTACTTTTCATTTCACCCTCCTTTGCTCCTCCCTCAACAGCACTCCATACTGTATCTCTCCAAAATGTGGTGGCACGGTAGATACCCAGAAGAACTGAAAACTATAACGTAAGGATTGCTTTGATTTTCAAAATGAGCCCAAGGTAACCAAGCACACACAAGCTGCATGACCTTAACGCCGCCCTTAGCTGAAGTTAATACTGCAGCACCGTGCAGGAGTGCAAGCCTCAGTCACAGTGTCATTGTCCTGACATAAAGTGTCATCCCTGCAGTGAGGACATATGCTGCTATTGCAATCTAATCTATCAAGCAGTGATCTAAAGGATGAATAATCTCTATCTAATCTGCACCCATGGGTTTACATCAGTCCATCATACTGGGTGAGATCTCATCTCCTGATTAGAGAGAACGCATTGAAGGGAGCCTTTATGCCTGTGCATGTATGTGTGTATATGTCGAAGCCCTTAAAGTGCTGCAGTGATCATTATAGCATCACAGGTCGTGTTTTATGGACTTGCACTGAGTTTAATGACAATTAAAAGACAGGCAGGCCAGATCTATAAATTCATATGTAAAGAATTTTTTTTCTTGTATTTAGCTGTTGGGGTGGCATTGTGGGACACTGCTTGCAGTCACTCTTCATTATCTGTGAAGATGTTGAAAAAGGGTGAATAAATGTAACCATTATCCTGTTATTTCGACAAATCTACCCCTAACCCTTGTGTCTCTCTGGGAAGGCCCTAGTCTTCCTGCCTTCCCCCATCCTGCACCTTCTCCCTCTCAACTCCTGCTTTACTTTGTTTTTCATGGTGTTAACAGCTACGAGGCACGTGGCCATCAAATCAGGCCTGAAACACAATAATCATCTAATGGCAGAAATCCCAAACCCTGATTGCCACTTTAATCAGTTGTACCTTGGCCTCAAGCCTTACTGACCTCTGTATGTTATGGAAATCTATTCATAAATTTGAGATTTCCTGTTGACAGTTACAGATAGACACATGGTTGTGTTTCATTTTTGTTCCATATTGATGCTATTTGGGCTTCAGCTGCATGGGAACCATATGGGAACCAAGTTAATCAATAATTGTGTTTTATGTGGTCATTTGACTGAATTAAATTAATGATGATTTTTAATGATGATGATTTTATCTGTATTATACTGGACAGAAAATTACTCAAACAATTAATTTGAAATGTTATTAATAATTAGATATGCTTTAGATTGATGTGTGAGCTGTATGATGCTTCAGTTTTTTTGTTGTTTAAAGTTTGACCAGGAGAGCACCAAACTCTGATTTGTGTTAGTAAGAAAATCTGTCAGTATGACTGTCGGTGTTCTTACAGTCTATCTGCTGGTGGCAGTAGCTGTGAAAGTGCCCATTCAGCACTGCTCTGTGGTTCCTGAAAGATGCTCTGAAGCTCGGCCTGGCAGCCGGGTGATGTGGCAGGACTGACCCCCTGCTGCACTGGGGCGCGAGGGCCAAAATCAATAGTCGTATCGTATCACTTATCAGACTGTAACAAGCTGACTGATTACCTCATCAGGTGCCGGTGTAGAGAGCGGATAGGAAGCAAAGAGAAAGAAGGGGTGAGATCAAAAGATTAGGAAAATTAGAAATTACAAAAAGACAGAGCAAAGTAGCACTTTTAGTAAAGGAAGATAAAACCCTCCCACGTACAGACCATTGAAAAGCGCTATAGTTAATATTGTTGGACACCAGAGGGTGGTAGTACTAATGGAACTACAGTTACACTTGAAGTTATAATAAAGTATTCACACACAAGGATATTCTGAGAAAAGAAAAACAGTAATAAAGTTCCTATTATGAGCATGAGGCATTTTCTCCTTGTAGATAAGTTTTCTTTTGATCAAATCATGCAAGCCATGCAGGACAGCACTTTAGCTCGAATGAGGATTTTTCCATTCCTCCTCCAAAGAGTGTAACCATATGTAGTTTTAGGAATGACATGTAAACACCTAGCATCATAGTGCATTACGTCAGCTCAAATTTGATTTATCAAAAAGTGCATTTTCAGCCTCATGTTAGGATTGTGCTCAATGTGGAATCATCTTCCTCTCTATTTCTGGTTTTGTTTCGGTTTGCATATGGATATGGATAATAAGCAGAAATAGATTGCTAAAAATTTTAGGTAAATTCAAACCCATGCTGTAGAGTTTAGATGCTTGGGCTTACTGTTTTGCTTCATCTTATACCAACTTCCCAGCAGATGAATAAAAGTGGTCAAATTAGTTAACATTAACTCTGTGTTTTCCCTCAGGCCACAGCGCACCTGAAGAGAATCCTAGAAAGAAGTGAAGTCCTGGGATGAAAGCTCTCTGCCATTTTCCCCTCTCCCCCAGACCACCAGGAGGAGGACGCTGGGTGACACACTGAGGTAAAGAACCACACCAAAAAACAGAAAATTAAACCCCCTCTGCAGAAAAAAACCCTTCTCTGATGACGCTGACCTTCAATATTTGCTGACTCAAGCATCTCCCCCACCCCTCCTACTCTTCTTGTTCTTTTTTTCTTGCCCTCCCTTTTTGTGTTGTTCTTTCTCCCTTTGTCTTTTGTTTTTTTTTTTTTTTTTGGGGGGGGGGGGGGGGGGGGGGGGGGGCTGTGAATGCTGCTCAGTGGACTGACAAGGTGTGGGCTCAGTTTAGAGTGTGGTCACTTTGTCACACAGACGCAAGCACATTTATGGAAATAGGGGTCTTGGCCTCTTTGAAGCGTCTGTTTAGAGACTAGGTTTGAAGATGGATAGCAGTTGGAGTATGTGACATGGGGGTTGGTGGAAGTAGAGGCAGAGACGAAGGGTCAAGAGGTTAGAAATTTGTGGCTGAGGTCGTGTTGTTCTGTACAGCAGCCGAGTGCCTCAGATAAGGCATGGAGGGTGCTGCTAATCAAATCTCTCTGTACTTCACCTTTTTTTTTTTACAAGCTTAAAGTAAAACAAAATCAGTTAAGTCAGTCTGCAGCATTTTGTGTTTGCGTTGTTTTTCAAAAGCCGTCACACAACACTTGATCCTGACTAGAGCCCTTATCATTTCTATCAGGGCCCCACAGTAAAGGGCAGGGCTTGTAAGATATGTGGGGTGATAATACTGTGTGGTCAAGACAGCAGCAGCTGTCTTCCTCTCTTCTTTCCACTGTATCCATTACAGATATGCTATCTCCACTGCATTTTTTTCTCCAGTTCACCCCATCCCAGCCCAGCTGTCTCCTTCCTTCATTATCTGTCCCAAAACACTACTCACCACCTGTGTTAGAAGGTCATTTTCAAAAAAAGTCCTGCTTGATATTTCATTTTTGGTTGATACCTGTTTAATACATGTTAACGGTGCACTGAACTGTATTTGAGAAGTGGATAAAATGATGAGATGTAATGTGAAGAACCCAGACTTTGCCCTGCATAGCATTTCATCACCTTTACCAACAGAATTGTCCAGTGTTTATTCAAATAATCCCTATGATCTTAAAAGCTCAGACTCCTCTAAACACTTGGTTTCAAACATTTTTTCCAGTCTTGGATCTCTATGATGTCAGCATCAGTAGATATCACTAATATGGTCATCCCAGGCACTCAGCTGCCCCTCCCACATGTTGTTCAAAGCTTCTGTTTGAGAGGAAAAGCCCAACCAAAGGTGACTTAAAGGGAGAGGAGCTTAAAACAGCTTATTTCAGGCAGTGGGCTGCAATAAGTGTGTGTATAAGGTATATCATTTTGAGCTGTGAAGCATGCAAGACTACTTTAGAGTCCGACAGTAAAAATATGGAGGTGAAAATAAGCATAATAGGTCCACTTAAGTTATTTATATTAGTTTTTGATACAAATTCTCTCACTTTTCTTTAATGCATCACAAATCCTGCTTTTTACTGACTCAAACTGAGCTGATGCACTGGTTTTGTGGATTGTTATTACCTATTCAAAGGCTGAAATAGAAACTCTTGCTGACTCACACACACTCACTCAGTGTCACACACATATAAAAGACTCAAAAGCTTTCTGGTGTTGTATTTTAAGCCCGGAGAGGTGGGCTGTGTTAATGGTAGCAAAGTGCCAAGTCAAGGAGCAAAAGTGAAGCCTTTTCTCTCACTATACCACCGTGGGACTCAGAGGGAGGAACGAGGGAGTTCCAGTAAAGAGAGCGAGCGAGGACACACACACACACACACACACACACACACACACACACACACACACACGCACACACGCACACACAGAGTATTATTCAGTCCTCTTACTGGTTTTCCACCATGGCAGCACACAACAACAAACCAAGAGTGCTAAGTGCTGGGTGCCATACAAAAGAGCAGTGTGTGATCTGAAAGTAAATGAATGCTGAAACAGTTATTGACTTAATTATTAATTAAATGATGAATTGATTGGGGAAAATAACCAAACAATTGAGCTGTCCTAATTAGTTAATTGCCTCCAGTCGTTGCTACAGCTTTGTTAGGCTGGACTTAGTCATAGTGATGTTAAAAATTATAGTTCTTTGATGTTAGCACTTTAGCATGTTAATAATAACAATAAAAAAATAGTAATTTTTTTATTATTTGGGGTCGCTCAGGAGGTATAGCAGGTCATCTACTAATCGGAAGGTTGGTAGTTCGATTCCTGGCTGCTCCAGTCTGCATGCCAAAGCATCCTTGGGCAAGATACTGAACCCCAAATTGCTCTCTGATGCAACCATCAGAGTATGAATGTGTGTGAATGTTAGAGAGTAAGCACTTATCTGTAGAAGAAAGGACTCCGTGCAGAAGTTTTGGCAGGTTTCTGGTCTGGAGCAATCAGATGTGTGTTAACACAATGTCAGTGCATATCAGCACAAACATCAACCATCAAGCATGGTGGTAGAGGGGAGATGATTTGGCTTGTTTTGCAGCCTGGGCCCCTTGCAGATCATTGACTGGACCATGAACCCCCCTGTATACCAAAGTATTCTAGAGTCAAATGTGAGGCCATCTGTCCGACCACTAAAGCCAGTCTGAAATGGGTCATATACAGGACAATGATCTCAACAACAGCAGCAAATCTACAACAGAATTATTGAAAAATAAACAGATCAAGGTGTTGCAATGACCCACTCAAAGTCCACACCTCAACCCAACTGATATGCTGTGGCGGGACCTCGAGAACTATGCATAAACAAATGTCTGCTAACTTCACTGAACTGAAGCAATGCTGCAAAGAAGAGTGGGACAAAATTCCTCCAATGATGTGAGAGACTGATAATAAAGCCATACAGAAAACAGTTACTTCAAGTTATTCCTGCTAAAGGTGGTTCTACAAGCTATTGGGGTGTCCTTAGTTTTTCATAGGACTGCACAGAATCCTGGAGCTGCAGTTTCCTTGTCCTACTGCACATATACCACCACCATCATTTTCACAAGATAAAATACAAGCTCAGATCACATGTGATTGGACTTTTCATTGGTCTCTTCTTTTCTTCTTAATACCTGCTGAATAATACTCACTTTCATGTGCACAGCAGAGCATGAGGTGTGTGCAGCCACAAAGATATGTCTGTTATGTAATTTACCATCTGAGATAACTGACCCACCCTCTTTCTTCCTCTGTAGCTGGTGCTGCTCTTTATGTGGTGGATGATGTTTGTTAATTGGGTGTAACTAGGCCTAGTATTTAGCCAAAGGGGATAGAGGCTGCAAGCTGTGGGGAAAGGGGTATTCCCCTGATGCCTTGGGCCATTCTGCTCTGTCACAAAATCCACCAAGCAGAAATGGTGGATAGA
This sequence comes from Archocentrus centrarchus, assembly GCF_007364275.1. Lineage (NCBI taxonomy): Eukaryota > Metazoa > Chordata > Actinopteri > Cichliformes > Cichlidae > Archocentrus > Archocentrus centrarchus. The sequence goes on from NC_044360.1 coordinate 16,800,634, forward strand.
ATTTCCCAAAATGTCATATCCTACACAGGATTTTGTTAATGCAGAGAGTATATATGAAAGGAATCTCAGGCTAAAAAGAGAAGGGGGAGGAGAGAGAGGTAGTCAGAAGAGAGTAGTGTGTGTGCTAAAAGAGGGAAACTAGAGGCAGAGGGGCTGGCAGACAAAAGTGGGAGAGGGGAGGGAGGAATGAGGAGGAGGAGGGGGAGGCGGTGCTAAGGCAGACAGCAGGGAAGGAAAGCTGAGAAGAGAAACACTGGAGTGAAGTGAGAAGAGGGAGAAGGAGGTGGTGAGGGGACAGGAAAATAAAAGGGCTTCCATTTGAAAGTCCTTGTGTCAGGATATGAAGTCCAGGAGCGGTGCAGAGGCAACGGCAGGAAGCTGTAACGCTGTAGGGGAGAGTTAGTCGACAGGAGAAAGAAGGAGAGACAAGGAGAATCTGAGGCATCAGAGACCGGAGTGATTTTTTTTCTTTTTTTTTAAGTTTTTTTCCGAGAGAGACAAGTGGAGGCAGCGATGCAGGGCTCTCACTGGGGTGAGTATGGAGGGAAAGAGAGAGAATGTGTATTGTTACATGTGTCTGTACGAGAAACGTGAGCCCATATGCCTTAAATTTTCCAAACTCAGGCTCTCCTCACCCTGCTTTCCATTCCCATTTGGCTTCGTTTACATGAATGCAAATTCACTTGAGAATAAACTTTGTATCCATGAGCACCTTGAGTCAGTGTGTGAAGACCCTTTTGAGGGTGAGTTACATTAATGAAAGGTGTAGGGAAAAGAGACTGGGCAAGCTCATACAACATACATTTTAACAGGAATGGAAAGTGGTTTAGTAAAGAAAAAATGGTGGTGACGTCTAAAATCTGAGTAATGAATAGTTAAATAATGATTCATAAACTTCAGTGAGGTAACAGGCTCAATAGCTTAAAGTTACTTCTCTTAAACTGCTACTTTTATGGCTGGTCTAAATGACCCTGGAGAGTTTTGTACAGGGACAAACAAAACTGGTATCCTGGATTTGTTGAGGTGGGATGATGAGGGGTTTCTGTGGTGTCTGATCCAGGTTTTCTAATCCTGACCATGGGTAATCTACTCATTACACACTGTTGGGGGGGTATTGATTTGTAATTTCAGCCTTAAGAAAATCTGTCCCCCCCTTTTGGACAGTTGGCTGGGGGAAGAAGAAGAAGAAGAAGAAGAAAGAGGAGGAGGAGGAGGGTGTTATTCAGTCTGTCTTGACACACACTCACAGTGAAGAAGAAAAGCATGAGGCAGCATATACACTTGCACCAAAGCAGACAATTAGGCCACCTCTCAAAAGTGTGACCTGCAAAAAACATGTTTTCATCCAGAAGACTCAAAGGGAATCTTTGTGTTTCTTTTGATGACAAAGCACTGGGGGTAGAGCCCGCTGCTGTTCCTCTCATGTCTTCCCTATGCGTGTAATTACAAGACTCCTCATGTGCCTTGGGCCACATATTGTAGTTTCTCATCAAGTTTGTTTTGGCCCGAGAGTGATGTGTCAGCAGATATGTTTATAGACAGCTTGCAGGGCTGTCCATTCACTCAGCCCTTTGTAGTATCTGTGTTTGATTGTATCATGTTAAGGCTTCGTTTGAGGACTTGCTAGGAGAAGACTGTAATTACCCAGACTGGGTTTTGGCAGAGTTCACAGGAGTGACGTTTTACTCTATAAATGCACAAACGCTGACGTGAAGTTAAGGATAGGTGAAGGGGAGTGAGAATGGGGGGCAGAGATGGAAAAGACTGGTTACCTCATCTGCTCAAAACAAATGAGGTAAAGTGTGTCACATGTTATAGCCATGTTGACTAATGCTTCCTGCGTGCGCTGTGGGCGTGTATGCACAGTATTAAAAGGCAGTAAAGGAACTCCAGAAAAGGTATTGAGACCTTTTGTTGGTTTATTTCTCCATTCAAAGTCCCTCCCTTTTGTCCTCTTTCTGTTAGGGCTGGTCTCAGGTAGCTGGTTTTATTTAGGATCAGGTTTCAGTTTATTAAAATTATTTTCTCATACCAAATGCCAGCAAAAACTTTAACTTATTTATCAATTACAGTCACACACTGTAAAGAAAAGATGGCTGTAGCCACTGTGACGTCACCTATTGGTTGGTGAAATCTTGTTGTCAAGCCCAAAGTTGAGCCTTTTTGCTGTCACTGTCTCTGCATTTTGAAATTGTATGCAATGAGCAAGCAGTAAATCTGACTGAGAAACAGAGGAACGCTGCACACTCATAAGGTAGAAACTAATCAGTTGAACTTTAAAACTTACCCTCCTTTATTTCTTTGTGACTCAAATCCTGATAATTCACATATTGTGTTCAACAAGACTTAAAAATAGTGATTGAGATCATAAACTCACCATTACATATAATTACTGATGTCACAGGCAAGAGAGCCAAGGGGTCATTTTTCCCAAAGACTTTTATACAACTGGACTTCTTTCCTAATCCAGAGTAGTCACCCCCTGCTGGTCAGTAGGCAGCTTCCAGTTTGGCTTCAGCTGTCACTTCAAAGGAAATGAATGAACTTCTTTCGGTTTACGTGGTGAATGATATGCTATCAGTATGAACTTGTTGTGCGAGGACATAGAGCAGGTGCCCAAACTCGGCCCGCGGGCCGCTTCCGGCCCCGCCCCCTACTTCCGGTCCACGAATTGATGTAAAAAATAACATACAATTTGGCCTTTAAGTTACTTTTTTGACATTTTGCCTTCCCCTCCAATTGAGAGGGTTAAGTGAAATGTCAAAAAAGTAACTTAAAGGGTCAAATTGTATGTTATTTTTGACATCAATTCGTGGACCAGAAGGGGATGGGGCCAGAAGCGGCCCGTGGGCCGCAAGTTTGGGCACCCCTGACATACAGGAACCCTCGTAATGTCCTGGGGTCATTTTTGACTCCAAATGAAATCTGTTTTCATCAAAATATGTTAAAATAAAAGGGGTTGTTTGATACTATGCTCTTTATGATTAAAAACAATTTGAAGTAATTTGATTGAATTTTGTAATTATATTGAATTTAATAACATCTGTTGTCCTATGAGATCAAAAAAGACTATCAAACGGGGCGGCTGGGTGGCTTAGTGGTGAAGCCAGTGACCACATACATATGCCGCGTTGCGGAGCGGGTGACGCAGGTTCGAGTCCTGGCCTGTTGCCAGCCTGCATGTGTGTCTTCCCCTGTCTCTTTCCCCCATTTCCTGTCTCTCTGCTGTGGATAAAAGTTGCTGTGGCCAAAAATGGGGGAAAAAAAAGACAATCAAACTATGCGGGGTCATTTTGACCCCAGAGGGCAAAAAGGTCCAAATAATTGAATTCAGGTGTTTCAATCACTTCCATGGCCACAGGTGTATAAAACCAAACATCTAAACACGTGGACTGCTTTCACAAACATTTATGAAAGAATGGGTTGTTCTCAAGAGTAAATTCCAGTGTGGTACCGTGATATGGATGAGTCTGGGTTTGGCGGTTGCCAGGAGAACGGTACTTGTCTGGCTGCATTGTGCCAAGTGTAAAGTTTAGTGGAGGGGGGGATTATGGTGTGGGGTGGTTTTTCAGGAGTTTAGGTTTGGCCCCTTAGTTCCAGTGAAAGGAACTCTTAATGTTTCAGCATACCAAGACATTTTGGACAAGTTCATGCTCCCAACTTCGTGGTGACAGTTTGGGGATGGTCCCTTCTTCTTCCAACATGACTGCACACCAGTGCACAAAGCAAACACCATAAAGACATGGCTGAGCCAGTTTGGTGCGGAAAAACTTGACTGGCCTGCACAGAGTCCTGACCTCAACCTGATAGAACACCTTTGGAATGAATTAGAGCAGAGACTTAAGGCCAGGCCTTCTCATCTAACATCAGTGTCTGACCTCACAAATGCTGTTCTGGAAGTATGGTCAAAAATTCCCAGAAAATGGTAGGCTACATCCTGTCCTGTGAACATAACCAATATGTGCAACACTTTTAAATGTGGTAACATAATTGATTTAGTATGGCAAATGTTCCAAAGTCAATAAAACAACATAAAAAGGCTTTAAAAAAAAAAAGAAAAATGAAATGGCTTAAATGGCATTGACCTTATCTTGTATTAGATTAGGAACTTGTATTTTTTTGTAATAGTCGTGCTGCACCTCAGGCTACCACCGGTGTTACATTGTCACAGTTCAGGTAATGATTAGTACATTGTACCTGAAGAAAATTCTGCCATTTATGTACCCATCACCATAGAATTACTGTTTTTGGTGGTTTTACTTTTTCAGATGCAGCAGAGCGCTTCAGTGAAACTAAAATGCTGTTTCCATTAAAGCCATAGGACAGATTATGTGTCGAAAGACCCATTCAGCAGCATTAGAGTCTCTTTGGTGTAGGTGTGATATCAAGTGAAATAAAAACAGTCTTCACCAAAAAGACTCAAGGATAAGGACGGATTCAGATTTCATAAAATTCTACCAGCCCCATCCACACTTTCTATGCTCGGCTCCATTGTTTTCCAATGATCCCATTTTAGCTAAATCTCATGCCAGGTGTTTATGTAAAGCCTCTAGTTGAGGAGCAGGGTGGACGAATGGAGACAGAGAGACAGATACGCAGGAAGACAGGGAGACGGCGAGAGATTAGAAGTCGGCCTGGCTTGTGCTCAGTTTGCTGAATGAGTATTTTCCAAGCCAGCCTGTCCCGACTCTCTTTCTCAAGTTTGCAGCGGCATGGACAGTATGTCTGAATACGTCTACACATGTGCTTCTTTGCCATGTCAGATATTTTCCCACATGAGTGGAGCTGTATTCATACAGTGAGGCTGGCACAGTTGAACTGAGGCGTTGTTGCTTATGTAATAGCTGCTGTGGAACTCATTTGCCTGGCTGTATTTAGTAGCACTCTGTGTTTGTGTGTGTGGGCGGCATTGCCTTTGTTATATTCAGCTTCAGCTATGATCACTTATTTCACTTTCAAACTGTGACACTTTTAGTGAAACATGAAAAAAAAAAAAACTTGAGACTTCTCAGATATTGTGCCCTACTTTTCCTCATTGAAGGATGCCAGTAAAGAGAAACTCATATCACTCACTACCCTGTCTTTGTTCTGCGTCACATTATAGGTCACATTGTGTGCCAAAGTGCGGTTGCTTTCAGTGTAAGATAACAGGCCTTTTCTCTCTGCTTTCTGCCCTCCTGTTAAACTGAAACAATGGCCCTCCACTGTCATACAGCCAAAGCAGCGGGGGGGGGGGGGGGGGGATTTTAGGAGGGAAAACTTTACTCTTCTCGCCACTGTTGAGACAATGAGGCTCAGAACAGCTTGGGTGCTTGGATTAGCCATGTTGTTAAAGAGCAAATGACATGCTCTTGCACTGATAAGATTTCATACACTAAGTGACATGCTTTAGCTTGAACTGGTCATTGATCCTGACAAACGGTAGTCCACTGGCCAGACTAATCCCTGTGTCTCTACCACCGGCATTCTTGGTATTTCCAGTGTCTGTGGGTCTGACCGCTGACCACTGCTGGATAACTTTCAGTGGCTGGAAAACCTCCTGGAAAATCCAATGTTTGGAGTGGGCTAGGAATGTCAGCCATCTTCCCCTTTTACACATACTGGTACCTCAGTTTCCTCCAGCGTCAGCTGACTGAAGCTCTGTTAAAGGCTGGGTATTGGGTCCGCTGTCATTTTTGATACAACGTGAAATGTGTCAAATCTAAAATTTAATGCCAGGTTAAATTCATAATCTTGTTTATTTATTATTTGATCAGACGGTCCCTGTTGCAACTGGAGATTAACCAGGTTTGAGTAAGAAAAGGTAGGGTGCATTTGCTTGTGTTTAGACAAGATTTTAGAGAATGTCAGAGTTTCAGACCAGGAAGTGGTCTGGTGACTTTTACACTTTAGACAAATGAAATTTAATATGTGAGCTGTAGAGATGCTGATAGGTTGATTTGACACAGCCAGGATGGTTTTTTTCTGACTGCAGCTTTATAATCCCAGACTTAAGAAACTAGAAAGTTTGTTCAATACTGAGACTTGGCCAAAATGTCACATAAGTCTTAGAAAATGTTTACCTAACTATGTGCAGATATTCTATTTCATCCTATTGTAAGAGTCTCTCTGGTGTGTTGTGGGTCTCTTTGCCTCCTGTTTTGTCTTCAGTAACTGAAAAGCATGCTCTGTTAGGTGGAGATCAGATGATTGACTTGGCCATTAAAGAATATCCAATTTCTTTGCCTTGAGAAACTCTTGGGTTGCTTTTGCAGTATGATTTTGGGTCATTATCCATTTGCACTGTGAAACACTCTTGACTTGGTTAGATGTTGTTCTTCTTAACCATGGAAATAATTCTGCCGTCATGCACCTTAGTTGTCTTCTGTGGTGTTGTCTGAAGTAGATAAAATGAGTACCCGAGTACTCATACACAGTATGTGTCCCCCTAATACACTAAAACTAGACTAGGTAATGGTAATGTAACTGCTCGTTCAACTGCTCATCTGTGGTGTGTGCATCTGTAAGTATAATCTATCCGACATACTGAAAGGTGAAACTGGGTATGAGTGTGACCATGTGTGCTGTCAGGTGTATCTTGAACACAATGTATGAGCAGATTCAGTCAGCTATGGTTCTTTGTGGAGAACCTAACAGCCAGTGTGTGCAGACAGAACATATAATCTTCCCAAGGACTGTTCATGGCTGTATGTCAACTTTAATTTCTTCCCATTTCCCATTTTCAGTAGTTTCAACCCCCACATGCATTTTTCTGATTATTTATTTATTTATTTTCCCTGCAGTTATGTGTATGTGTGTCTGTGTGTGACAGGACAGCAAGAGAATCTGGGCTCAAGTCAGCCCGCTCTCAAGTTCAAATTGAGGCCAGATGCTTTGAGATGCTAAAGAGCCAAACCTGTCTGCTGTCAGACTGTCACACACACACAAAACACACTCATTCACTCACCTATTCACCTATTCTATCACTCTTTCCCTTCCTTTCTTTTTTTCCCCACACTTCCTGACTCTATCTCATTTCACCATGCACATGAAAAATGTGGGCCTCCACTGCCATGGCAACACTTCCAAACACAGAGCGAGACGAAGGTCTGCAACAGCAACAAGCTGGTTGTAAAAGAAGAAGCGGGGTGGAGTGGGTGAGGGGGGCTGGAGCATAGGAGGACCTGTTGCCAGTTACTTCTGCACAGACTTGCACTTTTTAGAAAACTAATTTCTCCAGTTGTTTTGACAAAGAAAACCAAAAGCTGAAGTCAGAGCTCGGCAGGAAGAAGTTAAAATGTCAAACAAAGAGGACAATATCTCTCTGGTTTGAGTGACGAGAGATTTGGCATTGGTGTGATGAGTTAATGAGGACTAAGAAAGTATGCATGTACTCAGCAAAAGGCATATTGTACATGCACACACACACAGAGACCATAAAGCCTAGCCTTGTGGGGGTAGGTGACAGTGAACGACTGCTCAGACAGACAGTCATTGTGTAGGAATGGTGGAATAATATAACCTCGGGTCTTCTGGCAAAACATTAAAAGACGTGTCTCATTTTGCAGCGGTGTCAGCTTGCTTCATTATGATACCATTTTCCTGCCTGTTTGAAGCTTTATTGTGGCATTTCAGCGAGTTGATGCGTGACAAATAAAGAGGTGAGCAGATTAGGTGTGGACTGATTGCCTTGCTGAGGTATTGTGTGTGTCAGTGTGTCGCTGCCTTGCCTGTACTTGCGGATTCTCTTTTGTTAGCAGCCATCGAGGATTATTATGACTCACCTAGCCTGCTGATTTTCACTCCACCTCTGTCTCTCTGTTTCCATCCGCTGTGATCACTTGTCCCAGGATTAATCAAGGCCACCCAGGATCTGTATACCAGAGAGGCATATTTCTGCTGTGAGTTCTCAACTTCATGTCACACACTCTTACTGTCCTGCTGTGGAAGTTTTTAAGTACCAGTGATCAAAATATACACTGCAGTGGCCACCCATTAAAGCAGAAGGAACATTATGTGAAGGCAATTTTTTTATGCGTGGTTCTGATTACCACTTGCACGCTGATATTTTTGCAGCTCCGATTCTGATCTGATCATTTTATTTTTTCCACTTGTTGCTCTGACAGGAGAGAAGTGGAGCAGTAGTGCAGCGCAGGAAACAAAGAAGGGAGAATATCGGAAGGGATATGGGTGAAATTGAGCAGGAATGCTAAAGAGCATGAAATGGGAGGAAGGAGGTGGAAGATTGTAGTTAAAGCTAAAGCTTATTGTTCATCAGAGTTGTCTATTCATCATTCATTCTCATGAATGTGATGTCTGAGGAACACCTTGAAAAAATGTATTTAAAATGTTTGCACAAACATCCACTTGGACTCATGTCCCAGACCTTTTGTGGTCAAAGGTCTGGGACATGACAAATTCTATGCTTTTGTTACAGCACAACTTAGCACTGCTGTCTTATACATACTGATACAATGATGATCTGATATAATGATAAAAAAAAAAAAAAAAAGGGCAATTGTTACATTCACTGCATCATCATAATCTTTTGCAAAACTGCTTTTCTGGCCATAACTCGGGAGCATGCCCAAGTACCTTTAGTAACAATGCGAAGATGGTGGCTGCCTTTCCCTGAGCCTGCGTCTGCTGGAAGTTTCTTCCTGTTAAAAGGGTTTTTTTCCTTTCCCCTGTTCTATCTCTCATTCTAAGTGTTTGCTTAGAAGGGGTCATCTGATTGTTGGGTTTTATTTCTATTATTGTAGGTCTTTACCTTACAATATAAAGCACCTTGAGGCAACTGTTGTGATTTGTTGCTATATGAATAGAATAGAATAGAATAGAATAGAATAGAATAGAATAGAATAATCATTAACGCTACAGGCTAAACACAGAAAAGTTGCCAGCACCACTAAGGGGGCAAATTTTGCAAGGTGACTGGCCAGGTTGTACCTGCAGGCATGTTTGACTGGCTCCTTAGCAAGGTGGAGCCATTCATGCAACACCAGCTATACAGCGCAGTGGGCGTTTTTTTGCACTTAAAAACACCACAGCAGCACGTTCATGGGTACAGCCTGGTCAGTGCTCTGTGTATGGCTTATTTAGCCAGTCACAAATACATAACAGTAGTAGCACAGATTAAAAGTTTTGTTACAGTTTACAGTGCATTGCCACCTTCTTGGATTGTGAAGTCAGAGTTGGTGCTCTAACTTTCCGAGGGGGCGTTCCAGTTGAAAATTCTGAGTGCAAACTCAGAAATTCCGACTTTTGACGTCAAATGAAGCACACCATTTTCCCCTCATAGCCGAGAGGTTTGCTGGATTAGGATTTGGGGTAAAATAATGCGTTATTTGCAGTTTATACAAAATAAACTGTTCAATAAACAACATTTTTCAGACATGGTTTTGAGAGACATTTGCAGATAGCAAAGTTAAGATAACAAACATTAGAAATACACTTTGGGTCAGATACTGAGTGGTAACATTAACATGGGTGCCCACCTTTAAATTTTGGTGATTGAACAGTGCTGCTGGTGTGTAGATGTGTGTGAAACATCTGTGTATTAGAATATGTAGCTTATTTGAAGTAGTGTTTATTGTCATGGCTGCAACTTTCTCGTACTCTGTTAGATTCCACTTTATTGGCCAAACATCAATACACTAAACCTTTTAATAAGTCCCTTTAAAGTCTTCACTATATATGTTAGGATTTTAAAGGATTAATTAAGCAAATTTAGCCCTGTGTCTCAGTAATGGATACATTTCCAGAGATTAGGACACATACTAGTCTGTCACAATGTCATCAGGCTGTTTGAATTACACAGGAAAGTACAATTTGCTAGTTATATTATTTAAGTTTAAACAGACTACACTCTGCTGCCTGACAACATGCACTCATAATCCCTCAGGTTTCACAGGACTGAAGATGCTTCGGCATGGCTTGTTTTCACAACCATAGCACAGCTGTAGCCTGCCGTGTGGATTTCATTTCATTTCACTGCTGTCTCCGGCTTGTTGGCTTGAAGGAAAATTCCTGCAAGCCGGCATGAGTAACAGCATTTTTGCTAGGTCAGCAGGAGGTGGTTCAGAAAAGACAAGTCGTCTCGCTTCACATTTGACTTGAGATGTTAAAGTGCTCAGACCTCTGTGTCTCTGTGCTGGCAAAATAATGGTAAACAGGATTATAGATGCATGGTTCTCATTCCTATTTGGCACCTCTTTTTTGGTTACCTGATATTGGAAAATCCCCTAAACCCCCAGTCAAAACCCTCCACCAGCCTGCCTTTGTATGTTTGCCCCTTATCCCCTTTCTTTTTCTTCCTTCTTATTCTCACTTTTCTAAGTTTGTCCTGAGCCCAGCAGAGTCTCCGGAACAGCTCAGAGGTTGCGTGTGATTGCAAGGGGCAATCTGCAGCTGGACAATAATGGGCTTCCTCTCCTGGGTAGTACTGGTGTTATTAACAGACTTATCATAACGGGATTATTTCCCCGTCACAGAAGTGACTTCTGGATCTTGTTAGAGAGCTACCTGGGAACTTCTTTCTTCTGTCAGTCCTGCTCTCATTCATCCTGGGCCAGTTGGTACCATGCAGAGGCTAAACTCTCACATCCACTTGGTGTATTTCCAATTCCTGTCAGAAGCAGTGAGGTTGCCTTTAAGCGGTTCAGCATCATTTAATAGTTTTAGAGTGTCAGGATATGGTGTAAAGTGCCCCTGGGTTGACCCCATCACAGCTAGCTGCGACACTATTGGAGTTTATTTTTGAATGCCGAATCAAATGCCTCGCTGAGAGAAATGCCTCATGAAAGACTATCAGAATGATTTCAGGCACTTGAGATGTTTTCTATATTTAGTGGTGATGACTGGTTTTTCTCTGCCTGTCTGGTGCTGCTGACAGCAGAGGAGGATGCGTGTAATGAGGAAGGTGGAGGAAATAGTGAGAGCGGATGGAGCGGATTGTAAAAGTATTTTCACTTTTTCAGAGGAATGCAACCAAGAAGGAGAGCAGGGTTTCAGTAACTTTCAGAACCAACCAGTGAGCAACATCAGAGGGGGGAAATTAGCTTTTGAGATTTGTTGCCAGAGTAGCCAGAACAAAACCCTAACCTCAGAGGTCACAGGGGTGGGAGGGCCAAATCAGACCAGCCACCCCCCAGTCCCCCTCTAAATCCTCTGGAGGAGGGGGTCACAGTTGATGGTAGCAGAGGGTTGTTAATTCTATTATCCCTGCCTGAGAGGTCCTTGTCAGGGCTGGGAGTGAAGAGCAGAACGGGGGTGGGGGTGGGGGGGCAGATCTGGATCAAAGGTGAAAGGAGGTTGTGCAAGGCATGATTATTTTGGCATTGGAAGTGATCACATAGCCTGCATATCTTTATCTCCTTGACTCATGAGTACTCACGAAGCCTGTCTCATCTCTTTAACTCCCCGTCACTCCCTGCCACGTACGTGCAAACAGTTTAGTCAGTATGGAGTGAACTGACAGGAACTGAATCTTCCTGCTTACTGATGAATAGTTTGAACCATACGTTCTCCCTCAACTCCCACGTGAATGCAGTGACTTGGCGATAAAGTTTTTGTTACCTTAAACTTGATGACTTTATTGAGAGCTAATCATTATATATAAACTCTATTATTTCTCTATTCTCTATACTATTTCTCAAAATATTTCAGCTTTTCCTTACCCAACAGAGCTGCATGCGAAACAGCAAATGTCCAACGCTCTCAAATGGGAGATTACTGGGTCTTTAACTTGATGTCTGATTGCGCCAGTGTGCAAATAGCAAAGCTCTAATATCTGTGGCATTTACTGCTTATGAATGGGTGTCGTGTACTGCTGCATGCTCTGCCTAGAAGGCTCCCTCATCTAAATCACACGGAGTATTTTAAGTGTATATTGCAAACGTGTCGGAACTGGACTGTTTCCTGCTGTGTGAGGCAACCTCCAGGGCAGAAAAATGAAGTCAACATTGAAGTGCCAAAAACTGCAGTTCCTCTAGTGACCGCTTGAGGATCCTATGCCATCATGATGTCACCCATTAGTTTGCGGAGCCTCGTTTTGAAGTCTACAGTCGAGCATTTTCACTGTTGCCATCTTGGTGTTTTGAAACTAGATGTGATGAGAGAGGGGTGAAGCTGATTGTGAAACTGCATGTTATGTTTTCTTAATTCACCAGTGCATTTGCTGTGTAAAACAAAGCAACATGATTTGGATGGTAGCTTTTGTTCCAAATCAAAATTAGTGGTTTGATGAGGGACTTTTGTTGGAATGTGAAATACTGGCTGTAAGAAAAAACTTCTGGTGTGGTCAGAAGTTCTGTGAACGGGACACAGTCCTCCCAACAGAGTCATTAGGTTATCACGGTGGAGAGTGGGCAGGCAGATGTGTTTCTTCACGGCGTTCTTCCGAATGGCAAATTCAGTGAAGGTGGTCTGGGAGGCAGGAGAATCTTTTTTGTGGCAAATTCCACTCTAGTCCCCAGTGCAGTTATTTGGGATGATAGAAGATGGAGGAACTTACCTGGGGTAAGCAGGTGAGTTCTGAAATGAGACGTAGAATGGGAGATCAGTGGTCTAGGCAGATGCAGTAACAGGCTTAGTATTAACAGACAACTGGTAGAGAGTAAACATAAGGAGCCTAGTTACCCCACATGGGTGAAAACAATCACATGATGAACTGCTGCCCCTCCAGCCTTCAGATACAGGCAGATGAGGAGATGAGGAACAGGTGTGTAACATAACTTGAGCCCAGACTCCGCCCCAAGAAAACAACATAACAAATAATAGAAGATGTTCCGGCTATGACAGGACTAGTCTGGGTTTGGCAGTTGAACAGTACTTGTCTGGCTGCATTGTGCCAAGTGTAAGATTTGGTGGAGGGGGGATTATGGTGTGGGGTTGTTTTTCAGTAGTTGGGCTCGGCTCCTTAGTTCCAGTGGAAGGAATTCTTAATGTTTCAGCATACCAAGACATTTTGGACAATTTCATGCTCCCAATTTTGTGGGAACAATTTAGGGATGGCCCCTTCCTGTTCCAGTGCACAAAGCAGGTCCATAAAGACATGGATGAGCCAGTTTGGTGTTGAAGAACTTGACTGAGCTACACAGTCCTGACCTCAACCCAATAGAACACCTTTGGGATGAATTAAAGCAGAGACTGTGAGCCAGGCCTTCTCATCTAACATCAGTGTCTGACCTCACAAATGCTCTTCTGGAAGTATAGACAAAAATTCCCAGAAACACACTCCTAAACCTTGTGGAAAGCCTTCCTAGAAGAGTTGAAGCTGTTTATAACTGCAGTGTGTGGGCCAACATTACATTAAAGCCTATGGATGAAGAATGGGATGTCACTCAAGTCTATATGCGTGTGACGGCAGACGTGCAATGTGTTCCCCAACATGTGCAGTTAGTTATGAGGCATTATTAAGATGACATGATAATGCATTTAATCTTTTTTTTTTTTACTCATTTACGTGCCACCCAACTCTGTTATGACTATTTGGTTGTTGTGTTTGTGGTGTTCCAAACACCTTTTGACAGCATGGAAAAGTTGCAGAGTACTCTTTGGCAGATAAACTATGAATTCTATTCTGCTACATAATGTCATAGACAAGAAGATATCCAGCTGTCAGCAGAGCGCTCCCACCTACTTTGCTGTTCAAAGCTTATGTTTGCAATGAACAGCCAGGTAAAAGAATGTTCTCTTAAAGGTAGGATTACCCTGAAGGGAAAGGAACTAAGATGGCTTGTTTCAGACTAAGGATGAGCTGAGGTGCTGCACCCATTTTTGTGTTTAACAACCAACCAACACCATAAACGCCTTCAAGGAGACACTGTTCAAAAAGTTTGCACTATTGCCTCAATTTGTGTGATCTGATACAGGTGTAAACACTTTCAGGCAACCAAAACTGTTCTCGTTCATGTCTTCCTTATCCACAGCTGGTGTTTTTATTTACTGTATTTCCAAGACTACAGACTTCTCTTGGGAGATGATTGTCCACCGTTTTGTTCAGAGACGATGTTCATGAACATGTCCGTCTGTACACGACTTTGTGCAGCCATGGCACCAAAGGATTATTGCACTTGGCCAGACGGGTTTGAGTTTGGCACAGCAGGCTGAGGACACAAGCCCCCCCACCCCGATAATACTATCTGCAAATGGACGACTTAATCTGCTGCCACTTACTGTGTTAATAATATCTATCCATGTTTCTCTGCCTAAAAATAGTGCAGCAACCGACTGAAGCTAATATTCATTTCCTTCAGAGATGGTTTTTTTTTTTTTGACGGGTGTGAGCTTTGTCGTCATAAAACGGTAAAGTGAATAAATTTCAAACCACTTTAGGGATAATACACAGATGACTGCTCGCAAGTTCAGATGAGGACACTCAGGAATATCACAAAACAGCTGGAGCTGTGATGATTGTGTCTCACCCCCCTCACCCTTTACTAAATCCATCCTCATTTTTTTTCTCCGCCTGCCTCGTTAATGACACTGGCAATTAGCAGTAGATACAGTATATTTAATGAGGGATGAGCCATGACCCGGGGGGAGGGTTGAAATATTTCAAACAGCTGTAAAGTGGCCGTAGCAAATCAGTGGCAGCAGGCTTAAAATCAGAAAAAATAAGTTTGCTTCATTGCTGCAAAGGGTACTGTTAAAGTAAATCTATTACATTTAAATATTGTATACATTAATTCAATTCAATTTTATTTATATAGCGCCAAATCACAACAAACTGTCGCCTCAAGGCGCTTTGTATTGTGGGTAAAGACCCTACAATAATACAGAGAAAACCCAACAGTCAAAACGACCCCCTATGAGCAAGCACTTGGCGACAGTGGAAAGGAAAAACTCCCTTTTAACAGGAAGAAACCTCCAGCAGAACCAGGCTCAGGGAGGGGCAGTCATCTGCCGCGACCGGTTGGGCTGAGGGGAGAGAAAGACATGCTGTGGAAGAGAGCCAGAGATTAATATCAATTAATGATTAAATGCAGAGTGGAGTATAAACAAAGTAAATAAGGTGAATGAGAAACAGTGCATTATGTGAACCCCCCAGCAGACTAGGCCTATAGCAGCATAACTAAGGGATGGTTCAGGGTCACCTGATCCAGCCCTAACTATAAGCTTTATCATAAAGGAAAGTTTTAAGCCTAATCTTAAAAATAGAGAGGGTGTCTGTCTCCCGAATCCAAGCTGGAAGCTGGTTCCACAGAAGAGGGGCCTGAAAGCTGAAGGCTCTGCCTCCCATTCTACTCTTAAGTATCCTTGGAACCACAAGTAAGCCAGCAGTCTGAGAGCGAAGTGCTCTGTTGGGGTGATATGGTACTATGAGGTCTTTGAGATAAGATGGTGCCTGATTATTCAAGACCTTGTATGTGAGGAGAAGAATTTTAAATTCTATTCTAGATTTAACAGGGAGCCAATGAAGAGAAGCCAATATGGGAGAAATATGCTCTCTCTTTCTAGTCCCTGTCAGTACTCTAGCTGCAGCATTTTGGATCAGCTGAAGGCTTTTCAGAAAGCTTTTAGGACAGCCTGATAATAATGAATTACAATAATCCAGCCTAGAAGTAATAAATGCATGAATGAGCTTTTCAGCATCACTCTGAGAAAGGATGTTTCTAATTTTAGAAATATTGCGCAAATGCAAAAAAGCGGTCCTACATATTTGTTTAATATGTGCATTGAAGGACATATCCTGGTCAAAAATGACTCCAAGATTTCTCACAGTGTTACTGGAGGCCAAAGTAATGCCATCCAGAGTAAGTATCTGGTTAGACACCATGTTTCTAAGATTTGTGGGGCCGAGAACAAGAATTTCAGTTTTATCTGAATTTAGAAGCAGGAAATTAGAGGTCATCCAGGCCTTAATATCTTTAAGACATTCCTGCAGTTTAACTAATTGATGTGTGTCATCTGGCTTCATTGATAGGTAAAGCTGAGTATCATCTGCATAACAATGAAAATTGATGCAATCCTTTCTAATAATACTGCCTAAGGGAAGCATGTATAATGTAAATAAAATTGGTCCTAGCACAGAACCCTGTGGAACTCCATAATTAACCTTAGTGTGTGAAGAAGACTCCCCATTTACATGAACAAATTGGAGTCTATGAGATAAATATGATTCAAACCACTGCAGTGCAGTACCGTTAATACCTATAGCAAACTCTAATCTCTGTAATAAAATGTTATGGTCAACAGTATCAAAAGCTGCACTGAGGTCCAACAGGACAAGAACAGAGATGAGTCCACTGTCAGAGGCTCTAAGAAGATCATTTGTAACCTTCACTAATGCTGTTTCTGTACTGTGATGAATTCTGAAACCTGACTGAAACTCTTCAAATAAACCGTTCCTCTGCAGATGATCAGTTAGCTGTTTTACAACTACTCTTTCAAGAATCTTTGAGAGAAAAGGAAGGTTGGAGATTGGCCTATAATTAGCTAAGACAGCTGGGTCAAGTGATGGCTTTTTAAGCAGAGGTTTAATTACAGCCACCTTGAAGGTCTGTGGTACATAGCCAACTAATAAAGACTGATTGATCATTTTTAAGATTGAAGCATCAATAATTGGAAAGACTTCTTTGAACAGTCTAGTAGGAATGGGATCTAATAAACATGTTGCTGGTTTGGAGGAAGTAACTATTGAAGTTAACTCTGAAAGATCAACTGGAGCAAAAGAGTCTAAACAAATACCAGCAGTGCTGAAAGCAGCCGAACATGAAGAATAATCTTTGAGATGGTTATGAATAATTTTTTCTCGAATGTCTAAAATTTTATTTGTAAAGAAATCCATGAAGTCACTACTAGTTAACGTGAAAGGAATACTCGGCTCTACAGAGCTCTGACTCTGTCAGCCTGGCTACAGTGCTGAAAAGAAACCTGGGGTTGTTCTTATTTTCTTCAATTAATGATGAATAGTAAGATGTCCTAGCTTTACGGAGGGCTTTTTTATAGAGCAACAAACTCTTTTTCCAGGCTAAATGAGCATCTTCTAATTTAGTGAGACGCCATTCCCTCTCCAGCTTTCGGGTTATCTGCTTTAAGCTGTGCGTTTGTGAATTATACCACGGAGTCAGGCACTTCTGATTTGAAGCTTTCCTTTTCAGAGGAGCCACAGTATCCAAAGTTATACGCAGTGAGGATGTAAAACTATTGACGAGATAATCGACCTCAGTGGGAGCAGAGTTTAGGTAGCTGCTCTGCACTGTGTTGGCACATGGCACTGAAGAGCATAACAATGAAGGAATTAGATCCTTAAACTTAGTTACAGCACTTTCAGAAAGACTTCTACTGTAATTAAACTTATTCCCCACTGCTGTGTAATCCATTAAAGTAAATGTAAATGTTATTAAGAAATGATCAGACAGGAGGGGGCTTTCAGGGAATACTGTTAGGTCTTCAGTTTCTATGCCATATGTTAGGACAAGATCCAGAGTATGATTAAAGTGGTGGGTGGGCTCCTTTACATTTTGAGAGAAGCCAATTGAATCTAACAATAGATTAAATGCAGTGTTGAGGCTGTCATTCTCAGCATCTACATGGATGTTAAAATCACCCACTATAATTATTTTATCTGAACTGAGCACTAAATCAGATAAAAAGTCTGAGAAATCAGACAGAAACTCTGAGTAAGGACCAGGTGGACGATAGATAATAACAAATAAAACAGGTTTTTGATTTTCCCAATTAGGATGGACAAGACTAAGAGTCAGGCTTTCAAAAGAATGAAAACTTTGTCTGGGTCTTTGATTAATTAATAAGCTGGAATTGAAGATTGCAGCTAATCCTCCTCCTCGACCTGTGCTTCGAGCATTCTGACAGTTACTGTGACTCGGGGGTGTTGATTCATTTAAACTAACATATTCATCCTGCTGTAACCAGGTTTCTGTAAGGCAGAATAAATCAATACGTTGATCAATTATTAAATCATTTACTAATAGGGACTTGGAAGAGAGAGACCTAATGTTTAACAATCCACATTTAATTGTTTTATTTTTTGGTGCAGTTGATGAAGCTGTATTATTTATTGTTTTTGAATTTTTATGCTTAAATAGCTTTTTGCTGATTTTAGCTTTGGTTTTTGGTGGTCTGGGAGCAGGCACCGACTCTATGGGGATGGGGTTTTGGGGGGATGGCAGGAGGAGAGAAGCTGCAGAGAGGCGTGTAAGACTGCAACTCTGCTTCCTGGTCTCAACCCTGGGTAGTCAGTTTTTAGGAGGGTTAATAAATTTGGCCAGATTTCTAGAAATGAGAGCTGCTCCATCCAAAGTGGGATGGATGCCGTCTCTCCTAACAAGACCAGGTTTTCCCCAGAAACTTTGCCAATTATCTATGAAGCCCACGTCATTTTTTGGACACCACTCAGACAGCCAGCGATTCAAGGAGAACATGCGGCTAAACATGTCGCTCCTGGTCTGATTGGGGAGGGGCCCAGAGAAAACTACAGAGTCCGACATCGTTTTTGCAAAGTTACACACCGAGTCAATATTAATTTTAGTGACCTCCGATTGGCGTAACCGAGTGTCATTACTGCCGACGTGAATAACGATCTTACCAAATCTACGATTAGCCTTAGCCAGCAGTTTCAAATTTCCATGAATGTCGCCTGCTCTGGCCCCTGGAAGACATTTGACTATGGTCGCTGGTGTCTCTAGCTTCACGTTTCTCAAAACAGAGTCACCAATAACCAGAGTTTGTTCCTCGGCGGGTGTGTCGCCGAGTGGAGAAAAACGGTTAGAGACGTGAACAGGTTGGTGGTGTACCCGGGGCTTCTGCTTAGGACTACGCTTCCTCCTCACCGTCACCCAGCTGGCCTGTTTTCCCTGCTGCTCGGGATCTGCTGGGGGGGAGCTAACGGCGGCTAAGCTACCATGGTCCGCACCCGCTACAGGGGCCTGGCTAGATGTAGGATTTTCCAGGGTGCGGAGCCGAGTCTCCAGTTCAGAAAGCCTGGCCTCCAGAGCTACAAACAGACAACATTTATTACAAGTACCGTTACTGCTAAAGGAGGCCGAGGAGTAACTAAACATGTGACACCCAGAGCAGGAAAGTGCAGGAGAGACAGGAGAAGAAGCCATGCTGGTAGTGAGTCGGCTAAGGGCTAAGCTACTAGCTGAGCTAAGCTAGCGAATTTCTAAAAACAAATAAAGTGAGTAATGTGAATACAGGTGATTCAGCAAAGAGTATGCTATGTAAAGTAAGTGAAGATTACACTAAAATATGTTATTATCCAGATAAATCGAGTTATACAGATATAACAGCTAACAGACAGCAAAACACTGTGCTCCGAAACAGGAACAGGAAGTGATACAATACCGCAGTGAGAGCCAACACCAAGTGAAAAGATATGTATTTAATAATGTTGTCTGAGTGACAATTTAAGAATAACCTGACTGTTTCCCATGTTATTGAGTGGACAGTGAAGTAATTTACTTACAGGGTTTGTAGATTGGTGCCAAAAAGCATCATAATTTGAGGAAGCTGTTGGGCTACCACATGCAGCCTGAACAGGTTCTCCAATGATTCTCCAAGTCTCTGTAACTCTACTGTAGGAATCGTACAGTGTGTTTAAGCTGCTTCACCCTACATACAGTTGCTGCTGCTGCTTCTGCAAGCCCCTTTGTAAACCCACCTCAAACCCAGCTCCCATTTCATGCTATTTCTGGCTTAAACAATGTCACGTCCATTGTCATGTCATTGATGTCCAATTTGTTTTAAAAGCAGGACAATGGAAGGGGAGGGATGAATGCTGCACCACCTAAGACTTTCCATGTAGGAACTCCAGATCATGCTCCAGATCAGGCCCGTACTGTCAGATATAAATTACTGTACTATGAATAACAATGCAAGTGGTCCCAGGAGGAATGGCATTATTACTGCTCCTTATGTCTTTAAAATCTTTTAATTCATATATGGATCAGTGTTATTTCATATGATTTCTTAGGCCTTTTATTTCTTGAATTAGTATTAATCTGCCAGGGCAAACATTTTAAAAATCAGTTTTTATGTGAAACATGTCCTATGATAATTTATAGTAAGATATTACTGTTGTTATTAGTACCTAGAGTTAACTTATAATGTAGGTACTAATATCATTACAGTGGGCGTTAGTCTTCATCATATCATCTCTCTTGTATGTGTGGCTCTGCAGCTACAGCCCACACCTTTGTAGAGTTTCACTGACCTCCCCACAGTGCAGCTTTGTGCAGTGATCTTTTCTGGGTCCTAGTGCCATGTATTGTTTTGGGTTTCTTTCTTCTTCTTTGCAAGGAAGAGGTTTTTTTTTTTGTGTGTGTGTGTGTGTACACCACAATTGGCAGTTAAAATAATAATACATGTATAACATCTTTTAACTAAAGAATATAAAAATCTCTAACACAGCCTGTGTAATAGTTGTATCCAGAGTATAAATTAAACATTTTTTGTCTATTTTCTCTCTTATCAGAGTGTGTGGTGCGTCTGACGCCGTCGGGCTACCATGGCTCTGGTTCAGGCACTACCCGTGACTGTGAGTGACCACCCCAATCCAGGCCTCGACGTCCAGCAGTGCCGGCCGCTATCATCCCACTCCCCCTCGGGTCCCTGCTCAGGCCCCTGTGGGCACTGCAGTACTGACACAGCCATGGGTTCTGTGAGCAGTCTCATATCAGGCCGGACATATCAGGAGAGACACTGCAGGGCTGCCAGCGAATTCGCCACCAAGCCACGCCGCTCCACGCCAGCTACCAGCTGCTTCCGGCTTCAGGATAATACCCTCCGCAGTGGGAGCTCCCTGGAGCAGCTGCTGGTTATCAGCAACCAAACACAGCCTCAGGCTCAGGTTCTGCCTCCACCGCTTCCCACAAAGAAGCAGCCACGGCCTGGAAACTCTGCTGGGGCCGGAGGGGGTGGAGCTGTTGCTGGAGCAGTAGGCGGTGTTGGTGGCGGCACTAATGGGAACTTTGGGTATGTGAGTGATGAGGTGGTGGTTGGTGACTGGAACGATAACCTGGTGCTGACTGCTGCAAGTCCCTGCAGCGACTCGGAGGACCAAAGAGACAACAGGACTCTAAATGGCAACATTGGTGGACCTCCTCCCAAACTCATCCCAGTGTCCGGACAGCTGGAGAAGGTGAAAGATATATTGAAAGTTCATTGTTAAAGTCAGAATGGAATAACGCATACAATACATCCAAATATCCTGCACTGCCACAGTGAATCGAGGGATAGGAAAGAAGAGAAGTGGCACCTTGGTATTTAGGCTTATGTTTAATATTAAAAACAGGGCAATAAAACATGGGATAAATGTCGGTCTCTATCAGTTAGTGGTATCTTTGTGGGGAGTAAACATCTACCCTGATGCAAGCATCTGGGACACATGCTGAGGGTCCAAATTGATTGCCGGTGCCTTTGATAAAACCCTGAGTCCACATCAGTCTTCTGAAATTTACTAATGACTCCTATGAGATGTGGTTGAAAGCTCTCAGAAAAGAATTTAAAAGGAATAATTGAATGATCTTGAACCATGTAATAATCTTTTACCATACCTTAATGTATTACATATATTATTTGCCTTTGGGGCAGTAGGGTGGTGAAGAAAGAGGAAACACCACCTTACTGGAAGTGCCTTTCAGCTTGACACTGAATCCCCAGCACCTCTGTCAGTTGCCTTGGTTTCCGACCTGAAGATATTTATAGGTCAGTTTCTTCTTAGATTACAGCTCAATATTACATGCCAGGTCATTAAATATCATCGTGAGGACCTTTTTTTTTTAAATCTTTTATCTCTGCTGGAATAGGTCCTGTACTCACACGAGCATTCCTGCTGCCTGTGTGAAGATGTTTTACAACAGATTACCTCAGCTGTCTAATTGGCTATTTATTTCTATCGATCCAGAGGGAAGCTTAAAAACGGGCCTGACAGGCTCAGATGGATCATTTGACAGCTGCTCACCTTGCAGACGCATCATGATGAGTGTCAGAGCTCTCTCACATCCAGTGACGTCTTTAGTGAACCATGAGGAAGATCATTAAGAAAATGCTTACGGAGGAGAAGATGCTTTCACGCCCTCTTGTCTTTGTCTCGTCTCTTCTGTGCCCTTTGTTTCGCTGCCCTTTAATCAGATTTCTTTCTGTCCTCTCCTCTAATCTTCTCCTTCTTTTGCCTATCTATCTTATACGATGGGAATATCATTGAGGAAATTGCTTAATGAACCCTATGAATATCAATTAAACCAAACCAAACTAATCAGCGCTTGGTGGGGTGACCTGCCAGCATATCACTCACCCTTTACTAATGAGTTTTATTCAACTGTTATTAATTAGCACAGCAGTCGCTAATGCTGTCTTTTTTTTTTTTTAAATAATCTATACTTTCAGAACATGGAGAAAGTGCTGATCCGTCCTACAGCGTTCAAACCTGTTGTTCCTAAGAATCGTCACTCCGTCCATTATCTTTCACCACGACCAGGGGGCAGCACTCTGTCAGAGAGCCAAGCCAGCCTCAACCTACTGCTGCCTCATGGAGGATCCAGCAGTTCCAGTGGTACAAGCGGTAACGGTGGAAGCAGCAGTTCCAACTCAGAAGGGAAGTGTAACTCTTACAGCATTGGCCGCAATGCTCGGAGCAGCCAGTCTTGCTCCATGTCAGATTCAGGGAGGAACTCCCTCTCCAGCCTCCCTACTCACAGCAGCACAGGCTACAGTTTGGCCCCCAGTGAGGGCTCCAGTGCTGGTTCTGGGTCTGGAGGCCAGCTGGAGCCTGTGTCAGGCGTAGGCCGAAACACTTCTGGTGGAAGTGGGAGCCATGGTCACAGTAACTCAGACAGTGGACGTTCCTCATCCAGCAAGAGCACAGGCTCGGGGTCACTTAGTGGGCGCGGGCAGCCCCTGTCAGACAGCGGGTCCTGTGGCCACTCCCCACCAGCTGTGGAGGGTTACGAGGCCGTGGTGAGGGAGCTGGAAGAGAAGCTGAGGGAACGAGACCTGGAGCTCCAGCAGCTCCGAGAAAATCTGGATGAGAACGAAGCTGCCATCTGCCAGGTGAGACACAGTCGCCTCAAGACACCAAATAAAAACTTAATATGATGAAGAGCTGATGCTGGACCTCTCATCAATGTCTGTTACTGTGACAGGTGTACGAAGAGAAGCAGCGCCGCTGTGAAAGAGAGATGGAGGAACTGAGACAGAGCTGTGCCATGAAGATGAAGCAGGCCTCTCAGAAGGCACAAAGAGCACAGCAGGTGCTTCAGTTGCAGGTGTGCTAAGTATTTTAAAAATATTATTAAATGAAGAAATTTAAACCTTAAATCCTAAAACTTACAGATAAAATTGCAGTGAACCCCAACTCTGCTACAAATCTGTTTTTTTCCAATTATTTTTAATGTTTTCTTGTGTTTTAGTAGTTTTCTGTCTGCATGCATACCTTATTTTAGAGTAGCATATGTGTTTTTGTATGTATGTTTGCTTGAAAATGTGCATCTTTGTGTGTTGTAAGGTATTTCAACTACAGCAGGAGAAAAAGAAGCTACAGGAGGACTTCTCCTCTCTGCTGCAGGACAGAGAGACACTGGAAAGGAGGTGTGCCACAATCCAGAGGGAGCAGACCCAGCTAGGGCCACGTCTGGAGGAGACAAAGTGGGAGGTGGGTGAAAGTCAGATACTCGACAGTGTCTGGACAGTCAGACACAAATTTGTCAGTGACAGCGTAGTGATTAAATATCTCAACTGTGAATTGCAGCCTATTTGGGTAAGGTGTTTGTTGTATGTGATAGAGAGAACTAGTTCAATATTTTCAATGCTTTCATCTCTGTTTTACTCTGTTGTTCGTCAGGTGTGTCAAAAGTCAGGAGAGATCTCTCTTCTGAAGCAGCAGCTTAAAGAGATCCAGTCAGAGCTCAGCCAGAAGGCAGGAGACATTGTGGTCTTGAAGGCCCAGCTGAGAGAAGCTCGCTCGGAACTGCAAGCAAGCCAGGCTCGAGCCCAAGAGGCCCAGGCTGCCCTGCGGACACGGTCACTGGAGCTGGAAGTCTGCGAAAATGAACTCCAGAGACGCAAGAGTGAAGCTGAGCTGCTCCGTGAGAAAGTGGGCCGTTTGGAAGAGGAGTCAGCCCGGCTACGTGATGTGCTGTCCAGTCACAGCGGACCTATTCTGCCTGGCAGTGCAACCATGAAAGGGCAATGTATGAGCCTTTCGCTCCAACAGGGTAGAGCTGTGGCAGGACGGGGAGGTCCCAGCCCCTCTGTGTACCGCAGCGGAGAGGAGACTCATCTGGTCTGGGGAGGAGAGAGTGATGAAGCAAAGGCTCAGAGGCAGAATGCAGAAACAGTGTTGGGACTCAGGCAACAGGTAAGTGTTTTTTTCTCTACCTTTTCCAGGCATCTGTGATGAAAATGAATTGGTGCAAGTTTTGTGTTCAGGCTCAGTTTTGAGGCTTTTTGATAGGAATACTTTTGTGCTTTTACTTTTTCTATAAACCCTGTAAACCGACTTTATGTTCTGTGCTGTCCTTTATGAAATATGTAGTTGATAGACCCATCGAAAGAGGATGGTTAGCTTGTTAATTTTTTCAAATTTCTGTAAGTAAAGGAGCTAAACATGGTACACCTTTCACCACTGAAACAGGTGGATAGGCTGAAGGCTGAGCTCATGTATGAGAGGAGGACTAGTGAGGAGCAGCTGTCACGTTTTGACGAAGAGAGGAGGGTGTGGCAGGAGGAGAAGGAGAAGGTAAACATTTCTTGCTGACTGAATTTTAATCTTTTCCTTCAGTGTCACACATGTCAAAATAGATTATAAAGCTTATCCTAATCCTCCTTACCTATGTACTTACTCAAGCACCGTTTGTCCATCAACTCAGGTAATCCACTACCAGAAGCAGCTGCAGCAGAACTACATCCAGATGTACCGTCGCAACCGTGATCTGGAGAGAGTGATGAGGGAGCTGAGTCTGGAGCTGGAGAACAGGGACATGGAGGACTATGAAGTGCGCAGTGGCAGCAATGACATCCACTTTGAGGAAATCACTGCCACAGAGATATAAACACACACTCACTGAGAGAGTAATATGCCAAAATAAAAACCATGGCAACACAACTCACAGAAGACTCTGAAGGTGTAAACCAAACACTCAACTCTGGGCCAAATACTGCACTATCTTCAACATGGCTTTACCTTGGATCATTGAGCAAGCACTCACCACCCGTCACTGTTAAAAGGGAGCTCTCCCAAAGGTGCGTTCTCACTTCCTGCTAACTTTATGTACTCCAATAAATCCTCATAAGGTGGCTCCCACTGCGCTTTTAATGGGTTTTATTCCACTACAAAGCCAGCACAAAGACTTCTTTCAATCTGTGGGAGCGAAAGCGGCGAAAGTATTTGTTTCTCAGACCATGTTCAGATCAGGGTATTGAAAATCGATGGGAACCTAAAGCAAAAAAACATTACTACACACAGAGAAATCTGGTCACAACTTTCTTGGTAGCACACGACATGAAACACTCAGACACCAGCATGCATGTAATCGTGCATCACGAGAGAAGTCCACTTAATCACCTGGTTACTAAAGATGACCTCATCACCTGCCCAAACTGTGCTCATTGGCGACACAAACCGCAGCTGTGCCAGTTGTCCAGTCCCAAATATTACTGTTAACTGCTGTTTGTATTTTATGGCGTTTGTAGTATCAACAGTTCACTTTACAAATTCTAGGAAATGAGGATATTTTGTTTTTCCGCATTTTTGTTTTCTCAGCGGTGTGCATTTGATAAAGAATGTATTGTCACGTCTGAGAAACGCAGTAATGAGAGCGTCTGCTCGCCCTGAGAAGCATGCTATTATTTTGCACAACTTTCCCACCCTCTTTTGTTCAGGACAGAACTGTTTTTCTTTTGAAGAAGAAAAAAAGAAAAATATCGTCAAACTCAAACAAACCAATATTGACATGCGCCTCTTTGCTTACACGTGAACATCCTATTCTGCTGTTTCCTAAACCACTGAGGACACTAAGCCAAACCCTCAAAGGAAATGCTTTATTTGAACTCTTCTCATGTTTTCTAGACCACCAACTGTTGCACTTGTGTCAACTCTGTTAGACAATGCACCAAGTTCTGACATAAACATTTTATATAATCAAGCACTAGGAAGCAGAGCATAGGGTGGCAGATATTTCCAGGTTGCTGCCGATTCCCCTCTATCTTTGTCTTTTTTCTGACTTTTTCTTCTCTCTTTTTGCTTCTTTCTCAGCTATTTTTATAACAGTGAACAGCACCTCTGTGGTTGGTATCAGGAAACTAAAAATAGAGCATATTTACAGTATTACAGCAATTTAAGCCAGTGTTTGAACTGTTTGCATTCTTTCCATTTATTCCCCTTCACTCCCATTAGTGCCCTTTACGTACCTCTTGGCAAAGCAAAGCCAAATAACTCTTATAAAGTCTTCCTGCCCTCCTCACCTCCCACCCCCCCACCCATAGATTATACTCTTCACTGACTGCTATACAGGAAGTGAGACTGGCATGTCTGCATGTCTATGTTGTATGAGATTTCAGAAGAAGCTGGTTCATGCAGCAGTGAGATGCGAGTTTGCAGATGCAGTAGCTCCAGCACTGAATGTCCTCAAGGCAGGTCGGATTTTGAAGGCCTAAATATAAACCAGTGAGGAGCATGTTACATATAAAACTGTGGGCTGCTCTGCTGTTTCCTCACAGTATTATGCAGGGCTGTGTTTAAGACTGAGCATGGCAGGAGTGGGCTGCTGATAACTTTTATTTTGCAAAGAGTCTATATCGAGGATTAATAGTTAAATGAAAATCTATATAATGGAGGAGATGTTGTATATTTTTTATATATATATAGCACCCGAAGATATTTTGTTGTAGTACTGGTATAAGTGTGTGGATTAATGTATATCTCATACCAATATTTCAAATGATGGATCAATTGCAAATGGAGGCGGCAGCATAGAAAGAGTGCACCTAATACTGTAATGCATGAAAATTTAATGTTTACATTATATAATCTGTGTGAAAAACCTTCTAATGACCAAACTTTGCAGGCGATAAAGTGGGGAGCTTTTATTTGAGGCTACTTTTTGGTCTGTTGTCTCTCCGTTTTGATTGATCTTTCACTTGACTGTTCGTATCATAATCTCACGCTCATTCACGTCGTCATCGTTGGGTTTTGCCGCGTCATTCATTTAGAAATGCATGATTCGTTTTGAGAGATTCGTTATTGAGTTAAGGTCAGAGCAAGACGTTAAGTTTCCTGGACATTCAGGGGAACTCCGTGCACAAAATTTGGTCTGTATGTTTGATTGGTCTATATTTTGCATGTCATCGCCACATCACTGTGGCTGAAGAGGTATTGTAGAGTATTAAAAGTCTGCACTGTGCATAAATTAAATTAAAGGCATGGGACGTAAACGTTGAATGGAACAAGATGAGTTTATCCAACCACATTCACTTTGTTAACTAAACTTAGACTGTTATTACTCACCACAGGTACATATTAACAGCAAGCACAGGTGTTTGAAAACAGATTCACTCACTCCAAAGTGCTGTGTGCATTTTGGATTCCCATTTCTTCCTCTTCATCATTGCATAACCATATTTCTGTGTAAATATGTAAAACACTAAATAGTATAACAGAGTGACATTGTCTTTTATTTAGACAAAATATCTATTTCAAATGTAGCCACTGTGACTAGACCAAAGCAAAGTAACACATTATTTTTCTTTTTTCTGTGGCTTTTTTTTTCATCATTTTGATGTGTTTTTTTTTAAACATTTGCTTACATTGTGTCTTCATTCATTCATAAAGTATGTAGTTGTCCATGTATATTTTTATGTGTACATTTCTTGTACAAATGACTGTGTTTTTAATTAAAGAACAAGTTGTCACACCTTGAAGTGATGATTTACTTGCTTATTTTTAGGTTGAATGAATCCATTTTGCATTTACATGTAAAAAAAAAAAAAACCACCGCCACTTTATAAGGTACACTGTGCTAGAACCAGGTTGGGCCTAGTCTGACCTCTCAGAACTGCCTTAATTCTTCATGGCATAGATTCAGCAAGGAGCAGAAATCAGAGATTTTGATCCATATCGGCATGATAGCGTCACACAGTTGCTGCAGATTTGTCGGCTACACACCTATGATAGAAATCTCCTGTTCCACCACATCCCAAAGGTGGTCTGTTGGTGTGAGATGTAGTAACTGTGGAGGCCATTTGAGTGCAGTGAACTCATTGTCAGTGAGGTGGTTTGAGCTTTGTGACATGGTGCATTATCCTGCTTAATTAGTAGTAAGTGGACCAAAGTCCACTTACTACTAAGTAATCCACACAATTTACACCACTAGCAGCCTGAACCTGAGTTACTGCTGCTTTTCTACCAGCTCAAAGCATTCTGGTCATTCTCCTCTGATCTCTGACCTCAACAAGGCATTTACATCTAGAGAACTGCCGCTCACTGGATATTTTCTCTTTTCACACCCTAGAGATGGTTGTGTGGGAAAATCCCAGTCGATCAGTTTCTGAAATATTAATACTAGCCTGTCTATGACCAATAACCATGTCATATTCAAAGTTACTTAAATCAGCCTTCTTCCCTATTCTGATCACTGGTTTGAGTTCCAGCAGATTGCCTAAATGCTTTGAGTTGCTGCCATGCGATTTGCTGATTAGATATTTGCATTAACGAGCAGTTGAACAGGTGTACCCAACAAAGTGGCTGGTGAGTGTACATGACATAATTTGTACCAACTCAAAGGCACAGACACACTCAGTTTCATCTTAAGAATTTAATAACATGCAGAGATATAAACAATTTAGTTCTTCTATCACTTATTAAAACCAAGTTTGAATAACATTTTATCAGTGTTTTACTCAACTGCCCATCTATAGAATTAAGGCACTAAGCACACTACATTCTCCCGCCCATATTTCTTTTATCCTACTTTGATTTAAACTGTGCCACTGGCCCTGCATTTCTCATGTTTTTCCAACTCCTCCACATGTCTGCATAAGCTCCATCCACAGCATGGTGTAATTAAACCTCTAAAGTGGCTGATGGCTCCAGAATACAGGCACCTCTGCCAGCGAAATACAGAACAAAAAATACTGAGCAGCAATTTGCAATAATCTCCTCAGACATCCTCTAAACCCAAACTATCAGTTTTGACATAATACAGGGATTTAATCTGGGTATAAATCTATAAATCTCATAATGCTGGCTGAGGTAATCTCCCTCTGGCAGGCCTGCAGGGCTGCTAGGCTGAGATGCTTCAAGTAAAAAGTGCAGACCACTGGCTCCACTATCAGACAGTGCTCAGAGGTCACGGCAAAGTTCCCACGTGTTGAACAGTGGCACTATTCTAACCGAGGACAAGTCCATGAATTACATGATGTTATCATAAAACGCCTTTTAGAAAACGTGCAACATATGCATTTTAGTAAAAGTTTTGCTAAAAACAATGAGAATCATATAAAAGTCATACACTTTGGGCATTTGGGCTTCATCTTACATTATAGCAAAAGTGACCTTTACCTTGACAAATATGCGACTGTATCAGTCTTAAAAACCAGCTGCAACCTTTATTTCAGACATACTTTATGGTATATTTTGTCATAACTTTGCCTTTGACTGTCTCCGCTGTGACCAGCGCTCTACCTGTCCCATATTTCTTCTTCTGGGGTGAATCCTGTATTTATTGAGTCCCAGAGGAGCTGCAGGTTTTGTTGTCCTTCGTGCAGCCGAGCAGCAGCCTGGCTGTGAGGCACACAAAGTTTAGTCAGCAAGTCTGTTGGGGCTGCTCGGGTCGGTAGGGACCTTAGGGACCTTGACCACAAAAACCATCGGCTCTTTGGCCTTGTTGCTGAATGCACGCCGAATTACATCCACGGCGTGCTGATGAGTCACTCCCTGCAGACTCTCTCCATCTACGGACAACAGCTCATACCCTGCCTGCAGAGTCACATGTAAAATGGTAAGTTAACCATGAAAAGCCACAGAATAAAATTTAATATCCTTTGTAAGTATGTTTCCCTCCATTTGTGTATCTCTTCTTTGCGGCTGTGTCTTTTTTTTTTTTTTTTTTCCAGAGCAACATTAAAGACAGTTTCCATAACTCTGCAGAGATTGTGTCCCTTAGTGAAAATACAATTTATGCCAAAGAGAATTGGAGCTCTCCCACTGCCTTAATGCATTCACACTGAAGGTTGTCACTAGTGCACATATAAAGTTTCCCCTTCAGCACAAGGTCTTTGGAAAAAGAACATGCACTGAGACAGCCACACAGTTAGGACTGTGCTCGCTGTTTCCTGCAGGATGCGAGCAGAGAGCGGCAAATCTTTGCAGCCGCAAGGAGAGGAACTTCCTCTGATGTCATCAGCGTTTGCCAAGGATGCACCTGCCTAATGTGTTCAACCTCAGTGAAGGTTAGAAACACAGAAACACACAAGGCCGATGGCCATTGTTGTACCTTCTTTTTTTCCCCATCCCTTTTCCTTTCGAGTCATTAGACACAAATAGATTATTTTCCCCTTCATTCTCTACCACCCTATTCCATCTGTTACGGCTCAAACCTTTTTGGCCTGCATATGAGGAGGTTAGATCTGTCCTGCTGATTTTTTTTTTTTTTATCAGGCCAGACAGTCTGGTGTTCACCAATAACCCTATAGCCTTCCGTGCAAACAGTATCAAAAGATTTAGCTCCATTTAACCAAAGAGGAGATTAAAAAGTGCTTTTTCATTTTTGAAAAGTAATTTATCTGAATTAAATAGATCACAACCTAATCTGCCCCATCCTCTTTACAGCCATTTATACGGAGCATTTACGAGGTTCTCTCTTTTCCAGCCAGCAAAAAACATGGCCTATAAAAATAACTACAGCTTGCACGGGAGGCTTTGAGGCCAAATAACTCATATATTGAGCTGAGGAGAGAAATATAGTTCTGTGTGTTACTTATCATAAATGTAACACCACTGTGGCCTCATTCTTTAATTGTAGTTTGGGACAGTGGTAGTTGCCTTTCTCTGAAACACTAATAAATCTTTTTTGTCTTGTATTTAGAGAATCACTGCATTAGTTTTGCATGTTAACATGCCTACGTCCGCTAGTCAAGACTAATCATGAGGTCCAGCTGTTGGAAATGTCATTTTGCAGGTATTAACTCAGCTGTCACGCTGACGTGGCTCGCCAATGTCCACGTTTCTGCTGGTAAAGCAGATGGCAGCATCTAATGAGCAGGATGGCATGTGTCTTATGACTAATACAATACAATATCCTCGCCAGTGCAGTTATTGTGTGGGGCTAGGGAAACAGGATGCATGTTAACACTGAGCTGCCCTGATCTCACTTCCCTTTGCAGAATACAGGGAGATAACACTGAGCCATGGAGCTGATACGGGCAAGCTGACATGCCTGGTTGTTAGGTGTGAGGAAGAGACCTGAGATAGCACAGGGGTGCTAGTGAGTAGCCATATACCTCTGTCTGAGCCTCATAGCCAACAACATGTCTGTTTAAGCCATGCTGGTGACATGGCAAAAAAAAAAGGATCATAGTGTCATTATGATGGTATGTTGCTTAAATCCACTATTTTGGCCCAGACTGAAACATCACTGTGAATATTTGATTAATTAAATTTGTGGTTGTCATTTGTGGATCCTAAAGCAAAAACTTTTTGTGCTTCCCTCTCTTTTTCTATCAGAGCTTGGTTCTGAGCAAAATGCAAAACAACTATTCCATGCAGAGATTTGCATTCCTTACCAGGAAAACCTGCTGAAATTCCCATGGCATGATTTTTTTTTTTTAATTTATACTTGTTGAACATTACATACTTTGTATCAGCATGTTTGCAGTGATATAATAATCATAACGGTGATATTATTAAAAGTTGTTTTTTTTTAATGTAATTAAAAACTACAATTTAATACACATCAACTGAAATAAGTCTTTCTTGTTGCTTTAATTTTTATGATTACAGCTTATAGTTCATGAAAATCAAATTTCCAGTATCTTAAATGATTAGAATATTTCCTGAGATTAATCAAAAAAATGATGTACAAAACAGAAATGTCCAAATTCTTTATACACTCAATACTTGGTTGAGGATTGTTTACCATGAATTACTGCATCAGTGTTGAGTGGCATGGAGGTGATCAACCTGTGGCATTGCTGAGGTGACTGTAGTTTTAGCCCTGTAGGTAGGTGCTTCCATAAAGCTTGTCAGATGATGAAACCATCTAAAATCTCCTGGTGGAAGGCTGCATTGACTTTGGACTCGATTAAACACAGTGGACTAGCCACACAGTATCCCAAATCATCCCAAATTGTGGAAACTTCACACTGGACTCCAGTGGGTTCTGTGCCTCACCACTTTTCTCCAGACTCTAGGACTTTGATTTCCAAAAGAAATGCAAAATTTCATTGGAAGGACTTTGGACCACCGAGCAACAGTCCCGTTCTTTTTCTCCTAAGTCCAGGTGAGCCTTTTCTGATGTTGTCTGTGGTTCAGAAGTGGCTTGGTTTTAGGAATGCGACAGTTGTACTTCCTTTCTTGAATACTTCTGTGAATGGTGACAACAGCCTCAGTCCACATCTTGTGAAGCTCTCCAAAGTTCTTGCAATGTCATTTCATGACAATCCTCACAAGGCAGAGCTAATCCCTGTTGCTTGTGCTCCTTTCCCTACCACCCTTTTCCATTCCAGCCAACTTTCCATCAATATGCTTTGATACAGCACTCTGTGAACAGCCAGCCTTTTCAGCAGTGACCTGTGGCTTACCCTCCTTGTGGAGGCTGTCCATGACTGTCAAGTCAGCAGTCCTCCCCATAATTGTGGTTGTGTGTACCGAACTAGCCCAAGAAATACAAATTTATCCAGATTTATACTTGTATTTATACTGTTTGAAACTTGAAATGAAATATTATAATATTTTTTTCAACTTTAAGCTGTAATTATCAAAATTAGAACAGAAAAATACTTGACACGTTGTAGTTTAATTGCATAATGTATCTAGAATATATTACATTTCTACTTTCTTAAATTACTGATTGACCTTTCACAATATTCTATTTTTTTTTTAGATACATCATTTGTACACAGAACCCACAATAGGGAAATTCTTCAAATTTTAAATGCTGAGCAGACACAGGATCCTCCAGATGTTTGACACTCTAATCAGAAATTATACCCAGATAGAAGCTGACAACTGATAGCATGCCAATACGTACAGATTAGCAGCCTACTATTGCAGGTATAGATATCTTTCAACCTCACTTTACACACAAACGCTTCTTTTCAAGCATCTCTACTGTCAGTGAGCTTTAAGAATTAGCCTGTGATTAACTATGGTGAATGAATGCAAGTGTGGCATATGTGTTTCAGTGAACCGGGCCAAGAAGACTGTTAAGTTACTGTGCAGGCAATATATTAGCAATACATTAGCAGACCAGCATCCATGTACCTCATCAATAATGGAGGTGATGGGCTACTTGAGATGGCTCTCATCCACTCTCCACTCGTCATTGCACACATCTCAGTCATTGACATGTTTGCTTCATAGCAACAACACAAACTCATAACCTCAGGACAGAAGTCTGGCAGGTACTTCTCACAGTATACTACAACCAGGAAGGGTAGCAGATTTGCTATAAATTCAGGTTGTTATGAAAGTTCATTCTTTGTATTTATGGTGGAAAGTGGTAATTATGTTTATGTTTTTTATCGATGTGCATGCTAGACACTGACCTTTAGAGCTTCATTTGTAGATGCAGCTCCACCTGGGAAGATTTTCTCAATTTTTATCATGGGCTGGACTCTGGATTCAACACCTCCAGAAATACTAATACCTGTAAACACACAAGAAAATAAAAATAAGAAAATAAGGGAGTGCTTGACAGTACCGTACTGCTGTTTTGTAACTAGTCTTACACTGTATAGATGCCTTTTGGTCTTTTTCAGTTAACTCTTTCAAATGCATTTTAGCAGTAAGTGATGCCCTGACCTCTACTGGTGATGTAACAGACAGTTTAGCATGAGTCACGAAGGATTTTGTATTCTACAGGCATATATATGTTCCCAGATTAAAAACTATTGTAGTTTCTGGCATTAAAATAAATCCTGAAATTTCAGTTTAAAGTTGAATGACGTGTTTTTGTTTTTGTTTGTTTTACCCAGCGACTGCTTGGCCTTGGAGATGGTCAAACTGATAATTTCACATTCCTCAGGTGGTAGAGTTGCTCTTCTTTTCACTTTTACACCATTTTGGGAAAGTCCATTCCCTTCCTGAGCAGTCCTACTGACCATGGATGGGCTCTTCTCCCTGTGGGGATCAAATACCTCAGCCAGAGGAGTTCTCCCTCTCCGCTGCGAAGGAACATATACGCTGACCTCTGTGTAGCCCTCCTGCCTGCCTTGTCTGCCATATATACTGTCAGGACTTCCCTCCCTCCTTGCTCTCCCACCGCCGTTCCTCACAGGTGACCTCCCTCGTTCGGAAGCCACATCTCCTCGGTCAGACACGGACAGCAAAGAGACCTCATCGTAACGTAACGCCCCATTCTCTCTTCTGTTTGGGGATCGATGGGGTTGGCGCCCACGTTTGGTGCTGTGCGGTGATTCTGTGAGGAGGAAGCTGTGAGTGGGCAAGGGGCTGGGGGAACGGGAGCGCACAGTAGAGGACACATAGCTGTCCACAGGTACATCCAGCAGAGGGATGAAGGCACGGGATGGTGAGAGATGGCCTGGCTGTGAGCTGGACACACGCAGCTTCTCCAACTCCTGGATCAACTGACGCTCATGCAGTGCGTCGCAGACCGGCTGCAAATGAAATCCACCCCTGTAGTCTGTACAAACATAAAAATAATGTGCTTAGATTTAATCCTGCAGGTAAAAGAAAGTAGAAGCGAAAGTTGGATCTCAGAAACTCTAAATGCAGCAGTGTGAAGAGCATTCAGTCAAAGTATATTGTAGAGCACACAATGGATCAGAATCAGCACTTAATCCATGCTTTCTTCCTTGTTAAAACCTAGCTACTACAGTACCCACAATGCAATTCAAACAACAGGAGTGTGTGTTCAATATTTAGATTTGCTATGCTGGCAGCAGACATTGTAACTGCAGAACAACGACACCTCAGAGACGCTCTGTCAGTTATCTTCTGTTTTCATAATATTGACCCTTTGACCTCTAGCCTGCGACCTCTGAAAGTGAGACAGCTGCAATCAGTCTGACATGAGATGGTACTGATTGTGTCTCTCTGACTTTTGAATGAGGTAAATGCTGAAAGCATCTTTGCATTGGTGAAGTGCCACACAGCATGTCTCGGTCCTTTCTGTAGGCCACAGAGATGTAAAACGAACCTCTTCAGCACAGCCACAGGAAATCTGAGATGCTGAGTGCATGGCAGTGTGCGTACATGTGTCTGTGTGTCTCTGTGTGTCTATGTGTGTGTGTGCATGTGTGTTTGTGTGGGGAGGTACCAGGGAGAGTTTGTTTGTGTGTGCAGGTGTTTGAGTTTGACTCTATGAATATAAGATGAGGCAGGAATAAAGTGGCAGAAAACTAGAGACAGAAGTTGAGAGGTTTGAGCCTCTTTGTATTTCATTTTGCTGTAGGAATGTCAAGAAAAGCCATCAATCAGATAGAGAGACAGCCTGAAGAAAGAGGTAAGGCATAGATAAGGAGAGTGTGAGAGCAAGAGATACAGCCCTTGTACCTGGGATTGGGGTGATGAGGTGACGGCGAGGGGTTCCACTACGAGGAGAGCGCAGAGCTGGAGAACGCACTAAAAAGAAAGATTTCTCCGTGGGTTTTTTTTTTCTTCATCTCACTTGAACATTTCATACTGTTTTTTTATTCTGTCACACAAACAGGAGCACCCTATGCTTACATGAACGACTCTTGAGAATACTGTATGCCTCCAGCTCAAAGGGCATGACCATGCTGTCAAAGCGACCCAGCTCAGTCATTGGTATCAGCATTCTGCAGTGGATATGCAGTAGATATGCAGTGGACATAGCTCATAGAATATGTAAACACATGAAGCAGTATTATGTTGTCTGCATCTCACCTTATTTCTCTGAGAAGCAGCAGTTTCTCTGGCTTGTCCAAGATTGCTAGGAGGGGACGCACCAAGTCCTCAATCACAGAGTCAGACAAAAACTATGGGAAACATTTGATTGGTGCACAAATTATAGGAGAACAAAAGAACCAGTAAGAGATCTACACTGATAATGTGGCAAATGAATGACAAGGAGCACTTATAATTATGAAAATAGTGATATCATGTCATCTATGGCTCTGGGGGAGTTTTTAAAAGTCTGGCTACATCTCAGTGTTGTGTGCGAAAATTTTACTTCATAAACTGAGGATGCAATGTTTGAAGATAGATATTTACAGCAAAAGTTGGGTTTGTAAATAAAAATATTACTAATTAGGGATCATACAAAATGCTGGATCTGTTGTTTTTAGAGGCTTGCACATAATTCTGACTAAAAGTAGGACTAAAATTAGGCTAAAAACTTTCCTTTTGATAAAGCTTGGAGTTACGGCTGGATTAGGTGACCCTGAACCGTCCCTTAGCTACAGTATGGCGCTATAGACTCTGACTGCTGCGTGACTTCATGTGATGCAATGAATAGTTCGCCACTCTTTTCGTTCACTCCCCACGTTTATATCACTGCAGCACATCATTACATTTTTGTCTTCTCTCTCCCTTAGTCTGTGTTTTGTCCCATCTCCTTATGCTGTCTCTCTCTTTCTCCTCTGCTTCCTCTCACCCCAACTGTTCGTGGCTGCCCCTCCCTGAGTCAGGTCCTGCTGAAGGCTTCTTCCTATTAAAAGGGAGATTTTCCTTCTCACTGTCACCAAGTGCTTGCTCATAGGGGGTCGCTTAATTGTCGTGGTGTTCTCCAATACTGTAGGGTTTTTATCTTACAATATAAAGCACCTTTTGGTAACTGTTAAATAAACCTGAATTGAACTGGACTGAATTAAAAGTCAGTCATTTGACTCACTGAGAGTTGTGTTGTCCTCTGATATGACATATGTTAAATATTCACCTGCCTCTTACACTCTACTGTTTTCAGTTTTTGCTGTTTAATTACAGGTTAGGCACACTGTGCTCTAAGAAGATTCAATACCCTCTGAAGTGAGGCAAAGGACTAGCCAAGGAGCTGAATATTTTAAGGTTAAGATGGACCGAGAAAGAATCAAATGACAGCTTATGTTAGATCCTGATCATAAATGACAGGCCAAATTGGCCTTTTGTCACAGCTGTTACACGACACATCTATCACTACAGAATACTCAGTGACTCAAGGCAGCGTGCCTCTGAGGTGTGAGAGATCATAATTTCAGCTCAGAAACTCACTCGCTGACAGTGTCTCAACACAGCAGCCACCTCATCCTGACTGAGCAGTTTCTTTGCCATGTCCTCCACGTGCTGCAGGGTCTCGGAACGGGGCAGTGGGCTGCCAGCTCGGGATTCCCTTGGGGTGGTCAAGAGTTGGAATGGGTGACCCCGCTCCTTATCTATAGAATTATGGTGATAAAAGAAATAACATGCAAAGAAGAAAATCAGGGATTGCACAATCTTAATTATCACCCCAAACCGAGTCATCTGAATCATCTCACAACTTTGGCTGATTTGACATTTGCACTGCAGCTGTTTTAAACTTCAAAGTGAATAAGACTGGACATAAGCTTACACATTAAAATTAAAAGTGTGGCTCAACAATAGGACACTGTGTCTTCTGATTAGTCCAATTTATGACCTCTGAGTCATTTCCCTGAGTTTGTTCAAAACTTGAAGTAACATTTCACTTTGCAGTGACCGCTCGCTCACCTTTGTCAGAATGGTGAGATGGTGACTTGGAGCGACTCCTCTCTTTACGGTCTTTCTTAAATAACAGGTTGACAAAGGTTTTGGAGCGCTTCAGGCTGGTTTTACCCTCTTCCGAGCTTTTCTCCCTGTGTTGCCTTTTCTTCTTCTGTCTCTCCTCTGAAGGTGGGGAAAAAAGCAGACAAAATGTTGTCTCTGAAGAAACATACATACGGTACTTTGCTTGTGCACTAAACAAAACTAAACTAAACTAAAACCATAGAATCAATAGCAGGCAGTGACATGTCATCTTTGGTGCAGTTACATCCTGGTCACAGGAAAAATTGGCTGAGCCACAGCAAGAGGACATTCTGCATATCTGTGTTTGGTGTTGAAAACATAATTCATTAGCCTTTGTTCTGCTCAATGCTTAACCACAAGCCGATAACACTAGCTGATACACACTCTCCTTTATGAGCACAGACTTTTCATTTCTCTTCCAGTCACCTCCTCTTTTCACTGCAGTAAATCTGACACTGTGGAAAGCAACACATAACATCACTGATGAATTGCAGCCACACCAACCTGAACACACCCCCATCTATTAGAAGCACTGCACTGAAGTGCTCCTGCTTACATAACAAATGTCCAATCAGCCCTAAGCTTTGCCCCAGCCCCCCGCCAGGTTCTGAAGGTACGAGCTGAGCTGGA
This sequence comes from Archocentrus centrarchus, assembly GCF_007364275.1. Taxonomy (NCBI): domain Eukaryota; kingdom Metazoa; phylum Chordata; class Actinopteri; order Cichliformes; family Cichlidae; genus Archocentrus; species Archocentrus centrarchus. The sequence goes on from NC_044360.1 coordinate 16,839,128, forward strand.
GAAATTGAAAAGGAAAGGCTAATAACTCAACAGCCCTGCCGAGGCTTGGATAGATATTTCTCCATATGCTTGTTCTTATTCATTTCTCACAGAGGTACAACAAGTGAGAGTAAAGGGCAGTGATTAATCATGAGTCTGTGGCAACCTTGTGCTCACAGACAAATTCTGTACGGAGCTTAAATCAGGTGTGAAGAGTCTGAATGTTCTTGTTTACTTTGTGGAGTGATGAAGGGATAAGGGGTCATTTAACTGATGCGTGTCCTGCAGGAAGATCTCAGAAACAGTTTCACAAACATCAGCTCACTGTCTGATTATCTCTTTACTACTAACAGTGTCATAATTCTTGAAAGACTTGACACTATAGCCATACAAATGGCAATATTATTTGGTATAACTTTTAAGAATAAATTATCTTTAAAACTAAACACCTTTTGATGGGATAAAACCAGCCACAGTACATGTCAACATCAGTATTAGTATTTTAACCAATGAATATTAATTATAAATTATTGCATTATTACATGAGTGTTCAGTACTTATGGTTTGGACCATACGCATTCTCGTGCTCATTCTTTATTTTGATCTCAACTACATGGCTGTAAATTTTTGTAACTGCATCTTGTGTGTTTTCATGGTGTCCTGTTGACAAAATATGTTGTAACAGTCGTAATTGTGTGTTGTCTCTTTACGACAGTCTAAACTATTGTTAGTGATGTCACGAGTGTGCGCCACTGCTCCTCTGTAGAGAGGGAGAAACGTTTTGCCAGATGGACACATGGATCGAGGCGGACCTCTATTTTTCTATCTCCCTAACTCTTTGTAAAGTTATGGACAACAGTGTGGAATTCCCAGTACCACTGTGGTTGTGCATTTTTGACTGTCTGCTAAATACTTCACCACCGAACACAACCCAAACGTTACAATGTCCAGGGTCAGATGAACAGACAAACACACTCACCTCAGTTTATTGGGTACACCTGCTCAACTGCTCATTAATACAAACATCTATTTAGCCAGTCACATGGCAGCAACTGCATGCATGCATTTAGGCATGTAGACATGGTCAGACAACCTGCTGGACTTAAAAAAAAAAAACTATGGGAGAAACTACTGAGATCTATTTTTTTTGTTGTTTTGTTTTTTGCATTTTTGGCCACAGCAGCTTTTGTAGACAATGGAGAGAGACAGGAAATGGGGGAAAGATACAGGGGAAGACACGCGGGCAAATTGGCAACAGGCCGGGATGTGAACCCGCGCTGCCCGCACCGCAACACAGCATGTGTATGTGGTCGCCGGCTTTACCATTAAGCCACCCAGGTGCCCTACTGAGATCTATTTGTCATGACTGTAGGGGTGTTAATGTGAACAGATCCTTTAGTTATTCAGAAGAAAAAACACCCTCACTGAAGTTTGTTATAACAACATCGTAAAGTAAGGAAGAGCAGAGCAGATTTTTACAGTGAGTCTGTTTGTGGGTTTAGAATAATTACCTTCAGTTATGGACAATAAAGACTGACTAGATGTCCTTTTTGTAGTCAAAGTGCATGGATTTCACAGTCAAGATAATCTGTGCTTTCCACTATGTGCTACCGTGTAGTTAACACATTGGTGATGTTTAAGCAGTAGAGAAATGACAATAAGTGTCGTCCAAATTTAGTTTATGCATGAATGTTTATTTATATTTTTGCTTTCAACCTTTAATATGATATAAAACATGACATTTCTGCTTACGCCTTCCTCACACAAATAAACTATGCACTAATGTGCTATACGCTCACCACCAGAATACTTAAAGCTTATATTTTAATTCACCTGGTTTGTTTGTATGTTTGTTTTGTTCTTCACAATGAGGACAGCAGTCATAATTGTAGACACTTACATTGTGACTGGAATATGTCCTTGATGCGCTAGAAAAAACTTGCCAGATTTCCCTTCTGTACAAATTATTAATAATACACCCAGAGAATCACCTTACATCCACAGTTCCCCTTGTCTGACAACCCCAGTGAGTTGTAGATCTCACCTGACACTGTGATATGGCTCTGGGAGCGTCTGATTGGCTTCCGCGGTCTGCTCAGGGCCATCAGTGCTGCTGTCTTAGGTGAGTGTTTATCTACTTCCTGGTCCCCTGATGACAGCGTTTTCGCCCATCCCCGTCCTCCCTCTCCAGCTCCTCCCATCTCCCTTGGCCCTTCTCCTGTCGCACGTATAACTGTGTCCTTCAGCAACACTGTGGCACCTACAGTCCGGCTTGTTTCTGTGGTGTCCAGCCTGTCCGGCTGTGACCCATTGGGCAACAGGTGGTCCTGGTAGTTTGGAGATTGGGGGTCAGTCTGTATGGCGGAGTCAGCAGTTCGCTCTGTGCTGCTTGGACGTCGGGAATGGTCCTCGATGGAGATGCCAATGTCTACCATCTCTGAGCCAAAGACAGGAGGGAATAGGACCTGGGAGAGACCACTGAGGGAACTGAGAGGTGTGCTGGAGGACAACGACGAGGCAGAAGAGTTAGAATCTGAACCCTGTGATGATGGTGCAGGGCCTCCATTGGCTACTATAGAACACAATCCATAGAATTACAAGGGATTACTGTGTGTTTGCAACTTCTATATGTGACAGCAACATAAATATACATACTAGAATACAGTATGGGCACAATTTTTCACAAATGTTATTTCAATTTCTGCTTTGTTTGAATGGAAACCTGTTTGTCCTCATATCCCCATAATCCTGTAAGCTTTCAACACAGAAAATAAAGTACGACTTTTTCCCCCTAATGAAACTCCAAAGTGACTCTGCATCTTGGCATCTCGACAGATGTCAGGTCATGCTCTGTTCCAGATGACTGAGCTGCCTTTGAGTACACTGAATTAATCCCTAGCTGTGTTCAGATGGGTTTGTATCAAAGTGAAAAACAAGGAACTGGGGTCCTGTTAAGAAACTGAATGACAGCATTTTAGTTCAAGCAGGCTACACAAAGCCAGGATCCCACTTATTTTTAAAGGTTTCCAAAGAGACTCCACCATGTAGCTTTGAAAACCATATAAAGTCTTCATTGGTTTTGTTTAGTCAAGGTATCACTTCTCACACTACTGGTTATTATCTCTTGTAAAACCTGTGTGAAACATTCTCTGGTTATTGCAAAAAACAGTCAACATACACTTATCAAGCCAGCCGTATTCTGCCACCATCTCCTTATATGCAGGATATCTGCCAGCTTCCTGTTAAAGATCAAAAATACAAAATGTTCAGCAAGAACAGGAAACAGTAAACATGATGACCATGATGCAGACTTTACTGACTATTAGCAAAGCTAAAAATGGGCCAAGATTTGTTCATTTTCATTATTTTCCTGTGGTTTTAGTTACTTGTAAGCCATATTGCTTTCACAACTGCACTTGCTGAACTGTTTAACTAGAGTCTATGTTATTTAAATAGCACCAATTCACCAGCAGGAAGGTAAAGACGCTACTATAATAGAAAGAAACCCTAACAATCAGACGACCCCCTATGAGCAAAGACTTGGCGACAGTGGGAAGGAAAAACTCTCTTTTAACAGGAAGAACTTCTTGCAGGACCATGCTCAGGGAGGAGCTGAGGGGAAAGAGAAGAGAGCAGAGAGCGAAAGGACAAAAGGCAAACTATAGGAAAGAGAGACAGAGTTTAATAATTGCTAATGATTAAATACAGTAGTGGCATACAAACACACACAGAGTGAAACAAGATGAGTGAAAAAAACACTCAGTGCATCATGGGAAGTCCCCAGTGGCCTAGGCCTATTGAAGAATAACTAAGGGATGGCTCAGGGTCACCTGATCCAGTCCTAACTATAAGGTCCATCAAAAAGGACAGCTATTGTTATTTTATTATTTTTATTACATATATCTATTGCACTGTATTGTGTATTTACTGTATTTGTATTTATAGCTTAAGAGAAACCGCTTTCCATTTCTTTTTGTATGGAAATACTCAAAGAAATGACAATAAGGTAACTCTGAATCCGAATTTACACCTAATGTTAAAAGTAGAGAAAATGTCTGACTTCTGAATCCAAACTGGGTGCTGGTTACTCAAGTATGTGTGTTTTCATTATCAGAGTTCATGGAATAAAGGACCTAAATGCAGGACTCAAGGCAGCCGTGAAAATATTTCTTCCTACAAAGTGGAGCATGATGGAAAAAGTTTGAGAACCACTGATCGAGCTACTGCCAGCTGTTCAGTGACCACGGTCAGTTGCTATATATGCGGAATCCCCACTTTTTCCATTTCAGTCAATAATGGTCAAGTAGGTATATAGCCAATCACAAAGCGCAATATGATCACCTGATTAGGCTGAGCCAATCAGGCATGAGAAAGAGGCTGTATCATTAGCATGTAATATGATAGCATTAGCAGCCTGAAATCCTGCATGTTGTTTACACTCCACTTAAGATAAAAACAGCCAGAGTGTACAAAGGGTACTAATCCTCTGGGAATATGAATATTGACTTGCACATCTTTGAAGAGTAAAGAACACATATGCCAAATTTCATGGCTCAACTCCTTGTGGTTTGGGAGTCTGTAGAACAGAAATGTAGAACCTCGTGGACAGGGAGAGGTGCATGGATGCTAGGAAAAGACCTAAAGGGAAGGACAAGGTTATACTGTAGACACACACTGAGGGCTAGATGGGAAATTTGAACAGGAGGGAAACAAAACATGGGTGAAAGAAAGACAAGACAACCACAGGGAAGGAAGTAAAACTCAATGCAAGACACAAAGGACAACTAACTATCAAAGTAAAACAGGAAAATAACAAAGAACCAAACTACAGACAGCAACAAGAAGACTCACACTAAAACATGATACAAAGCTAGAATAACAAGATGAGGACAGAAACCAAAAACTAAAACTCCTCAACAGAAGAGGAATAAAGTAAACAAAGAAATTCTGTAATATTACAAAGAATTAAACTTGTTAGAGAACAATAAGGAAATCAAAACCGGAATCCAAAACTCTATACCCTACTATACGAATGAAAACATTAAACAGTGGAATAAGATAAAAATGTCAACAGACATCCAAACTCAAGCTGAAAACTAACAGTTCAAAACTCAGAGGCAGAACAAAACCCCTGGGACCATGGCAAGCAAATTATCATGTGCTCATTAGGATGTAACATGAGGCTGAGAGTGCTGGGAAGGCAAGTTTTTAGTTCTACCATAGATGAAAAGCAATGGATCACCAAAGTATTATAATTTATCCTGAATCCCAAATTCAATTTCAAGCAAGTTCATGCACTAATCTTTGAGACGTGCTGTTTAAAACCAAAAATGTGACTCTTGTGATAGAGCAAAAGGAAAGTCTTATGGGCAATGTGAATGTGCCATTTTCTGGCAATCCCTGCAATAATCACTGGAACATTTGGACCAATCAATAAACTGTGTTTCCATACATTAAAACAAGCACTGGACTTACAGGTTTCACTTAACGTTTATGTTATGTTTAGTTTATTTATGTTCTGTCATTTGTTGTAGTAATTTTGCTTTAATATCTAGTTCAAATAAATCCTTGCAACAAATGTTATTTTATGTAGTAAAGGTGCACACATGTACAGTACTGTACAGGTCCATCAGGGTAGATATTATGTGGTTAGCAGAATTATTAGGACATAGTTTAAAATATGTGGCTCTCTATAATGTTTTTTAAAACAAAACAAAACAAAAAACAATAATCTATGTTGTATCAATATTAGTGTATAAACCCACGCATGAGGGAGTTAAACACCAAAACCTTGCTCAACTACATGTGTGATCCATTCATACAGGACAGGAGGAAGGCATAAATTTAGGCTTTTGGTTGATTATAACCTGATCCTTGACTGCCTTTGAATAATGAACGCCATCCCTGGCTGTTTTTCACACGTGGAACCTGAGATCGGTGGAGTAAAATGAGCATGCGGTAATGTCAGTGAGCTGAGAGCACACTGCACAACACACATATGCCAATTCATACACACCTACACACAGTGCCTTTATCCAGAGATGACACAGGTTAAGTGATGCGGGCACACATAAGGATTTTGAAGGCTGTAAGCCAACTGTCTGCTCTGCTGTCCAGGCTCACTGAGAAGTGCCGGTGTAATTTACACACTAATGTTTATTATTTTGTCAGCACTCAAAGCTCCAATCAACTGTTAAGTTTAAACTGAAGCAAATTATTAGCACTCCACTACAAATAAGGAACTTTCTGAAGTCAAACATCAACCTTAATTGAAAGGAGCAAGCTCTAAACACAGCACTGACAGCTAGGTCTGGCAAATTGTTGCTTATTTACACATCCAAGTAGAAACTGCAGCATTCAACTGCAGGCATGTTTATGTCCAAAAGATGAATAAAAAGCCTAATACTTACTCTCCTTTTAGTTATTTTTTTTTTGTATTCCTTTAACACCTGGAGGATATACTGTATTTGGCTCTTTGTTTGCTAAATGCTCTACTTTAATCACTCACTGCTATCTAACGCGGGGAAGGTGGAGTTGGTTTAACTTTTTTTGTCAAGAATAGGCAAAACATTTAAATTACAGGTTGTAAAAATAAAAACAATAAGTTTAAAGAGTCTAAAATGTGCCCTCATGCTGTGACAGTCATCTGATACCTTATTAATGTAAAACACTGACTGGTGCAGCTTTACATTCGACTTTGAGTTTATCTACTAAAATTGTCTCTCACCCTGATGGTCAACATGACGTGAGTGTGGCTCTTCAAGACCTCGACTGCATTGCTGTGGGTGATGTCACTGAAGCTCACCCCATTGGCTGCAAGGATTTGATCGCCCATTTTGATGCCATGCTGTTCTGCGAGCCCACCTGGATCCAACCTGATGAGAGGACACACAAACACACAGAAGATGTAAATGTGATTTAAATGTGAACAGAAACAATTTAAGGTCCACCTGCCTTTTTTTTTTTATCAATCTTATTAAGTCAAACTTTTTTTCTATTCTTCATTTCACTTTGATGTGAAGTATTTTTGTGTATTATATATTCTTTTTTTAAATCTTAATCATAAGTTATATTTGTTGTTTTAAATGTTTTTCATTTCTGTCTTATTCACACTAAAAATACAAGCACACTACATAAATGTTTAATTGAGGCCTCCTTACTTTGATCTAATACAAAGACAAGCAGAAATATTGCAAATGAGATTATGATATCATCTTTAATTAGTGTGGTGCCTCTACATCTTTCTAGCTCAAGGACATTTCAACAGGGTGGGATGAACGTGGATTCCACCAAGAGCACCAACCTAACCACCCTGCTGCCCAAATTAGTTTACATAAGGGAATAATTTGGTTTATCTGATGCAAAAAAACAATTTGCTTCAATCTCAGTGTTTGTGTTCATACTTAGACACATAAATTCCCAGTCCAAACTCTTTTCCTCCTCTGATGTTGAAGCCAAGGCAATAATCATCTGATGTGGTGAAGAGATGCACAATCCTGCGGAGAGCACTGTCTGAACTGGCCTCTGATGGGGTACGACTGCTCTCCTCCACCACCATCCGCCGGTGAATCAGATCCACCCTGCGCACACGCACACACACACACACACACACACACACACACACACACACACACACACACACACACACACACACACACACACACACACACACACACGCAAAAGCGGACATACTGTATATGCACGCATGAAAACATTCACATACACTGCTTTCCATGTGTCCACGAAAGTCAGGCCTGTCAGTATCAGTTAATCAAATAGCCATAAAGGTCACAGCAGTAATCTATCCACTGCTGCCACATGAAACCAAGATACAGTATATCCCAAAAGAAAGATAACCAGAGTGAGCTACAGTCAAGTGACAAGACTACACAAAACAAGAGCCACACAAAGGTCAGCAGTAGTAGTACCAACACATACAGTCTCTAACATATTCAACAATGAGTATATTATCATAAAATACAGTTATTAGAAGTAAATATTTTACAATAGATAGATGTTGGATATCTTGACAGTTTCCAGCCCTGCTGAATTGACTGGCCTCACCATGTAGTCTTCTCCTTAGAGTAGCGGATGCCTGGGATCTTGCCCACACGTCTCACCACCATCCTTAGCCTGTTGTTTCCTGTCAGGACCTTCACGGCACTGCTCATGGTGATGCTCTCCAGGCTTATACCGTTCACCTCCACCAGCTTATCGCCCACAGTTAGCCCAGTATGTGCTGCAGACACAGGTAGAAGTCAGCCAGGACACCACATTCCCACATGCAAGCACACAGAAAAATAAGCTTGTCATGACCATGAATAACATAATTCACATACAGACTGATAAACACATATGAACGTACATGCACATACACACATACACACACACACAGGCACACACACACACACACAGCTAACCTGCAGGGCTGTCATCCTCCACCTTGCTGACAAATATACCGAGTCCATGTTCGGAGCCCCCGCGGACACTGAAGCCCAGACGCCCATCTGGGCTCTTATCTAATGTCACTGTGTGAATGTCTTCACTGTCATCCCCTCCTACAAACACACAAAACACTGACATTACCCAGTCTGCATAGTCTGACAGACAGCTACTGACAAAGATTGGGGCAGTCATGAAAAAATATGATTTGGAAATTTAAAGCTGATGGAAAAATCATTTACAGAAAACATAAACAATAAAATTTCTAATATTTAATACTTTTTGATCACAAACCTGTTGACTAACTTTAGTTGAAATCTTCAAACATAAAAATATTCATTCACCCTAAAGCAGAGTCTGCCTCCTTATAAACTTTTTCAGATCACAGATCAGACCATGACAGACTCTAATGAAATTAACTGACAAAAGATATTTATATAGATTTATCTTTGTTAGAAACATTATTTCACTTACAGTACTGCCTTAAACCTTTGCACAACTAATCATTAATTTTTTTTGTGTTGATTGCTCTGCCTGGTATTTTCCCAATTAATTATGTACTGATTGCTCTTTAAAATAAAAGAAGCTTCCAAAGGAAAAAGTGGCATCTTCTTACTTTTTTGTTTAATCTACAGTGAACAAAGCCTACTGCACAGATATTTAATTTATGGTCATGGAAAATGAAGATTGAAAAATATTGACAGTTTAGATACTTAAATAACTCTTTTTTTCAGAGAGAGAAAAGTGACTGACTAAAAAAGTTTTGGTGAATCAGTTCTCATTCACTTTCAGTTTAAAGACACATACATTTAAGTTTGTCCACAGTATAGTGCATATAGATCAGCTTACCAGTCCTGAATACAGCTTTGCAGTAAATGACCCTGTGTACTTTTCCAACGTAACAAAGGACTGTTACTGGGACCAAATCTTACCATCAACAGGTGCATTGATGAGAATGACCCTGCCCATCGGTGAAGAGGACCTGTGTCTGTGGCGCTGCTTCTTCACCATGTATCGTGTGGTGCTGTGGGAACCCCCATTCTGACCTCCGCTTTTGAAGTGGGGGTGTCCCCCTCCATTTGTCATCTCCCTCCAGGATGGAGTTCGAAAGGAGTCCGCCATGGTATATGTCTGAAAACTCTTTGCTCAGTCATCCAGGCAGGAGGATATCTGGATTCCCAGGTCAGGATGGAAGAAGCGGAGCAACGGATTTTGGGGAAGGCAATGAGAGACAAGTACCTTATATACTGGACTTGAAATTGGGGTTAGCATCCCCAATTTCAAGTGAAATCAGTTTAAGTCAGTAAATAAATCTTTACAAAGGGTAAACACATAAAAAACCAAACACCCAGACTTCAGCTGAAGCCACACAGCTAAGTCACTGCTACACATACTCAGACATTTTTTAAAAAAGCATAAAAAAAAAACACTCCACGACTGAAGAGTGGAATATAATCCTATTTTTATAAGTTAAAGATGTTGGCGTGATCCAACAGTGTCCTCTGCACCCTCAGAAATTATAGAGTCCACAGTGTGTCTGCTGCCTGCAGAGGAGTCAGCAGTGCACGGTGATTCCCCTCTGGTCATGTTTAATTAAATGGATACCTGTTGTGAGAATAATATGTTGTGATGAGCAATGTGGCCTCAGGGTTGCAGTATAGATAATAAAATCCCTTAATTCTGATACAGTGTTGACATGTGGAGAGAAGAAAACACGGTAAATGATAAAAGAAAATATCTCTGTCTCTTGTGTAAGGATCAGTAACGCTCACTTAACTCCAGCGGCGTTCTGTTAATCAGCACCATGGACAGAGACTTGGAGAACTGGCCATTATCAAAATGCCTTCTTGGACAGTAAATTACACTAGTGAGGACAACGAGCTATAATTATAGGTAGACCTCAGTAAGTCTAAACGTATTCCTGTTGATATCTTCAACTTGTTGAGTTTAAAATAAAGCAAATAAGAATGACAGCATTACCTGTCGTGTCCATGTTGTGCTGGATGAGCTGGGACTGAGCTGGTCCGCTTCACTGACGCATTAATGGACACCTCATTTGTTCTTCAGGTGACCATTATTGTCTTAAGAGGTGTAAGCCTTTTACATAAGCCCCCCTGCAGCTGTGCAGCCATTAGCGCTCGGATGGAGATGATTAAGTACATTGATTACTCAAACGGTAACTCAAGTCAAGGTAACTCAGCGTGTCCTTGGGTAAACTTTGTTATTAATGTGTTAGTGGAGTCCACAGTTTTCCGTAGAGTTGGAGAGAGAGATGAAGGCGGAAATGACTGAGCAGCGGATCCTCTCTGCATGCCCCTCCACCACGCCGTTAAAATAGGTAAACAACTCCACCCGGTGGCCAGTTTAGTCAAATCTATGCGGGCCTCCAGGTCAACACACAGGAACAGTATCCGTGAAAAGCAGCTTTGTAGGAGATTGACTGTTGTAAATATTGTCAATATGGCCTCCAAAGGATAACAGTTGTCATTTATGTTATACATCATACTATTACTGTATCTATCATGTGCGTATGGGTTCAGATAGATAGATAGATAGATAGATAGACAACAGGCTATATTAAAAAAAGAAAGAAAATAAACTAATAAAAATATTGCACAATACTGAATAAATAAAGTCCACAAGCTTCAGTTCACTTTGTTGAAGAGTAATTTTAGTTTTTATTTGGCATTATGAGTCCTACATTTCTGTGTGCACACTAGTTACAAACACACGTAGCCCTTGTATACACACTGGAACAATGCATCGGCAAGTATATCAGCAAGGCAGGTGTCTGCATCTAATTGGTGATAGAAGACCGAAGAAAAAAAATAAACGGTGAAATAATATAGCTTTGGCAATTTTTTGGCAGGTGGAAAACAGCGTAGTTTCAATTGTAACGTCCCTTTAAATTATTTTCAGCAGTTATATGGGAGTGCTTGAAGTATAACCTGTCTCGTATGAGGCCTCTCAGTGACATCAAGCAAATTTGAGGAAGAAACAACATTTTTGTCAGAATTTACGAGTGTCAGTCATTTTTTGGCAGCCCAGAAAAGTGATTTTCCGTTTCATATGAGGCCTATGCGCTGCAATCACTTTTTGGCAGCTGTTAAACTCCTTGTTCTCAAAAACAATACAAGTCATAAGCATAATGGAGCAATAGTTATTTATTTACCCACAACAGCTACAGTCTTTAAACCAAGGTAAAAAGAGATAGAAAACATACTAAACCTAAAGACATCATAAATTATATCGTGCTGTCTAGAGTCATGACTGCGCTATAAACTGCAAACGTTTGATGACAAATGTCATCATTCGGTTTCAAGTCACACTTAAGTTCCATACATACCTTTGCCTTCTATGAGGAGCATAAAATTGTAGTTATTAATCCCGGAAGGAGCAACTAGTGGACGCTGCAGTTTCGGGAGCTGCGTGCTCCGGTGGACCGCAATCAATGTTTGGCAGCCGATCACTTTTTGGCACAACACCTGTTGAACACCGGCATTTATGCCTCTGCATGCGGATTGCGTGTTTTACATGGTTGCCGGCCAACAGAAACATAACATACTGGGACTTTTTTCCCTCCAGGGTCCTACTCTTTGTTGTGGTCAGTCTGTGTGCAAACTTGGGGGAAGTAGCCGGAAATGACGGAAAGAAATGATGGTAAATTTGTAAAAGTTCAAAAATAACTAACAATATTGGACCTAATAAAAATATCAGGCCAAGATAATCAGAGTCATGGCATTTTTTTTCTATAACGATGTAAGGGCTGAAGCTCCATCTGGTGCGGTGAGGTTTGTGAGGGGTGAGGCACTGACTTGTCTGGAGTCGGATGTTCACATATATGAACCCAAAATAGAAGCTTATATTTGAATTTTAATTATGCTATTGATTAATTATGCTTTAATCAAATCCATACTGATCAACAATGATGGCAAAAAAAGATATTTATTGTAAGGTCAACCTATTTTTGTGTGTGTGTGTGTGTGTGGGGGGGGGGGGGGGGGGGTGTCTTTCTTTTTAGATAAATTAAAAAACGTATTATCTTACCCTTATTTGAAGATGAAGTCGATGCTGCCGCAATACTGCCCCCTATCGGTGCGGTACGGTACTTTCTGCTTCACCTTGTGTATTTTCACCGTGCATTTACACAAAGAATAAACATGTCACACACATTCATCATATTAGACAGACTGTGGAACATCAGCATGTGCAGCACATGTGTAATCAAACGTATATTGGCGAGACAAAGAGAGACAGCAATGGGCATGCGCCAACCGCCTGCTTCATTTATTGTATGTGACACAGCGCCACCAGAGGTGAAACACAGCACTGCACTGCCTCACCCCGCATTTCTTCCATGTGTTTGAACAGGCAATGCGTGAATGCCACCATTCAGTATAGAAATTTATTACTAGATCACATTAGTCTGGAGAGAATGTCTGCCTCTTCTAAAAACCAACTGGATGAATTTGATTCTCTCTGCTTCCCACTGATCAACTCCATTACTCAGTAGGAATGGCTGGCTGTGGTCTTATCTCCCAGTGTGCTTTGGCTGGGGGTAGACCACAGGGACTGTAGGTATTCAGTCCCTTCCTGGGAATGGAGAGTCGTGACTACCATCTTGTGGTGTCTGTGTGGTTTTTAGTGGGGGGCTTCTGTGGTTGCTGCCTTGTGGTCTTGGGGTGTAAGGCCTGGGATGCTTGCAGAAGTGGGTGCTGGCCCTTGGCCGGATGGGGTTTGGGTGTGGGGTCTGGGGTCTGGGGCCCCAGGGGCCTGGGGTTGCCTGTTTCCTAACCTTCAGGGATTATGGGGTGTCCACAGGATGGAATGACTAGGTTATTCAGGTGAGGGAGAAGCTGTAATTTGGGTGGGCTGGGGGCATTGTGTTTCAGATTCAGGCCAATTTGTCCATTTGTCTTGTCCCTTGTTTGTGTCTATTGTTGTGTGAGTGAGTGTCTGGTGTGGGGACTTTGTTCAGGCTACTAACTGGAGTGGGTGCTGACCTTGGGCATGGCGGTGTTCAGGGGGGTTGTTGCCACGGGCACCAGGTCTGCTTCTCCCTGCCCTGTGCTAGGATGGGAGGAATCGGGGTGCCATACTGAGCCAGTCGATTAGTTGGCTCTGTCTTCCCAGGGGTTGTCCTCTTCTTCCCTGTCTTATGTATCCCAGAGGTTGATGAGATGCGGCTGCTGAGGTGCCCCCACTCATCTCTTCAGTACTATACTTGCCCTTTAGACATTGAGGGTTTTGTTGGGGCGATGTGGATGAGCGCTGTCAACCAGTTATTGGGTGCTCGTGTCATATCTGCCTCTGGTTCTTTGGGGCTCTTGCCCTTTGGCTGGAGTGGACATGTGGTTGTCATTAGAAAGTGTGGCCTTGGGTCATCAATGCTCTTCAGGGGCTGCAGACAGCCTTGGCCTTCTCGGTCTTTCACTATCTGCCTCTGGCTTCTAGGGGGCATTGTTGCGGTATATTTTGTGACACACACACACACACACACACACACACACACACACACACACACACACACACACACACACACACACACACACACACACACACACACACACACACACACACACACATGTATATGTGTTTTGTTTTGTTTTATGGCTTTTGTGAGTTTTTTCTTGTATGTGCTTCTTTTACAGGCAGAGCAGTTGATGAACCATTGTGTTTTTCTACTTGTGCTCTGTCCCCTTAAGCTTATCCTTTTCCTATTCTCTCCCCTTTTTTCTTTTTCTTTCTAGCTTTTTTCCTGCCAGTCAACTTTGGCATTTGAACAATAACACAAATTAATAAATAAAATTAAATAAAAACACTAACAAGAAGGGACTATAGAGAATCTATAGAGTCTGTCTCTTTGGCAGATTCATCCATCCAGCCCCAAATTGTGGCTGGATGGATGAAATTTGTCTGTGTGGATGGAATTTATACAGCGTTGAAGCGCACGCCCCCTGTAACCCTTCAGATTTTATCCAATCCTGTGTTGCCTTCCTTCCACGCCCAGGAGTCGTTCACAACAAATCCCGCCCCTCGTATTTTACGGCACCTCGCTGCTTTCACAGACCGCTCAGAAGCTCGGTGTTTACCCACTTCAACGTCATGTGAGTGATTTGACCCTGTTTTTAAACGATTTTATTCATATTGTAGATGTGTAGATGAAATTACAACCCAGAAGTTTACATTTTCTGCTTTTTTTCTTTAATAAATAACACTAGGATGACATACAACATGCTGCAACCGAAGAAAAATATCAATGAAGGCTTCTGAATTGCCACATTTAGTCAGGAACGCGTTGTACTTTCCATTACATCTGTGGTGGAATCAGACAGAACATCGGCAGAACTTGAACTATAGCTAACTTTTCTTTTACACCAAATACAGTTTAGAGTCTCATCAAATCAAAATCAAAAAAAAAAAAAAAAAAATCAAATTTTACTATATTTCCTAAGTCCAAGAAGGCAGCATATGTCTACCGGGTGGTGCTGTGATATTGAGAGGTCATACATTTTCAGAAAACGGAAAAATTAGAGCACTTGTGTTTACCTAGTGGGTGAGTTCACTTCACTAATTAATACTGATGAGAATCTGACTAAATTCGTTCTTGTTCTGTTTTCATATTTGTCCTTACAACGCTAACGGATGTGCCAATGTGTTGCTAGCTCGTAAACCAGCTGGTGGGGTGACGCTAATTTAGCACTGTTTTTGTTTTGATGACGTTACAAATCTGTTTCTTCTCCCGTCTATCTGAACATTTACTGATGTTTACATTTAAATCGGTTTTATTATCTCATGTGGCTTTCTGCACCCCAGTCCGTGACTTTTATGGGTACTATTGCTACCTTGCTAGCGTGTTTGCTAGCTGGTCTGTGGGCTTTCATCAGCTACTTTCGGTATCACACATACCATTCTGTGGTTCTCTCTCTAGCCATGCGTTTTGATGCTCATGTATTTTAAGCATAGTTTGAAGGAGCAAAATAATAACCAGCTTTTCTGTTATCTATTTATTCATTATATTAATTTTAATCTCGCTCTTAATGGTATTTTCTGTATCAATTTGATGATTGCTACCTTCTTGGCAGAAAGAAAAAGTAAAGCGTTACATATATTTAGCCCTATCAGTGAAGAATGCTACACATCTAGCAGCACATATTATAGTTTAATGTGTAAAGTACAAACGGTAAAAAGCTGAAAATTAGGGCATTATCTTGGGCTGTGTAATTTTGATTTCGATTTTAGCTGTAAACGATAAAAAAGATAATTAAATCGTGACACAATTATTACAATTGTGTCACATTACGCTCTACATATATACTCTTAGGCCAGAATTGTGCTTCTGCATTGGGTCTTTACGTGGCTTACGCCGTAACCGGAAACCCCTCTGAATTCGACGCAGTACCCCACGGCGTAATCTGTCCTGCACCTCCCGAGAAACGTAACCACACGTCAGTGTTGACGCAGCTCGCAACAACTCTGATTGGCTTATTGGAAACTATTGGAATGGACTTGATGGAATAAATAAAGTGGAAAAACTAGAGGGAGAAATATGTTCACACCATCAAATAAAATAAAATAAAATAAAAAAATAACTGACCCAGGAGGGAAAAGAGTCCAGGCATTTTATCTGTTTCTGTCGGCCGCAAGAAAGGTAAAACAGATTTGCTGCGCGGTGGGATCTGCACCGTCGGCAACACACCGCAGTCTGAAGCTAAGCGTTTTGACTGAAATAAAGGCGTAGAATTAGGTGATGGGAATTCCGGCTCTTTAGGCTCCCAAGTGGCTCCTCAGATTTTACTCAAAAAATGTGTAAAATTAATTACTAATGCAAAAACATTATATCAATCGTTTCTTTATATACTCAGCATAGAATAGAGTGCTCCAAATACAAATTATAAAACAAAAGATTGGCACTCAGAAAAACCAAGGGCCTTTGAGGGGTTGATCCTGTTTCTCCTACCTGATATGACCTGCCCTGTTTTGTTCTTCTAATTACACTGATCGATGAACACTTTGTATATGTCCGTGCAGGTTGTTTGTGGCGTCTGCTTGATATGAAGTTTTAAATTTGCAGTCTACACTCTGCCTGTCTATCACATGAAAATGTGTCCAAGCTTTACTACGTTTTCTGTCACTCATTTTCCTCACCGTTCCCGCGTGTAAAGCGCAACTTCCTCTGGCTCTTTTCTGTTGCAGGAACCTCGTCCTCTCTGGTGTCCGTGTACTCAGTGTAGACGCACAGATGCTGCCATTCATCCTAACTAATCACGTGCGGCTTCCACAAAAAAACAAAAAAAATGAAAAAAAGAAACTGCTCACAATCAGGACCGACCCATCACTAGTAGGAACAGTAGGGACTCCTCCCTGTCAATAATGCCAGTTAAGTCTTTACCATTCAATAAGCATGATTAGTAAGGGACTGTAGGGAGATGTCCCTACCAGTATTTCCTTTTCTACAAAAACAACATCAGGGGAAATGAGAATAAACTGCGCAGTGTGTCCAGTTTCTCACCAAAAAGGTCCGCCTTAAACACAGCGGTGGAGACCTGCTCTGATTTTTGGCAACATGGAAATTCCCTTTTTTGCATCTGTGCCGCTTACAGGTACAACTGGGCGTGAAAAGCTTTCACTGTGTAAGTAATTGCGCGTCCCGTCCCTGAAGATGCAGATTTAACGCATTAAGATACTTCGTCATGTCGCAGAGAAAGGCCGACTCACACAGCCACATTCCATCCTGGAGCCCTGCTGTCTTTACTTTCTGTGAACTGACAAATTTCCTCAGGTATATCATCGCACCTGTGTCATAAGGCACGTCACCAAGTCCAGAAGCCATTTCCTCCAGGAAAAAAAAAACAAAAAACTGCCGGTGATTTAAACCTTTGCCTCATATAAAGTTGACTTTCTGTGTCAGGGTGCTTATGACATGTTCTGTCTTCAGGACTTTGCTGCGCAGCGTTTTCTGGCGAGTGATGCACTGTCAGCTCAACTGTGCAGCTCTCCCTCTGCATCATCTCCCGCATTTGTCCCACCAATCCAGTCTCTTCCCCGCACATTGCAGGCACGGAAAAGAGACAGATGGTTTACCTCTGATGTCAGCGATCAGGTCCCCTGCCTCACACCTGTTTGAAAAATCCTTGTTTTCCACTTTTCGTTTGGCCATTGCTTAAGGCTAGCTTATTAGTCACGGTGTCATAGTCCAGGTCATAGTAGTCTCTGGAGCTTGTAAAAGGACGACTGGACTTCTTTTTGTTTCTTGAAGACATTTCACCTCTCATCCGAAAGGCTTCTTCAGTTCTCAAATCAAAAGATGAAGAGATCCAGGGATTTAAACCCCAGTGGGCGTAGCCCCCTGGAGGTAGTTGTGAACCGCTATTGTTCACTGTAAAAAGTAATGATCTGATGACTACTGATCAGTGTGTCATTGACAACGCGGAAAACCGGTTAGTGCGCCGGTCTTGGCCTGCATAGCATCTGTTCCAGTGCATTGTGGGATTGGTAGTGTAAGTGGTGGGAGCGCTATTCACCCGCGGGCCATTAATAGCTATATAATTATACTGCAGGCTGGATTTGGCCTGCGGACCAGTTTGACACCTGTGGTTAATACCAAACCTTTTGAATACATGTACAGGATCTGTCAGTATGTTGTGGCAGTCACTAAAATGTGAGCAAATTTATTTGGTCCTAGTTCTTCCTAGAATTATTAGTTGTGACTGGCATTACCTTTCTATTTAATGTAGTCATTTATATTACAATTAATTTATATATTCTTTATATTTCTATTTTTGTATTTTATTTCTATATGAGTTTGTCTTGCACTCACAGACACAACTATCAGTATTTTTAGGGAAAGTTGCTTTTAAGGAACCTACAAAGGTTTTAATTTAATGCAGCAGGGACAAGGAATAGTGTGTGTTGTTAAACAACAGGCTTTTCTATGTTTGAGAAAGTGATGGAAGACGACGAATGCAGTAAACCTCCTCAAATCATAATAAGGGGGTTATTTTCTCAAAAATAACTGTGTAGTTGTACTGGATGTGTCGCGTGCAGTGATGGGGAAGGGTTTGCCCACTGTAGTGTAGTACTACAGCACAGCTTTTAATGGAACAGGGGTAAGGGCTTATCTGTGCCACCATGATTTTTCATAATAATAATTACACCTGTAGGGCTGGGAATCAGGCCACCATCCTTAAATGGTCGCATACTGAAAGATTTGTCCTCTGTCTGTGATATTTGTGCATGCACAAAATTTGAAAATAAAATTCAGGGTATTTTATTGCCTATAAAAAGTCTTGGCACCATCTGAAAGGTTTTATCCTTCCTCCATACGATCATTTTTTTCTCTGATTTGATGAGCCTCTATAAAAATTTAACAATTGGTTCTACTGATTTTCTCTGATGCTCTCTGCAGAGCTGCACATTTCGGTCTCATTTTGTGTGAGTGAAGAAAGCCAGGATGTCAGAAGAGGTGTCCCACAACATAAACATTAAGGAGCCAAGATGGGACCAAGGCACATTCATGGGGCGTGCCAAGCACTTCTTCATGATCACAGATCCCAGGACAGTTCTGCTGTCCTCGAAGGCACTGGAGGAGGCCAGAGTGATCGTGGAGAACTACAGGTAGGTAGTCAAGAGATGGAGGATGGAGTAGGATTTTGCAACCCGAATTACAAAAGACCAGAGGTGGGAAGTAACGAAGTACAAATACTTCATTACTGTACTTAAGTAGATTTTTCAGGTATCTGTACTTTACTTAAGTATTTATTTTTCTGAGTACTTCTTACTTTTACTCCCTACATTTTTACACAAGTATCTGTACTTTCTACTTCTTACATTTTCAAACAGACTCGTTACTTTTTAACACGTCAGAGAGAAGTTTGCATTTCCGGTCAGTGCGCCTCAAACATCAAACGATCTGAGCCTAAACGGAGCAATAATAACATATAAGAGACAATCGTACTGCGTATCCTCCATCACCGGCTTATCTCGTACAAAGGGATTAAATACGCAAACCCATATAAGTAATGTATCATTTATAGCGCTATAATCGGGCCGGACCGAGTCCGTAAGTTGCGCTGCGGCACATAAACAGCTTAGCTAGCGCTACTGAAGAGGAGCGAGCATGAAGGGAGTAACGTGTGGCAGGAAAATGCAACGTTTCTAAATGCTCAACAAATATCAGCAGACACACAAAGTGTGTGCAGTTTGTCACACAGTCTGGCTGCTAGCTAAAAGAAGAGCTGCTGTATTTCAGGGAGAGCAAAGAGAGAGAAGTTCACTCAGAGATGGAGAAAGAGGACAGGAGAGGAAGAAGAGAGGTTAGAATTAAAGGTAAGGAGTGAAAACAAACTGAAGTATGCTGACTTTGTGTAATTCAGAGATTCTATGAAAATACTGCAGTTTAGTGTGTAATAAATAGGTTAGCTTGTTGTACTTACTACAGTAAAGCTCTGTGTTGCTGCACAGAGGCTGTGTTGATGGTCAGAGTTACAGGTTACATCATTGCAGCAGAGATGAGTTTGAATCAAAGCTGCTGATGCTGAGATTCATTCACTGAATCCAACATTTCTACAGCCTGTATGCTGTCAGTGTAGGGGATGGAGATCAGCTCAGAGAGCTGTGAAATACTGGGTTACATCTTTGTGAGTTCACTTCATCCACACAGAGCAGTAAACCTCAGAGCAGCAGCAGCAGGTCAGCTGATCACAGCCTGCACACCAACATCATTTACTGCAGCTCACAGTAGAAAGTTGTGATTCTTCTCCCCATGCAGAGTCACTACAGCTGATCTTAGGGTTCCTCCACCTTCTGAATCCCACTGTAACCCCTGAGTATTCTCATGTTGGTGTTTAGGTGGAGGCACAGTCACCCTCTACTATGGAGGACACAGAGAACAGAGCTGTGCTTAAATTCACTTTCACAGTTTGTGTCCTACATAACAGATTCAAGCTGAGTGCATTCATTAGGATTAAAATTTAGATTGGAATAACATTTGTATTCTCATGTAATATTATTTTATATTATTACACTAATATATAATGAGGTTCGGTTAGTTTTACACAAAAATAGCAGGTAGAAACATCCTCCAAAGAACTACTTTTACTTTCTTACTTTGAGTACATTTCAGAGCCTGTACTTTTTTACTTTTACTTAAGTAGAGAAGTTGAACCAGTACTTCGACTTTTACTAAAGTATTTTTTAACACAAGTACTTGTACTTCTACTTAAGTACAGAATGTCAGTACTTTTGCCACCTCTGCAAAAGACCCTGTGCAGAATGGAAGTAAAAACAGAATGTATTGTTTTGCAAGTCTCAAACCCATATTTTATTCACAACAGAACATAGAAAATGTCAAATGTTTAAAATGAGAAAATGTACCATTTCAACCAAATTTTAGCTAATTTTGAATTTGCTGGCAGCCAAATGTCTCAAAAATTGGGGCATGGCCGTACTTAACACTGTGTTCCACCAGTACTACTTCCTTGTTCTGTTATGACTTTTTCAGAGCTGGGATTGTGAAGCCTGGTCTGACGGAGGATGAACTCTGGAGAGCCAAGTACGTCTATGACTCTGCCTTCCACCCTGACACTGGGGAGAAGATGTTTGTGATTGGCCGGATGTCTGCTCAGGTGCCAATGAACATGTCCATCACAGGCTGCATGCTCACCTTCTACAGGTACAGCTGAGGTTTCAACACATGATTCATTACAATCTGCTTATGGAAAATTCTTTTCTAAATTAGAATGTAGAAATGTCAGACTATGTAATGAATGAATCTGATAGTTTCCACGTGACCTGAAGTCAGCCTTAATACAGCAACACAAAAATAGACATTTTAATCCCTCTGCAGAGGGAAAATCCTCTTAAAGAATAAAAAATGTAACTCTCACTTCTGCAGATGGGAAAACTCACTGTACTCCAACTGGTTAATGAATCAATTTATCAGCTTGTGCTACAACAACTTGATCAGCAAAATGATATAAAGTAAAAATAAGATGAGCCGTAATAAATTATAATTACAGAAATAAACATGAAATAAAATAATATAATATTGAGCAGAGTTTTCAAAAATGTGATTTATTTTATAAGTTTTATGTTTAAAGTGTACATTTGATTAGGAAAATATGGAGGATTAGGCCTCCATATTTTTTTTCAAATTAATGTTATTACTCAGTTTCAGAGTGGGTGTATCATGCACTACTGTCAGCCGCAGTGTTGTTTTTGCATCCTACCACTCAAGGGCACCAAAGGGTGACATTTCAAAGTCTACATGTTGTAGCTTTATGGGCACAATGAAGGGAGTGAACTGTAAGCATTTGCTGAGGGATTAAAAACAACACATTAGGTAAAAGTGTTTTTTTTTTTTTGTTTGTTTGTTTGTTTTTTTAAATGTCAAAATTAACATTTAGGTGACATGTACCCTACTGAGCTTATTTACACAGGCATCTTAATCTTTATTTTATGCATGTGAATTTTAATTAAACTATACAAAAATGTCATCTGTAAGGAACATTAGTGTGAAATAAGGGTCCAATCGGGGCCTACGCAAAATTCTAATTTGTATACAGTCAGGGGCGTAGGAATGAGTTTCCTATTGGGGGGACACATATCGGAAACCTGACAGATCTATACTCTGAGAAAAGCATTAAAAAAAATGTTATTTGATCTTTTACTTTCTTATTTTTCAAATGTTTCTTGGAAAAATAGTGTTGTGTACACTTATATGATTGCATGTATAATTTACATATGTATATGTTTTATAATCGTAGGACTTGGGCAAACTGGCTTGATCACAGATAACTGTTACCAGTGCATAGTTACCAATGCACAGATAAATGTTACCAGTGCATAGTTACCAGTGCACAGATAAATGTTACCAGTGCACACATAAATGTTACCAGTGCATACTTACCAATGCACAAATGTTACCAATGAACAGATAAATGTTACCAGTGCACAGATAAATATTACCAGTGCACAGATAAATGTTACCAGTGCACAGATAAATGTTTCATAATCATGTGTGAACAAGACTTATTCCATGTGTAATTTTTGCTATACAGAGTGCAAAAAAAATATCTCAAAACTGGTCAGAACGTAGATAGAACCTTATAATTCTAAGGGGACAAAATGTTACCAGTGCACAGATAATTGTTACCAGTGCACAGATAATTGTTACCAGTGCACAGATAATTGTTACCAGTGCACAGATAAATGTTACCAGTGCACAGATAAATGTTACCAGTGCACAGATAATTGTTACCAGTGCACAGATAATTGTTACCAGTGCACAGATAAATGTTACCAGTGCACAGATAATTGTTACCAGTGCACACATAAATGCTACCAATGCATATTTACCAGTGCACAGATAATTGTTACCAGTGCACAGATAAATGCTACCAATGCATATTTACCAGTGCACAGATAAATGTTACCAGTGCACAGATAATTGTTACCAGTGCACACATAAATGCTACCAATGCATATTTACCAGTGCACAGATAATTGTTACCAGTGCACACATAAATGCTACCAATGCATATTTACCAGTGCACAGATAATTGTTACCAGTGCATAGACAAATGTTACCAGTGCACTAGCATAAAGTTTCATTACAAATGTATGTGAGCTTGGGGGCCCCCTGGTGGTGGTAGCCGCATATGTCGCCTATGCCTCAGTCCGGCTCTGTTCATGGCAATGATCCCGACAGACTGTTTTACCTCATTCAAGAGTTTCTGACTCCTGCCGCTGTCTCCCACCTCCCAAACACTCAGAGCCATTCAGAGGAAGGGGGGGAGCACATGTTGTGCCTTCAAAATAAAAGCATGCGAGTTAAAGATTTCAAAATCAAGTATTTTTTCTCCTCTGCTGTGTAATTTTTGGTTGGGACAAATGCACCTGTCTCCAATATTGGGGGGGACACGTCCCCTCCATCCCCCCCGGTTCCTACGCCTATGTATACAGTTATGACTGAATGCATCTGTTGGTTACTTTTATTAGAGCTGCTTGTATCTTTTTTGTCAATGCTTATTTTGTCATTAGCAACTACTTTGTCAAGCAGTGGCAATACTTTACCGCAGCGCAAATGGTACTGAAAATACACTATGCAGTCTCACTTCCTGAAATACACTGCCACTGTTCCTTTTTGTTTTGCAGGACTACTCCAGCAGTGGTGTTCTGGCAGTGGGTTAACCAGTCTTTTAATGCTATCGTCAACTACACCAACCGCAGTGGAGACGCCCCCATCACTGTGAAGTAGGGAGGACTTCTCATTCCCCTTCCACTCTTGATCATTCCTGTCCTACCTGTAAACTAGTCTCTGTGAGGAGGCAGTGGGAGCGGCTGTCCTCTCCCTCACAGCGGTATTATGTCCCACTGTTAAGCATGTTCGGCCTCATGTCACCGTGATCTCATGCTGACATAGATTATGTGCTCTGTGTTAACAGCAGGTCAGCAAATATTTGCATCTGGTTGTCATTTTGCCACAAAGTGCACTTTCCAGATGCTGCATAAATGCATCAAATGGATGCATTTATAAAGAACAACATATTAATGCATATTAATGGATCAAGCATGCAATCAATGATACATGCTATGTCTTCTTCTCTTTTGCAATTATTTGTGAAGATGTTCTTGTTCATTTTTAAATATTCTTACACATAAGTATTTTTCACACATTGCTTGGTCCAGCTAAACTTTGCACTGAATCACCGTAGTTTATTTTGTACGCTCTAAGCTGCTAATTTTATGTGGTGATGCATAAAGGGAGTGTGAAAATGCTGAAAGGGGATGTGGGCTCTCAGTGGGTGACTTGTGATATTTTTCTCCTTGCAGCCAGCTCGGAGCAGCCTACGTCAGTGCTACAACTGGAGCTGTAGTCACAGCACTGGGACTCAAAACTCTAGCTACGGTACTACGTCTGTTTCAAGTGCATAAAAACATGAAGTTAAAAAAAAAAAAAAAAAAAAAAAAAACACACTCTGATCTGATATTCCATGCTGGCTGTCTGGATTTGTTTTGGTTCTTTCATGTCTTTGCAGCGTCTCCCTCCAATCATCAGCCGGTTTGTCCCTTTTGCTGCCGTTGCTGCTGCTAACTGTATCAACATTCCCTTCATGAGGCAAAGGTGAGGTTACTAAAATATTAATCAGTGGCCTGTTAATCAGGAGCTTTTATGAATTGGGGCAACTTCTACAACAGCTTTACATGACGTTTGTTTTTCCCCTCTGCCAGGGAGTTGAAATATGGTATCCCTGTGACAGATGAGAATGGAAACAGGTTAGGAGAGTCTCCAAATGCTGCCAAACAGGCCATCGTGCAGGTAGTGGTGTCAAGGATTGGCATGGCAATGCCTGCAATGGGTAAAGTCAACCTCCTCCATGTCATTGCTTTGCATGCATTAAGTGACACTGAACGTTCCCCTCTATAGAGTTTCATAGCTGGTTAGGCTCCCTGTTTGTTTTTTGTTTTTTCCCCCGTTTTCTGCCTCTGGATAGTGTTTATCATTTAACAGCCGAAGATCCAGATATTTTTCTGAAGAGCTGATAGAGAACAAACACAGAATTAAGAGAATGAATGTTGAAAGTTAAAAAAAAAAATCTTAACAATAATATATTAATAAACTGATCTTCAGCTCACACATTCTCATAACAGTTTCCTGTTTTGCTGTTGAAGCAGAAACCCCCACCTGACTTGTTGTTCTATTTACAGCAATTCCTCCTATCATAATGAATGCTCTGGAGCAGAGAGCTTTCATGAAGGTAAGCAGATTATGTACATGTTTGCTGTACTGTGTGTGTCTGTGTGTGTGTGTGTGTGTGTGTGTGTTTGTGTACTGAGTGGGTTTATCGGGTGTGGTAGTGTTTTGTGAGCTGAAGAATCCTGTTGCATTCTACATATTGCACATACACTAAATGCTTGTCTGCAGACACTGTGCAGACAAACACATCTGATTTGTCTGCCTCTTTTCTCCTTGTTTCTCTGCAGCGATTCCCAATTCTTAATGCTCCAGTCCAGGTGGGACTTGTCGGTTTGTGGTAAGTAAAGTACACTTATTATCAAATTATATTTTTAATGTGATAAGTTACCTGTGACAATGTCTGAAACATTTCTCTGTATCTCTTATTTACAGCCTGGTGTTTGCAACTCCTCTGTGCTGTGCCCTGTTCCCTCAGAAAAGGTACCAGTAGCCACTTTGACCCCAGTTATTCAGGCAACATCAAGTGTTATTTAACTTGGCTGCCTTTTAATGATGCCCAACCCTTCCTCTGTAGCTCTATGAGTGTGAGCAGGCTGGAAGCAGATCTGCAAGAAAGAATACGAAAGACCAGCCCTCACATCACCACCGTCTACTTCAACAAGGGCCTGTAGGAGCAGCCAGCACATCTCCATTCATGTGTACACACACAAACACACACACACAAAATGCTATGGGTTCAAGGGGGGTGGGGGGGTTAAACAAAATATATTTATGCATTTTTGGGGGGAGGCGGGCTTTTGGGTACATTTGACCGCATGGAGCTGCTCCAGGTGTAACCGATTGCTGTCTATTGTCTGTCCATAAATGGCGCTCTTTTATGGGGGGGGGGGGGGGGGGGGTTGGTGTGTTTTCCGTCTTCCGCTCGTCAGAGCTTCATATGTGGGTGGGGTTTCGTGAAGTTACTGACTTGTGCTCGACTCACAAGTATCTTGTTACATTCAGGTTCATTTGTGATTCAGTTTTTAAAATAAGGCCCGTGCTTGTAAATTGTGTGTAATTTCTTCTGAATGTAACTATCAGAAGAAATTTTTTGCCTTGTGCTTGTACTTTCCAGTTTCGGCTTAGTCATTGTCACATTACACACTCATATATTTCACATGGTTTTTCAAACTTGCGGCCACCAGTTAGGTTGCCCTTAGAAAACTATATATTAAGTAGCTCTAAATAACCCAATGAGTAAGTTCCTGTTTTGTTGTACCATGCCATTTGGTAACCAGTGCAGCTTCTAACCCTCTTCTGCTCTCCTTTAAGTGTACTTAATACCTTTCATATTCTTAGACTAAGTAATGAGGTGCTCAGTACATGTGGCAAAGAAAGCACATCTGTATCAGTGAACACTAAGAAGTGTAGTTTCATCGCTGTAAATAAGTACTGTGGCAGCCTGTTCTTAAATGTGATGGTGCTTTTTAAGGGGTTGTATCTGGTGGAAAGCGCGTACTATGTTGCTTGTCCATAAGGAAGTAGAAATGCTATCATTCTTGTCGATGAATTACCTAAAGTGTATTGCTGCTGTTGTGTGAATACTGACTCACAGTTTGGTTGTTCTCAGTGCTTGCACCTGACTGTAAGGGGGCTCAGAGAAGTCAAAGCTGCCTGATTGTCAAATGTTGGAATTACTCACTGATAGGCACTGATATCCTGCTGTACCAAGGGTCAGTAGTAAATGTTGTGTGGGAGGTCAAAATAGTAAACTTCTTTGTTGTAGGTCAGGGCAGCGGGGGAATTTTGTGTGCACAGTGTTTGTTGCCATTTTGTTAATGTGGACATCTTGGCTGAGTTTGAGCATCTTTGATCAAAAAAAAAAAAAATCATTCACACTGTTGACCAAGGTCTCCAAACACTGTCTCTGGTGTGGTTAGATAGTGGTGATGGTGTTGTTTGTCTCAGTGGTGTAAAAAAAAATTATATTTTTCTTGGATATATTTATGTATACAGCATAAAAAATGTAGAATCTATGAAACACACACGAAGAATTTTAGAGAGTTTAATTAAAAGCTATGCCTCTGTTAGTGACTGCATCAGATGGCACCATATATGCACTTGAAAACAATGTTATCTCCTCTTGATACAGGAGAATATTGAGTCTAACTTATGGCAAATGAGTAAAAGCTTCTCAAGGTTAATAGGTTCTCAGATTAGAGGAGTGCTCCTCTAGTTCAATTTACCACTGGCTCAAATTACCAGCTCTGATTCAGTGTTAAAGTGTTTGTGTATGTTGGCTAGAAACATACCCACAGTAAGATTGTATAGATCACTAAAATTCAACTCCATCAGCACACTTCAGTCTGTAGTTGTACTGTAGTTGTAGACTTAATAAATTAAATTGAACAGATTTTGGAGCTGCACGGAGTTTGGATTTTATGTAGAGAGCAATATACAGTGATTGAGATAATGTGTGATTGCAACATTTAGTGTTAGTGTTCATTCAGGATAACACTAGGTAACACATCTCCACTTTCATTTTGTCTTTGGGTCTAAACTATGTTTTCCTATGATTTTACAAATGTGTTACCAGTTACTAGTGGTTTTCATTTAGGTTTAACCTTTTTTTTTTGTTGTTGTTGTTTTTGTTTTTTTTTTTCAAGCTGTTTTCTCTTCAGACATTGCCTATAAAAATGGTAAAAGAAAAAAATTCAATTTGATCAAATCTTTCTTTAACTGTTCAGATCAAGCACAAAATTTCAAGAGTTTAGAAGAATTTGCTGAGGTTTCAACAATTTTCAACCAAACACTCCAAGAAAATTGAGCTATTTTTTTGGGGGGGGGGGGGGGGTCTAAAATCCAGTTTGACAGGAATAGTTTTACAATAAAAAGCGTTAGAAAATAACACTTGTTTGTCCAAGACAAACATCGCGTTACATT
Source organism: Archocentrus centrarchus (assembly GCF_007364275.1). NCBI lineage: Eukaryota > Metazoa > Chordata > Actinopteri > Cichliformes > Cichlidae > Archocentrus > Archocentrus centrarchus. Next base: position 16,867,170 of record NC_044360.1, read on the forward strand.
GTGTAATTTTTTGGATCGTTGCCATCTGAAACTCAGCAGAATGTGGCTATTTTGGGATTTTAAGTAATGGATATCTCTTTTATTTTGGAGAGAAATTCTTCTTTCAAATCCTGTAAATCATGTTTTCATTTAAAATTTCACTCACTTTTATCTCCTCCTCCGTGTAAATAGATGGCTTCTGTTTGTCCCCAGCTTGAATCAGACCCCGACACAGGATCACATGCACTGCAGGACAGTGTTTCACTCTTGGCATCACTACTGTAGCCTAAATGTAGAAGTGCTTGCGGTGGTCATTGAAGACCTTTTTTGTGTGACGATGCTGACTGTAGTTACTGTGTGATGTGTTTGGGGTAATTGCTGTGCTGCTGTAGGAGTTAGCCACATTCGTGTTGCTGTTTTTTAAAAGGAGTGTTTACAAGTGTATATTGATGATTGTGAGTCTTTATGGAGCTGGATAGTACTGAATGAATTGTGGCTTTGTGTCTGCTAATTTTTAATTTGTTCATGGTTTGTTAGCTTTCATTGCTCATAACCAAGTTGCTTTGTTCCTGTCTTTCTCCCTTTGTGGTTTTATTTTGGTGCAGAAATGTTTAAGAACAAAACTGAAGGGTTTGAGTCAGCATTGAGACTCATTTGGAAACTTGCATCATCTCAGCTTGTGACTGTACTTTACCACCGTATCATGCCACATCTGTAGAGTCAGCCAAAGATGAAACGGGTATGAATTGTAACAGATTGGGGAAGTGTGTGTAGCTTTTAAAGTTTTTATTTCAGCTTTAGCAAACGGACCTTTTGCCATACTTGTGCAAAACCTTTTTTTTTTTTTTTTTTTTTTTGGTAACAAACGTGGTCCTCTCCACCAAATGCATTGTTTGAATACAAAGTGTGAAGATATATCCAACACACAATTTGTTTTAGAAGTCATATTTTTGTCATTGCTTTTATTGAAATTAATAAGTTCTGTCACACTGATTTACAACTTTGCATACTGAAGGCACAAATGTAGAGACAATCCATGTTATTGTTACACTCCAGGAATGTTTTGGTCACATATATATAGATCTATCTGCATTGATTGTTTTCTCCCTCTGTTTTGTATTGTTTTTGGAATATATCCTTGATGTGAGGTGTATTTTAATCTGAGCAGTAGAATAAATAAGTAACATTAATGTCTAAACATTGTCTGTTTCATGCAATAAAATGCACCATGGGAATTATCAGGATGTCTAAGTAAAGCCCATATGGAGATAAAACAATTCAACAGAAAAATCCTCCACAATATTGATGATTTAAACATATTAAAAAAAAAAAACAACAAAAAAAAACACGTGGCCATCTTTGTGGTTGGAACATTCACAGCTTAATTCTGACACCATAAAGAAAAGTTTCACACTCTGCCTCAGTTGTGTCACAATCAGCAGAGCTGGATAGTTAAGCTCTGTTAGCTATGTTAACTAATTTAACATCAGAGTAACCAGAAGAAATAATGAAATGCTTGTCAAAGTTAGATTATTAAAGTGTCTTTCAGACTGGCAATATTTAGCATTATCATTTATTTAATCATCTGTTCCACTCACCACTGTCTGTCTTTCATTGAGTTACTAGGTTTGTTTAAACACAATCACGCATGCCACTTGCAGCAGGAATTAGGTGGGGTTCCTTTTTGGGAAGTCAGGCCTTCTGCCTTGTTACTGCTGTAGCTTTAAGTTTGACAGTCCTAATATGGACTAACGCCTCTGTGGAATGTTTCCAACACTTTGTTGAAGAATAAAGGCTGCAAAGAATGCAATTCTGCAGGTAAACCCAGGTCCAACCCAGTAGGTATACCTAATGAAGTTTCCAGTAAATGTACATCAGTGAACAGATTTTGTCAACATGACTGTTCAAAGCACAGTCATGAAAATTTACCAGCTGCACAGCTGAGATCAAACTGAAGGTTTAGTTTTCAGATCAACTTAAATGCTGGAAATATGGTTTCTAATGATTTGTTTTCAGGATTTAATGAATTAGCTACTAGGAGACAGGAGTATTTCCATAAATCTAATATAAAAAGATAATACATGACAATCTGTTATATAGGTGCATGTTGCATACTGAAAATACCATCTGCCATCAATCTGATACAACTCTATGTATGTATGAGATGATACCAATTATGCTTGTATGCTTATTATAACAGATCACACTGGCTAGCTCTCATGCAGGCCAATTTTATTAATTTACTGTATTATTTTAGGAAAAACATATTTTTGCATTTTGAGAATAAAGGCAAAATGTTTAGAATCAAGTGGAACTTTCTACAATACCATGCGGATGTTTCAATGTTGAAAATTACTCTCATCCATCTAAGCCAAAGTTGACTCAAGTATGTGCTTCGCTGAGTTTTTTTTTTTTTTGCTGAAAATTTTCATAAGAGCTGGTTATTTTTGCCTCAATATGCAAATTAAATAAAAACAAACTACATGGAGATAAAGTGAAAGCCATCTTTATTCACTCTTCTGCAGCTGGTATGTAGCAAGCAACACCTGCTTCAGGCACCACAAACAGTCCTGAACATGACAACAGCTGCTGAACCTGCGCACGTGTGTGTTTGGGCATCAAACTTGCTCCTCTCAGCCAAGAGTTTAGAGTCAAGCTGTCATTATCACACAGACCACGCAATCACGTGTGTCATGTCAGAGGACTGTTCAGGTGCTTGACCAGGAGACGCAAATTAAGCTTTTACACAGAGTCAGTATTTCAGATACATCACAATTATATTCATTAAGTGAAATCCAGTCATTAGATTCAAGTATCTAATTTTCACATGATCTTAAATAAATAGGCGACATACCTAAAAAGAAAAATAATGCCTTTAGTTATCCAACATTTTAATACCCGTGTTAATTGAGCTTACAGGTGCATTTCACAGCTAGATTTTCATGAACAGCAAATTAACATGCAAAAGTCAGAGGTATTTTGTGATATTGAACACACTTCTTAAATTCTAATTAACATTAGCATTTCAGTGAAGTAGGACTGAAAACACAAGTTAAAAAGGTTCATTATGTTATTCTAGCTTTGATCTAATATAGCAGACCAGCTTTTTTTTTTTTTCCTTGATGCTACAAGAATTATTTCATTGGTACAATTTTTCTGACAGCCTCCAGAACATCTGCCACGTCCACTTTATCACCAAACTCCTTCTCACGGTGTTCCAGGAGGATGCCCTGCCAAAAAAAAAAAAAAAAAAAAAGTTAAAAATACAGACAAGTTTTGAGCCAAATCTATAGTTCAGATATTTTGTCAAACTACCTGGTCTGCTGGTCCAATGACAAACACTCCCCCCAGGATGAAGCCCTCTCCATTCATGTTGCCCTGGTACCCAGACCTCCAGGCCCGTATGAAGTTCTGCCACACTCCCAGGCGAATGAACCCCAGACCGCCCATCCTTCTCTGCAGCGGGCCGTAAAAGCATCTCTGCAATGCACATTTTAGTTTCAGTCAGCCTAATTTAAATGCAATGTGTAGCAAATTTCTTTACAGCGGGCATTATGTGACTATTTTAAAATTGCTTCATCACTGCTTTATCATTAGCCGACACACACTCAACAGACAAAGATGTTTCAGTGTCTGTTATGATCATTTATTCATTGTTGCTACGCAACAACAACAAAAATTCAATTCAACTCAAGCCTACTGAAAGTAACAGTTTGTGTTTAACAAAGTCGTGCACAGTTTGTGTTACTGCTACCAGTTTTTGTACCAGTTGCGGCAGATGACTGCCCCTCCCTGAGCCTGGTTCTGCCAGAGGTTTCTTCCTGTTAAAAGGGAGTTTTTCCTTCCCACTGTCACCAAGTGCCTGATCATAAGGGACCATTTTGATTGTTGAGTTCTCTTTTTAACTACTGTATGGTCTTTACCTTACAGTATAAAGCACCTTGAAGTGATATTTGGTTGTGATTTGGTGCTATATAAATAAAACTGAACTGAATTAAATTGCTTGTGTTGGGCTTAAAAAAATTAAGAGGGGGTCCATGTAAATGGTTTTGGTGGTAGATTGTGTAAAACAGCTGTTCGCACTTAAGACAAGATCCTGGTCAAGGTAAACTTTTTTACAGAGCTCCTAAGTAAAAATAAATAAAACATTTGGACTAAGGTAGAGGACATGTGAGAGTTTTTTAAGAAGCAGAAACAATGTCAGAAAGACAGAGAGGAGAAATATACTTGAAAACCTTAATGACTGAGTTAATGAGTTAGATCGTGTGTGGTCTCACTTGGGATGCACTAATGCACTCATGCTACACTACTAAAGATGTAAGTGATATCACTAAGAGGAAAAATTAGAAAAAACAGTGCAGCAGTGATGACTTCAGTCGGTCCCAACCTCTCCAGCAGTGTGATCGCACCAAAAAATAAAAAATCACCTTCCTTTCAAATTTAATTCATGGACATTGCAGGCCTGCTCTGCTGTTGTGTAAACATATGAAAGCCAAACTATTAATCTGTGTTAATAACTGACTGATAACAGTGCTCAAGTTACCCTCAATTATGAGCATGTTAAAATACTGCTGCATAGGGTGGTTTAACTATATGTTCATTACATGCAAAAATAAATATAGCTGGAATAATTTCTCTCATTTGCACTGTCCATTCAATACTACCAGTAAGTGCATTTACTTTTCTTCCAAATCATACTTTGCATCACTGACTTTCTTGCACAGACGTGCTCTGAGAATCCCACTTTGCTAGAGGTTTTTCAGCTGATCTCAGATTAGATTGTTTTTCTGAAGATGCCCGCTTGTTATCTACAGCTGCTAACCTTTTCGTCTACGTAGATATCCCCAGCGAAGTGCGGTCTGAAGTCTTGGATCTCTGTGCCAACATTCTCCTTCACAACAGCAACCAGAGGGACCCCGAGCTCTTCCAGCTGAGGCTTCAGAGAGGACAGCTCAGAGGCCTCCTGCAGCAAGACATGTGGTGGGCAGGAAATTTAAATTACGTCACATGCACTTAAGAGTTGAGGTGAACAGACAATAATCTCATTCACAAAGACTTTTGACATCACCTCTCTGCACAAAAATCATCCAGGTCTTCTTACGGCCATGACCACAGCCCCGTTCTTCTCCCACAGACTCTTTGCTTTGATGACCTTGTCATCTGTAGACAAAACCACATTAAACTGCTTCTAAATCTAATCACCAACCTGACACATTAGTAATAAAATGCAAGTCACAATGATTATGAATGTCAAGGTTACAAGAATTTAATACAGTTTCTAAGAGAACAGAGAAGAAAAAATGTTCACGGCCACATGGAGCATAAGAATGTGCACATTAAGAACAGCACAGGAAGTCGACCTTCAGCGGTTCAGAGTGACGTGATCTACCAGCAGAAAGAAAGCAGCTTTACTTGAAATAGTACACAAAACCTCATTCCCTCAAAGTACCAGTCAAAAGTTTGGACTTTTGACTGGTACGGTCTCTTGCGTGCAAACATGCAAGAGTAAAGAAAACCACACGTGGCTGATTCTAGTGCTGATTTAATCTTTCCAATTAATATCCTTAATAACATGTGCTGTTGTACTGGCACATTACAATATTGTACTGTATCACAAAGTTTTCTTACCACCCGTGGTGGAGCGCAGGTCAGTGTCTTCAAGGTACTGCAGCGTTGCATTGGCAGCTTTAGAAACACACAGATCAGTGTTGGCCAGGAAGATCCCAGTTAGGGCAGCTCCAACAGCGCCCAGACCGACAGCCCACATCCCCATGCCAAAGAGGTCCCCCTCCAGCCCAGACACAGAGGACAAAACTGCAACACGACGAAGCAAAAGCATTTTTAGAAGAATGTGTCACAGCTCCCACATGAGTAGGAAGGAAATGAACTGTTCTTACATGGTTTTCCTTCACAGTGCCAGAGGTAGCTGATGTGCATACTAGCACATTTTGAGTCTCTCTTGTAAAAGAAAAAAAAAAAAAAAAAAAGAAGCCACCTCTCTGGAGAGATTATGAGACTATGACCATTTGGTGCTGTGTTTGGTCTGCAAGTGTGTTTTTTTTTTGTTTTTGCCACAGTGCTCTTAACTAAACCTTACACATGCGAGTAAATAACTCACACACAAATATGCACAAGCAAATTTTGACTTCAGCAGATGTGTTTCTCGATAAGCCACAGATAAACACCGTTTCTTTTTTGCCTCGCATGACGTCGGGCTACAAATAAGTTAATATTTAATTATTCTAGTGAGAGATTAAAAAAAAAATCCATCATCATTTCACAGAGCCAAAATTTTTAAAATATGTTTTGTTATTTATTTATTTATTTGGGGGTGGGGGTTTCACAGTCATTTAACTTGTTTGTTTTTGTAACGCTTCTCAGTGTCTTGAAAATCTGGAGTTGTTCCAGCATAATGTAAACATAAACGAAAGAGTCACCAGCCGCCAGTGAACAAACCTGAAGTTTGGGCTGTGACAGAGTCTGGCTAACTGTGTAAACAGCAGTCAAATATGTCCTTGCCTGAATCGATCTTGTTCGGTTCGCGACTGGCTTTGGCTTTACTTTGGTGAAACAGGGCAGTCTGGGTTCTTAGAAACTGAGGCCTGGCTGTGGTGGAGGGCTGGCTGCCTGGGGTAGAGCCGGGCAGGGCAAGTCTCCAGCTCAAAGCTGTGGAGCATCTGGACAGAGCATCGCGGAAAAAGTCTGACCCTCTGACTACACACACCCTTAAGATTTTGCTGGAAGACAGAAACACAAGTCTTTTCTAAGCAGGTTAAAGCATGCTGCAGTGCAATGGGATTAAAAATAAAAACAACAACAACATAAGCCACCTTTCCTGAAAACCTGCTTTCAAGGATCAACTGACTTGACAGCTTTAAAACAAAAGAACTTCAAACTTGCTTTCACTGTGACACAATTATCAGGTCGAACCAACTGTCAAACAAGTTAAACGGAATGCAGCAAAAGTACAAAATACGTGAGCTCTGGTAACAAGTCTGCTGTGCGAATGTTCTTCAAGCTCCTGCTTTTGCCCCCTCCAAAAAAAGCTCTCTTTTATGTAGTAATTAACACAAAGATTACACTGAAAATAAACACTGTACGTATGCATGTAACACAGAGGGAGTCAAATCTGGCTTTTCTATAGAAACAGCTTTAAAGTAAGAACATCATATACTAACTTGTCTCCATCGCCAAAGAACGAGTCAATGCTTCACCTCCTGTGGTTCAGCCCAACCCAAAAGCATTTGACTTCTGACACTTTATAACTCACAAAATGAAGAACCAAAAACAAAAAAACCCCACAATAACCACAGCAGCCAGTCGTGTGCAACACAACGAAGGGTCTGACTTTTTTCATCTGTGGCGCCAGAAGCAAAAAAAAAAAAAAAAAGCTGACAAGACTCAGTGCTGATCATAATCTCCTCTTGCCCAAAACATGTAAACAATGAGCACGTTGAGTAAAACACAAGTTTTATTTTAATATTGAGATGCCTCGCTGATGATGGCACAAAGAATGATAAAGAAGCCAAAGATTTATCTAAACAAATTATTGGGGTTGACGGTGCTTTATTAGAATACCATTTATCAACTGCTCCATTAGCTTTATTTTCCAAAGAGGAAACAATGTGTGCCTAAGGGCTTTGCTTGTTACTATATTCATCAGTCATCTTCCTGTGCAGTGAGTTATTTTACTCATTTACACTTTAAGTACATTTTGATGAGAATACCTTTGTAGTTTCTTTCCATTTAGTGCAACTTTTTTCTGTAGTAAAACAGCAATTTTGGCCAGCTACAGCATTAAAACACTACATCACATGCAACGATCCTAAGGAGGAAATTCTGCATAACAAACCTCTGATTTTAATAATAATTTATTTTATTTAGCAAAGTTCCACTTTGACTTGAGGTGAAGTTTCAACAAGTTTTTGACAGCTCAATCTGTTTTTACTTGGAGAACCAGTGTGCTTCACTTTTTATCAATACTGATTACCCCATACGATTATGAAATATTGTCAAACTCTGATTTGCAGCTATGAGTAGTAGTATATTATTATTGTCAACTCTTTTTTTTTTTATAATATGAGCAACTAAGGGTGTAATTTCCCTTGAATTAAATATAATTTCCATGTATTTTATCTGAAATTACAATGCTTAGGAGTAGAATAAGGAGGAAATTAAGTTTTTATGGGAAAAAATAAGTTATACTGTAAGTAATTGTAAGTAGTGCATAATTTCCAGGTATTTTAGCAGAAAAACTAAAAAAACTTTTTGCATATGCTGCATTTTAGTGGTAATGGCCGTATTATGTAGTGGCTCAAAAAACGAAGTCATAACTTTAAGTCAAGGGTGTCAAACTCATTTTAATCTGTGAGTCACATACAGCCCAATTTTCGCAGGTGGGCCAGACCAGTAAAATTATTACAAGAAAGTTTTGTGCTTTTATCTGAAAATGTTCACATTTTACGAACCATCATTTACAGGACATCTGATGAACCGTCAGAGGTTGCCTAAGAAAAGTAATGACTTTACTCTGGTTATTTTTGCATCGAGTATGTTGCTTCTTTATGGATCAGGGCACTGAGCCAGCTCGGACCCTTGGGTGGGCTGGCTCCATGCCTCGCACCACATGTTTGAGGTAAGGCTCTTAATACTTCCGTCACCGGTGACATTAACCCACCTATAAATCAGATGAGATGGCAAAAACAAGCCAAAAGCGGCCCAGAGATCAGATTAAACAGTTAATGACCTCGATACTACTAATCGGGGAACCTGTTTATTTACGATAACAAATCTTTAGGCAGACCTAACTTGTAAAGAGCCTTTGGTAGCCAGCCTGACTGCAGCTACGTGAGCGACACTATCAAAGTCCAGAGAAGTAACTGGTTTGTCGCAGTCAGCGTCACCGCCTCACCAAAGCGTCCCCAAAGTAGCATCTGAAAATCCGCCTTTTGTTTACCGGAGCTGCTGGTGCATGTGCGCTTCTTCTAACAGTGTCACCGTGACAAAAATAATGAAATAGTTTTGCAATAAATGCACACTTACCAGAATTAATTGAAAGACCAGTAACACCTCTCTGACCCACTAAATTTCTTGTCTTTAGACTTCTGCGCAAGCGTACTAAACGATTCTGAGCGCAGGGGAAACTAATCGAACGAGATCTAATGACGCTTAAAGTGGGCGAGAGTAGGAGAAGCAACCGAGACTGAGAAACAGAAAAGGTGCAGACAAACTCTGAGCATCACCGATGCATTGGTTTATTGTTAACAATCAGATGAGAAATGCAGTTTACACTGATTTTCCGTCATATTAGGCCCAGATTAAAGTGCTGGATTTGTGCGCTTTGGGGTCCGGGCTGCTCTTTCGTTAGTTTAGAAACAACCCATCATTACAAACACACAAAACATCATTACATTAACAAGACCAGATAGACAGCGAGTCATTACATGGGTAAAGTGTCACTAACTGATGCCTGTTTACGACCATGCATGCCACCACTATCACATAAGGCCACACAAAAAGTCCATTCATTCTTATTCTGACATCTATCTTTTCATGTCCTCTCGCATTTTGCGGGCTGTTCTGAGCACTGCCAGCATATTCACTTTATCCCCAAATTCCTTCTCACGGTGCTCCAGTAGAATACCCTGGGGGAAGAAATATAATCAATCCTAATCAATGAAAACATCCAGATACAGCTGCCATATGGTGATTTATTTTTTCTGTCATTTGTACCGTACCTGATCTCCAGGCCCAATGACAAAGACTCCTCCCAGCACTAGTCCTTCACCTCTTAGATTTCCCCCGAAGTCCCTCCGGTAGGCCCTCCAGATGTTCCTCCAAACCCCGATACGCAGAAACATGGAGAGAAACATCCACCTCACTTGAGGGCCGTAGAAGTTTCTCTGTTAGTTATACAAAAACAGCTTATCAGCTTAAATTATGCAACCTTTGGTTTTTCTTGGATTAGCCTAAAGTCTTGCATAGAGAAGTGTTGTGCAAAATCAGACCTTCTGATCCACATAGACCTTCCCAGAAAAGTATTTTTTGAAGCAGTCCAGCTCCTTGCCGACATTTTCTTTCACCACCGCAAAGAGGGGAACTTCAAGGTCCTGCAGCTGGGACTTCAGAGAGGACAGCTCAGCAGCCTCCTAGAGCGACAAGGAGCGAGAGAATCAAAAGCATGAATGAAAGTTAAACAGTTTTCATTACACACACACCTAGATTTGTCATTTCATACCTCTCTGCACAGTAATCATCCTGGTCGCCGCACGACCATGACCACAGCTCCAGACTTCTCCCACAGAGTTTTGGCCCTGTGTTGCTCTTGTACTAAAAGGGACAGCAGAGCATTACTGGACAGAAGGTTACTCACATTCTCACAAAATTGAATTGAATTGAAATCTAATAATGAATCACATTTACGTCCTTTAAATATCTTTTTTTCTTCTAAATGTTGATGAAAGTTTGAATAATGTTGGATAATTTTTACAATTTTTAAGATTCTATAATTATTCTTCTCATTCTGTTTCTGCATGAAAAATACACTGCAGAGTTTCAGTCATATAGCCAAGTTGATGGGGTAAAAATGTTCCTTTTTCCCTCCACAAATAGCTGCAGTGGACAGTAACCCAAATGGAAAACAATACAAAAAAAATACTTTGAATTTGCATTTAAAAAGTTGTTATGATTCTCCTTGTTTCTTTTCTTTGACTCACCTCCTTCAGTTGTCTTCAGCTCTGTGTCCTGCAGTATTTTCAGGTTGGCCCACTCTGGTTTGGTCTGGAACCAGTCGGTAACAGAGCTGATGACCTCTGCAACAAACAGGCTCACCGCCTTCAGGACCGTGGTCACAGTCACCATGGTCCTAAACTTGCTTCACAAAGCAAGCACAAAGATTAGCTTTCTGTTTTTATCACACACCCATACCTGCTGAGAATCAAGATGATCTCCAGGCCTATTTATGTGACACTTCCTCTGAATTTCATATAATTAACAACTTTTTAACAAAGGAAAACGCAAACTAACAATGTAGAATAGTCTCATTTATAATGTCTAAGTATTAAACTGAACTAGAAAATGTAAAGCAGCTCTTACGGTGCTGTTCCTCGCAGCTAATGTGGAGAAATCTGATGTTTTCAAGCAGCTCGTTAAGCTCCCTAAACTCAGATTAGACCAATCACAGTCAAATCCTTGTTTATGTGAGCACAACCTGAGAGGAATTCCGCAAAGACTGCTACTAAATGGGAGTCATAATGAGCTGAATTATCAGTACCACGTTCAGCATAGTGCAGCTCAGACAGCTCATCAAACAGCAATACAGACTCAGTGGTACAACAGCATTTTTGAATATTTATTTAATAAGTTATGTTATTCTAGTTACATTCAAGCTGTTAACATTCACAAATAAAACTAGAAGGGAACCCAGACGGTGCATCCTCACTCATGGCTGTTGCCAATTATCTGTCATCTAGTTTTTTGGTTTGTTTGTTTGTTTTTATTTCATCTTCATAATTTTTGCATAATCATGCTGACAGTCAGTCAGAAAAATACAATTCTTCTGTCTCCATATTCCTCTTTGTGAAGTTTATTTATATTACCATTATGTCCTGTTTTATCTCTGCCAAATATGGTGTCACGGCTCAGACCAACACTGACCCCTGCAGGAGGTTAGTGACATTACAGAAAAAAACGTGCAAAGTCTTCAGTAGCTGATTTCAATGTTGCATTTTTTTTTATATTATTATTTTCTTTGTTCATTAATCCTACATTTTTACTAGTTTATTAAGTTACAGTGAAGTCAAAAATAGGTTAAATATGGTCATGCTTCCGCGTACCAATCAGAAGTTGAGCAGCTGCATTTTGAACCCTATGCAATCGTGATATTTGTGTTTAGCTCAGTTCAACATAAAATTAATTGCAGTAATCCAATCCAGGTTTTTGGTAAGAAGAAATGTTTCAACTTTCATTAAAGGTCTTAACTGAAAGGAATTAAACACAAGGCTTTTTTAAAACCTGAGATTAGCTATGATGCCAGATATGAAGGTGTTTTATTTTTGTTAAGGAAATTCTGTGAGAGCCAAGATTTAACCTCAGCTAAACTACAGGTTAAGGAAGCTGCAGAAGAGCAGATGTCTGGTTTGAGTGGCAGGTATATTTGAGTATCATCAGCATAGTGGTTATTGTTTTCACTATATCAGAGTAATGAAAGTGCTAATTTTAATCTATTCATCCATTCAAATTCAGTCAAATCCTCACATTTGACATTTATTCAGATTTTTTTTTTACTGATTTTTCTTCAAATTGCTAAACGCTGCTGATTAATTTATTTCTAACATGTCTCATTATCCTTTATCTTTATTTATAAATTCATTGATTGTACGTTTGTTTGTGTTCCCATGTACAGCTATCCATTAACAATGAACTTTACAGAGAGTTTCCAGTTTATTAATTTATTACCCAATAGTGCAGTAAAATAGAACAGGCCAGATAAATCAATAATCCTTCAAATGTAGTTGTTTTGCAGTTGAAAAATTTGTTTCCTTATTTTAACGGCTTTGTTATTAATATTAGGAAAATTGGTAGCACTGTTGTTCTGCAAGCCAAAAAACTGAATCTAAGGAGACACATTGCAACATTTTTAGCAATAACCTCTTTCCCAGGGTAAATAAATATCCTGTCTCTATTTTATAACCATTTTTTACAACCAGCAGTGGTGATAACAGCTTCAAAAGAGGGACCCTTGATTAAAAACCACCCTAGTGTGGTTTAATAAATGAGGATCAAGGTATTTGAAGTGGGTGTGAAGAAGGTGAAGGGGCATTACTTCTTGGATTCTGTGACAGAGTTTATTGTTTGTTTGTTTTAATTACACCTTTCTACCATGCGAGTCAAGTGAATATCTTGCCTTCCTCTTGCGTGTTTTCTATGAGGAAAGTGTATTTCTAAAGCTGTATTGTGGTAATATTTCACTCATTGGTAGCAGCTTCACAGAGGAATGTGCTGAGGGTCCCAAATGGGCTGGAGTAGAGATAGGGTAGGATGACACTCCACCAGCCCAGCTGCTGCACTCCCTCTGGCTCTTGCACTGGGTTAATCTGCCCAGAGGCTTCTTTTTGTTATTGTAAATGATTAAAGTTCATTTACTTAGTAACATGACAAATGCCCAGTTGTTGTTGTTTTTTCTTTTTTCTTTTTTATGAGAAAAATAATCATCTATTTGTGATGAGTTAATGTTAAATGTGTAAAACTCTCATTTGTGAGGTTCAGATGAGGTCTTGGCTTTGTTTTGCTGCTGGTTTTCCCGTCACACTCACACACAAATGCAAACATGTAAACAAATGTAGAACAGTGTCACGTTGGACCAATGCTGCGGGGAGCGTGTGGGACGGACAGCCAATCAAAGCTGAAGAATTGCACCCCACCTCCTGTGTGGCGTTCCTGCTCAGTTGCATTGGTTGACATGTTACATTCTTACTGAACCAGTGAAGCCAATCAGAGACTAAAGTCTTTAGTAAGATAAAGAGTGTGAGTATGAGAGGACTTACTATATCAAACAAATATAGGAAGTATATTTATTTAAATCTGTGACTGACTTGTTGATGGTGGTGATAGACTCTTTTTATATTAATGTTATAAAGAGTTTTCAGACTAATAGTTCAGATGAATACAAACAAGAAGCCAAAACATCCACCCAGTAAGCAAAGGTAGTAAAGTCTGCAAAAACACAGACCATTTGATAAGAAATCAGTATGTGAGCATATATTGACACTCCGTGTGCATATTGTTTATTGACATGCGTGCTGCTCTTCATATAACAAGTTGTAGCCTACACATTAATCGCTCCACAATCACTGAACCATGCAAAAAAGTTAAAGCCCAGAGAGATCCAACTTCTTCCTGCCTGCTCTGACTGCCATCCAGATGAAACTGGTTGGTGACTAGATTAGCTGAGGCTGCGGAGAGGCAAGCTGCAGAGGCAAACTGCATGTCCTTGAACCTAAGGAAAGACAAACAGGTGTTAACACCCACTCCCTCTGAGGCCCTCGGGGTTCGTTTAACCTATCGCGTTCTGTCAAGTTTCAGTCTGACTGACCCTCGAGCCCCAAAGTGACCCAGAAACCATGACCCCACTTTGAAATTGAGACATGCTTTCATGTAGCCAATCAAACAGGAGGAGGATACGATGTCATGTGGCTTCATTTTGGTGAAGTGATTTCTGAATGGATCGGCCACATAGGGGGATATGGCAGTCTAAATGATGAGTAAAAAGAATAAGACCCCAGTGTGACATGAGTGTCACAGTTTCACATGATCTGGAAAATGTTCTGGAAAAAACAAGTTTTTGATTTCATTTTTTTTTTTTTAATTCAGAATAAATTTTCTTTCAAGGAGAAAGGGGTGTGTGCTCTTATGGGTTTGTTGGATGTCCAGCTCAACGTTGGTGTTAAGGAAACTGGAAACCTCCCCTGTAGTAATACAAAGTTCATCAGGCTATTACCTTTGCGCTTTTCCAGGCTCTTAATAGATGAAGGTTCAAGAGGATTTGAACTTTAAACTTTATCTAGAGTGTGTCTTTGGTAGACCTGACTAATTAGAAGATATCAAACATTTACTTCCTCTCCTACAGGGTGGCTGATTCATGTTTACATGGAGCTTTTTCAGTTCCCTAAATGTGAGTGTGGTTTAACCCAAATGTTCTTTCACACACACAAAAAAAAACAAAAACTGTACATGTATATAATTGTTTCTGCTCTACAGAGTTGTAGTCTATTTATTTCTATTAATTTGCATTAATTTGAACTTAGTGTGTTCACCAGCATATATGCACCTTCATCAAGCTTCAGGCTAACCCTCTGATTGCAGTTATCTTTGAGTATAGCCTGAACAATCCTGCTGGTGTTGAAAAAGGAAAAAAAAAACTTTTTCTTGGTCAGTCATTAACAAATTCTCTCTTTTTGTGGGTGCACTTGTGCACACAGTAACATGCAGTGTGTTGAGCGTTTTCAGACCAAAACAGCACAGGTGTATGATCCAGAGGTCAATCAGTTATGTCACCAGAGCGGTCCTCCGCTCTGGCATCAGGCAGAACGTTCATGTCTTCTGTGGTTTAATTTAGTTCATGTTTGTTATGTTAAATCATTTCTGACCTCTATCTCCCAGTAGATAGCTGGTTAAGATTTTGAAGGTAGAAAAGTGTCCCTATGATATGATGACACTCCATACACGCCATACAAATCTAACTGGGTTCTAACTGGGTTTATTTTTACAGCAGGAGAAATGTATAAATAAAGCTAAATATTTCTGGCTAATTATTTCTACTGTTAAACCATTCCATCTTAGTTAAATATATACTTTTTATACATTTATCTGCTATTTCAACTGTTATTAGTTTAAGGCTCATCAAAACAGTTTGTACTTTTGTCAGTCAAAACTCTCGTGGCATAGATTCAACAAGGTGCTGGAAATATTCAAGAGGTTTTGCTCCATATTGAGATGACAGCATCACACAGTTGCTGCAGATTTGTCAGCTGTTCATCCAAATTTACCTTCAGCTCTATTCCAAAGATGCTCTTCTGGACTGAGATCTGGTGACTGTGGCCATTGGAGTACAGTGTTTTTCTAATTTTCTGTTGTCCAATTTTGATGAGTCTGTGTGAATTGTAGCCTCAGCTTCCTGATCTTGGCTGAAAAGAGTGGCCCCCCAGTGTGGTCTTCTGTTATTGTTGCCCATCCACTTCAAGGTCCGACGTGTTGTGCTTTCAGAGATGCTTTTCTGCATACCTTGTTTGTAACAGGTGGTTGATTGAGTTACTGTTGCCTTTCTATCAGCTCAAAGTGGTCTGGCCATTCTCATGTGGCCTCTGACATCAACAGGGTATTTTCACCCAGAGAGCTGTTGCTCACTGGATATTTTCCCAATATAGTTAATTCTGAGACTTGTGGTTCCTAGGTTATTCAAAAGTACACTGGGAGCTTTCAGACCCCTTTTCTGTGGAACCAGTCCCCAGTTTGGATTCAGGACACAGACACCCTCTCTATTTTTAATTAGGCTTAAAACTTTTCCTTTTTGATCAAGCTTACAGTTAGTGCTGGATCAGGTGACTCTGAAGGTATGCTGCAATAGGCCTAGGCTTCTGGAGGGTTCCCATGATGCACTGAGTAGTTCTTTTTCATTCACCTCTTTTCACTCTATGTAGTATACGCCACTCTTTCAGTCATTAGTTATTATTAATCTCTGGCTCTCTTCCACAGCATGTCTTTTGTCTTGTCTCCCTCCCCTCACCCCCAACCGGTAGATGACTGTCCCTCCCCGAGCCTGGTTTTGCCAGATGTTTCTTCCTGTTAAAAGTGAGTTTTCCTTCCAACTGTTGCCAAACGCTTGCTCATAGGGGATCTATTGTTGGAGTTTTCAACAATTTTCAGTTCCACTTCAGCAATTCTGTAAAGTTTCAAATGAATCCTTTTTGTGTCTGAACACTTTTTAGGCAGTTCTCTTTTTCTCAATTTGATATCTAAGTCTTAAAATAGTGGTGAAAGGTTTTTATCCATTGATCACAGAGGTGAAGTGATTGACTTTTTCATGTTTTGACATATTAAAGGTTTTGATTGTTGTACTGACTTTTGCACAAGTAAGTCTGTGTTATGAAAAATGCCTTAGCTGTTTTGAGAACTGCATTAAGAGTGGTGAGAATGCGTTTTCTGCTGTGAGAACTGCATCAAAGTGATGGAGAAAAACTGCAAAGCTTTAAATGTCTTAGCTACCTATCATAAGCTATCAACTATTTATCTTTCTGTGTATATTATCTACTATTTCACCTGTTAAACAGTTAACTTTAGGCTAGTCAAACTTTTAGGAGAGTTTACCTGCTGTAAATATATTACTGAAATCTGTCAATAAACCACTAGTTTTCTGTAATTATTTAAACTGTTAAACCATTAAATATTATTAGATTGTAGATTTTTAGCAACAGTTGTAAGTTTGAGTTCTAGATTATTTTTTCGACTGTCTACCTTTAACGATTTTTGAAACCATTATAGCGTTAGTCAGTTATTTAAAATCTTTATGTTTCAGCTATTAACTCTTTATCTATTATGTTTATCTACTATTCATGCATTCCTTTTAGTTGGTTAATTTTAACGATTAGTAATTTACTAGCATCTGTGCTTGCTTACTTTCACTGAGGTGTGAAATAGTTTATTTGTGGTAGACTTTGTGGGAATTTCTGAGTTTTTATTGCTCTTTGAATAAAAAGTCGTATGTATTTTGTGTGTATATTTTGTGCCTCCACAGTGCTTTTACATCACACCCAGCCTGCACCTCTGCAGATTTCAGCATGCTACTTATTTGAGTGGTATTTATTTGTATGTCAACACAACTGTTTCTAATGTTCACCTACCACCCTATATTTTCACAAACTCTAAATAAATACCATAATGTCTTTTGTGTATGCATGATTATCACTTGTTTTCACTAATTTCATCACGCCAATTACTACTGGAGAGCTCTCGTTTTCAGCTAGAAGTTCCATAATGCATAATACATACATCAAATCTGCTTTAAATGAGCCTTAAAGCAGTCAGGAAGAGGGGCATTTTATTCACTACAGAGAGCTAGTTAAAATTCTCCTCTCAGTTCTCAAGGCCAACTCAACACCAGCTGAAATCAGAGCCAGATGAGAGAAAGATGGAGAGAAAAGGGTTTGTCCCATTGCACTCTTGTTACATTTAGAGCTTGTATATAATAGGAAAATAAACAGAGTTAAGCTGAAAGCCCCCCCCCCCCTTTTTTTTTTTTGTACATTTATGTTTGTGCGCATACTGTGTTTGTCTGCTTGCGAGTCGAACTTAACTAAACAGTCCTTCAGGTGATTCACTGATCTGCAGAAACACAGACACAGTGAATCACCTGGAGGTCATCAGTTATCTAAGAGACATATCTTCATTAATTTGATCTTCTCTCTGGACATGGCTTGATATTTTCTGCACTTGTATACAAAGACAAGAGCCTCAGGCTGCGACTTGGATGGAAAAGCACAATCAGGGAACAGGTGACTGTCTGCTCTAAACTTAATTATTGGCAAGGATGGAGACTAATTATATAAAACTGAACTGAAGTATAAATTTCAAGTTTATTTAAAATTTTTTCTTTTGCTTTAAATTGATTTTCTATTTGAATAGAATGCCCTTATTTGTCTTTATACGGAATGTGCAATGAGATTACATACAGTGTAACATTACTTATGTATCCCCTTCGGTCACCATGTACACAACTGTGTGCATCACTTTCTATAGTTATAAATTGTACTGTAATATTCATCTTCTGACATCTCCTACCTAAAAAGATTATGTAGGCAGGAGATAAATTTTCTTCCACCATATTGTGACTGAAGGGTTTGTGAGCCACATGTCACTGTTTTGGTTCCTCTCTAATAATTTTTAACATCTTTTCACCACATCAGAGCAAACTAATTTACTTGCATCATGTAAGCATGAGTAATTGCATCATTTTCCAACAACAGCTACCTTTCTCTCTCTCTCTGTCTATAGGCTGCCACAACCTGGCGGTCCCACCTGTGTGTTGTGGGGGGGAGGAGGGGAACTCCTTCTTCAAGATGTTTCTGCTTCAACACGGGAGTGTCACACCTTGAAGCAGAGCAGTCAGAGCCGGTGAAGACTAAAAACACACTCTCAAGCATTATGATGTGCACAAAGGGTTAACAAGAAGTTTGAGCCAAAATTCCCTCCCACATCCACTCCCCTCTGGAATGGACTGTCCCATGGATTCACATGGTGTGTGTGTGTGTGTGTGTGTGTGTGTGTGTGTGTGTGTGTGTGTGTGTGTGTGTGTGTGTGTGTGTGTGTGTGTAAATGAATTACAGAATGTGTGTGCATGCATGCATGTATGTGTGTGCGCGTGTGTCTCCCCTTAGCCATATATATTGGGCCATGTGGACACAGATGTGGAGTTTGTAGGACAGACTTCATACTGGCTGCAGGACTGTTGGCCTCCCTTTCTATTATTTCTCTAATAAAGAAAACCAGCAGGAATATAAAGACACCTTCAGATCTCTCTGGACTGGAAATTGAGTAACCTTTCCCTGTAGAAAAAATGAGTGATCATCTGGATGATGGTTCCTTCATGTTCACCTCAGAGTCCGTAGGAGAGGGACATCCAGGTGAGTGTTTCTAACAACTTTAGCCACCTCTGTTCACTGTGAAATTAAATTTTAAAACATTATGTTGCAGCTTTATCTTGCACAAATAGACCGCATATAAATAAACATGATGCAAGTTGGACACCATGTCCAAAGTAACTCTGCAGTGCTGCGTATTTACCCTCCAGGCATGGCTGGTATTCCAGTCACAGCAATGTGTGTTTACTGGCCCTCATTCTCAGTTGTGGGCAGCTGGAGGCGAATGTGTGTCTGACAGGCTGGTACACAGTTGCATTCTGAAAAAAAAAATAAATTGTCAAAAAAGAGGTCAGAGATACATGCCAATTCTGGCACACAAGGCTGATGTAGTGTGCTAAAGGGGGAATATGGATCCAAATGGCATGCAAAAGGCTCTTCACAAACAACCGTGTCTTAACCTGTTTAGACTGATCTTTCTCTATGTGGGCTGCCAGCTGTTTCTTTAAAATGAATTCTGATTGTGTAAGCACTTGTAGATAATAAATAACAGTGCAGTAAAACTAACAAAACCATGTTTTAGTACGAACTAATTAAATGTTATTATATCAAATGCCCAGCAAAGTGATTCCCAGATGTTCTACACTTGAATAAGCAATCTTGTCTAAGTTGTAATTGCACTCTGTCCTGTATGTTGCCTTTAGACCCACATGTGTCCCTGTCAGTGTGTTGTAATCCTTTCACAAATATGTAACCTTTCAAAGTCCCTGTGCTAAATCAATAATGAGTAAGAGTTTTGCAGCTTCACAGATAATGGCAGTATTACATAAAGCCAGACTGGTAGGAAAACAAAATTAAACTCATTTTTTGAATCTGAGTTCAGTTTAATGTAGTTTTGACAAAGTAGATTCAAAGTCAAACTCAAGACAGGACAATCATTACCTTAAAAATGCACTGAACTATTCTATAAAACAGCAGGTGATGTACGTTATCCTAAGTCCATCTATGACTTTCAGGTGCCTTGCTCACACTTCACTGTGTTCCTGTATTTATCTGTATATTTACTGTAGTAGCATTATTCTTTTTAAAGTACATTTTGATATTGGATTCTGGGTTTGCATGCACTTAAATAACAGCATAGCATGCCTGAAGCCAGGTTTTAATGCTGAACGTCACTGGTTTGAAGCTTTACTTACACTGTTTGTACAGTAACAGAGGTGGGTGGCCTTGGCAGAACTTTGCAGCACACACTTTTTAATTTGATAACACAACGCAAAGTCTGGGCTATTCCCACAGATAGGAGCCATTTTTGTGGCTTTCCCTAAGATACACTTACAGAGTCGAAACTAATCACAAAGTTAAGTCAGTGGAGCTTGATACTGATGGTTTTTCTGATGTAACCTGTATCCTGCATTGCTTCAGCAAAACCGCACAGAGAGATGAATGGGGTGTCTAGGGAGGCATTGTCCTGCTGCCACACTGAAGTCAAACGGACACAACTAAAATTCAACTATTGCTATGTGAAATATTATGTGAATAACCTTTCATACTTTCATATAAATTATTAGTTATGTTAGTGTTATGCTAAACACGCAATGTAAACATGCAATATGTATTTTCTTCTGTCCTTTGGAAATTACTTACAAAGCAGACTGCACAATCTCACTTTAACTATGAATTCAAATCTGTCCTGAATCTAAACTTTCTGCCTGTTGCTTGTCCACAGACAAGATTTGTGACCAGATCAGTGATGCTGTCCTGGATGCACACCTGAAGCAGGACCCTGATGCCAAAGTGGCCTGTGGTAAGCCAAGAAAAAAATAAAAAAAATTTCAAAGTAGGAGACCAAAAGAGGCATTTATGTTCATCTCATGAATCTGTTTGTCTTCTTCTACTTTGCAAAAAAAAGGGTAAAAAGTAGTGAAAGCAGAATATAGGCTAACTAACCCATTGGCCTGAATTTCACCTGGAATTTAAGTCATCAGCAGTGTCAAGACTGTTCATCGTATTTGAGTGTGAACCTGCTGATGATGGCAAATAGCCTTGTCATGTCATCGCAGCTGCTAATTCCAAATAATCAAAGTCTAAAACCATAATGAGTTTTTTTTAAGACCACAATAGATGTAAGAGATCACTGAATATGAAATGTGTTGTTTGTGTTGACAGAGACAGTGTGTAAGACTGGTATGGTGCTGCTCTGTGGTGAGATCACATCCCGGGCCGTTGTGGACTATCAGAAGGTAGTGAGGGACACCATCAAACACATCGGCTATGACAACTCTGAGAAAGGTGAGAAAGTAACATGTGAAGCAACAAAAATAGATGTTCTATTTATTCAACTTTTCCCTCTGTAGTGTCTCAATCCAATTTACTTTCCTTCTGAAGGTTTCGACTATAAGACATGTAATGTGCTGGTGGCTCTGGAGCAGCAGAGTCCAGACATTGCTCAGGGGGTCCATGTCGACAGGAAAGAGGAAGACATTGGAGCTGGAGACCAGGTAGTACAATTGCATAAGGACAATGTGCCACTGGGTCTCATTAGCTTGAGAAATAGGTGATCCTGACCAATCACAGTTTATTTGACTCTCTAATTCTGTGGTAAAGAATACAGACAACTTCTGGTGAAATGAGTGTTGGTGTGTTCAGTTTTATTAGTTCAGCAGAGATGGAAATAGTAGTTCAGTCCAACAAGTTTTACAAGCTAATTGTTCTACAGAAAAATGTCCTTTGTGGCTGATATATAATTATACACTGCATTATTAGATTTTGTATATACTCATGCATTAGTGTTCATCAATGTTTTTTTTAAAAGAATGTATGCAATTATGTAGTTTAGCAAATGTGAGTCCCAGTCAAGAGTTTGCAACTCTAAATCTGAGGATCAAATCTTAACATTTAGAGGGGAAAATTTCATTTGATGAAACAGATTACAATCTTTAAGACATCTGAAACATCCATCCATCCATTTTCTAACACTTTTCCAGTTGTGGGTCACGGGTGGGCTGGAGCCTATCCCAGCTGCCATAAAGCTAGTGGGGTACACCCTGGACAGGTTGCCAGTCTGTTGCAGGGCTAACACAGAGAGTCAGACAACCATTCACACTCACATTCACACCTATGGGCAATTTTAAATCACCAATTAGCCTAACCCCACTAAGTGTATGTCTTAGTACTGTGGGAGAAAGCCACAGTACCCGGAGAAAACCTACACGGGGAGAACATGCAAACTCCACATAGAAAGGTCCCAGCCTATTGGTGGATTTGAACATCGAACTGCGCCATCATGCTGCCCATCTGAAATATGATTTTAACAAAACAAAAACATGTTGAATATGTTGTGAAGTCTCATGTAGCAGTGAAAGAAAATGAAGGATTCTTAAAATTATACTTAGGCACAATACTTAAATCCAATTCCATGTGACCAGATGAACAGCAATTAAGATGACCCTTATAAGAGGAAAATCAAGGGAACAGTTTGCCCTGCCCGGCATAGGGTTACTGGGGCCCCGTCCTGGAGCCACATTCTCGAAGGAGAATGCCTAGTTCCTGGTCAGATGCAAACCGAAGAGGAGAAATGGGCCTTCTGTAGGCCCGCCCTCTGCAGGAGGCACCATAGGGGTCAGTTGCAGTGTGTGTCGGGCGGTGGCCAAGGGCGGAGGCCCTGGCAGACTAATCCCTGGCTATTGAGGCTTCTATTGGGATATGGAACATCACCTCTCTGTTGGGGAAGAAGCCTGAGCTAGTGCGTGAGGTTGAGTGATACCAGCTAGATATAGTCGGGCTGCATGGCCTGTTATCTGGAACCAGTCTCCTGGACTCTACTCCAGTCTGAAGTTGCCCTTGATGAGCGGCAGTGGGCTGGGGTGTGTGTACTTGTGTACCCTCGGCTTGCTGCCTGTGTGTTGAAGTTTCACTGGTGGATGAGAGAGTTGTTTCCTTGCACCAGCTGGTGGCCTGGCAGTAGGAACTGTAGTGTTTTCAGCGTTTTTGCGTTTTCATGTAAACAGAGATCATTTCTGAAATGTCTCCGTGCAAACATGTCACACGTTTCCACTGGAGTAAATGAGGCCTCAGTCAGAAAAGGATGGAGTGCCCACTTTGGCTCAGGGACGGGTCAAGGAATTTAAGGCCCTGTTCACACGAGAGCGTTTTCAGTGGAAACGCCGTTGTTTTGCCATTTTTGTTTTTGAAAAGTAGCGTGTTCACATGGAAACGTTTCAGAAACGATCTCCGTTTACATGGAAATGCCAAGATGTTAAAAACGCAGCAGTTCTTACTGCCAGGCCACAAGTTGGCAGTGTGGATATAGGAGCTGCAACCATAGTGCACATGTGCGAGTGCCCCGTTTTCAAAAAGCAGTGTTTTTATCCATTTACACGGAAATGGAGACTCGAGCATTTTGAAAACGTTCCACTCTGGAGTCCGTTTCCAAAAAGTATCATTTTCACTCTGTTCTTACTGTATGTAAACGAGAGGCCGAAATCCAAATCTTAGCTGTTTTCATGTGGAAATGTTCTCGTGTAAACGGGGCCTAAGTGTCTTTAAGTAAGGGAAGAGTGGAGTGGAAGATTGACAGGTGGATTGATTGGCTGTGGTTGCAGGGACGAAGACACTACACCGGTCTGTCATGGTGAAGAGAGATCTGAACGTAAAAGCGAAGCTGTTGATTTACTGGTCGATCTACATCCCTACCCTCACCTATGGTCACAAGCTTTGGGTAGTAGGGAGGTCTGGGTTTCTCTACTTAGGCTGCTGCCCCCATGACCCACCCCCAGATAAGCGGAAGAAAATGGATGATGGAAACTCATGTCTCAGGATCATTATTTCCATAGAAGACTTCTGATCTCAAGAAAGACAGACAACTTCCTCCATCAGAGGATGTTTGGACAGCAGTTGTCAACAAAATAAACTGTACAGAGAAAATTAACCTATGCTTAAGACTAATCAATATACGAAATGGCAGATGGCTGCCCCTCCCTGAGCCTGGTTCTGCCAGAGGCTCCTTCCTTTTAAAAGGGAGTTTTCCTTCCCACTGTCACTGAGTGCTTGTTCATAGGGGGTTTCGCTTTAATATTGTAGGGTCTTTACCTTACAATATAGTGTCTTGAGGTGTCAGTTGTTGTGATTTGGTGCTATAAATTTAATTTAAATGAAATTGAATTGAATTGAATCTATTTGTTTTTTTTTCTGCTTTTACTTCTATTTTGTCGTCTACATGTGCCTGAATGACCATTAACCATTATGTATCCTGTTTTGTATTAGGTACTTTACATTATTTTTAAAATGCTCACATATGAGTATTTTATTATTACTTGCCTACTTCTTTGCTTTACCTTCATTGTTGTTTTGGGTTTTTTGTTTTTGTTTTTTTTAATTGCTGATTTTTTTTCTAACTCCTGTCCTCTGCAGGGTCTGATGTTCGGCTATGCCACAGATGAGACAGAGGAGTGCATGCCGCTCACCATTGTCTTAGCTCACAAACTCAATGAAAAGATGTCTGAACTCAGACGCAGTGGCGTCGTCCCCTGGCTGCGTCCTGACTCTAAAACACAGGTGAGGTCATGCAACATATGCACGTTTTCTACTTATCTAAAACTTGTTGTATTTGTTTTAACCTCTGATGTCTTTCACAGACAGTGGCTATTGCTAGCATTAAAACTGTGAGTGCAGATATAATAGACTTTTCAATGACTTAGAGCTGCTGACTGAAACTCTGTGATATAATGTCTCTGAAGCTGTGTCGCTACAGGCTCTTACCATAATAAAACAGCTAGCTACAGTTTCAAAACTCACAGGCTAGTGAAGATGTAGCCGCTTCTTTCTGCAGTGGAAGCAGATATCTGGCCCAAATTTTATGTCAGTAGAGCAGCAGCAGAAAATTGATTCATTGAGCATACCAGCTCCTTTACGTCCCATTAATCCCACAGGTGACAGTACATTATGACCAGAAGGACGGAGCTGTGATCCCCAAGCGAGTTCATACCATTGTAATCTCTGTTCAACATGATGATGGTGTCACTCTGGAGGAACAGCAGAGGGTCCTCATGGAGATGGTAGGACCTCATAAACACGCCTCATTGGGCTCTTTCTAATGTGTCGCACATTTGTTTTTAATGCTGCCTTGTTTCCATCAGGTGATCAAACAAGTGGTCCCTGCTAAATATTTGGATGACAGAACCGTCTGCCATCTCCAACCAAGTGGTCGCTTCGTCATTGGAGGACCACAGGTGATCATCACAAACGTGGAGGGGGGAAGCAAACCTGAAACTCGTCTCTGGTCTTTGCTCATCTTCTTCCTTTTTCCCCAAACAGGGTGACGCAGGTGTAACAGGCAGGAAGATTATTGTAGACACATATGGTGGTTGGGGGGCTCACGGTGGAGGAGCTTTCTCTGGCAAAGACTTCTCAAAGGTCGATCGCTCTGCTGCCTATGCTGCTCGCTGGGTGGCCAAGTCTCTGGTTAAAGCCAAACTGTGCAGGAGAGTTCTGGTTCAGGTGAGGGTACAGCATCGCCCACCAAAGCTGTGCATAAATGGCTGACGTACCAACATGCAAACCATATATATGTATGTGTAATAGGTGTCTTATGCTATCGGAGTGGCCCAACCTCTGTCCATCTCCTTGTTCACCTATGGGTCCTCTGAGAAGTCAGAGTCAGAACTGCTCAAGATTGTCAACAAGAACTTTGATCTCAGGCCAGGAGTCATTGTCAGGTAAGAACACACTAACAAGACTTTTGTATAAGACTACATATCAATATTTACTAAAAAAACAAAATATGAGGATCTTCTACTTGGCTTTCAAATACAATATAAAAAAAAACTGAGACTACTTTTGACATTTTAAGGACCAAACAATTGATCAAAAAATAAGATTAATCCTAAATCTTACAATGAATCATTTTTTTTTCAGTATAGCGTTTTTTATATAACTTACTAACATGCAAAGGGCTTTACACATAACTGACAAGCTGATTCTTAAATATAAGTAAATAGTTCACCTATATGAGACAGTTGCTCAGGAGAGTTAAAAAATATGCTTCTCAAAATTTAAGGCAACACTTAAATCCCACATTGCATCTTGATGAATTAATAATTTAAGTTCAAAGTCATCCATCCTTTCAGGGCTTATTTCAAAATCAAAGTTAAAATTGTTCAAGCGTTCCCTTAATTTTCTGAACAGTATAGTTAGATGTAGAAAATGAAAATAATCATTACTTGCAGTCTTTTTCAGAAAATGCTTGTAAAAACTGTGCTGCTGTCTTCTGTCTTTTTGTATACTATCCATTGGGTAGGGCATGGGGGTGGTAGCACAAACATGGACACATGCTGTCTAGGGGCTTCTCAAACATGATATCCTCTTTACTGTCCTTTTTATATTTAGATTAACCTTCTTATTTTGACTGGTTTATTTAGTAGACCACTTGCCTTGATTTCACCCTATCCCTAATTTTACATTCTTGTTGAGACGCAGTGCCTATTCATAGCTGAGTATTTTACTCTCTGGATCTACTAATGTAGCTTTGCATGATTCACAGTTAGAATTATTTACTTTATACTAGGCCATGGTGCAACCCCTCAGTTCATCCTGTGTGTGAAATAAGACATTTCAGCTCCTCTCCCGTTAAGCCAACTTTCTTCTGATTGGCTAAAAATACTTTTTATTGTTGCAAAAATGGTGCACCCAGATCAGTGATTATTAAGAGTTGCATGATTAATGAGTCCATTTTGGCTTGAGTGCTGAAGAGTTCTGTAATCGATAAATGTTGGGGGTAGTTGGAGACTATCTCAGCTAACACTGGATCCAAAGTGCAGTACACCTTAGATGTTTCAAGCCAGTCTCATGCCCCCCAAAAAACAAACAAGGAAAAACTAAACTCACAAGAGGACATGCAAACAGTGAATACTTACTACTAACTGCACAACATGTTTCAGTTTTTTGTTTTTTTTCCACTCTGTACTGTTCACTCACCTGTCTCATTTCTTGCATGTTGTTCTTAGGGATCTGAAACTGAAGAGGCCGATCTACCAGCAGACAGCCTCTTACGGACACTTTGGCCGACCAGAGTTTTCTTGGGAGGTGCCCAAAAAGCTTGTCTTGTAAATACTCTACCACCTTGTCGGATGCTGAACAAGACTAATCTTCATGGACTACAACTTCCAGCTCCAATTCAACCGATAGGACACTTTTTCGCAGAAAAAAAATACACTGAAACCAAAGTTAGAGAGGCATAAGTCAGCTTTCAAGAAGTGAGGAGATAATTAGTCTGTGAGCAGTTGTAGTCAGCAGACATATAAAGGGGCATTCTCCCAGTGAGAAGAGGGACATTGCATTGCATCTGAGTAACAAATTTTTTCCCCGTTATTTCCCAGGCCAAAAAAAATAGATAAATATCCAGGTATTGGTGCTAAAAAAAATACACATACAATCAATGGTCGAAGTCAGTAATGTAAAGGAATACTACATCAGCTTGAAATAATACAGTATAAATACTTCCACACCACTAGCAGCAGAGTGTTTTACCTCAAAGCTGTGAATTTTGTGTCAAAGTGTGATGTAGCTGAACAAACTCAGTGCTTCGTTTTCAAAAGGTGCTATTGCCCAACATATTTTTTCTATGTTATTGTCAGAGGTGTAATAATCAACCCAAAATGTGGCTTAAGAAATCTTATCGTCATGACTGCACACCGTCTTTTTCGTGTCTTATGGCTACTGTTTGCACTTCTACCATCACCGTTGACAGGATAACAGCTCATTCAAAGTTCTGATCTGCGGCTGCTCTTCCTTTCAGCCACAGATGATTTTGTTTTATGACCTGCAGGCCTTCTGCTGTAAATGTGGCTCATCTTAGCAAATACAGAGAAGTCTCTAATTGCTTTGCTCTTAGCAGCGTAACTGTTGACACTAAAGCATTTAGTGGACCACTGATGTCTTAAATTTGCTGTTTTACAACTTAACAAGTGCATGCTGCAATTTCTTGTTTTGTACAATCTTGTTCTTCTTTGCAATATATCACACTTTGTGGGAAAAAAAAATGCCTGTTGTCTAGTGAAACTGCAGCTCTATATTGTAGACTTGAAATCCAAGCATTTAAAGGAGGTAAAAGGGGATGATAATTAAAAATATTTCTCAAAGGGCATTTAGAAAATATCATTTTGAGACAGATTTTTTGCCATTTATTAATGATAAGGTATTTTATTGTATCGAGAGGTTTTCCTCTGTTTAATGTCTTATCCATAAGTGTCACCTTCTGTCAGTGAAACTGGACAATGTAAATAATTAAAACAATAAAAAAGGTTAAAGATTAAAGAATCACTGTCTGGCTCTTTGTACAATATGCTCATGTTATGTAATGAAGCCACTGGGGTGCAAAGTTTGCTTTTTTATTTATTGAACATTAAGGCATAAATGAATACAATCATATGACTTTTTCATCAAAATAGAATTTACAACTGTAACCTCTTTGGTTTCCATTACCAATACAGTACATAAGGCACAGGGAGCTGTTTAACTGAGAATGGGGTGTTGTGAGGATTGCTGGTTCTAGTTCGGTTGTCAGAATGCTCTCACCGATAATCTGATTACACGAGTGAGCTCATTTTTCTCACACCTCATTTGCATGAGCAGCATCAGCATTCTCACAAGCCAACGTTACAAGAGTGCTTACATGGAAGCTTAACAGAGTCTTGATTAGCAAAAATAATTTATTACATCATGGCTAATCACCACTCTTACAACTGGGTACAAAGCAGGTGCACCTATTCTACACAAAGAAACACATGTACACGAGAAATCCCCGTTGACATGAACACCATATAAACAAAGATGGCCGAAGGCTTTGAATCAAACAATGTGGCTGGTGTGGTAACATTTTCCTGAGTGTACAGATTGGACAGATACATAAATGAGGAAAAAGTGTGTATGAAATCAAGAGAATGATGGTGAATGTGAAGGCTGTTTTTTTTGTAGTGGTCAGCTATAAACAATAGTTATTCATGCATAAACCATGAAGCAAAATTAAGCACTTTAAGTAAATGCAAAATGAGCAGCACCATTATTTGAGTCAATGTTTAAAATGCATCAAATGTTTTAATGTGACTTCTCAAAAGAATGCATATTGTAGTAGTGTATTGTAGCCAGAAGCTCAGGCTGGAGTTGAACCTCCACTTTTATAAAATAAAACAACAAAAACACGAGTTGGCCTCAGAATTCCTGACTGCAGACAGAACAAAGTTTAATTTGTCAAACAGAAAACAAGACCTCCTGTGAGCTGAACGTCTCGGGACATGCAATAAGCAGTCTGACCAGTAGAGAGAAGCAAGCGCTCAGTGGTGCGGCTGGTGTTGCTTCCAGCTCATTCCACAGTGCAGCGTGCACAAGCTTCCGCCATCAGTCTGGTTCAGATACATTCAGCCTGATAGTTAATACCTACATTTCAGTGACATAATGTGAAACTATGTTTGAAGAATTTGCTGTCGCTTGCAGGCAAATTACACAAACAACATCTCAGCCCAACATGTGGCCAGCGGTGCTGACGGCCAGTTACACAGAGTACTACTGCTGTAAAGCCTCTGCCTGCTCAAAGCTTCAGAAAATTACACACAGATGTTAACAATGTCCCTCAGTCTTTTCTGTCAGCATGGAGCATTTCTCCATGTGTTGGTATTCCTGACCTTCTATCCCTGCTCCCACTATCAAAGTCTCTTCTTATTGCTTTGCTATAATCACAGGTAAAGTAAGGGAAAACAACAGGGTAAGGCCTAGTTGTGTTTTAGCACCAATGCCACAGGCACACTTATATTTGGCACATACTGCAAAGTAACACAGTAACACAGAGGCAGGACAGTGCATCACCATCACGCCTTACATTATACAAATCCTTTTCCCTTTGTCCCAATACACCGGCTTGACATGCTGAAATAACTCCACCTGTGCGGAGTTCTGAGCTTCAAAGAAAAAGAAAGCAGCTATAGCAATAAGAGCACATTCTCCTCCTCCTGCATGGGGAATAATAAGATGCAGACCTCCATCTACAGGACCTGAAAACACGTGTAATGCCCCATCACTAAACTTAATAAAGCCAGTGCTCTGGATTGAATTAGCTGGTACATATTTGGCCTCTCGACACTGTGTCACCTCTCTTTCATAAGCTTTACAGAGAGGAAGTTGAATCCAGCATTATTTAAGAGCTGCTAGTGTATTGATCCCAATAAGAATGGGAAAGGATGTATTTTTTACAGACTTAATTAGAAGATTTATGTGACCCCCAAGCTCAATGTATTTCTAGACACAGTTAAAACAAAGACATATGACACGTCACCCGAAGCATCCAGAAACAATAAGGCCATGCAGTCTGATACTTTATAATGTTAGGTTTGCATTTATGGTACAAGTGTAATGCTACATTAAGCATTTTCAGCAAAATGACACTTGTGCCTAAATACAAGCCCATCAGACGAACATCAGAGCACATAACTACCTTGATAAACCAACTCCACAGAAACATCTTTAGCTTTACACTTGGCTTTGGAAGGGAGGTAATGTGCAGTTGATTATGCAGATAACCAAAACATAAAAAAAAAAAAAAAAAATCTATACAGAGCAGGGTGTTAGTTACAAAGAAATATTGCTTAACAGAGGTTTACATGAAAATGCAGACTGCCGCCTTGTTCTGTTTCCAGGATTGAAACACTGTAACACCTCTCCGCTGTAATACTGTCAGCTGGGCTGTCCAGCAGCCTTCAGTTCTTTGCATACTCTGAAAGCATCACGGCAGTCACCTAAGAGGAACCGATCCAAGGTCACGTTCACAGGAGACAGTTCAAACGATCTCTTTGATCTGACTGACAAAACCCTCCCCTGATGGTCAGTGAGGACAGCAATGAGTAGGGAGAAAAATTTGGGTTTGCACGCCTGTGCAATGTGCAAAATGCAAACAAGTTCTTAAGTTTGACGTAAGTATAAACCTAGCTGTCCACTGTAGCAGCAGATATACACCCGCTCCGAACAGTTGCTGCACTGGCCTGGTTTATTTCAAACCTTCAGACAAACATGCCTGGAAATTAATAATTCAAATCATTCAACAACTAGAGTTGAAAAGGAATACGCGAGGCAACTGTGTGGCATCCATATATGCCAGGACGCTACAGCATGGACATGCTTTCAGGTTGGTGTGGATGTGGTTGAGAGTGTGAGTGTGAACCGGGCCCTCCCAGTGCTCCCATTGTGTCCATCTTGTGTTCTCTCCCAGCAGGTCCCAAAGAGCCTCCTCTCGCCAGTACCACCATGGTGTCTCCAGACATGCCAGAAAACTCAAAGGCAAAAGTCCCATAAAATAGCATGATGATGATGCAGAACACCCATTCGAAGATGGCCGAGGCGTGCTGCAGAACGAAGCTCTCCTGACAGAAAAAAACACCACCTGAAATACACGGTTAAGGAAAACAGCAGGAAAGTGGTGTGAGGACCTAGAGCTGTCACGCTCTGAGCTGAATACATCATTAAAAAATTATCTCAGCAGATACATTTGCATCAAGAGGGCTTCTGTTTTTCTCCTGGAAATCTCAGCTGTTGATGAAACCTACTAAAGTCACGGCAGGAAAGAGTCACAGACACAGCCCTCTATTAACCTGTGCATGCAGCTTTTTTGTCAAGATTAAACAAACAACATGTTAATTAACCACTTTTACAAATGCTCACAGGTTGATTTTGTTAAAGGTAATAAAACCTCTATTGTGTTTTTCCCACCTGCACTGTAGCGCTGAACTTCTCTAGACAGATATCACCTGTCTACGAAGTATGCCGGACTGCGCCAAGATTTCCTGCTGCGTGCTCCCAAAACTATTTGAAGCTGGCTGCAGCTTCACTGTACAGACACGAGACTGGCATCAAATGCCAGGTTCAGCCTGCACAATATCAGTATGTGGTAAAAAGGTCACTGTATAAGGGCAATTACGGAGTCAAAAATTCTTGCTGTGCCGTTGTTCCTCAGTTTAAATGCTGTCTTATGTCACTGTTAAAGAGGTACATGAAACAGTAAATTAAAACAGTGGAGAGAACGATGCAAGCTGCATTGTGTTTGGAAAAGCCTAAAAAGGAAACAATGGCTGTGGTCTGTTTGGAGTTGCACTTTCATCTCCCACTGGTCAATGTCGCAGGCACGTTATGGAAGTTGTCACATGCCAGAAGACAAGGGAGAAAAAAGGGTTCCTAGTCTATTTGTTGGGATATTTCAAGCTGCCCGAGTAGCATCAGCTGTTGTCAACTAAAAAAAGATCAACTGTTATGCCTGATGCTCATTTTCAGTGCAGACATCCAACATCTTTCCAGCTCTTTTTGTGCCATTATGATGGAGGTGAAACCAGCATAAATCTATGCAAGAAGAAATAAACACATTTCTCAACGATTCTCTAACAATCACAACACCTAGTGCCCTATTTGAATCTATTCTAATGTATTAATTTAAAAAAAAACTACTCGAAAGCCTTGGAGGCTGCCATCTGTTAGAGGCTGGAAAGGATACTGAGCACCAAGGCTACCAAGGCCAGCAGGGTCATGCAGAGCCGGAGGTGTGCCAAGTTGTACTCCCCCTGGGTCTTGGCCAGTCGGTACGTCAATGCTGACTGCAGGCACACAAACAACATACTGGTGGGAAAGGCAATGCCTGCTCCGACATAGTGGAGAACTTTGGCATTATCCACCTGTGATAAAAGGAAGACATTTAAATGGATGAGACAAAGATATAACACAAAATCAGCAATTTAGCAGCCAAAAGAGTCATTTAGTGAATATCATGTAGGAAAGTCCAGAAAGGGGTCACTTCACGCGGTTTCAGTATTATGTAATACTCTGGTTGAAGCTTCTTATGCTTCCTTAAGAAAAAAGGCAACGGAGAATAAATGACACAAAAGGCAGGCGTACAGGAGGCGACAACAGCAAGCAACACAACAGAATGCCTCCTTTTTCCTGCCGGTCACAAGAACAATAAGAAACAATACACAAAAGAGCCGCTCAGGAGCATGTGACTACAGCTCCCACTAAAGAGTCCAGACACACACACACACACACACACACACACACACACACACACACACACACACACACACACACACACACACACACACACACACAGAGAGCTCAGATGTACTGATCTGAGCAGATAAGAGATTCAGCTAGAAACACATTAAAGGACCAGACTGATTTACTAAGATGAAAAAGAATTCTGTTTCCTGGTTAAATGTTTAAACCCTGCTATTTGTCATAATTCTCAGGGATCATTACAGGAATACTCTAGAAGTTATTTACTTTTGCCTTTTAAGCCATTTGTCCATTTACCCAATTAATACATACTGAACATTCTTGTGCAGTAGGCTAATCCTTGAAGTGGCAGAGTAAGACTTGCAAACAGCCAAGACCTTAGATCTGCCGGAGACATCTCCTGAGCTGGAAGTTCAGATATGCAGGTTTTTACACTGGGAATTCCATCAGAACTGAGTATTTCACATAGTAAAATAATGCAATTTTTTCGGCCCTACTGCAATTATATCATGTTAGCACGGTAGGGGGTCTGAGTGATTTTATGTTGTTAGTCATTACAAGCAAGCACGTCTAAGCAAGCACGTCTGGTGTGGACATGTCAATGCACATGTCCACACCAAAATCTAAAGGAATCATCCTGTGAATTTTCCACCTTCCATCAAATTTCATGTCAGTTTTAAATTTTGGTGTAGTCTTGCTGACAGAAAAGCTGCAATAACATACCTCCACCTCTGCACACACCCACAACAACCACATGACACACTAGAGCCACAAAGGTTAATCCATTAATCAATCTTGATAAGCATTTTGATCAGATATATTTTTAAGAAAAAAAAATACTAGTTCCAGTTTATCATATTTAATTCCAAGTACTCTGAGGAAATGACCTTGGGCTTTAAAACTAGACGGCATGTTTTTACCATTTTGACAGATTGACAGGTTGGCTGCAGTCTCAGTTTATAAACTACACAATGAGCTCTATTGATTGCATGCATGTGTATGAATGAGTGTGTGTGCTTGTATCTGTGTGCAGCCTGGAGTCCCAGATTCAATCGCTATTTGGCGATGCTGCATTGATCACAGGTGATTATGTATGTACTGTCTTAGTAAAAGTATACCCAGGCAGTGGCTCCAGATAATATCATATACAAATAAAAGTGCCCAGGGAATTGAGTGTAGATTAAACAATGACAAAGATGCTAAATTAAGAGACTGTGAGCACACTGAAGCGCAACATCAAACAGGGAAAGCATAAGGAGGGAAATGAGAATAAAGAGAAGACTGGGCAGCAACAGCTCTTACTATGGCTACATGCATTTATCAGAAAACACTCTGAGCCCCTGCCTTCATTAGTGAGCTTTCTGCAGCTAAAATTCAGCATAACATGTATCAGCTCCTGTACGTGCATGATCCTGAGCCATTCAGGAATGAATAGTAATGGTGTTCAAAGGACTGAGGTAGATAAGCTGTGAGGATGTTTATGTGGGAACAAGCCCAACTTTTTTTCTATTTTCATTTTCTAGTAATAAAATGAGATGAGAATGAGAATGAGAATGAGATGAAGTGACACTTTACTTTCTTGACTTCCAACGGTCAAACCTGATGTACACAATGGCTGTAAAATCTGGAACTGAATGTGTCACCACCATCGATTACAAAATCCTTTTCAACAAGATCTGAAAAACACAGCTTTTGAAAAAAAGAAACACCAAAAAACATGTGTTTTAAGTGAGGAAAGAGCATGCAGCTTCAGTCGTTGTCTGATATCTTCCAGACAAATCAGGGTTCAAATAGCTTGTGATTGCAGGTGTTATCAACCTTCTTCATTGAACGTTCATTTGGATTAGCAGTCCAGACAACTTTTCTACTCCTTTTTCTTTCTCTCTTTTTTCCCTGACAGCTGCTTTTCACCCCGCTGTCTCACACTGTGAACCTCTGTGTGGCAGCAACGTGCTTCTCCATCATCGGTTTATGTGCTTCTCTGCCCAAACCATCAGGCCGCTTGACGGGAAAAGCCCCCGTGGCCACAATGCAGCTGCACTGCCAAAGCCTTATGTAACACACAAGTATGTGCTCAAGCAGTTGATGCTGCTGATTACGCTGCTGTGTGTTGTGTTTCTGGTGCTTTCTTTGATCTTTGGGGTTTTGATTTTGACTGTGAGACACCTGCTCCGTCTTCTCTGAGTCAAACTTGTTTGTGGTGTTTGCCAGTGGATCCTGGGTACAGATGTTTTTCATACTAAAAACGTGGGTCTTTGTGTAATGTCCTGAACTGCAAGAGAGAGCAGTGAGTGAGTGGGCTGCAGGGATCAGGCTCGTGATTGGTTATAGATGGGGCATCTGCTATGCACACCCTGTCTGCCTAGCTCCTCGCCATGCATGGCCAGACTTGATGACTCACTTCCCCCTGGTTCTTCTCGTAAAATTCCTCCCTGTTCTGCAGAGCTGGGGCCTCATAGGAAAAGCGGGAAGAAGGCGAGGATGCTATTACTGCACCCTCACATAAACTGCCACATCTGCACATCTTACACTCTTGTAAGACAATTGTAAGAGGAGTATGAAACAAGAGCCAAGACTTTAGCATGTCAAAGAATTAAATTTAACTAAATACTGAAAGCTTTAAAGCCACTGGAATGATCAGTCACAGCTGTAGACACACTACACTCTAAATAAAACCTTGATTTTCCTAAATAACAAACCATATTTTCATTCAAAACTTTTACCCCTCTATTTATTCTGAATATAGCATCAAAGGCTGAAGGAGCATTTTCAGTCACATGCCTTCTCCATGATTGTCTCCCTCTCTTATTTTCCCATGAACAGTCAACTATTTCAGCCTTTTTAAAGCTGAACAATAACACACCACAGTAATGAGATTTTGCAGCGATATCCAGCCCAGCATCAAAAACCAAAATGACCTCCCCTCAGACGACATTAAACGATCTTACATTTATTCCCGGAGACTTACCCTAACCATGACCACTTCCTGACTCTGACATGTATGCTGACCTTAAACTAAGAATTCAATAGTTCACACTACGCACACTCGCTGTTTGAAGAGGTCGCAACAATGTGACTTTTTGACAGATTCCTGTCCCCCCATTAAAAGTAGTACCAGTACACACACACACACACACACACACACACACACACACACACACACACACACACACACACACACACACACACACACACACACACACAGTCTAGGCATCCAGCCAGGGTTCCAAATATTTAAACTTCAAGGAATTCTTTCCCAAAGAACAAATATCTGCCAAGAAGTACTTCACATTTTTTCCCTTGAAGGTTTAAGCCAAAACAGAGAGAAATATTGTGAACAGTATTGTGTTGTTGAAGGCAAACGTTAACATAACAAACCTTGAAGTATATTTAATCTGAAATAGGTGTGTTTGATAGAAAGAAGAAACGAGAAAGAGGCCTTAAAAAAAGAAGAAAAAGCAGAGTCATGTCCTGAATGCAACTGAGATAAACAAAGACATTTATATCTTGGTGTGTAAAACATCAGCAAAGGTGAAAAATGTCAAATAGAATTTCCAAGAAACCAAAGATAAAACTTAATATGATGTAGCACAAAAAAGAAATGACTCAATATATTAATGAAACAGGAACCATAAACATTTTATCTGAAAAGCAATGCATTTTGATTTAACAGTTTATTTAGTTCAGTGCTATGTTTCAATCTGATGGTACATCATCATAGTCAGAGTCGCTCAGGCTTCAGTCACACAGGCCTATAGACCAGTTGGCGACCCCCTGGTCACTACAGATTGCGAGGAAAGATGTGTATCAAGACCAGTTAGCATTTGATGGCGGCTTGCGGCAGTCACTGGGTCATAAAACAGGTGCGGCACCGGACACCAAAGCTTCGATACGTGATTCGAACCCTGGGCTTACAATTCCGTAGAACCACTGCTTCGAAGCTTGCTTTAGGGCGAAAAAAACATCACATGACGTATGACATCCAAACCAGCAACTGCTTCACTCCCAGAATAAATCCCCTGACAGGTTCACGGTCCAGTCAGGTGATTCACTGACAGCGCCACATCTCGTTACGAGCAAAAAAGGAATCCGGTTCAATCCAGAAAAAGTTGAAAAAAATACACATTTTTCCCTAGCAATCAGAGGTTGCCAGGGGGTTGCCAACTGGTCTCTAGGCCTGTGTGACTGAGGCCTCAGTCTCTTATATGCATGCATGAACACACAAACTGTTCTTTTATTAGTTTCACTATTTCCTTTGTTAATCTTCATCTTTGTCTGCATTTACAGCTACTCGTGTTTTATTGTTGGATAAACAAGAAGACTGTACCTGGAAGTTGCCCACCATGATGAGTCCAGCAGAACAGATCCAGCCCGTGCAAAGACTCGCTGTGTTCAGAACACAGTTTTGATGCTTCTCAATGACGTGGGCATAGCGAAGCAGCACAATCACCATAACTAAAGAAAGGGAGAGGTAAAAAGAGAGAAGAAAATCAGTTACACAAATAGAATGGAGAAATGAAGAAAAGGCATCATCTGGCTTATTTTGGAAGATTACCATACAAAATGGCTGGCTTCAATTTAACACAAACACTCTCACACCTCACTTAGCCAAGAAACACAAGAA
This sequence comes from Archocentrus centrarchus, assembly GCF_007364275.1. Classification (NCBI taxonomy): domain Eukaryota; kingdom Metazoa; phylum Chordata; class Actinopteri; order Cichliformes; family Cichlidae; genus Archocentrus; species Archocentrus centrarchus. Next base: position 16,904,940 of record NC_044360.1, read on the forward strand.
CTCCTTGAAAGCTGAATTACAGGAAGTCAGAGTTGTTAAGCAGCTTCTCTGTCTCACCAACATGAGAAGCAGCAAATGGCGGGAAAGTGATAAAAACACTGTGGTGGGGGTCAATCCGAGCCTTACATACAATTCAAAGGTGAAGGAAAAAGAAGTACAGTATATGGGACAGATGAGTGCTGATGTGCTAATAGGCTCTGACTGGGTGCATTGTTAGAGCACTGAGGAGCTGACCCCCACTTGGTTTCTCTTTGTTGGCTCCTCACGGCTTGTGCTTGATGCAGGCTGACTGGGCTTGGAGAAAGCGGGGCCAATGGGGAGAGTGAAAAGAGGAGGGTGGGAGAATTGGTGAGGACAAGGAGCCCCTCATGTCTTGACCTGACGCTCATATATTGTTCCAGGGACTAAAGTGTTATGTTAACTCTGTCACTGTCTCTGTGTAAGAGGCAGGCTTTCAAAGAGTCTGTGCTGCCAAAAGAGAATACAAATGGAGCCTGTGGTCATGGCAAGAAAAGAAAAACATTTCCAATGTAAAGTCTTTACATTGCTAGGTTTTTCTTTCCTCTCTGAAGCTTTGTCTCCAGGGTTTGTCTATGCCTTGACATGTCTGGCTTTAAGTAGAGGCTCACTGAGCAGATACAACCTCAGGATGAAGCAGTAGCAATTAATAATTCCAGGCCTGATCTTGTGTTTAAAGCAACCTTTTTTTTTTTTTTACAGCTGTTAGCAGCTGTAAAAAAAAAAAAAAAGTCTTATATGCATATTTTATATAATTTTCTGATTTTAGCAACAACAACAGTGAGATCCTGAATCGGACAAAGGAAGAAAATGGATGGATGAAAGATGAGGATAAATTATTGAGGGGAAATCACCAGACCACAATCACTGCAACACTAGGGTTAAAAATGAGTCACGAGCAAGCTGCCCTTAATAAACAGGTGATATAAAAAAAATAATATTTTTCATTTAAAAAACTGCACTGTTACAACAGCCAAGTCACACACAATTATTTTTATATTTATACTACATATTATTAATGTGCTGCCAAAGGTCTCAAGAAAGAAAAGAGGCCCCTAGCTTTTTTTTTTAAAGCTTTTTCATTTTCTTTTTCACTCAAGCATGTACAGATTTTGGGTATGTGTAAGATTTGTATCATGGACCTTTCAGTTCAACATCAAAAGTTGAGAAATTATGTCTCGCATAATTTCCTTTTAGTAGAACAGTGCAAAGTTCACATCATTGTGGTAATCATTTTTAGAGCTGAATGCTGCTTTAATATGTTTGGAAACACAATTAACTCAAAGTCTATTTGATCTGCAAAGTTTACTATGAGCTCACTGAAATGCTATTAAATTATGATAATACAAACATTTGTTTAAACCTTAAAGGTAAACATTGCTTCAAGCAGACAGGAACTACGGCAGTGCTTCTAGCTGAGACTAATGTAACAGATACGATTATGTAATGCTATAAAAAAAAAGGTTGATTTTGAAGTTTGGATTTTTTTTTTAAATATCCTCTAGCTTTAACTTATGTGTATTTGACTTTGTGTGAGCTTTCTTCTGTTTCTTCTCCTTCCATCTGTACCCAAATCATCTTGGCAAAAGTGATTTCAGTTACAATCACGGAAAAACAAACAACTGTGTCTCCGGGCTCGGAAACAATTTGCTCACTGGCTCCTTTTTTTCTAATGGAGAACATACTGGATTGCTGATTGGAAAGGAAAGTCAACTGCAGCCTTTTCATTAGATTAAAGCATCTCGTCCTCCCTGCTGCAGACAGGCTGCTGGTGGATTCTTTTCTGTTTCAACTCAATGAATGTTTCACCCTAACAAATAAGCATGTTTCAACTTGTTGGCATTTTTCAGTCATCCTGGAATGGTGAAAGCTATGCTAAAGGTTAAAAGCAAGGATGAGCAGCTTCTTTCTGCAAGCAATCCATGTTTCTTTTATTTTGGGCTCTCTGAAGGCACATTCGTGTGGGCTGTTGTCTGACACCCTTCTCTGTTGATTCTCTGTTGGTCTCCTCCAGCATAAGGGCTTTGTGTCCGATAAATAAGCTCCACCTGGCCAAGAAGGTCATAACAAACTGTAGTGTGACAGCTTAACAATAGGAGTTATTTTACCTAAACAGGCCATGCAACAACCCCTAACACCGTTCCAGCTTTTGGTTACCTTCCGCAGAGCTGCCCTTTCCAGTTCTTGCTGTTTTTCTCTTAAGTCAGGAAGCCCAGTGGCGGAAGTAAAGAACCCCCACATATGCTGACTCATACACTCTTTCTGTCTTGCATGTAAACTTACAGCAGGGTGGACAAGCTCTAATGCATGCACAACCCTGCACTTGCCTTTACGTTCACATACGCAGAGCTGGATTAACACTGAAACTAATGTGCATTCACTCAAAGTGCCTATTCCCGGCCACACCGCACCTCACAATAAAACAAACCCTGCCATCCATATGGGGGGATATATTTCAACTCAAACACCCCACTTCACTGTCACCCACAGAAAGCATGCGGAGAAAGAATACACGTAATGTCTTTAAAATGTCTTGTGTGTACACTGGCAGAAAAGTGACCTGAAATGGAGACGAACAATTATGGGACAATATACAGTTCACTGAGTCCATGTCATTCCACTTGGGAGTAACACCTGGAGCCAACTACAGCAGGCACAGCCTTCCAAGGAAAACATAAATCAATGGGCTAACAAGCTAAGCACTGAATATTTACAATAGTCTGCTGTATAGCTACATGCAACAGCAGCTTAACCTACTTACAGAGACATAATAGCTTGCTTTATAATCAGTATCATGTTAAGATTGATGGGATTGCAAAAGTAAAAAGAGCAGCTTTAATGCAACCAGAATGAGTTGAAAATGAAAGCATCCAAACCATATCACAGATGGCTCAGGTTAACATAGAACAATGGATGCTTGAAGCCCCTAAAATATTTGGATATTTGATCTCTGACAGCAGATTTGGAGGCTGAAACGTTAACAATTGAACTGTACAGGCAAATGACTGCCAGTTAATTTCCTTACTTTCTAAAATTGATTAAGCTCTAGTTACGTGTTCTGATTTATTTTTAAATATTAGTTGAGATTTTGTTATGTAATTTTTTTAAATATGGGAAGAAAGCATGCATGTTTCCAGTAAAATTGCTCAAATCTAATATTTTTTAAACCACATTTATAATAAAAGACACAACAGAGATAAAAAGCTTTTATACATTCAAATTTAAATGTGATCTGGGTTTTTACTGGCTATTTATTTTATAATAAATATCATATTATACAACATCTTTTCTTTTCCTGCTATCACTGATGGTTTTGTGGATTATCAGCAATGAGTGAAAGAGAAACTTCTGTCAAAGAAAAATGGAAGAGGAACTAACATAGTTAACAAATAACTGTTTAACAGTCACTGTGTGGGGAAGTTGCGGAGGTAATCGTGCACCTTACATCAATATTTCACACTTATATGGTATACATATTATGCAATAGTCATTTTAGTTAAAAAGTTCAATAGTTACAACAGAGCTACATCTTAACTAAGCCAAACAAAATCCGTCATCGTGGTGAAGCAACAGTGGCTGCAACATTGTCTGATTGCCACATACCTTGTTTTTTTCACATATAAAAATCATGAGAACTAGAATACAAAAATTGATTCACTCAAGTATAGAATATATTATGTCTTTATCAGATGACCTGAAATAACAGGAAAATGGATAGACTTTTGTTAACACAGACTCATTGCTTTAACTATGTGCATACCAGCTGTACTCAGGTGTTTAATTCACCTCCTAAAATTGAAATTTAGATCCTGGAAAAAGCATGTGTGTACACAGGGGTCATGGCTGGCCAACAGCACAAGTAAAATACACTTTCACTGCTGCCTGAGTAGACCTGAAATGCAACCTACTGCCTCCTTTTCTGCATTGTATACACATACAGTATACAATGCAGAAACGCTCTTCCATTCCTGTCACAGGCAAAGACCAGAGCTGCAATTTGGATCTTAAAAAAGACAGCTTACAATATCCAGAGTCTAACAGTCAGACAGAAAAATAGCTGCTAGAGGCACGGACACAAACAAGTCAAAGAAACGTTTTACACACAGCTCGAAAATCAACCACAGCTGGAAAACATTAACAAGATCAGGGTAGTCAGAACTACCAGTGAACGCAGGGCAGCAGCACATGTAGAGGCTCACAGAGATCATGCAGACCGACCAGCACATGGGAGCTAATTCTTTTTCTTTCAAACACAAGTATTTTCCTTGTGCCTTGTAAACTAACGCTCACTGTGTAGCTCTGCTTGGAGGTTTCTACATAATTACCTCCACCAGGGAGGTTATGTTTTTGGTAGCGTATACGTGTGTGCATGCGTGCGTGCGTGTCATTCTGTCTTTAAACATGATAGCTTGAAAAGTTTTGAATTAACTCTTATAAAACTTTGTAGGGGGTAGAGTGTTAACCATCCATTTACATCCACCAAGGTTTTCAAGGTCAACTTGATGATTCATTGGTCAAAAATTGACCTGTAACTTAGAGACTATGATTCTTACAAGTGTGGTGTGTATTGTCACCATACAGAAAGTACTGTATAAAGATTTAACATATCATGTCACATCTGACCTCTGACCTCTCCCTCAAGGCCAATAGATTAATCTGAAGGTCAAAGTGATAATAATGCTACATAGAGCTATTTAAAACTATGATTCTTACTGCCATTTTTTGTATTAACATATAGGGAATGATATATGGGGATTCTAAATATCACTTTACAATGGACCTCTGACCTCTTCTTCAAGGTCAAATGAGGTCAAATTTTCATAAAATGTCTTTCATCTTTAAAACTCTGCTTAAAATTCTATTCCCTTTGTTTTTGTTGGCAACATTTAGGAAATGACACTTGTATATGGGGATTCTAAATATCACATTATAGTTTGCATCCAAATATCACGTCACATTTGACCTCTGTCCTCACTTTTACATTTCACATCTGCCTTTCTTTCAAGTTGACCACAAAATGTGAAAGTATTGTGTAGAGAAAGCGAATGAGCGGCCTAGTTATAAATATAATGTACTAATAAGCTCAAGTTATTCATGTCCAGTAATAGTGGAAATCTGCTGCCTGACGGAGACTTGGATCAGGCTGATGGCATGAATACCTACTTCAAGAGATTCGACAGCTCCTCCTCTTCTTGCCAGCTGCCTGTGGTGCTTCTAACCCTAGCCCCTAACCCTCTCTCCATCTGCTCACCCATAACACTCCAGCAATTTCAGGTTGAAGAGAGAACTGGACAGACTGAAGGTGGGAAAAGCGGCTGTTCCTGAAGGAATTACCCCCAAACGTCTCAGGACCTGCTCCAGTCAACTGTGCTACATCCTCAAACATGTCTACAACCTACAGAGGTAGATAACAAGTTGGACTGGTCCACCCACACAGAGACAGTGTACAAGAAGGGGCAAAGCAGATTATACTTCCTGAGAAAGTTAAAATCCTTCAACATCTGCAGACCTCTACAGACTCTTTAATGCAAACCACTGTAATGTGTATTACAACTACTTTCTACTTTGAGCTGCTCCCTTATTCACAAGGGGTCGCAGCAGCAGGTAGCTCCACATGTTTGATCTGACCGATTTTTACCCTGGATGCCCTTCCTGAGGCAACTCCCAAGGGATTTGTGTCTGCTCCTGGAATCAAACTGGGGATCTTTCGCTTGTTAGGCGAATGTGTAAACCACTTACAACCACTCTGAAGCAAAATTTGTTTTTATCTTAACCCGCCCTTCCTTTGAAAATGACCACATGTGGGGTTTTCAATGGCTCTTGGATGACAATGATGTGTGTACTTCAATAAATATATTTATAGGTGCATTCATTGACTTGGCTCCCTCTCTTTTGGCGTGTATCTAGGCCAGTGGTTTCCAGTTGTTGTTGCTTAAGACAATTCCACGTGTGGCTTGGGATTTTGTGTCAATGCTACAGATGCTACAATTGTAGTATCAGAGGTGCCTTTGTGTGACAATATGTACTAAAAGATGATATTTTAGATGATATACAGACTATTTTCTGGATGTATGAATGCAGGTGTGCCTTGAAATTTTGGTGTGACCTTTGGTGTGCCTTGGATACAGTGGTCTAGACAGTTAATATAGGTCAGTGTAATGTGTTCTGAACTGTGTGCATTGTAAACGTGTCATATGATGCCTTACCCATGAATGAGCCTGTGCTGCAGATAAGGCTGAAGAAGCAGCTCTCAGGGGGAAGAGTCCCACATTTACTGCAAGAAAGAATAGCAAGAAAACAATGAGAGGAATACTGTGATAGAGTACACTACACAGCGACCATACCACTAACTATCCCCCAACCCTCAACACGGTTAGAGAGACTGTTCAGCTTGTGGAAATACGGATGGGGCGCTGCCATTCCTCGCATCCTGCCATCAAGCGTTTGACTTTTCACCTACTGCATGCTGCCTTTCTTCTACGAATGGGAAATGTTTGTAGGAGGGGAAGCCCGGAGACAGTCAACACTGGCTGTCTGTGCCCAAGCTCCTGCTGAAGCCAAAGCCTTCTCAGCTGACTGAAGTCATACACACATTCTTCACTACATGGATCAAAACGTACCATTCATTCGACTAAAGCAGACACGAAGATATTTTAAACAAATGGATTGTTTGAAGGACGGTTTTATTTTTTTACTCAACAGCGCTGTATTTAACACAGATTTAAAAAATGCCAATCTCTTCCACCTTCTCTGTTTCAGCTGCTTAGCAACAACAGCACTGCTTTATTAAAGATTAACTTTCTCTGTTAAACTGTAGTTGCACACTTGATTTGTGTGTGTGTGTGTGTGTGGGGGGGGGGGGGGGGGTCATTATCATTGCATGTTATCTGTTATCTGAAATAAAAAAGATATATTGAAATACTGTATTTCCATTTTGATAGATTTTCTCCTGCGGTCTTTGATGCTGAAAGCTGCGAAGGCCAAAAACCCAAACAAAGAAGTGGGAGTGTCTTGATTTCCTCTTGACTGTAAGCCAGCTCCTCTGTGTACGTACGTGTGTTTACATAGCTGAGCGTACGCCCACATTTTGCCTCCAAACTGCCACGGTGGCAGGCAGGATATTTCAGCCACAAGTTATTTTCAGATCACGCACATGCACAGGAAAAAGCTCTTTCTCCTCACTCGCTTTTTTTTTTTAATCAAAAATGCGCCGACAGGGGTCATAAAAAACAATGGGACAGTGTTCCTGTTTTGACTCAGCAGAAACAAAGAGGCAGAGAAGTGACAGAGGAGAAGTAGGGCTCAGTCTCACTGACCTGATGAGAGGTACATTGTCTAGTGTGCAGCACAAGGATGGCCCGCTCTGCAGATATAGCTCCTCCTCACATGACTGGTTATACAACCTGAAAAAAAAAATCAAACATACACCAAACATGCAAGGCAGTGCAAAAGTAAATTAAAATTTTTTTTAGAAAAATATAATTTATTTTAGGTTGTGGAAACATGGTGGAAAATAACTAAAAAAACAAAGATATATTCCTGATTATTTTCATTAGGTCTAGTACAAATATATGAGAAGCTGTATAATTTAGTCAATTGTTAAACCACAGTACAGTAACTGCATATAAAGAGCCATTTTGTGGGATCACACCCAGGCTTCTTTTGCTTTTAGGCTCGGTGTGTCAAAGTGGCAGAAAAACCAATGTGTCATCAGATAGCAGCTCTGCTCATAGAGATTAACCTCAGCGTGTCCAAAATGAGCCCAGCATCCAGAGGAGCCGAGCGCACGAGCTGACAGCAGCGTTAAATCACAGTTTCAGATGGGTGCTGATTTTCTACAGTTTGTTCTTTGGGTTTATGTGAGTGGATTTTGATGTTTTTCAGGTGACCGAGGAGGAAATTATCCCATTAGCTCTTGTTGCAAAAGAGGTGAGACAAAGATTACAAAGGTCAAGACTGAGTGTAGGGGTCAGCAAGATACAGAACAAATGTCAACATACCAGTTATCCACAGGGCAGACATGCTGGTTGTAAAGGGCCATGGCATAGCTATAAAGGAAAAGAGAATGCTTAGCCAAAATGAAGGGAACAGTTATTTTTGTCAATTGTTATTTTATATTTTTATCATACGCTGTGACTACTGAAGTGACTCATTGAGCATTTATACAGCAAGAGGCCCTTAGACTGGTGGGTTAAAAAAACTTTCCACATGCAGCCTCAGAAGATGTTTTTTTTTAGGTCACCAAATTCAAGTGAAAACCAGTGGTGGCCTTCAATGGGAAAATCACAACTAGCATAACGACCTGACACCACTGTGACACTGAGCCGTCACACAGGAGACAGAAATTACAAGGAAACATAATATCAAAGTGAACATGAATCCTGAACAGATTAATGCAAAACACATGTAGCCTTAAGCTGATATGCAAAAAGTTTTCAGTGAGCTTATCTGTCATGTGAAAAATGATTTGCACTAATATTCCCTGTGCAGCTGCTCGTGCACGGTAATGATTTTATATGACTTCAAATTGCCTACATGCTGCTGGAGGTCTTTTAATTAACTGAATGTTAACGGTGACGTAAAATCCTGCCGATGTGACACACAGCTGAGTTGCACCTGTTTAATGTTTGGGGCTGCCTTAACAATCAAAACGACCCCCTATGATCAAGCACTTGGCAACAGTGGGAAGGAAAAACTCCCCTTTAGCAGGAAGAAACCTCCGGCAGAACCAGGCTCAGGGAGGGGCAGTCATCTGCTGTGACCGGTTGGGGCCGAGGGGAGAGAGACAGATGTCCAGCTAGTGGTTTTGAATGCACAAAGATAATGCTATTTAACTGGGAGCCCTATGATTAACTCCTTACCATGAACGTGTGCAGCTCAACTGTGTCTGCTCTGTTGCTCAAGTCCCACATAACTGCATATGTAGATGAGATAAATATGCAGAATGATTTAACAGTCAGGGCTCTGAGGTGTTTAAATATCTTAAACTCTATTGTAATTTTTTTTTTTACTGCAATCAATAAAATATACACAGTATAATTTTGTGGGATTATTTTAGCCACATTTGTAGGTAAGGATGTCAGGAAGGAAACAGTCACATATATAACCTTGTTATTCACACATAGTGGTAAAAAACTATTTCTAACTGCCAGAAAAATACAGAAAGACAGCTAGAGTCATAGAGAGCATCTGTCCTCATTTGTGCATGTAGGCAGTCCTAGTTCAGCAAAAGGTTAAGCACCAATTAGAAATGTTTCCATCGTTGATAATATCTTACTCACAAGCCAGTCTTTGAAGGACAGAGATATTTCCAAGAGAAAACAAACAAGACGTATATTACATCTCAAAGATTGCAGTATTAAATTACTTCCACTATAAAATATTGTCTACAATTCCACGTGACGATTCAACATTCAGACAACGTGAGCTGTCCAACCAGTGAGACTCGACAGTTTTATCCCGTGTAGGAAGTCATAATGAATGAACGCAGCCACTGCATCTGGGACACCTCTGACAGAAAGACTAAGATGTTATGAACTGACCAATATAATCGTGTATTTTGACACCCAGTATCATTTCTAGGCATGGCACTTCTGTCATGAGCATCTCTTTACATCTTTGTCCCGGAAATCTCCTGTCCGAAGACAGCATGCACATTGTGACTGATTGGGGGAGCGATGGGTTGTTTGTCAAGTCTCTCGGTTACAAAAAGTCAGGATTCTATAATCTTGACCATCAAAACAGACAAAAAAAGTGCCACCTACATGCAAAACATTTATTTCTCATACATTAAAAAAAGAATAATTTGAGGGCACCAGCTGCTGTTAAAATATAAACTCTTGGCGTATCTATTACTCAAGTGTGAAGTTACTTCTGCTATTAGCCTTTTAACATTACGTTTGATTAGCGAAATACACAGCTGGTTGTGATTGCTGTAAAGGCCGTCAGCACTTGGCTGGTTGGTTACATCCAGGAATCAAGCCTTTGGGATCTTTCCCACTGTTTCCATTTAACTGTTCCCACAGATCTCTCACTGTAGATGAAACTACATTAAGCCAGCAAGCTACAACACACAATAAACTATGCAGGTCCAACCGGTTTCTTCAAAATTGCAGCCCAAGATTTTAGATAACAAGCAAATGACTCATTTAGGTGTTTTCCAGGTATACAAAGCAGAAGAGACCACAGAGTTAACCCTCTACATGGATCACCATTTGTTGTAAAGACTGCTGCTCTTGCATAAAGCACTGAGGAAACCGACTGCTGTGAGTGGAAAAAGATGATCAGACTTATATCTTTAATTTATGAATAAGCAGCAGAAAAAAATACTACACACCGTTATATACAGAATTGTTGTTGTATTTTTGTGTACTTAAAGGTCTCATACTATGATTTACTCATGAAATCGTTTTCTGGTAACACATTAACTTGTGATTATCTTGCAGAGAAACATGCGCCATACGTAAATGACAATAAAAGAAATTTAAGCCTTCTGAGATGCACAATAATAAACAAACATTTTTTCTACACCAACAAGACAAAAACACGAGACTTTCAAAAACAATCTAAACAAAGAATCATGAGACCACATTAGATAAATACAGGAAAAAGAAAGCTTAGGTTGTTACATTTTCCATAGCTTTTGGGGTGTATTTTGTACATTTGGCCAGCTTCCAACAGTAGAACAGCATCAGTGCAGCTCTGGGGCATTTCTAAATAAAGTGAACTTATTTAGCTGTAGCTGGAACTAAACCAGTGCTTTATGTGCTCGGCAGAGACTAAGTAATAATAGGTTTGTTTATATAATTAGACCTCTACTAAAGCTCAGCAATAGCTGTAATTGCATGTGCCTTTGTGCAATGTTTAAGTTGAACAGACCCTGTTTTTTTATTTAGGACCGAGTAAGTCCTAAATAATTAAAGACTTCTATGGAAAAAAATCTTCTTTTTTTTTGGTTGTTTGCTTTTTGTTTGTTTGTTTCACACTGAAAAGTCACAAAAGCTCTGCAAAGATAACCCCAGAAAAAGGTGTGATCCAATTCAAGCTACTGATGAATTTTGCAGAGTACCGATTACCCTACAGCTGCTTTGATAGCATGGTTGCTGAATTACATAAAAGGCACAAACACAAATATATTGCCTAACTGATAGCACTTGCGGAGCAGAAGCCAAGACTCTTGGGTGGGCACAAGTTTTATTTGACACTGAAACACACGGCATGGCCGCCAGATGCTGAGTGAAAATTCTGCCTACTACCCCTTTCCAGTATTTACTTTACTCCCACCCAGTCATCCACACTGGAAGCACGAGTTATGCAACATGTCACATTCTTCGACATTCCCTTAGTCTGGAAAAGGCCCTTGACTGCTCTTAGAAACAACACGCTCTTGTCAAGGTAACGGGAAGGAAATGGGCGTAAAGTGGCTGGCAGTCCGCAGCTCTCTGCATCTTAACTCAGATCGGCTTTCTACTCAGAAACAAATGCCAATACTAGAATGATTAGTTTTCACCTTCATATTCTCCAATCAGCATAGAGACATTAAGCCTCTACACCTGGATACACACTCCTGATTGGACTGTTAAGTAGCCACATACATCGCAACACTAATTGCTGTATGGTCTCAAGTTTGGCGCCTGATTAGGCTGTTTAGTCCTCATGCAACTTATCAGTGATGTAGCACATAGCCTTGATTCAGAACTACAACAATTTGGAATTGGGCCATCTGTCTCTATCCCACTGGGGTTTGCATTCCTTGTCCCAAAGTAATAACAGAGAAGAGAGGGAAACTGTCATCACAAGTACAACCAGGAGGTTTTCTCTCCGGTACATCTGCTCAGATGCTGTACTGCAGATAATAAAAGCTGCACTGCAAACCTGCATGTCTGATTTTTTAAGAGAGTGGTGATAATCCCAGATCATTCTTGGAGAGAGTTAATCCACGTGCAATTGCCATGGCTCCCCGGGAATTCAGGGTAAATATGCACTGCTGCTCTCCTGAAGGCAGGAGAGGCTGGGGTATCAAAACGGTTTTTATTTTAGTATGAATTTAATTTATTTAATAATTTGTATTTTGGTACTTTAACACTATGCACAGAGTACAGATGCAGCCTTTTGCAAACCATTTCGGCCTCAGTCAACTTGAGGACATACTTGGTTTGTTATATGCATTTACACAGATTTTAAACTTTTCTGCTGTCAAAAAAGAAAAGAAAGACAAGAAGAAACACTTACACGACCCATATCCCAGTGATGGTCAGGACTGGGAGGCTAACGGGCAGTATCATCCAGACAGACATCTTCCAGCACCTTTCTTCTTTTTCCTCTCCAGCCAGCCCAGCGAGATCTTCTCAAGTAGTACTAACATTTACCTGAGTGTGACTGACATGTGCGTCGATTCATTTTCTTGAAGATGGAGGATGGTAGATGGGACAATGGCAGGACAGATGTGTCCTTTCAGTTGGTGAATGAGAGGAAATAATGTTCAGTGAGGTGGATCGGAGCATTCACCTACTCATTACCGGTTTATGTAATCTATCAGTAATTATCCATCAGTGATCACAGCAATTTAATGTACAAAGATCAGCCGATCAGCATTACACTGCATATATCCTGCTTTTGTAAATCTTTACTGTTTGGCTTTTTTCGAGCCTGAAACAATATTTATTGATTTTGGTATCCGCGTGCAAACGTTAACTAGAAACCCTTCACTAACTCTTCAAATGCAATTGTCTCCTCACCTTCCTGTTTCTAGCTTGCAACAACAACAACATCAAAGGTAAATCTGTGACAACTCACCTTCTGCCTCCCTGTAAACTAGCAAGTTTTTTTTGCTGCTTTTTCTACTAGACAAATGAAAACTTTGAGTACGCCGGCGTGTCCTCCACAACTCTGGCAACCCCCCACCCCCCCCCCCAAAAAAAAAAAAAAACTATCACGACTTAACCTTTTACTTTTTTTTTTTTCCAGAGCAGACGGGACTCCGGTTAAGCCTTGTTCCCGTTTAAATGAGTGGGGGGAAGGCTGGCTTCACAGCGGTCTGGCCCGCTGCAGCGCCTCCACCACGAGTATCCAGCTGTTTGGCGCCACCCACCTTTGGTTACGCACATGTGGGCGGATCAGCGCGGAAAAAGGCGAGTTCATCCTACCGTATTTGGATGAATGTTTTTAAAGAAATAAAAAATAGCTATTGCATTTGCTATTTGCCGTTAACGGTAGGAGTCCATACGGACTCCCGATACTACCCAAAAACTTCAACAATTACTTCTTTTTGTGGCTTTTCCTTCACTCATTGCAGATATGCACACCTCGAGCACCTCTCTCTCTGTTTATGTGTGTATTTGTATGAGTGTGAGAAACAGAGACCGCCCCCCCCCCCCCCTCCCCCCCACCACCACCGCCACCACCAAACAAAACCTTGTTTCTGCTGCCCCCTGGAGCTTTAACAGAGTAATGTCTCTCCATGCATTTTTTTTAGTACAATAACTTGCGTATATTTGATGAATCTGTGAGGATTTTTACCTTATTAATTTGAAATATTTGTCTTCTGAGTAATCATGTGTCCCATAATTTCATTAGTATAAAAGATAGACACGTGAATTTTCAGGGCTAAAAAAAAAACAGATCAAAGCTCTGTTAAAAAATGCAACCAAATCATTTTTACACCCACTCTATCTGTCACAATCTAAAGCCGCAATCTTTGATCAGGACAATTTTTTGAGCATCGACATAATATGATATACTCTTTTAGATTGTAAAACTGCATCACTATAATGTTTATGACATAGAGTAACAGAATTGGTGCTCTGGATGTTTTATCTGTTTTCTGATGATTCACTGGTGCTTTTGTGTCTCACATCAACACGGGGAATAGGTCACTGGTCAAAATAAGTTATAGCCAGGGGTTGAATCAGGGGTGTACAATCCCCGATGGGAGCATGGATAGGACCAGTAGGAATGCAACAGATTACATTTACTCAAGCATTTTACTGAGGTTAAATGTGCTTGTACTATATTTGTTCCATGTGTTTATTTTTAGTATTGCCATGCTATGTTGCTTTTTGATTTTATACTACCACATTTTGAATGCAATTATTGCACTTTGTACTCTAAACTATTTATTTTACATATTTATCTGCTTATTATTTTGCAGATTAATTGAATTATTATAGATCAAGCAACAAATCAATATAAGTGATTAAAATCATCAGCAGTTGCAGCATTAAAAAGATATACACATTAATAAATCAATAATCCAATAATATCATGTATATGATTCTGAAAAGTCTCCTTCCACATAATGGGTATGTTTACTTTAGGTATTTCAGATATATTTTGATAATCAACCTGTTAAGCTATTTAACTTTTACTTAAGTTAAAAGTCTAAATAATCTTTTCACTTTCCAAAACAATTCTTGGGCAGCTCCACTTTCTCCATAATAAATCTGTAATAGAACATGGGACTGCAAATGAGCCTAAAAATCATGTTTTCTACATCAATTTAATTTCTGATTAAGTATTCTGATTTCTGGGTTCCCTTGCTATATAAAAAAATCCTGGAAGCAGGGGATAAAGTGGGCTTGAACGATCTGGAACAGCGTCTGGCACCTTCAGTTAATGAGCAATTAAATCTAATAGGCATTTTACTGTTGAATGAGTTCATTTTTAAAGTGCTGCAACCTGGCGTTGCTTCCAGAGATACTTGCTCAGTAATAAGAAAATAATGTCACCCAACGGTCTATTTTACTACACCTTCAGCACATCCTTTTTTTTTTTTCTCATCCCTGTGATGCTCTCAAGGTACAGATGTAAGCATCTTCAGCATCTAGCTAGTTCTGTGGAAGAAGAGTGAGCATAAATGGAGCAAGGTTTTTTTTTTCAAGTGGCAGGTATTTTTGATGTTTCAAACAGCTCAACAGTCAGTATCAGTAAGCACACAGACTGTACGCAGGGTGTCACAAAATGTGTCTGATTGTTAATGTACAGTTGCTATATTTCCCATGCAAAGAAAAAAACATTCATGTGCAACACTGAGAGGTGGAGAAAGATATGAAAAAGAGCGGACAGGAGGGGAAGTTGAGAGTTTATTGTCAAAGGTAAGGACTGTTCAGCAAGTGCAGTTTTAAAAACTGCAAATTTAAATCTTACATGTCTGACTTCATTTATAGTTTTTAAATCAGATGTTGGGTCTATACATGATGTGTTGCTGGTTTATGTTTTTGTGGAGCATCTTGCAAAACAATAAATATAAATAAATTCATTTTGTGTTTGCATTAAAATACTAGGCAGTTTGGTACATTTCAGTGAAGGTAAACTGGCTAGTTTGCAGTACTGTGGTGAAGTTTACAGTAATGCGCTATGCTTGCTATGCAATGCTATGCTGTTGCAGAGCAGGCTGTGGTGTTCAGGGTCAGTTGTATCAAGGATAGCAGACATCAGTTTATACATAAGGAGATGACAATTACATTTGCTTACTGAATTCTGCTTTCTAGGGTCTAGGAGTTGAAAATCAGTCATATAGCTTGTGAAACATTTATTTATTTTGCTGAATTCAGTTGGCTAATTCTACAAAGAGCACTGAATATCAGAGTAGCAACACAGGTCAGCTAATCTTAGCCTGTACACAAAAAAGTAAGTAATCCCCCTTCCCCACGCTGCACCACTACACCTGATCTAAGGGTTCCCCACCTACTAAACCCCTGTTTATAGCATGTGAAAGGTCATCTGTTTACCTGCGTTCCTGGTAATGGCTGATCAAATTCAAAGACATTTAAGGAATTAATAAACTATACCTTTGTTAAAATAGTCAGCATCAGTCAATATTACATGGTAAGATTATATTACATTTTCTTAATCACTTACTTGATCAAGATAAAACCCACCCCAAAGTGGTGAAGGGATAATGTATTAATAGACTAATTAACAACAGCAACTACAACAACAGCAATGTCATTTCCAGTAATGTGAGTCATTTTCCATTCAGTGTGGTTTTTATCAAGATCACAGAGAGCTATCTGGTATAGATTCATATTTAAAATGGCAAATAAATCAGTAGCAGTGATTACAATTAAAATTGTACTTTACAGAATCAAACACCATGTTCCAGATTTCACAAATTTAAGGAGAATGTAAGTCTGAAGCATATCAGTGCTACCTCTCTTAGAGTCTTATGGTCGTACCAAAGCCCCACACACTGAATGCAGGGTAGAGCGGCTCTGTAAATGTGGTCTGAATTCTGTGCAAAAGACGCATGTTATCAGAGACACTGTAAAACGCCAGCGTTCCTGCTGCGTGGTCCAGGTAAACGCCAATACGAGGTGACACCGGACCTGCGATGTCTTTGCTTTTATTGTTGTGCACAAAGGAGAATTTGGAGTCAGAGCAGTACAAACTCCAAGACTTGTCGTTCCAGCCCAGGCTGCATTCGTTGGCATTTCCTTTACGATGGATTCCTCTGTAGGTAACGGCCACATCTATCTCTGTTCCCCTCCAGTCCACCTCCCAGTAGTAACGAGTCCCAGTCACACTATCCCGGCACAACACCTGGAAGGAAAAGGATGAAATGAGAGCTTAAAAGATATGATTTTTTATAAACTATATAAATGACTTTTTCTAATATTTTGATCAACTGCCTCTATTTTCTTCTTTAATGTGAATCCTCACCTGCTGCCAGTGGTCAAATCGGTCCGGGTGTTCAGGATAGTTCTTGGGTTCATTCTTCATTGTGGCAACTCTGTTACCTTCAGACAAGTGAAGGTTGGGATGGACGCTGTTGACATCCAGAATCAGCTGACTAGCATCTGAACACAGCAGAAAAACATTAAATATCAGTGTTATTTGTCACTTGAAAAATAAAAACTCAAGTTCACGTTAGCAACAGACTGGAAAAGTATGATTTTTTTTTTTTTTTTAAAAAGGAGAAATGATATCTCCTATCTAATTGGGTAAATTGGAAACAAGTCTGAAACATGATTTGTATTAAAAAGAGCATTGCAGAGAGAGGCTGTGTCTGTGAAGGCTGCTTAAGGAAATAGTTCAATATTCTTCAACATAAAATTGCAAAAGATTTGGGGATTTCATCTTCTTTGTCATTCAGACATTAAGATGATCTGGAGAAATCTTTGTATGCGAGTGACATGGTTGAAAACCAGTATTAAAAAGCTGTGATCTTTGGACCCCACATTGAAAAAAAACACGATTCTGTGGCAGAAAATTTTGCATGTACACTTACAGAAACTGTTATTAACTGAATACATCTACAAATGCAAGTTAAAAGCTCAACCATAAAAAAAAATAAATAAATAAAAGTATGACAAACTGAAACGCTGCTCTCTTCTCTAGGCCCAAGGAAAATAGAAAGCTAGCTTCAGGTCTGATGATCAAAATATAAAATTCTTGTAAATCAAGGATGCATCTTCTGAGCTTTGTTGTTTGATTTGTTAACACCTCACACTGTAACATCCAACATCTGAGGTGCTGTGGGGGCAGTAGTGCACATGGCATGGGTAGTTTGCACATCTGTAAAGGTATGCAAAATGATATGCACAAGATCTGGAGAAAAATATGCTTCCATTTACAGTCTTGACTAAGGGAAGACTTTACTTATATCACTGACCTGCTGCGCGACAGAAGCATGAATGGGAAAACATTTAGCTTTCAAAACCTCACTTACCAAAATTCTACCAAAAGAGTAGGACCATTATCCTCACCAATTGTGCCAACCTGCACAGCTGTCTGGACAGCGGCCCCAATCCTGAACAACATCTATGCTAGCCAACTAACAAGAAGGCCCATCGGTATGTTCAGAAACACTGCACACCCTGGACACTCCCTGCGGATAGTTCAGGACAATAAAACCTCACACCAACTGACTAATTAACACCTTCTTTCATATCTATTTATTCTTTCCCATGTTATACTTATCTATTTCTGTGAGAGATGCCAAACAAATTTTTAATCTTGCCTGTGTATAGTGACAATAAAGATTTTTCTGATCCCATTCATACCTTTAAAAAAAAGTTTTTGAGTCCCGTGAATCAGCTTGTTCAAAGCTTTTACAGGTGCCATAAAAGCAGGAACACCTGTATTTGCTTAAGTAACACTGAAGCATAACTTTGCTTCCTTATGTTTCACTAAACCAGTTCTGCCAGCAGCATACCTTCCAGCGCAAGTTTCGGTCATTGCACACACAGAGCAGTATCCCTATTATTAACCAACTAATAGGGATACTAATAGAGCTTATACCAGTAGATAATAAAAAATGCCTCCTGGGATGGAACAGAAATAGGGTTTTCTATGAATGCACAGCTGGTGCTAAAGGCTGAAGGCAGGTTTTTCTACAAAAACGAATCCAGTAACTCACATCTCAAGAAATCTTCTCTTGTTCTTGGTTCTTCTCTTATCTTTGGTTCATCCCTCAAAAAGGATTCTCTTCTTGATTTTGTATCATTTTCTTCTGTGATGTGCACGTCCTTCACTGTGAAGATAGATAATAAAAAAAAAAAATGAGAATGAGAAACAGCAGAGAAAAAAAAACACACCCTCTTTTGAAAGGAGCCACTCTGTGCTACTTGAGATGAAGAAAGACAGATCTGTCTACCTGTTCCTGAGATTTTGCTCATCTCTACTTTGCTGACTTCTTCTATTTGTAATTTCAGTGAAGCAATGGCTCTCTTGGTAGCCTCAAAAGAGTAATAGGGTGCAACGTTGATTTTGTTGAGATCTTCATATCCTGAGGGGCCTGACAGGGACTGCCAGCTCTGGTAAAAAAAAAAGAAGATACAGATGAGACATAAAAGCCTAAATATTGCATATTCCTACTCTTTTCTCTGAAGACCCCTGATTTTCACACCATGTGTTATCTTGGTTGGGGTCCCCAGCCTCACCTGTAGAAAGTGTATGTGATCATCTGTGTGTGAAAGCTTCTCCAAGTCATTGTGCTTCTTCCTCATCAAAGTAATCTCTTCCTCCAAACGGTTCAGCAGTAATTCAGCCTGGGTCACAGTGGTCCTTTCATGGGTGCGGATCATTTCCTTGACTTCATTGTACTTCCTCTCAATGGAAAGCAGAAGCTCAGTGAAGATGCGCTCGTTCTCCTCTAAGGCCATCTGAGAAGAATGCTGGTGAGATGTGTAAGAGAGGAAGAGTGTCAAAATATGAATGAAATGAAGGTAATTTTCCAATAGAAATTTAAATTGTTATGTTTAGACTAGTGTGACGCAGATTTTTGACTTACTTTAAGTGCATCAACAGCCTGTCGGAGGTCCTGCCACTTTTTAACCCTCTGATCAATCCTTTGCTGAGATTTGTGCAGTGTGACACCAAGCTGTTTCTACAGCGGGAAAGACAAGAAAGAAGCCATCATTAGTGGGTAGTCGATACGTTATTTTCTGTGTCCACACTTTTGCTTTCACCACTCACTTGTTTCTCAGTTCTCTCAGTGCCAGCCGGGACGATGTCGTGGTGTTTGTGTTCATCCATCATGCACAAAACGCATACCGACGTCTCATCAGCGCGGCAAAAAGCCTCCAGCAGCTTGTCATGCTGTGCGCAGAGCTTCTCTCTCATCTGACCCGTAGCTTTGACCAGCTTGTGCTTCATCAGGGTGGGGTAGTCATAGTGAGACTGGAGGTGAGTCTCGCAGTAGGACGCCAAGCACACCAAGCAGGACTTCTCAGCCTTCTGCTTCCTTGGTGTACAGAAGTCACACAGGACGTCCCCGTTCCTGGCCTCGGCCCTAGACTCGGGCCTGCCCTCGGACCGGCCCTCGGACCTGGCCTGGGCCCTGGCTTGGCTGCGACTGTTGGTCCGACGAGATTTATCCAAGCTGCTGTATCTGTCCAAATCCAGAGCGCTCTGGCGTGACATTTTCTTACCAGGAAATTTAAAAATATAGCCAAAAAATAAAAGTAAAAATAAAATCCACAGGTGATTAATTTCAGCGGCAGTGTTACGTTTTTAAGAAAATCTGCTGAAGGATCAACAGTGAGCTCCTGAAGTTTATTGCGACACTGAAACTGTGTGACTAACGCTGTGAGTGACGGAATGTTTACTATGCGGTCCACTCTCATTGTAAAAACCAGTATCACTAGTTTGGACGTTAAATAATCAAAGAGTGGGTGGTGCCTAAAATAAAGAGAGGTAAGACAAACAAGAGGAAACTACCACAATCAAAAAAGGAGTACTTACCGATGCACTTTCCTTAATAACTAAATGTCATTAAAAAAAAGTGCAGTAATTACAAGAGAGACTGTTAAGGAATTCATCTGTTGTGGTTGTGTAAAGTTTGTGTTTTATAATCTTCAATATATAACCATACTTTATGCCAAGTCACACTAGCAGGGCATTCATCACCAATGACAGAGGGAAAACAGCATCATCTTGTGGGATTGTTTCTTTACTACACAAAATCTACGTAGCTTGTAATCTTTCAAAGACTACTATAAATATGTATAAATATGTAATAGACGTGCATCTAGATGGCCTAGCCAGTAGTTGGTAATTCAAATACATCCATGATTATTTAAATGGTTACATACATCCATATTTAAAGATTTATTTGATTTTTTAATTATTATTATTATTTTCTCACCTGCTTCGTTTGTGCTTGTCCATTCACTTTCTTGGATCTACTTGAGTTATAAAACTAAAGCTCAGAATTTTATCCAAATCTGACCTGCCTGCCATTGTTTACATTAGTATTTTCCCCACAGTATGTCACAGTAATATTAGGGCTAACTTTGTCTAACAAGAGGCCCCTCTCAGCTTTGCACTGTGACAAACAAATTCAGTATCTTTCAAACAAATGGAACATGCAAAAAAAAAAAAAAAAAATCATTTAGGGAGATGGTTGGCAATGATATTTATAACCAGTGACAGAACACACAAAATCATTTCTGTGTAAAAGGCCGAAAGGGCTGTTGTATTTTATACCTTGCAGATGACTTAAAGAACCTCATGCTTAGGTCCTCGCTCAGAATCATCTCTAGTTGAAACACCTAGTGTCTTACATTGACTCTACACATAAATTGCAAGAGGGCTGATAATGATGTTTATCATAACTATTCACTTTCCTTTATCCGTTATAGATATTCTAATTATTATGGTTTTCAGTAATTTTTATGAAAAATAAATTTGTTGTCCTGACTCATCTCTGTAAGTTGAGCTCTTTTCTTTGTCACTTTGGGCATGAAGTATCTACCTGAAGGCCTTAGACAGTAAAGGTCTTACTACTCTATGTCTGGTAGTCATATTTACTACAAAATATTACAATATAATTAAATAAACAATAAAATCAAAACCCATGTTAAATGTCATTAAAAAAACACATATATATGAAAACTCATTAGCTTTATCCCTCTGCAGTTATTACAGCTCTGCACATCACCTTCGTTCTTGAAAACCATTACATTTCCACATTCCTCAGGCATCTTCTCACTCTTTAAAATTGTGTTAAACAACCTGGTTAAAAAAAGTCCACTTCCCTCCTTCCTAAACCTTGCTTTACCTCCACAGGCAACTATTCTCTCCATAGCTGCTCTCACTTCCGCCTTACAAATCCTCTGAACTTCTTGATTCACTATGTATTATGTCCTGAGTCTGTTTTGGAGTAAATATGCTCACCTACAAAGTAACTATTAGAGCCCTAACTAATAGACTATATTTTTGGCCAGTATTATGAGCAGGTATTGTCCAGCCTCAGATATATTGATATTAACGCATTCATTGTTTGATAAAGAATAAAATATTTGGTGGCTTGCTTTCAATCCAACATCTACCCCCATTTTTGGTGTGTCCTGGACACTGACCTCATTAATTATGTGTCTCTCGCTTGTGTTCCGAGGGGATCTGGGATGACTAGGAATCACTCCCCAACCTATTGTTCCAAAGACTAGTATAATAGCCGTCTTTTTTGAGGGGAAATGAGAAAAATGCAGTGAAGCAGGAACAATAACTGCGAATTGTAGTAGAGATAAGATATGCTACTGTTACGGTTAAAAGTCGCAAACTAAAAACCGTGATGGAAATGTCCAGGCTTGTATTTGTCGTGTATTGCTCACTCCCAGCCTGTAGGGGGTAATCGCGGTTTCCGCGCTGTGTTGAAAGGACAATGGTTGCTTTCGCTAAAGTGCGTCGGTTGTCCAACGTTGGCGCCAGATGAGCTGTGGCGCCAGCTACACACACAGGCAGGGAGAAAGAGAGGGAGAGAGAGAGAGCGAGCAAGCAAGCAAGGAGGATACAGAGCAGTCTGACGAGGCTTACTACACATAGCTTGTTGCGATTCTCTTTTTCTGGTTCTCCCTTCAGCAATCACAAAGTAAACGGACATAAAGGTGGGTGCGGGCCTGCGAGTATGTACACATTTAAAACAGCCGCGATCCTTATTCCCGATGATTGTTATATCATTTAAATGCAGCTTATTCTGCCATCAATAGTAGCTGTGAAGAGGCAAGAGGGTCGTGTGTGTTCAGGTTAATAGATCATCATACTTATTACCGTAATGTTAGACAGCGTGTCTCTTCTGCGCCTCGGGTTCTGAACTTTGAGATGGAAAAATACAGGCCTGGGCTGGCACGGCTTGTGACATTATGTGCTGCTGGAGAAGCAGACAAGCACAGCAACGCATAGGTATAAAAGACTATTTCAGGCTCGAGTCTCATCCAGGCTATTTTTGAGATGTGTTTGCTGCAGAATCAGGTCGCCTGTATTTCTTGAATTTGCGTCCGGTTTTGTCTTTTGCATGCGAACCCACTAAACATGGTCGCATGGGCGGTTTAGCAAAGCTTCCGCTCCAGTGTTTTACTATCTACAGGCTATAGCAATAAAGTGGAGCGCAGGCTTTAACCGTGTTAGCAGACTGGATTAGCTGGGTGTTAGCTTGGCATCGTGGCTATGTAGCCAACACGCTAATAATGTCTCGGCTGGATAGCTGCTAACATCAGCAAGGCCGCCATTGGAGTGGTGTGTGCGGTTTGTCGACTGCTGCCGCAGTGAAGGAGCGCTTCGGGTTTGTAGCCAAGAGTCACCGTCTCCTTTCAAGTAGCGATTAAACTGCCTCGCTTGGCTGCCTTTGTTTGTAAAATTCACTTCGACCTGCATATAGTGGAGAATTTATGTAATTCGCGGAGTTCTTGTGTGGGTAAAAGACGTCCTTTCCCGGGCTTTTCGCACACCGTTCCTGGCTTTCATGGTTAGCCATCTTTGTT
This sequence comes from Archocentrus centrarchus, assembly GCF_007364275.1. Taxonomy (NCBI): domain Eukaryota; kingdom Metazoa; phylum Chordata; class Actinopteri; order Cichliformes; family Cichlidae; genus Archocentrus; species Archocentrus centrarchus. Next base: position 16,928,159 of record NC_044360.1, read on the forward strand.
TCAGCTAGCCCGCTCCTGATTGGAAATTACGGTGTGGCTCTTAGCTTGCTAACCAACTCGCGGTTAGCTTTTGTCGTATGTGATAACTTTACTAACGCTTAGACTACGATTTATGGTCTCTGCGGCTTCCTGTGCACACTTTGGCCCAGCTTTGTGAGTGTAACTCATTCGAGGGTCGCTCTAATTTAATATGTTTAGAATGGCGGAAGCTAACGCGGCTGTCATTAGCTAGCGGCAGCCATCTTAGGCGAGTGTGTAATCTTGGCTAGCCTGGAAGTGCTGGTGTGGCACAACAAGATGGCCTGTTAATACTCGCACAAGGAGAATTTCCGCATTGGTCGCTGTCATAAATTGCACTAGAGCACGCAATTCAAGTGCTGGTTCGGTGTAAGTATTTCGCTGTTTCTGGAGTTCTTAATACAATTACTGGGGTGATGTTTTTTCCGTGAAGCTAGTTAGCTGGCTAAATCGTGAACACATTAGCAGCTAACACAATGCTGTTTTGTCGTTAACCAGTCCCCCACCGACCATAGCCAGCTAACTAGCGGCTATAGAGGCTATTTGTAGCAATTTTGAAAGGCTAGCAGCCAGCGGTTAAGTGTTTAATAACAAAACGCTGCTGTTTAAATACCCTGTCCGTATTTTAATATGTATTCGGTAATAACGCATAATGAACCGCGTCGATAAGCGACATGTGTAGGCCAGCCAGTTTTGGCTTGCGGATTAAGATAGAATTCCGAGTCTGATTATGATCACTTTGATTTTACCATTTGTTAGCTGGTGAAGTAAAGCTTGTTTTCTGCGCTAACTTGGCTAGCAAAGTCATCACAAAGCTTGCTAAGTAGTAATGAAAACTCTCCGTTAATCTTAGATGAGGAGTGCAGGTATGAAGACATTTTAATGCTTTAGTCCCACGACTTTATTCACATGCTTACTAATATTTCTGAGCATAATGCTACAGATTGAGCTGTTTTAAATCAAATTATCATAGGCCAGTATTTGTATAGTATACAAATAACATTAAATCTAATAATGCCCCCTATTGTCTCACTGATCATGTGTTTAACAAATGAGCCACTATCTATTGTTTATGCTGCATTTTGTGTTGGCGGAAGTAATGATGTCCTGTACACACACCGAGGTCCTTCAGGAGGAGGAATGGGTGGCAAACATGTGTTGACCAAAACTTGCTCTTGTTTAAATGTTTAAAAGTAAAATCTAACTATCAGCATGTGTTTAATTCAATATTGAATATCTGTATGACTGTGTCCTCACAACTATTGATCATTCATTTTCTTTCATTTATCAAATTTGTGGGGGGCTAGAGGAGCAAGAGTCAGGGTACACCCTGGACAGGTTGCCAATCTACTGCAGGGTTCACAACAATGTCAGTCACAATTATATAGCTCAAGGTATAATTTAAACCATTTTTCCAGAGCATGACTGTAATAGCGAGCACATTTCTGTAGACATATTTCAGCGGTGGTCATGCTTTGACACTTCTCATTTGCCATAATTGGATGAAATAGTGATTATGGTGGAGCTACAGATCAGTTGGATTCTCATGAAATCATTTAAGATGCGTTGTGAAGTTGCGTTGTTTTTAATATTTTTTTTTGCCGTTACTTTGTTAAATAATCCTTCTGTCTGCTCAGAGTAGAGACTTATTTGTCTTGGCCAGCAATTATTACTAAGAAAAGATATTTGTCAGTGCATGCCAGTATTCTTTTTGTTAAATTATTGCATCTGTTAAGAAATTACTTAACTGCGATGGAAGATCATGGCTGTCACGTTTCCAAAGTTGGCCTCAGGCCTAGAGCAGTGCAATAAATTGAGTTTTAGTGTCTGTTATAATTTTGGCTTCCAATAATTATTAAAACAAATTGTCATATTTCTGTTTCACAATAATGCTCTTATTTTGTCTTTCAGTCCTACTTTTGTCGCTCCCTGAAAGCCTAAAGGGTTCCAGGAAACCCGCTGTTTAAAGGACACAATTTTCAAGTTCAGCAAATACACTATTTTCCAAAGTTAGTAAACCTTGTTATAATCTCTCAGCCCTACTTAGGCTTCTGTATAAATTTTCATTAGATATATTAGGACGAATATGGCTTTGATTTTTCTTCACCAGATGATTTTGGCTGAGAACAGTAATGAAAAATAAACTGTTTATCCTTCTCTTGCAGGTCTGCTTGATAACGAAAGCACCAGCGCGGCGCAACACAAGACAACGGTCTATACCCCCGATTCTTTAATAAGTCATCATCCGGCAAGAAAACGGAGGTCGTGGGGTTGGAGTGTGTTCTCATGGCCGAGTCAGAGACTGAATGTGACACACCCGGCCTTGACACACTTGGGTCGGAGTGTGTCATAGCCCACAGCCATGTCGACCTTCACTATGGAGCAGAAACTGAGATTATGACAGAAGAAAAGCGTGGATTAGAGCTGGAGATCCACGATTCAGACTTAAAGATCCAGGGACTGGGGACAGAGCTCGGAGCTGTAGCCTGTGTGGATGCAATTGTAGCCGAGACAGACCATGATTACATTAAAGTGGAACATGGTGACATGCACTGTTTCACGGGAGCGGAAATCAAGACGACGGGAAACGAGGCTCTGCTTGGAGAGGTACTGCTTAAGACGGAAAGTGAACATGTTGTAAAAGTGGAGTCTGACCATGGCGGGGAGCTGACAGTGGAGTCTGAGAATGGTGTAATCATACATGAAGCACACGGTCTGCAGTGCAACGAGTGCGGGGAGATATTTGGCAGCATAGCTGATCTTCATCAGCACTTCGAGATCCACAAGGACCTCAATCCTTACATTTGTGTCCACTGTGGTGAGAGCTTTGCTGTAGAGGCCAGTCTCAAGCAGCACATGAAGATTCACATGAAAGAGAAGCCCTATGTTTCCCCAGGAGTTGAGATGATGAGCAAAGATGTTATTGATGCCTTCAGCCTTAAGTCTCATCAGATGATTCACTTGCCAGACAAGCCCCACAGATGCTCAGAGTGTGGTAAGAGCTTTGCAGCTGCCATCACCCTAAGAGAACACATGAAGATGCATTCAGAGGACAAACCCTACAAGTGCACTCAATGTAGGAAGAGCTTTGTCCGCAGACGACATCTGAAAAAACACCAGGAGGTCCATGCACGTGAGAAGCCATATACCTGTGGGCAGTGTGGCAAAGGTTTTGCTACAACCTCAAACCTGAAGCAGCACCAAAAGACCCATGCTGCAGTCGTGCTCGGAGACAAACCCCACCGATGTGCACAGTGTGGGAAGTGTTTTGCAGCAGCCGCCACTTTGAGAGAGCACCAGAGGATTCACTCGGGAGAGAAGCCGTACAAATGCAACATGTGCAGGAAGAGTTTTGTCCGCAAACGTCATCTGAAGAAGCACCAGCAAGTCCATGCCGGAGGGAAGCCCTACACCTGCAGACATTGCAACAAGGGCTTCAATCACTCCTCTTCTCTCTCCCGTCATCACAAGACACACCTGCAGAATCCAGTGTTTTCTCCACCTCAGCCTGGGAAACCCATGACCTACGGCACTCCTCCAAAGCAGAGAGTGCACCAGCAGGGAGAGAAGCCCTACATGTGTCATCACTGCGATAAGGGCTTCAATCATTCCTCTTCCCTGTCACGGCACCAAAGAGTCCATTCGGAGGGGAAAAGCTACACCTGTGCTCACTGTGGCAAAAGATTCAATCACTCCTCCTCACTTGCTAGGCATCAGAGAGTTCACTTGGAGAATAAACAGCAACAGCAGCAGCCACAACCACCGCAGGCACAACCTCAGCAGTACACCACCATCCCCACAGGGAAGGGGTTCCCTAACAACGCCTTCCCAAAACAGCGCATCCTGACGGTCGAAAAACCATACAGATGCTCCCAGTGTGGAAAAGGCTTTAATCATTCTTCTTCCCTCTCCAGACATCATAGGATCCACGTAGACCAGTGAGCACCCTTTCCCATCCTCATTGTCCCATGCAAGAACCCTCCCTTACCCCACCCTCCATTTATGTTCTACCAATGTTCTCTTCGTTGATATTACCACACCACAGGCAACGCCAGGCCACCTTCTATAGGCAGGAAAGGTCAGATAAGCACATTATGATGTTGAAGTGGAGCAGCTCATAATGGATGGACAGCAACACACAAGTCTTCAAAAGAAAGCGGCTTGGCCTGAAAGACTGCAACCTATAATTCAGAGCTGAACCCAGGGTTTTGTGCTCAGTTTAAAGAGGGTATAATAATAGATTGCAATGAAGTCTCTATTCTTGTTTGTGATTGTGCTTCACATGCTCCAGGACCTCTTTTTGAACACTTTTAAATAAAACGCAATGTGATTTGAAGATCTAACATGACAAATTTGTTACCTGGGGGAGGGGGAGAAAGTGTGTTTCGCCCACTGGTTGGTTTTTCATTCATATGCGCCTTCAGGTGGGCACATATGCTTTTCAGCTGCAACTTTATCCGAGGTTACCGACACAATTGGTGAACAAGAACTGTTGTTTCAATTTAAATAGTGATTTCGTTTTCTCACACACAACCTATGTGAAGCAAATATCAGAAATCCACTGTAAATAATATTGATTTTTCTTTTATATATATATATGTATAGGTGACTAGTGTGATGTTCCAAAAGATTACATTTTTTGATAGTAAGCTCCACTTTGTCTCCACCTGTTCTTTTTTTTTTTTTTTGTTCTTTTATGACTTTTTTTTTTTTTTTAAAGTGTTGGAGATAACATGTTGCAGGTGTTCAGTTGCAGCTTGTTCTTGACATTGGGCTCCATCAGACATGAGCCATCCTGTATATTTATAAGGTTATTTTGTATGTCTATGATGGGTTAGCATTGCTGCATAGACTGTACAGAGAGCAATACTGGCTGGCTGACAGTGAGTCTATTATGACCTGCAGTTTAGCCATAAAGAAATGCATAATAGAAAATAAAAACCTAATGGGTAGCATATTCCAACATGATCCGTGTCCTAATTATTTACTGTGCGGTTTCCTCTGTACCCAAGCACCAAATGTACATTAAAAGCAACATCACACTTTATTCCTTTGTAGACTAATTCAGTTACCTGTGCATAGGTAAAACACAATCTGCAAACTATGAATTTGATCTAAATGAAAAAGGCAAAAACAAAAAAGGTTATATATACTAAAAGACTACATGAGAAAATCTCACTTTTACAAGATTTTCCGGTGTCCAATGATTGCGTTCTATTTACTGTTCTGTGTAAAATATCTTTTACAAACTGATGTATTTTTTTAGATACGGCTTGGGCTATATGAAAGGGAATGAGAGAGATACAGTTTTTATCAGAGTGAACATTTTGGTGAGCAATATTTTCTTTTTATTTCAATAACAATTGTGCTTCAAACTGTAGCATAGGTTTCTTCCTTGTGTTAGATAGGTGCCTTATTGCATGCTATGTAGAAATGTATGCCGAGCTGTTATTTGAGAAAAAAAGTTAGGGGTTTTCAGGAGTCTTTTGTTCTTATTCATACTAACTTTACCCTACATTTTAATTTGATGTCACTGATACCTATTGCTTTTTTGCTTTTGTGTATATTACCATGCGTTTACACTGTTACTACCATATTGTCTATTTTTTTCCCCCTTCATTTTTGTCAATGGCCTCATTGTAGAGAAAACATGTAAAAGATCCATATAGACTTCTCTTAAGGGCAAATCCTGTAACACCTCTTCCCAGTTTCTGAGTGGCACATATATGGATAAATAAAGGTTGTTGACTACCTTGTGGTGTTCAGTCAATGGAGTACAGAGAAGAATCACAGTCTGTTACTCTTTAGTTGGGTCCTTTAAAATGAATGGCATATTGCTGATGTATAATAACATCATTGGTTATGCAGGTTGGCAATTTGTCATGTGTATCAGCAGTTCAGTTTGAGCTGATCCTTGTATTTCCACAGTGACTCCACGTGGTGTCACTCTTTTACCATCAGATATTTTAAAAGACGGGAGATTCCAGCTGTGAGGCAGTTCTTAGTCTTTTAGTTGAACATCTGTTTTAATAGGAGTTTTGTCCTTCCTGCAGCTGGAATATTTTAAACTGAAAATTCACTTAAACTGGTTTGGCCTGCAGGGATAGGAGCAGCCCAGTTGGAGCTATGCAAAGAAAGCTCTTGGGAATTTCCTGTAACCTCTGTAAAAGCATCCACATAATGTCTCCCACACTCACCACTACACTGGTTTACATTCCTTCACAGCTGTACGTTGACTTAAGTCTGCTGAGGTAGACATTCAAGGCTGGAACTTGCTGTCACGTAACCCTCAGAAATATGAGGTTATCCAGGCCACTGGATGCAGAGACATGGATATTCACACTGGGGTGGATGTGGCTCAGGAGGAAGAGCAGATTGTCTATCAATCGGAAGGTCTGTAGTTTGATCCCCGGCTCCTCCAACCTGCATGGTGAAGTGTCTTTGGCCAAGCTACTGCACTCTTGAGTTACATCCACGTAAATGTGTGAAAAAAAACACGTGAATGAGTGCATGAGGCTTGTAGTAAGAAAGTGCTTTAAGTGCTCATATTGAGTAGAAATGTGTATCGGTCCATTTACACTGAGGATACTTAAAACCTAACAATAGTATGATTTTGAGTCTCAAAAATCCATATTTTTCATAATGAAATCTCTTTTAAGTGATATCTACCAAGAACATGAACAATTAAAAAAAAAAAAAGACATGAAACCGGTGCAACACAGTGATGTAGTGGTCAGCGGTGTTGCCTCACAGCGAGACAGTTTCAAATCCACTGGTCGGGTTGAGCATTTCTGTGTTTTTTCCAGCCACTCTGGCTTCCTCACACATTCCAAAGACATGCATTTTAGGTTCATTGGTTGTAAATTGGCTGTAGGTGTGAATGTTTGCATGAATAGTTGTGTGTCTCTTTGTGTTAGCCCTGCCACAGACTGGCGACAAGCCCAGTTTCACCTTCCGACAGCTGGGATAGACTCCAGATGCCCTGCGACCCTGAATTGGATAAGCGGAAGAAAATGGATGGATGGGTGGAGAACTGGGGCCAGTAAGATTAGATAACACTGAAAGTATAGCTTAGTATAATCCTTGCAGGCACTCATCTTGTGTTGGTAAAAGGTTTTATGTGGAGACATGAATTTCAAGAAACCTTGGGTTTATGTACAGTTTTATTTGATTGCTACATGATAAAAAAAGAAAATGAAAAAGTCAACACTAGAACTGTATGAACATGTTAACCAATGAGGCATGTAGAGAAAGAAAACTTTACATTAATATGATGTATAGTGCTGGTGATGCACCATGGCATATTACTTTAAAATTATTTACAAAAACAAAATATATACTGTACATCTGTACACAGACCTCTTTTGTAATGGCTATCAGTATGTGAAGATATGCATCAAACTGTGATATTGGATATATTCCTAACAGTTGTATACAACAGCAAGGTTCGAGACCTCTTCACAATGAGGTGCATGAAGCTCAGGCCTGCTATACGTTCATGACAGGAGTCAGCTGCAGCAGCGAGCTCTGTGGTCGAATGGAACTGCTCTTCGAATGCAGTTTCTCCAGGTTCTGTAAAAAGCCTCTTCTCTTCAGACCTTCAAGAATGACGGTGTTGCTGGAGGCCAGGCTGACACGGGTCCTGCAGAGGCAAAATACACCACTTCAGTAATGTGACGTGGTCTTGCATTCCCTGCTTTTACATACATACAGGGTGCACAGCGAGTTCAATGGCAAAAAAAGAAGTCCTTTCTTCCTCTGATTATAACATGAGTGTTTAAGTACTGCGCAGCAATTATACATAATTATCATAAATGACTCCCTTCTGTCCAAATACTGGATGCTATAACTGGCCACAAGGTGTTTGTTCAGCTTTATTGCAATTTACCCTATAAGAAAAAAACACAACTCGAGAGCATGGCCAACCGCAGACTTGTAACCCAGAGGTTAACTAACCTCAGTACAGTGTTTATTCTGCCCCAAACCCCTCCAGAAATATAGGAGGGCC